>NC_141004.1:19672953-20264875 GCF_052327205.1 Somniosus microcephalus | reverse complement strand
AGAGAGGGGGGAGGAGAGAGAGGGGGGAGGAGAGAGGGGAGGAGGGGGGGGAGGAGAGGGGGGAGGGGGGAGGAGAGAGGGGGGAGGAGGGGGTGGGGGCGGAGGAGAGAGGGGGAGAGAGAGGAGGGGGAGGAGAGAGGGGGAGGGGGAGGGGGGAGGGGAGGAGAGGGGGGGGGAGGGGAGGGGGGAGGGGAGGAGAGGGGGAGGGGTGGAGGAGAGAGGGGGGGAGGGGTGGAGGAGAGAGGGGGAGGGGGGAGGAGAGAGGGGGAGGAGAGAGGGGGGAGGGGGAAAGGGGAGGAGAGGGGGGAGGAGAGAGGAGGGGGAGCAGAGAGGAGGGGGAGGGGGGAGGAGGGGGAGGAGAGAGGGGGGAGGGGGAGGAGAGGGGGAGGAGAGAGGAGGGGGAGGAGAGGGGGGAGGAGGGGGCGAGGAGAGGGGGGAGGAGAGAGAGGGGGGAGGGGGTGGAGGAGAGAGAGGGGGGAGGGGGTGGAGGAGGAGGGAGGGGGTGGAGGAGGGGGGGTGGAGGAGGGAGGGAGGAGGAGGAGAGGCGGGGGAGGGAGGGGGGGTGGAGGAGGAGGGGGGAGGAGGAGAGGCGGGGGGAGGAGAGGGGGGGAGGAGAGAGGGGAGGAGAGAGAGGAGGGGGGAAGGGGTGGAGTAGGGGGGGTGGAGGAGAGAGGGGGAGAGAGGGGGGGTGGAGAGAGGGGGGAGGAGAGAGGGGGAGGGGGGAGGAGAGAGGGGAGGAGAGAGGAGGGAGGAGAGAGGGGGAAGGAGAGAGAGAGAGAGAGAGAGGGAAGGAGAGAGAGAGAGGGAAGGAGAGAGGGGGAGGAGAGAGGGGGGAGGAGGGGGGGAGGAGGGGGAGGAGGAGAGAGGGGGGGAGGAGAGAGGGGGAGGAGAGAGGGGGAGGAGAGAGGGGGAGAGAGAGGGGGAGGAGAGAGGGGGAGAGGAGGGGGGAGAGGAGAGGGGGAGGAGAGGGGGGCAGGGAGGGAGGTGAGTGGGTTGGATGAGAGGGGGAGGGGGGTAGAGGAGGGGGAGGGGGTGGAGAGAGGGGGGAGGGGAGAGGGGGAGGAGGGGGGGAGGAGAGAGGGGGGAGGAGAGAGGGGGGAGGAGGGGGAGGGGGGAGAGAGGAGGGGGGAGGGGGAGGAGGAGAGGTGGGGGAGGAAGGGGGGGAGGAGGGAGAGGAGAGAGAGAAAGAGGGAGGGAGCCTGGCCTTGGTGAGCCGGAGGCCGCGTGCGTGGCGTAGCGATCAGGCCTGGCGCGAGTGACCCCAGCCTCCGTACCGCCCCACCAGCCTTTAGAAGATGGAGGCGATGGCTCCGCGGAGCTCAGTACCGCCCTGCCAGCCTTTACGAAGATGGCAGCGATCGCGGGCTGCTTGTTTGTAATCGGGGCAAGCGGACGGGTGGTGCCTTGGTCGTGGCTGGCGAGGAGAGGCCGAGGCTTCGAGGCCTGCAGGAGGGGTAACCCTCCAAGGTTGCGGTACCCAGCGGAGGCAGTGAGTCAAGAGCAAAAAAATAGGGTGAAAGCTAGGAAAATTAATGAGCTTAGAAAATATATTTAGAAATGAATTTACTTCTTTTAAAAACAATTTAATTGTGTTACTTAATGCGGCGGGTGTGCTCGCGTTCGGCATTTAAAAAAATGGGGGCGAAGTTTAGGAATCAAGATGGCGGCACTCACCTCAGCTCAGAAGGATTAGGCCCACCCACACACGCAATGAAACGCCCCCCGTGACACACCGATTGGTTAACCATCAGGTCACTCAACTGTAGGATTGGTCAACCATCACATCACTCAACGCTATCCCCTGTAGGATGGCCCGCCCACACACACAATGAACCCCCCCCCCTGTGATGCACCGATAGGTCAACCATCATGTCACTCAACGCTATCCCCTGTATGATTGGTCAACCATCATGTCACTCAACGCTATCCCCTGTACGATTGGTCAACCATCACGTCACTCAACGCTAATGAGCAGAGTTGTCCGTTTTTTTGAACGTTTTTTGTATACTGTCCGAACAATATTTGTCTGACCAAAAAGTAAATACGCCTATGACACTTCCATAATCAAAAGCTTTCTTTTGATATAACGTATGTGTAGGTACGCTCTATAACTTTTGAGTGTATAGAGGACATACAGGCAGACAGACAGACAGACAGATCGATCCTTTTATATATATATATACTAGTTGAAGTGCCCGGCGGTTGCCGAGGGTTTTTTGAGGGCATGTTGCTGTTGGAAGAGAGAGAGAGGCGCGACTGGGAGGAAGAGAGAGAGCGACTGGAGGAAGAGAGTGTGTGACTGGGGGGAAGAGAGGCAGCGACTGGGGGGAAGCGAGAGGAGCGACTGGGGGGAAGAGAGAGAGCGACTGGGGGAAGAGAGAGTGACTGGGGGAGAAGAGACAGAGAGAGGCTGGGGGAGAGAGAGAGAGAGAGAGAGAGACTGGGGGGGAGAGAGAGAGAGAGAGACTGGAGGAGAGAGAGAGAGAGAGAGAGAGACTGGGGAGAGAGAGATAGAGAGACTGGGGGAGAGAGAGAGAGACTGGGGGGGAGAGAGAGAGAGAGAGACGGGGGAGAGAGAGAGACGGGGAGAGAGAGATGGGGAGAGAGAGAGAGAGAGACTGGGGGAGAAGAGAGAGAGAGAGACTGTGGGGGAGAGAGAGAGAGAGACTCGGGGGAGAGAGAGAGAGAGACTCGGGGGGAGAGAGAGATGGGGAGAGAGAGAGAGGGGGAGAGAGAGAGGGGAGAGAGAGGGGGAGAGAGAGAGGGGGAGGGGGGGCAAAGAGAGGGGGAGTGAGGGAGGGGGGAGAGAGAGAGGGGGAGGGAGGGGGAAGAGAGAGAGGGGGGAGAGAGAGGGGGAGGGAGGAGGGAGGGGGGAGAGAGAGGGGGAGGGAGGGAGGGGGAAGAGAGAGAGGGGGAGGGAGGGGGGAGAGAGAGATGGGGAGGAGCGGGGGGAGAGAGAGAGGGGGAGAGGGAGAGAGAGGGGGAGAGGGGGAGGGGGAGAGGGGGAGGGGGAGAGAGAGGGGGAGAGGGGGAGAGAGGAGGGGGGAGAGAGAGGGGGAGAGGGGGAGAGAGGGGAGGGGAGAGAGGGGAGAGGGTGAGAGAGGGAGGGGGCGAGAGGGGGGAGAGGGGGTGAGGGGGGAGAGGGGGGGAGGGGGGAGAGGGGAGGGGGGGAGTGGGAGAGGGGGAGGGGGAGAGGGGGGGAGAGGGGAGGGGGAAGGAGAGGGAGACAGAGGGAAGGAGAGAGAGAGGGCGAGTCCCCGGCCCGCGCCGCAAATGGAGCCGGGACCGGGGGTGTGAGCTGGCTTGAGGCTAGTGAGCGGGCTTGAGGCTGTGAGAGTGGGCCGGGCCTGGTTGCCGGGGTAACCCTTCCCAAGCACCGGCCCCCCCGCCCAAGCCAGCTTCAAGACCGCCAATTGCGGCTGGGCCTGCGCGCCACGCGAGAAGAGAGAGAGAGAGAGAGAGATGCCGTCGCTCAACGGAGCGGGCTCTGTGGGTGTGGGGGGGAGAAGTAGAAACATCAATATCAGCTTCTAGTCATTGGCACCAGTCACTCACCGCAGCTTCCAGTCGTTGGCAGCAGTCACTTCGTTTATAGAAAACCCTCCGCCCTCCCGCACCCCGGGTCAGGGCCTGAGCAGGCTTTAGACCGCCGATTGCGGCTAGGCCTGCGGCCTAGTAGAGGGGGGGAAAGCCCGAGTCCCCGGCAGCAAAAAAAGAGGGTGAAAGATAGGGAAATTCATCAGCTTACAAAAAGTCTTTAGAAATTAATTTACTTTTTTTTTAAACTATTTAATTGTGTACAGAAAGTGGGAAAAAAAATCAACTTAGGAATCAAGATGGCTGACACTCACCTCAGTTAATGATTAGGCCCACCCACACACGCACCGATTGGTCAACCGTCAGGTCACTGAACTGTAGGATTGGTCAATCGTCACGTCACTCGAATCTAGGATGGCCCACCCGCACGCGCAATGAACCTGCCCCCATGACGCAGCGATTGGTCGACCGTCGGGTCGCTCGATTGTACGATAATGAGCGGAATTTTGAACGTTTTTTGGATACCGTCTGAACAATTTTTGTCTGACCAAAAAGTAAATACACTTATGACCATTCCGGAATCATAAGCTTTCTTTTGATATAACACATGTGTAGGTACGCTCTATAACTTTTGAGTGTATAGAGTACATACAGACAGACAGACAGACAGACAGACGGAAGGACAGAAGAGCTATTTTATATATATAGATTATCTTATCTTATATATATATCTATTATTATCTACTAGCTAAAGTGCCCGGCGGTGCCGAGGGAACTCAAGAACCCTGTGGAATGTTTATAAAACTGTTTTTTTAAACTGGTGGGATTGAAGAACTCTTCCTAAGCACCCAGGAGTGATATTACATTATTCACAAAGTTTAAGTGTATGAGTTGAATAGGGAAATAAAAGATTCTATGTGAGGCATTTAGAGGTCAGTTTAGAAATCAACAGTGAACATTTATTGCAACAATATAGAACAATAGAGCATTTGACAATATGCTGGAGTTACAACCAAAGAGTGAGTGAATACTCCCTCTGGTAAAGGTTTGCAAACCCAAGAGGGTTGGTATTGCACAGAGTGATTTTTTAATCTTGTAGTAGGTATGCAGCCTCTCAGATCTTGAAGAGTGCTGTTGATTGCTTCAAGTGCCCTCTTGTGGGCCGTTGTACACTCAACCCACACAATGAGTTTAGACTTTTCAAGCAGCTCAGCAGCAGCAGTTCCTTTGGTAATGTGACACACTTGGTGTTGTTGTCTTGTCAAATCCAGAGGGAGAGCAAAGGTTGAGTGGGCAGTGCGACCACCTTGGAGAAGAGTTGCAGCGATTCCTGATGAGGCAACAGCCAGTGCAATTAATCTCTTAGAGCGAAGGATGCCCACAAAGAGATTTCGTAGCCTTTTGGGGGAGTAAGACAGAGCAGCTTATGTCATCGTTGCATTCCAAAAAATGTCATCCTGAAAGAGTCGTCTCCCGTGGCAAGCTTTTATAAAGGAGGCACAGAGATGGCCAGTGAGAGTTTTGAGGTAATTAAATGATGTTGGGCCAGCACCCTCATGGGGGAGTAGACAAAGGTGAGAGCAGTCTGCATTATTGGAGAGCCTGTTGATAGACAACATTTTCTGTTTTTCCTGAGGGTGTTAAAATAAACAGATTCCTTGACGCACCAACTCTTGAACATGCCACGTACAACTGGCCATGTGAAAAACAGGGCGTGAGTAAATTGATGCCAGCAACCTTCAAAGTCTGCCCCTGTGCCTTGTTGATTGACATAGCAAAAGAAATTTTCACAGGAAACTGTTGCCGTTTCAATTGAAATGGCAAGTCAGTTGGTATCATTGGAATTCGAGGAATGAGAACATCCTCCCCTCTGGCGCAGCCGGAGATGATGGTAGCCTCAATGAGATTTGGCATGAGCTTTTTGACTGCCAGTCTGGTTCCATTGCACAGCTTTGGTGGATATATGTTTCTTAGGAGCATGATGGGGGTGCCTTCCTTCAGTACCAGTTTGTGAGGAGGTGTTCCTGAAGGCTGCAATGAGTTGAGGAACTCAGTGGGGTAGTGTACCGCATCAGCACTGTCACAAACAGTATCAACACTTTTGTAAATTTGCTCTTGGCCAGGCAGTTTTTGAAGAAGGAGCATGTTTATGTGTTTGACAGTATCATTCCTGGGTGCAAGTATTGACCGTTCACACAGCCACTCGGGTTCTTTGAAGTGATTGAGGAGGTCTGGATGCACCTGTGAGATCAACTCATCAACTGTTTTGACTGGACTGCCAAAACCTGGAGGAATTGTGATTTGGCCACTGCCGTCAACTGGCAAGTTTCCTTCTCCCAATTGTAGCAAAAGTTGCGCAAAGGATTCTGTCATCTCGTCACCATGCATATGAACACGCATGTTTGTGGTCAAATGGACTGTTTGCATATTTGGCCACAGATGGGATGCCTTGAGACATGCATTGAGCTCATCCGCTGGAGTTCCTCTGGGGCCAACTGGCAGGATTTGGCGGAAATCACCTGCCAGCAACAGGGTGGTGCCACCCATCAGCCTATTGTTGCCTCTCAGATCCTGAAGAGTTGTGTCGAGTGCTTCAAGTGCCCTCTTGTGGGCCATTGTACACTCATCCCACACAATGAGTCTACACTTTTGAAGCAACTCAGCAGCACCAGTTCCTTTGCTAATGTTACACACTGGGTGTTCTTGCATTGTCAGATCCAGAGGGAGAGCAAAGGTTGAGTGGGCAGTGCGACCTCCTTGGAGAAGAGTTGCAGCGATTCCTGATGAGGCAACAGCCTGTGCAATGTGTCCCTTAGAGCGAACCATGGCCAGTATAAGATTGATCAGGAATGTCTTTCCTGTTCCACCAGGTGCATCGAGGAAGATAATGCCACCTGCATTGTTTTCCACCATATCCACAACCAACCTGTATGTCTCTTTCTGGTCTGGAACCAATTTAGGTTCAGTGACGGTGACAAAGGAGGTCAGTTCCTCAACATTGAGGACCCCTCTGCTGAGACCTGGAGAATCATTCCTATTGGGAGATGGAAGGTTCAACTTAGTCAGAGACTTGCCAGCCAATGCCAAAGTCTTGTCCTCCAGAAGGATCAAAACATGATTGTACATTGCATCAGTGAAGTTCAGCGTCATTGTGGGGTTGGCTGTCTGGAGTTGGTGTAAGATGTCTTCTGTGAGGCTGTCTTTGTGATCTTGCCACAACTGCATCGGGTTGGAAGGGCTGCAGAGGGCAATTATAATGGCAAAGAGATTTCTTAGCCTATTGGGGGAGTACGACAGAGCAGCTTCTGTCATCGTTGCATGCCAATGAATGTCATCCTCAATGAGTCCTCTCCTGCGGCAAGCTTCTTGAAAAGAGTCACAGAGTTGGCCAGCGACAGTCTTGAGGTCATTAAATGATGTTGGCCCAGCAACGTCATGGAGGAGTAGACGAAGGTGAAAGCACTCTGTGTTGTTTGGATGGACCGTGTAGACTCTGCCAAGTGCATCTGATGAGTACACCCCTGTATGACCAGGAACTTCCTTCTGACCTGCTCCAGGGTGCCGAGCCCGCCATGTCTTGTTTGGCTGCCAGGTGTAGTACTTGGACACCTGATGATACAAAAGTGTCTTGGCAAAGTCATTCGTTTGGCACAACTCAAAGAATGCTGTAAGTTTTGTCTTTGGAGGTTCCTCGGCACGTTGGCTGGCATTTGCAGGTCGGAATAAAACCCTTTGTCCATTTTGCAAGTGAACATCCAATTTAGTGACAGTGGGGTAACGGTTGTGGATGTCAAATCCAAAAGTTCACCAGGCTGCGTCATTGCTGCAGATGTAACGGCCCATCAGATGTGTGGTGATCTCATCATTTTGATTCTGCTCTCCAGCCGGTTGAAGTTCAAAGACAGCTTGGTCACTGCCCTTATGGATGTACTTGCACACATATTTGATAGACTTAACTGAGTGGCAGTACTCCACATTGATGTGACATTTGAAGAGCCTGGATAGGAGTGGACAGTAAGGAACAATCCAACGGTTGTCAACTTCAAATGTCTGACTTTGCTGTGTTGTCTGATTTGACGGACCAGGTTGACTTGAGTGGCTAGATTTTTTAGTTCGCATTCTTATCTCAGTGCTGAAACCTCCACTCTCTTTGCCCCTTCTCCTGTACAAAGGATAGCCATCATCCCCATGCTGAGTTTCTTCGCGGAGTGGCTTTGGGTACCCTTTTGTACATGCATTGTTTTTCATGCAGTGAGAAGAAGGGTTGTGTCGCCCACAAGGACCATGAATCATATTTTTACAACAACATCAAAGAGGATTGGATCCTGGTCCTTATCGGGTAGCTCTGCAGAGATGAAGGAATCAACTTGATTGGGGTGAATCTTTGCCTGAAGCCAGAGTAAAAGATGAACATGAGGAATTCCTCTCTTCTGCCACTCAATGCTGTACATGTAGCAATGGTGTGCACTAAAAAGTTTGCCCACAGTCAGGAGTTTGAGCAGTTTTTTAACTTTGAGGTTGAAGACCCGTGCTATGAGCTCATGCCTTTCAGTACCAGCTTTGGGTGGGAACTCCTGCCATTGGGGATTGCAAGTCATGGTGATGAAGAGGTCAGGTCTGCCATAGTTTCTGACATAGGTCATGGCATCCTGCGTGTGCTCATGCATGTACCTAGGACCTCCAACGAAGGTGGACGGTAGGATGACCAGTTGATCAATGTCCTCAGTGTTGCCATCATTGGCCACAGCATCTCGTAAGTGTATATAGTCTGTTACTCTCAAATGATTTTGGTTATTCCTGAACCAATGAAGCCGCTCTCCTTCTATTTTTGCATACATGTCAGTGAGGAACTGGTGGAGAAGTCCTCCACACTGAAGCAGGTGGTTTGAAGCAGTTTGTCGTTCCATCAGCCTGTATGAATAGAATTCCATGGCAGAAGCCATCTTTTGCCTTTGGGCTGCAGGTGGCACACCAGTTTTGGGGTCAACATGTGGGATCTTGTTATAGGCATCGTATCCATCTTCCCCATGGCAAAACAAAAGCAGGTGTTGCAGAGGATCATATGACCTGTGAAGCTCAGAAATTCTTTTGAGTGGACCACCTCTCATATGCAAGACAATGTCCCGTTGTTCAAATTCTTGGCCCACAATGACAATGGCTACTTCATTGGTGGTCGGAGCATTGAAGCGTCGCTCATGTTCACCTGCAGGAGTCTTGTCAGCTTTGATGACAACTTTGAGGTCTTCATTTGTTGTTTTTTCGATGGCTGTTTTGAAACTCTTTACATATGGGTTTTGGTGATGAAGCATGTGCTGTAATTCAAGCAAAGTTGGAAGCTTCATTTGGTGTTGTTGTGCGAGGAGAACAGCCGCTTCCCTGCGGCGATTGGCTTGCTCTTCGTCATCACCCAAGAAGTAGATTTGGAGAAACTGAGGTCTTTTGTTTGGTAGAGGAAGTAGTGAGCCAGCTGTATGGTACACCTGTCCATGAACTTTAAAAGTTGGGCAAAATCCTGATTCACGCACTCTGTTTGCACCAAAAGAGGTCATTGCAAAGCAGTTGTTGTACTTTCTGATGTAAGTGAGGAAATGTGTTGAAGCTGGATTTCGGCCGAACAGAAGTGAGTGTAGGGGTTCAGGCGGAGCTGTTAGTGTTGGAAGTTTAACTTTTCCTCCAGTGCAGCATATCCCAGCAATTTCCCCTTCCCACTTCAGAGCGCCACAGTGAGGGCAAATGACGGTCATCCTGCCAATGATGACTGTGGGGTCTGCTTCATAATTGATGGTGGGTGTATAGGAGAAGGCTGCTCCGAGCCAATGATTCCAAATGTCAGCTCTGGCAATGGCCCTGCGTCTATTGACGGCCTGGCGATGTGCCTGAGTCTCGTCAGGAGTCTCTGAGGCTCTGGCTTGGGCATGTCTCGCCTGCTCAGCAGCTTGACGTGCCTGAGTTTGGTCAGTAGTCTCTGAGGCTCTGGCTTGTGCATTTCTCGCCTGGTCAGCAGCTTGACGTGCCTGAGTTTGGTCAGTAGTCTCTGAGGCTCTGGCTTGGGTATGTCTCGCCTGGTCAGCATCTTGACGTCCCTGAGTTTGGTCAGTAGTCTCTGAGGCTCTGCGAGCCTTTTTTCGGTATGCATCAGAAGTGGTGCGTCCAGCTCTGCTAGGTTTTCTTGGGGGCATGCTGTAATGAAAAAAGAAAAAATATTTTATTTATATATATATAAATGAGTCTGTCTGTCTGTGTGAAGGAGAGAGAGAGAGGGGGAAGGAGAGATAAAGAGGGGGAAGGAGAGAGAGGGGGAAGGATAGAGAGAGAGAGAGGGAAGAGGAGAGAGAGAGAGAGGGAAGGAGAGAGAGAGAGAGGGAAGGAGACAGAGAGATGGCGTTATTGAAGTGCCACCTGATCAAAGATGGCGTCATGAGGAAATTGTCGTGCCGCCAGGATCAAATATGGCGCTGTTGTTTCCCCACATTGAGTTGCTGCCATGATCAAAGATGGCGGTGATGGCTGCGCTCTGCTCCGTCCGCCTTCACCAAGATGGCGGCGATCACGGGCCACTGTTTTGAAATCGAGCCCAGAGGGACGGGCGGTGCCTAGCTCGGGCGTGGCTGGCGAGGAGAGGCCGAGGCTTCGAGGCCTGAAGCCTGCAGGCAGCTCATCCACCGCCGAGGGGGGTAAAAGGCCGAGTCCTCGGCGTGCGCCCACCAACGGAGCTGAGCCCCGGGACTGGGCTGAGGGGGGAAAAGCCCGAGTCCCCGGCCCCGGCCGCCCAGTGGGCCCACCGCACCGCGCACCATCGCTGATCCGCTCAGCGCCGAGGGGGGGAAAGGCCGAGTCCTCGGCGTACGTCCGCAAACGGAGCTGAGCCCCGGGACTGGGCTGAGGGAGGGAAAGCCCAAGTCCCCGGCCGCCCATTGGGCCCGCTGCTCCGCACACCATCGCTGATCAGCTCACCGCCGAGGGGGGGAAAGGCCGAGTCCCCGGCGCGCGCCCGCAAACGGAGCCGAGTCCCGGGACTGGGCCAAGGGGGGGAAAGCCCGAGTCCCCGGCCCTGGCCGCCCATTGGGCCCACCGCACCGCGCACCATTGCTGATCCGCTCCGGCCGGCCGCCGCCGCTTGTGAAGTTAATGTCTCCGGCCAGCCGCCGCCACTTAAGGTTTGAATAAAGTTGACAGGAGTGAGGAGGGAAGTCGTCTCTCTGCACCTTTGCTGAAGAATCCTGCTGAAGCGTTGAGCGGGAGTGGGATACTGTGCCGGAGCTGCAATGTGGGCGTTTAAAAATGGCGGCGACGTACGGCGTTTCGGGAGGCTGCAGGATTAGGCCCGCCCACACACGGAATGAAACACCCCCTGTGACGCACCGATTGGTCAACCATCAGGTCACTGAACTGTAGGATTGGTCAACCATCACGTCACTCAACGCTAATGAGCGGTAGGATTGGTCAACCGCTAATGAGTGAATTTTTGAGGATTTCTGAACGTTGTTTGTATACTGTCTGAGCAATTTTTGTCTGACCAAAACGTAAATATGCCTATGACACTTCCCTGATCATCAGCTTTCTTTTGATATAACATATGTGTAGGTACACTCTATAACTTTTGAGTGTATAGCGGACAGACAGACGCACAGACACCACTATCCTTTTATATATATATAGAGACTAGCTGGAGTGCCCGGAGGTGCCGAGGGTTTTTTGAGGGCATGTTGTTGTTGGAAGAGAGAGAGAGAGCGACTGGGGGGAAGAGAGAGAGCGACTGGGGAAGAGAGAGAGCGACTGGGGGGAAGAGAGAGAGCGACTGGGGGGAAGAGAGAGAGCGACTGGGGGGAAGAGAGAGAGCGACTTGGTGAAGAGAGAGCGCGACTGGGGGGAAGAGAGAGAGCGACTGGGGGGAAGAGAGAGAGCGACTGGGGGGAAGAGAGAGAGCGACTGGGGGGAAGAGAGAGAGTGACTGGGGGAAGAGAGAGAGCGACTGGAGGGAAGAGAGAGAGCGACGGGGGGGAAGAGAGAGAGCGATGGGGGGAAGAGAGAGAGCGACTGGGGGGAAGAGAGAGAGCGACTGGGGGGAAGAGAGAGAGCGACTTGGTGAAGAGAGAGCGTGACTGGGGGGAAGAGAGAGCGCGACTGGGGGGAAGAGAGAGAGCGACTGGGGGGAAGAGAGAGAGCGACTGGGGGGAAGAGAGAGCGCGACTGGGGGGAAGAGAGAGAGCGACTGGGGGGAAGAGAGAGAGCGACTGGGGGGAAGAGAGAGAGCGACTGGGGGGAAGAGAGAGAGCGACTGGGGGGGAAGAGAGAGAGCGACTGGGGGGAAGAGAGAGAGCAACTGGGGGGAAGAGAGAGAGCGACTGGGGAAGAGAGAGAGCGACTGGGGGAAGAGAGAGAGCGACTGGGGGGAAGAGAGAGAGCGACTGGGGGGAAGAGAGAGAGCGACTGGGGGGAAGAGAGAGAGCGACTGGGGGGAAGAGAGAGAGCGACTTGGTGAAGAGAGAGCGCAACTGGGGGGGAAGAGAGAGAGCGACTGGGGGGGAGAGAGAGAGCGACTGGGGGGAAGAGAGAGAGCGACTGGGGGGAAGAGAGAGAGCGACTTGGTGAAGAGAGAGCGCGACTGGGGGGGAAGAGAGAGAGCGACTGGGGGGAAGAGAGAGAGCGACTGGGGGGAAGAGAGAGAGCGACTGGGGGGAAGAGAGAGAGCGACTGGGGGGAAGAGAGAGAGTGACGGGGGGAAGAGAGAGCGTGACTGGGGGGAAGAGAGAGAGTGACTGGGGGGAAGAGAGAGAGGGACTGGGGGGAAGAGAGAGAGCGACTGGGGGGAAGAGAGAGAGCGACTGGGGGAAGAGAGAGAGCGACGGGGGGAAGAGAGAGAGCGACTGGGGGAAGAGAGAGAGCGACGGGGGGAAGAGAGAGAGCGACTGGGGGGAAGAGAGAGAGCGACTGGGGGGAAGAGAGAGAGTGACTGGGGGAAGAGAGAGAGCGACAGGGGGAAGAGAGAGAGCAACTGGGGGGAAGAGAGAGGGACTGGGGGAAGAGGGAGAGCGACTGGGGGGGAAGAGAGAGAGCAACTGGGGGAAGAGAGAGAGCGACTTGGGGGAGAAGAGAGAGACGGGGGAAGAGAGAGAGAGAGAGAGAGGGATGGAGAGAGAGAGAGGGAAGGAGAGAGAGAGAGAGGGAAGGAGAGAGAGACAGAGAGGGAATGAGAGAGAGAGAGAGAAGGAGAGAGAGAGAGAGGGAATGAGAGAGAGAGAGAGAGGGGGAATGAGAGAGAGAGGGAAGGGGGTAGGGGAAGGGGGGGTAGGGGAAGGGGCAGGTAGGGGAAGGGGAAGGGGGGTAGGGAAAGGGGGTAGGGGAAGGGTGTTAAGTCTGTGTGTTATATTGAGAATTAATACACAGACCACAAGGGTAAAATTTAACAGGTCTTTACTAGTCGAAGGTCAGGGCGGAACTGCCCAATAAATCATTACACAGCACTTATATACCGGTGTGGTCACCGCCGGTATTACAGTATACAGCAGCCAAAATAAAGTAGTGCAACTCTTAAAATAGTTCTCTTAAAGGTGGAACGGTTACATACAATAGTTCTCTTAAAGGTGGAACAGTTACATACACTACAATCCTCCCTTTTTAGCTTAACAGTATATATATTCCCCATTAAACATAACATCATAACATAGATGCACAACTTCATGCAAAAACAGTTCACAGATTCAGTCTCTGCGGAAAACAGTTCACAGATTCAGTCTCTGCGGAGGCGCCTCCTGCGCTTCCTGACTCGGTCCGGATAACGCCTCGGTGGTGTAGTAGTTTTCGATGGTGTAGTAGGTTCTTGTTGCTGGGGTGACTCATCTAATAGTCCTTCACTGGACTTAACAGCTTGAACTTCCGTAGCTTCAGAACCAGCTTGAACTTCCGTAACTTCAGAACCAGCATTGCTGACTTCTAAAAGCTCGAGTACCTTGGGAAGTTTTTCTACTTCCAGACTGATTTGACTCAGTTCGGAGGGACCACGTGCGTGACCTGGCAGGGGTGATAATAGTTCAGATGAGTCATCATCTTCTGCTTCTTTTCTATTGTCTTCTATTTCCTTCATGCCCAGCTGGGCGTTAGCCAGCTTTTGTTCCAAATCCAGACATCTCTCCTGAAGAGACTTCTTCATGTGTTCAGCTTCATCCAGCTTTTTCTGGGCTTCCTGCAAGTCTTTTACTAATGACATCACTTGTGATTTCAATACTTCAACTTCATTCGGAGATTGATTGTTCGGACTATTCAATCCCTTTACTGGAGCAGCTGTTTCAGCGTTCTGTTGTTCTACATTGACGTGAGTCAGCGTACTCTTGGCATCCAAGGGCTGCTCTGCTGCAATCTTCTCAGTCTGTGTTGCAACCTGAGCCGTTTCAATAACTTTTGAGAGCTCCGAAACCCTTTCCTTTGAAGATTGAAGCTCGTGTTCAAGTTTTTCCAATTTCAGAGTCTTGTCCCTCAGCATATGAAGGAGTTGGCTGACCGTTAACTCTTCTGACATCAGACGTTTCCCAGTATCGTCGTCATGTGTTTTTGACGTATAGGCTGCAGGGCTGTTTGTAACCTTGCACTGGGGGTCCTTTGTTGCTTTTAATTCGCCATCATCCGCAGCCTCCACCGTTCGAATTTCAACAAATGAATCGTCCGGTGATGCTGCACCCAACTTCAGTAGGAGCTCGGAATTCATGGCAACCACGTCAGCCTTTCCTGCCTGCAACCTGCTAACAAGCGCCTTCAGTTGCTGAACATCCTGCTCCACCAGATTAGGGCACGCACCTTCAGAAACTGAATCAGCTTTGATTCGTTTGGCCTCCTCGCGCAGACGGTTGGTGTGTTCCTGCTCCATTTTCTCAATCAGCTGCTTCTGCTGTCTTCCCAGATTCTCCAACTCTGTGTCAAAGAACTTTTTCTTTGCATTCATCTCTTGCTCAAAACGGCGAATCATTTGTTCTAATTGCTGTTGTAGTTTGAGATCGAGTTGAGTTCGAGCCCCGGGTTCCTCAGAAATGTGCATGTCTGTAGACTGGACAGACTCAGAATTCTCTGTCAAACTATGTTGTTGTTGTTCAGTGGAATTCTGTTCTGATACTTTGTTCTCTCCTGAAGCATTTATACACTCCTTCGTTTTTCCATCATTAGTCTGCAAGTCCATTTTAGACTTGTCTTTTGCACATGGGCTGGTCTTACCATCATCAGTTCCAGGGTCTGAGCTGATTGTCTTCCCCGAGTTCTCACTCTCTGCTTTGTCACTGTCACTGCTGCATATGCCCTCATCCAATATTCTGGACAATCGTGCAGGTTTGACATCTTTTCTTTTTCCGGAATCTCCCGTTATTGCTTTTAGGGAGTGCCAGTCCATCTTTATTTTCCTGATCCACTCCCGTCCCAGAAGTGGTGGACCTCCCTCAGGTAGTACATATAAGTCCATTCCTTGGTGTTCTTTGCCCTTGTGTCTCACCTTGACTTTTATCTTTCCGATGGGGTATACTCTTTGCCCCGTGTATGTCTTCAAGACAATCTCGGTATCTCTCAAGGGTATATGTGAGAATAGCCGCTTGTAGTCCCTTCGGTTTATGACTGTTAGGGCTGATCCTGTGTCCAATTCCATTTTCACTTGGACTCCGGCTATCTTGAGTGTGACCCAGATAGTTTGTAGGTCAGCTTCCTTACTCACATTGTGAATTCTCAGACTACCCAGTTCCTGGTTGTTGGAGTCTGAATCCGAATTCTGTTCATCCGAACTCTTCTCAGCCACCTTATGTACCTTTCTGCACTTTTCCTGCGGTGACTTTTTGTTGCTGGTCTTCTTTCCTGACCGGCATACTTTAGCTATGTGACCAAGCTTGCCACATTTTCTACATTCCTGGTTTTTAAACCAGCATTGGTTCTGATCGTGTGTTGTCTTCCCACAACGATAACATTTCGTTGTACCCGAAGCCATTTGATCTACGCTGAGTACCGCTGCATTTCCGCAGTGCCTCTCGCTGCGGCTTCGTGCGATGCTGCAATAGTGACAGCCTTATCAAGTGTAAGATCATTCTCTTCAAGTAGCCGCTTTTGTGTTCCTTCTTTCGACAACCCACACACAAATTTGTCTCTCAGTGCCTCTGTCAGATTTTCCCCAAACTGACAGTATTTCGCTAGCTTACGCAGTTCAATTAAGTACTCCGCGTTGCTTTCCTCTTTCAGTTGCGTTCTCGCATAAAATTTAAATCGTTCCGCTAACATCAGCGGTGTGGGGTTCAAATGATCCTTCAGGACAGCAACAATATTAGCGAAAGTCTGATCCGCCAGTTTAGCTGGTGATAGAAGATGCTTCAATAGCCCGTATGTCTTTGCACCCATTCAGTTTAGTAAGGTTAGTGCTTTATCTTCATTTGATATTTTATTTGCCTTACAATATATCTCTATGCGTTCTACATACGTGGCCCAATCTTCAACATCGGGATCGAAATCGTTGATGTTACCACGCTTAGGCATCCTCGCAATCTTCTTGAGAACAAAAAGAAATTTTTCTTTAACTATTTTTTTTCAAAATGGCGGTTTCCCGCGCTTGTCTTCTTCCCCGCCTCCGAAAATGGTGGCTTCCCGCGTTTGCCTTTCTCCCCCGCTGGCTGTCTCTTTCGCTCGGTCTCGTTCTCCCTCGTTCGCTCGGTCTCGTTCTCCCTCGCTCGCTCGGTCTCCCTCGCTCGGTCTCGGTCTCCCTTGCTCGGTCTCCCTCGCTCGCTCGGTCTCTTCTCTCTCCCGCTCGCTCAGTCTCGCTCGCTCGCTCGGGCTCTGTCTCTCCTGCTCGCTCAGGCTCTGTCTCTCCCGCTCGCTGTAACGGCGATTGCCGTATTGCTGCGTTCGCCCTCCCCAGCGGTTTTCAATCATGCCTCCCAGCCCCTCTTGCAGTCCGGTCCTTTCCCCCCCGGCTGCGGCTGAGGTTCTCCGCGTTTTTTTTTTTAAATTTTCTCCCGCGCCTTGCTGTCCCAGTCGCTGCGCCTCGCGGCCTCGGTAGCTGCCCGGCCTTTTTCCCCCGGTCGCGGTCGAGCTCTCTCTCGACGCTGTTGCATCTCCCAGCCCGCTTGCAGCCCGGTCTCTCACACCGGCTGCGTTTGCATTCGCTGCGGTCTCTCACACCGGCTGCATTTGCATTCACCGCGGCTTCCGTGCCTTACGCTGCCCCAGTCTCAGCGCCTCTGGCCCCGACTTCTGTCTGGCTCTTTTCCCCGGCAGTGGTCGAGTTCTCCGCCCTTATATCCTCCGTTTTTCCCTCCCCTACTTCACAGTCCGTGGCCTACTCGCTGTTCGTCGCTGATCGACTTACCCACCACCATGATAGAAGGGATGATTCTGCCTGTTGCTGATGGAAGGCTTCGTGTTAGAATTCTTCCGTTGCTCTGCAGACCCGAGTCTTTTCTCAGCAGAATGATGAGGGCGGGGTGCCTCTTCTCGACGCCCGTTAAACTGCCTTGGATATATCTCTGCTGCAGGGGTAAGATCGTACTCGTCGCCACTGTTAAGTCTGTGTGTTATATTGAGAATTAATAGACAGACCACAAGAGTAAAATTTAACAGGTCTTTACTAGTCGAAGGTCAGGGCGGAACTGCCCAATAAATCATTACACAGCACTTATATACCGGTGTGGTCACCGCCGGTATTACAGTATACAGCAGCCAAAATAAAGTAGTGCAACTCTTAAAATAGTTCTCTTAAAGGTGGAACGGTTACATACAATAGTTCTCTTAAAGGTGGAACGGTTACATACACTACAAAGGGGGGTAGGGGAAGGGGGGGTAGGGGAAGGGGGGCTAGAGAAGGGGGTTTGGGGGAAGGGGGGGTGGGGGAGGAAAGGGGGGGGTGGGGGATGAAAGGGAGGTGGGGGAGGAAAGGGGGCTGGGGAGGAAAGGGGGGAGGAGGAGAGGGGGGAGGAGAGGGGAGGAGATGGGGGGAGGAGGGGGGGGAGGAGAGGAGGAGAGGGGGGAGGAGAGGGGGAGGAGAGGGGGGAGGAGAGGGGGAGGAGGAGGGAGGGGGAGGGAGGGGGAGGGAGGGGGAGGGAGGGGGAGGGGGGAGTGAGGGGGAGAGGGGGAGGGGCAGAGAGAGAGGGGGAGGGAGGGGGGAGAGAGGGGGAGAGAGAGGGGGGAGAGAGAGAGGGTGAGGCGGGGGGAGAGGGAGGGGGAGAACGGAGGGGTGAGAGGGGAGAGGGGGAGAGGGGAGAGGGGAGAGGGTGGGAGAGGGGGGAGAGGAGGGAGGGGGGAGAGGGAAGGGAGGGAGGGGGGTAGGGAGGGGGGAGAGGGGAGGGGGGGGAGGAGAGAGAGACCCCGGGACCGGGCGTGAGCTGGCTTGAGGCTGTGAGAGAGGGCCGGGCCCGGTTGCCGGGGTAACCCTTCCCCCCGCCCCTGCCCCCCGCCCTCCCAAGCACCGCCCCCCACCCTCCCGAGCACCGCCCCCCTCCCCACCCTCCCGAGTACCGCCCCCCCCCCGCCCTCCCGAACATCGGCCCCCCGCCCGAGTCGGCTTCAAGACCGCCGATTGTGGCTGGGCCTGTGCACCGCGCGGGAAGAGAGAGAGAGAGACGCCACCGCTCACCTGCTGGCTTCCCTCTCCCCACGACCTGTGCCTCGGGCTTGTGTGTGTCGCCTGCTGCGCGCGCACCCTGTGTCTGTCCTGTGTCCCTCGTGGCCGACGCCGTTGCCCCGGTTAACGTGATGGGGGAGACTGGGGGGGGGTGAGGGGGGGAGGAGCTTGCCAGAAGCAGAGGGACAATTGCCTAGCTCGAGCATGGCTGGCAAACAGAGGCCCAGGCTTCGAGGCCTGCAGGCATCAGACCTCGAGAAAAAATTGACATACTGGACTCAAAATTGACACACTGGACTCATTTATTACACGCAAATAATATAATGAGCTAGTTGGACTCCTAATTACTGAATTTGTGCTGGATAAAATCCCCTCCACACGTACAGAAAGTGGGAAAAAATAATCAATTTCGGAATCAAGATGGCTGTGACTCACCTCAGTTCAGAATGATTAGGCCTGCCCACACACGCACCGATTGGTCAACCGTCAGGTCACTGAACTGTAGGATTGGTCAATCGTCACGTCACTCAACTCTAGGCTGGCCCGCCCGCACACGCAATGAACCCGCCCCCGTGACGCAGCGATTGGTCAACCGTCGTGTCGCTCGACTGTACGATTGGTCAACCTTGACGTCACTCGATGCTAATGAGGGGATAATGAGCGGAATTTTGAACGTTTTTTGTATACCGTCGGCACAATTTTTGTCTGACCAAAAAGTAAATACACTTATGACCATTTCGGAATCGTAAGCTTTCTTTTGATGTAACACATGTGTAGGTACGCTCTATAACTTTTGAGTGTATAGAGGACAGACAGACAGACGGAAGGACAGACAGAAGAGCTCTTTTATATATATATATAGAAGATAGATAGATATAGAAGATAACAAGCCCAAATCACAGTGACAGGTGTGTGTGATTATGCTGCAGGTGAGCTCATTAAGTACAAAATATGTCAACAGCAATGAGAAAATCAGCCAACCATGATGCACTCTAACAATGCTCACTTCACATGTTGTCAAGCAAGCTTCATTACCACCAAACAGGTTCAACTGCTGGGAATTTGCTGCAATATAATTGTACGAAGCTTTTTCGGATAATGACCACAAACTGCACAGAGTGCAAAATTCTCCCAAAAATGTTCAAATCCCTCCGAGAATGTAGTCCTGGGTCTAAAAGATATCACATGGCTAAAACCCTGTGGGGTTGGTGCAGGGGAAGGGTCACATCTCACCTTAAGTGCCAGGTTGGACCTGCCCTCACCCCGCCCATATAAAAATGGCAATTTATTCATTTTTCAAAAAATAAAGTTTGTGTAAACGTTGCAGCGTGGGTTTTTTTCCCATAAAATCTGCCTCCCGACCTCCAGTTTTCCCTAGCTCCAGTATTCCTCACTCGACCTTCATCGCTTCCTGCATTCTTGCTGGAAATTCCAACCTTTTCCACCTGGATCCACATAGCCGCAGGAGGGACCAGGGAGAAGATCATCAAAGGATCAGATCGGCAGCAATTTCCAGGGCAGCAGATCAGCCATTCCCAAGCCTCCCAGTTTGTTTAACCTGGAGGTACAAAGTGTACAGATTTACATACAATTCAAAACACCTTGCTACTTTTACGCAATATGAAGTGTCTTTTCGCTTGGCTGTCGGAATTATTTCTTTTGTGACATGACATAATTTGGCCCTTTTTATTTAGTCCCGTGCCTGCCTTCTAACTTCTCTCTCCCATATTTTTCCCCTGTCTTCTTCCTGCTTGGTCTCAGCTTTTTAAGGTTTCTCTTAACACGTTGTAAATCTCCAGCTGCAGAACATTTAGCAAAAAGGTTTTATATTTTAAAATCGACCGGGCGCTTAAGTGGGCAAATTTAGACAATTTCCTTGTAAACATATGAGAGATATCTAGCCCTCTCCATGCATGGTAATGGTGATTGTTATGAACTGGTCTTTATTGATGTCATAAACTAATGTTCACAGTAGTAAGCCCTTTACATGATCATTTTCTAGTATATAAAACTTATGTTTTGGGTGTTTTTAACATATAAACCAGACAAGCCCCTCACTTTTGGGTTAGACATCCGAATGTAACCAGCTCACGCTTATAGAAATTAGATTAAGCATTAACACAAACAGCTAAAAAGGTAGTGTAGTAATCTGGGATGTTACGATTAAGGTTATCCACCAGGTGGTGCTGTAGCTAGTGCTGCTGCTAGCTAAGGTCAGGGGGTTGCTTCCGGCCAAGGTCAGCAAGGGTGGAATGCCAGGATGCAGGCCTGTATGTTTGCTTCGCAGTTGTTAATAAAGTACACAGACTAATTCTAATATCTCGCCTCTTCGAGTTCTTGTTTCACTACATGGATTTATCACATTTGGCGACGAGGTAAAAGGACACTGCATGAAAAAGTGAAGTCCGCCGGGACTTTTAAAGAACAAACTCATGAGCTAAAGTTAGCTGCAAATTGGACGGAAGCATGGCTGCCATGGTAGGAACGGACACCGCTTTTGATATTCGAGCACAAACCTGGGAGGAATACTGTGAAGTGTTGGGTTATTTCTTCAAAGCAAATGAAATAAATGATGCCGGAAAAAGGAAAGCCATTCTGTTTAGTTCGGTGGGAAGCCAAACCGACAGTTTGATGAAGAATCTGCTCAGTCCTGAAAAGCCTGGAGACAAATCAATTGTTGAATTAGTGGCCTTGCTCAAAGAACATTTCAACCCCAAGCCTAGTGAGATTGTACAGTGGTTCAAGTTTAATTCAAGGGACAGAAAAGAGGAAGAGAGTGTAATGGACTATGTAGCGGTGTTGCGTAAATTGGCACAAGATTGCAATTATGGGAACAACCTGAAGGAAATGCTGAGAGATAGGCTAGTTTGCGGAATAATGGACGACCGAATGCAGCGTAGATTATTATCCGAGATTGGGCTTACTTATGAAAAAGCTTTGGAACTTGCTCAAGCCATAGAGACAGCGAACCGAGATGTAAAAGAAATACAGGGTTCAGACAGGGCTAATGCTAAGCAAGTTGCAGGTCAGGTTATTGTGCACAAGTTAAACATGCATCAGAAACCACAACGTGAGCATGTGAAGGCATGTTATAGATGCAAGGGCAATCACCTGGTGAGTGAATGCTGGTTTCTGGAGGAAAAGTGCCACAAGTGTGGGAAACAAGGACACATTAAACGAGCATGCAGGGCAAAATCACCTGTGGAGGAATCCAAACCAAAAGGGGGAGGAAAGCAAAACCATGGAAGAGAAGTGAAAAAACATGGAGCACACCACATCAGCGGGGAGCTGAGGAAGAAGAGGACATGTTCATAATGTATAGCATGTTAGAGAACATTCCAAAAGTGGCTCCTATCACATTGCAACTGACAGTAAATGACTCTAAGGTGAACTTTGAAGTTGATACAGGGTGCGGTGTAACCATAATGAACAAGGCAGAGTACTCAAAATTGTGGAACCGTGCAAAAGTTCCAGAGTTAAAGTCTTGCTCTCTGCATCTTAAAACATATACAGGTGAATGAGTAGCGACATTAGGTGCAGCTAATGTGACTGTGCAGCACAGGCACACAGTGGAACAGCTACCTGTAGTTATAGTATCGGGTACCGGACCAAACCTGTTAGGTCAGGGCTGGATAAAAGAACTTAAATTAGACTGGGGAGCAGTAAATCAAATAGATGAGGGCAAACAGTTGACTTTGCAAGAAGTGTTGAGTGAACATGAGAATGTGTTCAAGGAGGAACTTGGCACATTTAATGGCCTCCCCAGACAAGGAGGCACCGCCAAGGTTTTTTAAACAACGACCTGTACCTTATGCCATGAAACCAAAGGTAGAGGGTGAGCTTGACCGTCTATTGAGAGAGAACATACTGGAGCCAGTGAAATGTTCAGAATGGGCAGCTCCCATAGTACCTGTTCTAAAACCGAACAATTCGGTAAGACTCTGTGGAGATTATAAATTGACGGTCAATCGGTTGTCCAAATTAGAGCAGTATCCTATTCCCAAAACAGAGGATCTCTTTGCAAACCTGGCTGGAGGAAAGAAATTCACAAAGTTGGATATGAGTCATGCATACTTGCAGATTACACTGGATGACAAATCAAAGAAGTATGTCACCATAAATACACACAAGGGCTTATTTACATATAACCGCTTACCGTTTGGTGTCTCATCTAGTCCAGCTATCTTCCAGAGGACAATCGAAGATGTACTGCAAGGGATTCCGCATGTTTCCATCTATCTGGGTGACATTTTGGTGACGGGAAGAACCGACCAGGAGCATCTGAGCACTCTGAGAGAGGTACTACAGAGATTGGAGAGGGCACGGTTACAGCTCAAGAGGAGTAAGTGCACTTTCCTGGGGAATGAGGCAGTGTTCCTGGGACACAGAGTGGACACCACCGGGTTCCATCCAATCAAGGACTGCAAGCACTGCAGGACGCCCCTGCTCCTACCAATGTGGCTGAGTTAAAAGCTTACCTGGGACTGCTGAACTATTATAACAGGTTTTTACCAAACTTGTCAACAGTGTTAGCACCGCTTCACAAACTACTGCGCAAGGAGACACAATGGCAGTGGGGAGAGGAGCAGTGGGTTTCATTTGAACAGTCCAAGAAACTGATGCTGTCGTCGGATGTGCTGGTTCACTACAATGCAGAGAAAGACATCATTCTCTCTTGTGACGCTTCACCTTACGGGGTGGGGGCAGTTCTTTCACACCGCATGGAAGATGGAACTGAAAGACCAATAGAGTTTATGTCCCGAACTCTAACACCAGCGGAAAAAACTATTCCCAGTTAGATAAAGAGGGGTTAGCAGTAATGTTTGGGTTACAGAGGTTCCACAAGTACATATATGGCAGGAAGTTCACCATATGCACCAATCATAAACCTCTTATCTCTCTTTTCAATGAAATGAAAGCAGTTCCACAGATGGTGTCACCCCGGATCCAGAGGTGGGCAGTGACGTTGAGGGCATATGAGTATGTCATCGTCTACAAGGCGGGCAAGTACCATGGGAACACAGATGCCTTGAGCCGTCTTCCACTGCCAGGCACACCTATCCTTGCAGCTCCAGAGGACAGAGTTTTGATGTTGGAGGACACTGACACGGCACTTGTGACTGCAGAGCAAGTAAGAACACGGACAGGTAAAGATCCAGTACTGTCTAGAGTTCAAGAATATGTGGTGAGGGGATGGCCACAACATCCGGAAGGGACTGACTTCACACCCTACAGTGTCAGGAAAACAGAGCTGAGTGTGCAGGATGGTTGCGTGTTGTGGGGAGCACAAGTGATTATTCCACAGCCAGCACGACAGTCTATACTAGAGCAACTACATCAGTGTCATCCTGGGGTCTCGCGTATGAAAGCCTTGGCTAGGAGTTACTTGTGGTGGCCAATGCTACATGAGGAGATAGAAAATCTAGTCAAGACATGCAGCACTTGTCAGGTACACAGGAAGGCACCAGCAGCGGCTCCTCTCCACCCCTGGGAGTGGCCGGATAAACTATGGAGAAGATTGCACTTAGATTATGCGGGTCCATTCATGGGGAAGATGTTCCTCATAATCATTGATGCACATTCCAAATGGATGGATGTTTATCCTGTTAATTCTGCTTCCTCCACTACTACTATAGACTGCCTGCGTCAGAGCTTCAGTAATCAAGGGCTACCGGAGATCGTGGTAAGTGACAATGCCACTTGTTTTGTGAGTACAGAGACAAAAGAGTTCATGAGAAAAAATGGCATAGTGCAGGTGACCTCGGCTCCATATCATCCGTCCTTAAATGGACTTGCGGAGAGGGCCGTACAAACTGATGTGCCATCAATAACTCAAAGACAAGGAGTTTAAAGGATTCAACTAAAGGCTTTTAATCACTAAGAACATTGCAGGTCTTTCCACATCGGGTTCGTCATTTAAAAAAACATTTAAAGAAATGATGAAAAAAAGTGCAGAAGGGAGTTTAGCAGTCAAAGTGTCACGGGTTCTGTTCAGCTACAGAATAACACCACAATCCACCACAGGACTCTCTCCTGCTGAGATGTTATTAGGTCGTAGACTACGCTCCACTCTTGACCTTGTCCACCCAGACCTAAAAAAGGAAAATGGAAAACAGACAAAACAAACAAAAAGAGAACCATGACAAAAGAACAAGGAGCCAAAGTTTTGGAGAAGGAGATGCGGTCCTTACCAGGAATTTCAGTTATGGACCAAAGTGGATTCCTGGCTTCATAGACTCAATGACAGGTCCAGTATCATACAAGGTCATGTTGGGAGATGGTAGGGTAGTACGCAGACATGTAGATCAGATACTTACCAGACAAGGGGAAATTTAAATTGAGATTCCAGATGCAATGGCTGAGGACAGGGTTGCCCCCAGTTATCCAAGTGCATCTGTGATGCCACCACCAGGGACAGAGACAATTCAACAGGAATCTATTCGTCAAGAGGAAACCATCGTTGCAGAGTCAGATACTCTGAGCACTGCTCAGGAGCAGCTGGTGGCTTCACCACAAACAAGCAGGGACTTTACTGTTAGACGTTCACAAAGGGCTCGCAAGCCACCAGAGAGATTGGTACTGACCTGTTAGATTTGTCAAGAATGGAGACTTCTTATGTGACCCTTAGGAATGGTGGTTGTTAAGAAATTCATACTGAAATCTTGAGGGGGGAGGAATATAGTAATCTGGGATGTTATGATTAAGGTTATCCACCAGGTGGTGCTGTAGCTAGTGCTGCTGCTAGCTAAGGTCAGGGGGTTGCTTCCTGCCAAGGTCAGCAAGGGTGGAATGCCAGGATGCAGGCCTGTATGTTTGCTTCGCAGTTGTTAATAAAGTACACAGACTAATTCTAATATCTTGCCTCTTCGAGTTCTTGTTTCACTACATGGATTTATCACAGGTAGAAATGGTCAAATTAAACTGCCCATAAAGCAGAGGGATATAGCTAACAAAAGATGCTTCTGAAACTTGCTTTTAGAGCAGTCTGTTTCAAGGATGAGAAACAAGGCAGTGAGAGAGTTTGGACACTGATAAAGGGAGGCCTACACATTGCATAGCTTGGAACAAGTGAGATAAGAAGCAGGCAGCTGTGGACAAGCATATGTGACGGGCTTACTAAAGCACAGTGTGCTTAAGCTCTTGAAATCCTGTAGAGGTTCAGGACGCGAATCCATCAGGTTACTTCCCTCTACCTGAGGAAAGAACGGGTTAATTGTCGTTTTTTTCTCGAACATTATGTATACCAAGACCAATGTTAAGACTTGTCGTCGCACAATAAACAGATTAGTTGCAAACATCTTTGGTGTCAGATTTGTATTATCTTACAGTGACCCTATCTGTACAGTAAATACACAGTGATCTTACAGGAGAGGCCGGTTTAATGAGACATATGAGTGCCCAAGGGGAGTTAGGATTCAGTGGTTCTCATGATTTTCATGAGAGGAAGCGAGGCTGAGAGGCCTGGGGAGGGAATTCAAGAACCTAGAGTCCAGGCAGCTGACGGCATGGCTGCCAATGCTGGAGAGATTAAAATCGGGGATGCGCAAGAGGCCAGAATTGGAGGAACGCAGAGATCAATATGTGGTCGGAAGCTCATCTCAGGGTCGGTTAGAACGCCAAAGTTGTGAAGGGTCTGGTTCAGCCTCAGGTGGTGACCAGGGAGAGGGACGGAGTCGGTGGCTAGGGATCGGAGACAATGGCTTCACTTTTCCCAATATTTAGTTGGAGGAAATTTCTGCTCATCTCGGGCAAGCAGCATGACAAATCAGAGACAGTGGAGGAGTTGAGAGAGATGGTGGTGAGGTAGAGCTGGATGTTGTCAGCGTACATGTGGAACCTGACGTGTTTTCAGTTGATTTTGCCAAAGAGCAACAATAAGGGGATCCACTTTAAGGCCTCCAGTATATCTGTGGTGTCTTGTTTAATTTTTTGCTAATTTATGTACCACAGATTCTCGAAGATTTGAGTTCTTTGATGCAGAACTGTATAAGCTCTCTCAGCAAAGTTCCCAACAATGATTTTCAATAACGCGAGCTCTTCTTAAAAATAGTAAAAAAAATAAATGGGTTAAAACTCCTGAGGATTTGGGTCTAATGTAAATTGATGATTAGAATCATAGAATGGTTACAGCACAAAAGGAGGCCATTCGGCCCGTCGAGTCCGTGCCGGCTCGCTGCAAGAGCACTTCAGCTAGTCCCACTCCCCCGCCCTTTCTCTGTAACCCTGCAAATTTTTTTCCTTCAGGTACTTATCCAATTCCCTTTTGAAATCTATGATTGAATCTGCCTCCACCACCCTTTCAGGCAGTGCATTCTGGATCCTAACCACTCACTGCGTAAAAAAGTTTTTCCTCATGTCACCTTTGGTTCTTCTGCCAATCACCTTAAATCTGTGTCCTCTGGTTCTCGAACCTTCCACCAATGGGAACAGTTTCTCTCTATCTACTCTGTCTAGACCCCTCATGATTTTGAACACCTCTATCAAATCTCCACTCAATCTTCTCTGCTCCAAGGAGAACAACCCCAGACCAACAATTACTTGTATTTACAAAGCACCTTTAACATAGTAAAATGTACCAAGGCACTTCACAGGAGTCTTATAAAACAAAATTTAACACCGAGCCACATAAGGAGATCTTAGGGCAGATGACCAAAAGCTTGATCAAAGAGGTAGGTTTTAAGGAGTCTCTTAAATGAGGAAAGAGAGATAGAGAGGCGGAGAGGTTTAGGGAGGAAATTCTAAAGCTTAGGACCTTGGCAGCTGAAGGCACGGCCACCAATGGTTGAGCGATAAAAATCAGGGATGCTCAAGAGGCCAGAATTAGAGGAGCGCAGATATCTCGGGCGGGGGCAGGGGGGTGGAGTGGTGATTGTGGGGTAGGAGGAGATTGCAGAGATGGGGAGGGGCGAGGCCGTGGATGGATTTGAAAACAAGGATGAGAATTTTAAAATTGAGGCGTTGCTTAACCAGGAGCCAATGTAGGTACTGCAAATACTGTTTTAAAGTAAGCCCACCTGTACCCCTTGAGATTGTATTCTATCCTTCAACTCCCTCCTAGGTATTTATTATTGTACCTGGTATACATTTTCCTTTTTTTAATCTATTTGATATGGCAGTGAGCTTTAACCCTGGAGCGGGTTTTGGGTGGGCGGGGGGCAGGGTGAGTGAATGAAGGCCTGGGTTATTTTAAGTCCCGGGCCTTATTTAGATTTGAATGGCAGGTTTCCCACCCAATTACATCATGAAGGGGAAGCCTGTCCATTTTCTACATGTATTTTCTGGCGGGCCTCCAAAGGTCTATTTAGAGCTCTTAAAGGACAGGTGCATTCCCTTCTGGCAGGCTGCTCTGTGAGATTGCTGCCAGGAGATGTCATCCAGAAATGAGTCAGAAGCAAATCCTCAGGTTCTCTAAGGCCTCACTGGGGATTCTGTTGAAAGCGGGATGGGCAACTTCTCTCATGACTCATTCCTCAATTTACACTCCATCCACTTGCTTTCCAGTCAACCGCTCCCCATCCTACTTGCTTTGTTTTCTTCTCACTCTCAGCATCTGCACTACCCGCAGAAGCCCCACCCATCTGCACTCTCCTTTTCAGTAGACACTCACCAACTATCACCCTTGTTAGATCCGTGATTCTTTAAATAGGATGTTTCCCCAAGAACTACATGGAGGCTGTAACTTAACAATCAACAGGTGTTCACTGGAGTAGAGTAGTCTCAAGACTGAAGTACAGAAGCCTGCTCCGGCTTTATATACAGGTGTGGTCACTGCCGGTACTACAGTACACAGGAGCTGTAAAACAGTTCTCTCTTAAAGGTACATACACAACAACCCTCTCTTTCTGCAGGAGAAGATGGCACACAACACCAGGGAGCGGAGTAAGATTTCCAGAGCTTGCCCCTCCAACACGGGGGGGGGGAACCATCATAGAAACATAGAAGATAGGAGCAGGAGTAGGCCATTCGGTCCCTCGAGTCTGCTCCGCCATTTAATGAGATCATGGCTGATCATCCAAATTCAGTACCCTGTCCCTGCCTTCTCCCCATATCCCTTGATCCCTTTAGCCTTAAGAAATATATCCAACTCTTTCTTGAATATATTTAATGAATTGGCCTCAACTACCTTCTGTGGTAGAGAATTCCATAGGTTCACCACTCTCTAGGTGAAGAAATTCCTCCTCATCTCTGTCCTAAATGGCTTACCCCTTATCCTTAGACTGTGACCCCTGGTTCTGGACTCCCCCGCCATCGAGAACATCCTTCCTGCATCTAGTCTGTCTAGTCCTGTTAGAATTTTATAAGTTTCAATGAGATCCCCTCTCATTCTTCTAAACTCCAGCGAGTATAAGCCCAGTCAACCCAATCTCTCCTGCCATCCCAGATATCCTGATCGTCCCCTTGCTGGAGGGGCAAGCTCTGGAAACCAGTCGCCCCTCGAGAACTGTGCGAATCGGAAATTCCGAGGCTGAGGTCTTATCTGAACAGGATCTCTTACTATGACATCTACACCTTCATATACCATGCAAAAACACACATTCAGCCAGCTTGATAACATCAAGCTGCATTGTGAAACCTTCAATCTGCTGCTGCCCAGCCTGTCGGTGCCAGACTAACTAGCCCTTTTCTTCTTTCCGCTAGGTCCTTCACAGCTGCAAGACCCTGAAGAAGACAACAGAAAACGCTGGAAAAACTCAGCAGGCCAGGGCAGTATCCGTGGAGAGAGAAACAGTGTCAACGTTTCAGGTCGAAGACCTACCGTCAGAACTGGAAAAAAGCAGGAAATGGAACAGATTTTAAAGCAAGTTTAGGGGCTGGGAATTGTGGGGGGGGGGAGGGAATGAAAGAACAAAAGGGAAGGTCTGTGATAGGATGGAAGGCAGGAGAGGTAAAGAGGCATTAAGAGATATTCAAGGCAAGAGGAGATGGTAATGGAACAGGTTCAGAAACAAAGGATGGCTCTAGATGAAGTGTGAATTGCGCTGGCAGAATGAAAGACAGCTGCCATGTGGGAGGGAAGAAAAAAAGTCAAAAACAAAAAGTGTGGATAAAAAATATATATATGATAGGGGCCGAGGTTATGATCTGAAATTGTTGAACTCTATGTTGAGTCCAGAGGGCTGTAAAGTGCCTAATCGAAAGATGAGGTGCTGTTCCTGGAGCTTACTCTGAGCTTCCCTGAAGAAGACACCTTGGAGGAAGGCAATTCTTCTGAGGCGGCACCATCATGTGCTTCAGCCCTCCTAAGCACCACCATAGGGAATGTATCTCCACATGGGACACGTATGACGCACCCAGCACGAGTGACAGCCCATTGGAGGGTGAGGTTGTCTTCCAGCTCTGCTGTGGGGGAACAGAGATGCAGACTTCAGGGACTCAGCTATGAAAAGAAAAGTGCTTGCCTCACACAAGCAGTTGTACAAGGTATTGGAACGCCTACCATCACCATGGCTGAAAGTACGGAAGACTCCACTTCTAGCTTCTGTAGTGTCATCTCGCATGGCATCACCACTCTGCTGTCTACCTTGGAGCATGTGGCCACTTCCAGGTGCAGCCGGGCCCTCACTACAGGAGGCCACGTCACCAGCCTTTGCAGCTTTGGTGGAAGCTCAAACGGCTGCCATCCAAACTCTGGGCTCCACCTTGAAGAGAGTGGGGGACCGAATGGATAGGGGCATTCAAGGTGTCACTTATTTTTTGCAGTCTGTTTCTCCCACAGTGCAGTGGCAATGATGAGCCCCAGTCTCATGGGAGTGTCCTCTCCCAGGATGGCTGCATGGCTGCTCCCTCGCCATCAACCTATGCCCACCATGGTGCCAGTGGGCCAGCCTCCCCTGGCAGCAGCCGAAGTGCTGCAGTCTACAGCCAGGTCCTCACAGGCTCGAGCTCCCAGAAGTTGCTGGCCACGGGCATCTCAAGGATCCCAACATGAGGAACAGCAGCCTTCCACCAGCTTTGCTGAGGCCACTAGGAGAGCACCCCATGAGAGTAGTAGAGTTAGTAAACCTCCTTTTTTTAAAAAGCACTATGGGTTGATCTCTTCGGTGAAAAATGAACGGGAGGCAATTTATTGTGTTTGGCATTAAATTAATCACCTTTATCACAGTTGGCATTTTGGTCTGCAATTTCTTTTTATAGCAGCTTGTGAGTCTGCTTTGTCAGCAGGTCATTGATCTAAAAGTTGGCTGAAGGTTTCAATGTTCTTTGATGCAGGATTAAGGGAGTGGTGAATGGGGTTAGCAAGGACTGTTAAAGCAGAGGGGCTCTGTGCAACCACTCAGAGATAGGAAATGAGCAGGGCACTCAGCTGATCCCTGGCCTCTCTGGCTGCAATGTGTTGTATTTGCCCTCCTTCTTCTGCTTCTCCCTTGCCTTCACACAAGTCTTCCTCATCAGAAGATGACTCTTCCTGTTGCTCTGCCTCCACTAACGGCAGTCCTCTGTATCGCCAAGTTGTGCAACATGCTGCACACTACAATGATGCAACAGACTTTGTGTGGGACATATTGTAGGAAGGCCCCCAGACCTGTCCGGGCACCTCAATCTTTGCTTCAATAGCCCAATCGTGTGCTCAGTGATGTTCCTGGTGGTCCCGTGGCTGTTATTGTACCTGAGCTGTTCAGGCATTGTAGGGTTGAGGCATGATGTCATTAGCCATGTGTGCCTTGATCTAAGTGCCTACGGCTGAAGGCCCCTTTAAGTAGTGAATTCAGTCAGTCAATCAGTACCTGAAGCCAATCCCACGATGTTTTACTCAGCGATTTGGCAGCTGGGCGGGGCTTCTGTCCTAACCAGTTTAAATCATGCTTACATCTAGGACCCGGATCTGTGTTCATTCAGGTGGGCACCTCAGCCGCCTAAATGAAGTGAGCAGTTAAAATGGCGGCCAGCATGATTACAGCGAGGATGGGCCAGTAAGTCGAATTGATCAATTTTAACAGTCCCCTCATTCCGTTCCTGCCAGGCGAAGTGGGTTAAAATGGACCCAATAAAGTCCAAACCAAGGCTTTTGGGAGAGGTGGAGGCCTTCAAGTTAAAATTTAATGAAGTTATTAAAAGACACAATTTTATATTGATATAACGCCTTCTGCGTGAAATGCAAATTGTCCCCTCTCCAGCATCAGAAAGAACTTTGATCTCCACAAAGCCATTTACTTCAGCTAAAGGAACAAGAGGAAGCACAAATGGCAAATCCACCAGTGTTAATCTGGCACTCTGAATTATTTGAAAAACTATGGATTGGAGTCTTGTCATCCCACAGTTTGTGCTGAGCATTTAAATAGATTCAGGAACCAAAGCTCAAGGGCCGTGGCAAGATAAGCTCCTATCTGATCTGATATTTTTTTATTCGCTTATGGGATGTGGACATCGCTGGCAAGTCCAGCATTTATTGCCCATCCCTAGTTGCCCTCAAGAAGGTGGTGGTGAACTGCCTTCTTGAACCGCTGCAGTCCGTGTGGTGAAGGTACTCCCACAGTGCTGTTAGGTAGAGAGTTCCAGGATTTTGACCCAGCGACGATGAAGGATCGGCGATATAGTTCTAAGTCAGGATGGTGTGTGACTTTGAGGGAAACTTGGAGGTGGTGGTGTTCCCATGCGACTGCTGCCCTTGTCCTTCTAGGTGGAACAGGTCGCGGGTTTGGGAGGTGCTGCCGAAGAAGCCTTGGCGAGTTGCTGCAGTGCATCTTGTAGATGGTACACACTGCAGCCACGATACGCCGGCGGTGGAGGGAGTGAATGTTTCAGGTGGTAGATGGGGTGCCAATCAAGTGGGCTGCTTTGTCCTGGATGGTGTCAAGCTTCTTGAGTGTTGTTGGAGCTGCACTCATCCAGGCAAGTGGAGAGTATCCCATCACACTCCTGACTTGTGCCTTGTAGATGGTGGAAAGGCTTTGGGGAGTCAGGAGGTGAGACACTCGCCGCAGAATACCCAGCCTCTGACCTGCTCTTGTTGCCACAGTATTTATGTGGCTGGTCCAGTTAAGTTTCTGGTCAATGGTGATGGTGCCAAATAAAAGGTGGCAGAATGTTGCAGAGTGAGCCGACAGTTCCAGTTTCGATACGTTGCCCTTTTGTCAGCTAGACTGCCTCTATCCTGAGCTCCTTTTATGCAGCTCTCTTACCACTCAAACTGAGCAAGATTCAGGAATCAGAGGTCAAGGGCGTGATTCGAAGGCTGGCAGCCAAGTTTTTACGCTCCCAGCAGGTGGAAAGTGACTGGCAGCATTGTAATAAGCTCAGTCCAAGTGTCTGCAACATGTGCAGGTTCAGCACAGAGGGTGCCTGGTGTGCTGAAGTGGGATGTGCCATTAATCTCAAATGGGTTGCAACATGTAACTCCTTGTGGGGTCCACCTGCTCACAAAGAACTCAGCTTACAAGATGAAAGGAAGTAAAATGCCACTGCTTGCGTGATGAGTCAATTCAGTGCTACCAACTGGACTGGCAGTTCATGTCATGTGGCAGAGGATGGCACACGTGGGTTCACCAGATTAAGGAATGTCTCCGATCCCAGAGCTTTATCTACTCTGTTCAGTTAAAGGTATCGATATTTGAGAATTTATTTTCTTCTTCAATTCTTCTCTTCTACATTGCTTTGTTGATGGTGCTAACTCTTGTTGCGCTATGTTTCTGTGGGAGCTGACAGTCCTCCGGTACCCCACCCAATTGATCGTTCCCTATATCCAATCCTAGATAGTCAACGTTGTGCTGTTTGACCATGGAGGGCGTCAAAGCCAAGCTCAATTCCATTCTCACTCAATACCCAAGTGTGTGCACTTTCTACAGATGATGCTGAATAGTCATCAAGTGTGGGAACTCCCGCTAATGTTTTGCTTTCTGTACGCACCTGCCGGATTGGCGTGACTAATTGTAGGGCCACACCTGTGCTGGCTCAAATCAACTAAGTCAGCACAGACCAGGAATCAAATCTAGGATTTAGTTCTATAGTTGCATAATACAATACCCGGTGGTGCACTTACCCACTAATCTTTAAAAATAGGTTGAGTTTAAAACATTGGACTGTAGTTCATGAATTTCCTCCTGTCAGGCTGACTGATTAATCTCTTCACAATCCAATTCTGGATTTTGAAAAGACATCTCGCTGTTGCCCAGCCTTGCTATTTCCTGAACCAATGTTAAGATTGACTGCTCACGTTTCTCCAGCAGTCTGCGGCACTTCCTACCAGTATTCATTAACATTTGCAATGGTCAGGCGTTTACCCGTGTACTGGTCTCACTAAACGTGCTCCTATCTAGTTATCCAGCCAGCTAAACACTCATTCAAATAATTCCTCCGAGAAGAAGATTGCTGTTTTGAAGCTTTACTTGAACAAATTTGTGAAACTGTAAACAAAGACAAAGTATGTTTTGTACATAGAACTGAGTACCATACATTAGATGTTACATAAGATATAAACATGCTTATGACAACAGAATAGACTAATTGTATAACTAAATAGCACTGAAGCTAAACCTCGGTAACTAACAGCTAATAACTTCTTATAGACAAAGTATTGTCAAAATACTACACTGACAAGGTTGTTATCATGTTACCAAACAAGGATACTCACAGACATTGCGTCTTGCCTAGCGTATGAGAAGGATGCAACAGGATTGAGAATCCCTCATGTGAGCTTCTTCATAACTCAGCAGGTTCTTCCTGGAATACTACTTCCGGGTCAAACAGGAAGGTCAAATAACATACTGCTATATACTAACACTGCTATACACTAACTACCACTAGAGGGTGCTATCTGCATGTAATAAGTCCAGAACAACCCGGTTTCATTCAATTAATCTGTAGGTTCTGGTAGTGGCTGATAGCCTTGGTGGAATAGCCTCCGCTTAGTAAAATTAAAGACTAGAAAGCCATCTGCCTTTTTGAACCATCTGAGAGGGGGAAGCTGCACTCTGAAATATTTTCCCTCTGCTCTGTGCAACTTTGTCCTCGTACTTTGTGGCTGAAATGGTGTGAAGCTCAAGCCCATCATTTATCTTTCAAGTTTACGGGGCTGCGCTTGTTGTTGTTTCCAGCTGAACAAACAGCAGGGAGTACACAACAGCAGGGATGGGCATTCAATGCTGGCCTTTCCAGTGACTCTCACATCCCATGAGTGAATTTAAAAAAACACAGAACAGAATTTAATTTCCAAGGCGTAGTGCGGTTAAAAAAACAGAAAGCCAAGTCAAAATCTGGGAGTTGTAACTACTATTTTGATTTTAAAAATCATTTATTGGGGTAAAGCTAACATTGCAATTGGCCGCTCATTATAAAGACCGCTCGGTCCTCATTTCCATTTAAATCCGTAGAAGTGAAAATGGGGCAGTTTTAACAGCGGGCGGGCGATTCCACGATGCCAGTTTTACACCCGGGTGTCAAATTGAAAATTGACCCACGTTAATTGGAATTCTATTTGGACTACTTTTCTGAGAACATAAGAACATAAGAATTAGGAGCAGGAGTAGGCCATTCGGCCCCTCGAGCCTGTTCCGCCGTTCATTAAGATCATGGCTGATCTTCTACCTCAACTCCATTTTCCTGCACTATCCCCATATCCCTTGATTCCCTTAATATCCAAAAATCTATCGATCTCTGGCTGAAATATACTCAACGACTGAGCCTCCACAGCTCTCTGGGGTAGAGAATTCCAAAGATTCACCACTCTCTCTGAGTGAAGAAATTTCTCCTCACCTCAGTCCCAAATGGCCGACCCCTTATTCTGAGACTGTGACCCCTGTTTCTAGACTCCCCAGCCAGGGGAAACATCCTCCCTGCATCTACCCTGTAAGAATTTTGTATGTTTCAGTGAGATCACCTCTCGTTCTTCTAAACTCTAGAGAACATAGGCCTAGTCTACTCAATCTGAGGAACAGGTTCAGTTCCAGTTTACCAAGCTTCGCAATAACAACAAATGTTTGTTTCTTGCTTTATTCATCCTGTCTAGACTTTCCTTTAATTACAAGAACTATTCCATCCCATAATTACACATACTTAATTGGGTGCTCTTTGATGATGTCACCTAAAGGTATTTCAGCCAAGTACATTCAATAATAAAACTAACTTTGAATTACCAATTGGGTTAATTTTTAGGGGCCTCTTGATACATAAATAGCTCCCGTTCAACTATTTTTACCCACCCCAAAAAATGTTGGCGGTTAAGATCCCTCTTAAGTCGAAAAGGAAGGATGACTTAAGGTTATTGGCAAACGAACCTGAGGGGAGAGGAGGAGAATTTTTTTTTTACGCAGCGAGTTGTTACGATCTGGAATGCGCTGCCTGAAAGGGCGGTGGAAGCAGATTCAATAGTAACTTTCAAAAGAGAATTGGATAAATACTTGAAGGGGAAAAATTTGCAGGTCGATGGGGAAAGGGCAGGGGAACGGCACTAATTGGGTAGCTCTTTCAAAGAGCTGGCACAGGCACGATGGGCCGAATGGCTTCCTTCTGTGCTGTGTCATTCTATGATTCCATCGATGTCACTCTTAAATAACAGTCCTGAAACATAGAAACATAGAAACATAGAAGATAGGGGCAGGAGTAGGCCATTCGGCCCCTCGAGCCTGCTCCGCCATTCAATGCGATCATGGCTGATCATCCAAATTCAGTACCCAGTCCCTGCTTTCTCCCCATATCCCTTGATCCCGTTAGCCTTAAGAAATATATCCAACTCTTTCTTGAATATATTTAATGAACTGGCCTCCACTGCCCTCTGTGGTAGAGAATTCCACAGGTTCACCACTCTCTGGGTGAAGAAATTCCTCCTCATTTCAGTCCTAAATGGCTTACCCCTTATCCTTAGACTATGACCCCTGGTTCTGGACTCCCCGGCCATCAGAAACATCCTTCCTGCATCTAGTCTGTCCAGGCCTGACAGAATTTTATAGGTTTCGATGAGATCCCCTCTCAATCTTCTAAACTCCAGTGAGTATAAGCCCAATCGACACAATCTCTCCTCATACGTCATTCCTGCCATCCCAGGTATCAGCCTGGTGAATCTTCGCTGCACTCCTTCCATGGCAAGAACGTCCTTCCTCAGGTAAGGCGACCAAAACTGCACACAATACTCAAGGTGCGGTCTCACCAAGGCCCTGCACAACTGTAGCAAGACATCCTTGTTCCTGTACTCGAACCCTCTTGCTACGAAGGCCAACATACCATTTGCCTTCTTAACCGGGAATTTTCTCAGAGCTTCTCCTGCTCTGCTGCTGTAACTTCGCCAGAAACTCCAGATATCCATCTGAACAGAGTTTTCACTGCACTTCCAGGGAAATTCCAGCGGTAGAGCCGGAGCAGCTCATACAGTACAAGCCACAAAAGTATGCAATCAAAAACAATCCACATGTCCCTTCCCTTCCAATATTTGTTTCCTTACAAGGAAAAAGGCAATTTCCTCAGAGCTGCTCCGGCTCTACCGCTGGAATTTCCCTGGAAGTGCAGTGAAAACTCTGTTCACATGGATATCTGGAGTTTCTGGCGAAGTTACAGCAGCAGAGCAGGAGCAGTTCTGAGAAAATTCCCGGTTAACGATGTTTAACCCATGATTATAACAGAAGGTCGTGGGTTCAAGTCCCACTCCAGAGACTTGAGCACAAAAATCTAGGCTGACACTCCCAGTGCAGTGCTGAGGGTGTGCTGCACTGTCAGAGCTGCCGTCTTTCAGGTGTGACTTTAACCAAGGCCCCTGTCTGCTCTCTCAGGTGGACGTAAAAGATCCCATGGCATTATTTCGGAGAAGAGCAGGGGAGTTATCCCCAGTGTCCTGGCCAATACTTATCCCTCAATCGACATCACTGAAAAAAAAACAGATTATCCGGTCATTATCACATTGCTGTTTGTGGGAGCTTGCTGTGCGCAAATTGGCTGCCACGTTTCCTACATTACAACAGTGATTACACTTCAAAAAGTACTTCATTGGCTGTAAAGCGCTTTGCGATGTCCGGTGGTCGTGAAAGGCGCTATAGAAATGCAATTCTTTATTTCTTTTATAATAAGCTTAATATTTCTATATATAATGCTGGTTGCATACGGAGGGATGGTTCAGAGCTGCTTCTTCTCCTTCTTAGGCAGTCCCTCGGAACTGAGGATGACTTTTGCTTCCACACTAAAAATGAGTTCTCAGGTGACTGATGAGTCCAATGCGGGACCTACAGTCTCTGTCACAGGTGGGGCAGACGGTGGTTGAAGGGGCGGGTGGGTGGGGTGCATGGGTTGACGTGCGCTCCTTCCGCTGTTTGTGCTTGGCTCCCGCTTGCTCCCGGCGAAGAGACTCGAGGTGTTCGGCGCCTTCCCGGATACTTCTCCTCCAAATGTGCGGTCTTGGGCCAGGGATTCCCAGGTGTCGGTGGGGATGTTGCACTTTTTCAAGGAGGCTTTGAGGGTGTCCTTGAAGCATTTCCTCTGCCCACCTGGGGCTCTCTTGCCGTGTTGGAGCTCCGAGTAGAGCGCTTGTTTTGAGAGTCTCGTATTGGGCATGCGGACGGTGTGGCCCGTCCATCAGAGCTGATTCAGCGTGGCCAAAGCTTCAAAGCTGGGGTTGTTGGCCTGAGCGAGAACACTGACGTTGATGCGCCTATCCTGCCAATGGATTTGCAGGATCTTGCGGAGGCAGCGTTGGTGGTACCTCTCCAGTGCTTTGCGGTGCCTGCTGTACATGGTCCATGTCTCTGAAGCATACAGGAGGGCGGGTATCACTACTGCTCTGTAGACCATGAGATTGGTGCTGGGTTTGAGGTCCTGGTCTTCAAACACTCTCTTCCTCAGGCGACCGAAGGTTGCACTGGCACACTGAAGGTGGTTTTGGACTTCGCCATCGATGTCTGCCCTTGTTGACAGTAGGCTCCCGAGGTATGGAAAGTGGTCCACGTTGCCCAAGGCCTCGTCATGGATTTTGATAATCGGGAGCAGTACTGTGTGGCGGGAGCAGGTTGGTAGAGGATCTTTGTCTTACGGATGTTTAGTGTAAGGCCCATGCTCTCGTACGCTTCGGTGAAGGTGTTGACGATGGTCTGGAGTTCGGCCTCAGTGTGTGCGCAGACGCAAGCGTCGCCTGCATACTATAATTCAATGACAGAGGATGGAACAACCTTGGATCTGGACTGGAAGCGACGGAGGTTGAACAGTTTCCCGTTTGTTCTGTAGATTAGCTCCACTCCAGCGGGGAGCTTACTGAGGGTGAGATGGAGCATTGCAGCCAGGAAGACCGAGAAGGGCGTTGGTGCAATGACACAGCCTTGCTTGACCCCGGTCCATATGTGAATTGGATCTGTGGTGTATCTGTTGGTCAGGATCACGGCTTGCATGTCGTCGTGAAGCAGGTGGAGGATAGTGACAAACTTTTGAGGGGCAGCCAAATTTGAGGAGGACACTCCATAATCCTTCACGGTTGACAGTGTTGAAGGCCTTTGTGAGGTCAAAGAAGGCCATGTACAGCGGTTGGTGCTGCTCCCTGCATTTCTCTATCAGTTGACGCGCGGTGAAGATCATGTCCATTGTGCCCCTTAGTGGGCGGAATCCGCATTGCAACTCTGGGAGGAGCTCTTCAGCCACTGGGAGAAGGCGATTGAGGAGGATTCTTGTGATGACTTTCCCTGTGGCAGACAGCAGGGAGACTCCTCTGTAATTACCGCAATCGGACTTGTCACCTTTCTTGAAGATGGTCACGATTACGGTGTCTCTGAGATCCCCTGGCATGCTCTCTTCTTTACAAATAAGAGAAATGAGTTAATATATTCATGCCAATAGTGCTTCTCCACCATGTTTTAGCGCCTCAGCGAGGATTCCATCTGCTCCTGAAGCCTTGTTGTTCTCCAGTTGTCGGATGGCCTATTCAACCTCATGCCGGGCTGGGGTTGTGCTGAGGTGGTGGCAGGTAGCATGCTGCGGGATGGAGTTGAGGATACTCACGTTGAAGACAGAGTCTCGGTTAAGGAGATCTTCGAAGTGCTCCTTCCAGCGGGCACTGACTGCCTCTCTGTCCTTGATGAGTACTTCTCCGTTCTTGGACTGCTGTGGGGTAGGACCTTGGGTGCTTGGGCTGTAGGTGGTCTTGACTGCGCTAAAGAATCAACGCACATCATGGTTGTCGGATGGCTGCTGGATCTCCTGCGTTTTCTTCACCCACCATCTGTTCTTTAGGTCGCAAGTTTTTTTGTTGGACCTCGGCCTTCAGGCATCTATAGAGCTGCTTTTTTGCTCTTCATTAATCGTGGCTAGTGAGTGCACAACAAGCAGGAGGGAGAAAGAGAAGGGGCGGGGGGGCAAAAGGGAGGGATTTTAAGGGGATTATTGAAAGCAGAGATGGGATTCCAGAGGGTAGGGGTGTGGAAGCAGAAGGAGCAGCCACTGATGTTTCAGCACATGGAGCAAGAAATGAGGCGTAGGCTGGTGTGTGCAGGGTTATAGGATCTGGAGCAGGTCATGAGAGGAAAGGCCATGGGGAGATTTTATCGAGGAGGGCAGAAATAGATTCTCTGTTGCACAGGAAGCCACTGCGACTTGTAATCGTAAGCCTAAACTAATAATTAGAAGTAGGATCACGTGTCAAACCCTCATTCACAAGCAAATTCTGTTTTATAATGGATATAAAGAAGCAAAAGTCATTGGCCTAGAAATTCAGTTTGGGGCGGCCAGCTCGCTTGCGCCCAGAAGTTACCGCTGCGCGCGGAGCCACTTGCGCCCGCCAGAAATTCACTTTCAGCGCCCCACGTCGAAGCCGGCCGCTATTCAAGGGTGTGGCCGCCCCCGCTTGGGGCGCTGAAACTGAATGTCGGCGCGCTAGGTGCCGCAGCGCCACACACTGCGGAGCGGCAGGCTGCGGTACTGCAGGCCTTCCTCCCTCTCTTAAGGGGGAGGTGCCTGCAACAGCGAGATCGCCGCTCGCTAGTGCCGGCAAATGAGCCCGGCACCACGGAGAAGTGGCGGGCTCCCGGAAAACAGCCGGCAATGCCACGGGGGGCGGGGTGGAGGAGGCCGGGGAAGGAGGTGCGGGCAGGCGGCCGCCGAAAAAGCGGCCGGCCGCACATCCGCCTTAACTCGCCCCACTAACGCTACAGTACGGCCCCGTTTTCTGATCGCTGTTTGCGACCGCTGCGGAAGAGGCGGCCGCAACTCAATATGGCGGTCGGGCCGGTAGCGGGGCGGTAGCGGGGCACTGCGCACACCGATGACGTCATCGGTGGTGGCGCAGCGCTACTGGCTAACGCCGCCATTACCGCAGCGCTGAATATCGGCGAAAGCTCAGCAAGTGGCGCAAAAGCCCTCTTTGGGCGAAAACTGGGCGCAAAGCCTACTGAATTTCTAGCCCATTATTTACAAAAAATAAAAGTTTCAAGTACCTCTGAGTCAGTGTTGTTCACAGCTAGCGAGTGGAAACAATTCTGTTCTTTGAATGATGAATTGATCTGCTTTGGCTTCAGTTTCTCTATGGAAAATACAGGGTGAGTGTAACCAAAGAGATGAAACAAAAACAGATAATAAGACGGAGGCTAATTTAAATGACAAATGGAGATAAATATAGATTTAATCAAATTAGAATAATAGTGTTGCTAGGATACAGTGTTTACATTAGTAACTCTTGAAAAAACGCTTTGTATCTGGCAAAAACATGTAGCAGAATGTTTCATTATATTAAATAGAGCAATTTAAGTATATTTCTGCATGACAATGGTAATATATACACATTTAAACAACATGTTTGGAACCCAGTCATAATATTTCTTTAATGTGGGGTTGAATTATGTTCTCTATGCCTAAGCACATGACTTGGGGAGGCTGCATTTAACTAATGAGGTGCTTAGCAATGTCTTGTGAGAATTAGAGCCAGGAGATGCCGTGCATATCTAAAAAAGGGAAGACTTGCATTTCTGTAGCACCTTTCACAACCACCAGATGTCCCAAAGCACTTTACAGCCAATAAAGTACTTTTCGAAGTGTAGTCACTGTTGTATTGTAGGAAACGCAGCAGCCAATTTGCACACAGCAAGCTCCCACAAACAGCAATGTGATTATGACCAGATAATCTGTTTTAGTGATGTTGATTGAGGGATAAATATTGGCCAGGACACTGGAGATAACTCCCCTGCTCTTCTTCGAAGGAGTACCATTGGATCTTTTACGTCCACCTGAGAGAGCAGACAGGGCCTCGGTTTAACATCTCATCTGAAAGACGGCACCTCCAACAGTGCAGAGCTCCCTCAGTACTGCACTGGAGTGTCAGCCGAGACTTTTGTACTCAAGTCTCTGGAGTGGGACTTGAACCCACAACCCTCTGACTCAGAGGGGAGGGTGCTACCCACCGAGTCATGGCTGACACAATGATGGTGCGAATCAAATATAATGGGGCTGATTGTCTTTTATAGAGCACATCGGGCAGGCGATAGGAAATGGGCGGAGTCAGCATACCAGTTTGCATTTATATAGCGCCTGTAACATAGTAAAACGCCCCAAGGTGTTTCACAGCAGCATAATCAGACAAAACTTGACACCAGCCAAAGAAGGAGCTATTAAGATGGGTGACTAAAAGCTTGGTCAAAGGGGTAAGGTTTAAGGAGTATCTTAAAGGAGGAGAGGGAGGTGGAGAGATTCAAGGAGGGAATTCCAGCGTTTAGGGTCTAGCCAGCTGAAGGCACAGTCGCCAATGGTGGGGCGAAGAGAGTGGGGGCTGCACAAGAGGCCAGAGTGGGAGGAATGCAGAGTTCTCGGAGGCTTGTAGGGCTGGTAGAGGTTACAGAGATAGGGAAGGGTGAGGCCGTGGTGGGATTTGAACAAAAGGATGAAAATGTTAAAATCGAGGCATTGGTGAACAGGAGGCAATGTAGGTCAGCGAGCACAGTGGGGATGGGTGAGCGGGACTTGGTGCAGAATAGGATACAGGCAGCAGAGTTTTGAATGAGCTCAATTTATGAGGTTGTCAAGGATATTGAAAAAAATTACCACAGAATATTAATTTAAACTGGCAGAATAGAACTGGCTAAAAAGGTCTTGGGACTGATATCAGGAAATCATTTTACAGACAGAGCGATCAACATGTGGGACATGTAGTAGGAATCTGGAATTCTCTGCCCCAAAAGGTTGTGAATGGTGGGACAATTGGAGCTTTCAAGACTGAGATTGATAGATTTTTGAGTAAAGGTAACAAGGGATATGGAGCCAAAGTGGGTAAAGGTACAGATCAGCCTTGATCTAATTGAATGGCATAGCAGGCTGGAGGGGCTGAATTGAGATGGTTGACTCCTATTCCTGGATCTCTATGTCCCTAAACTCCAGGTAGAGTCTTCTTCTTCTTAGGCAGTCCCTCAGAACCGAGTGTGACTTGCTTCCACACTAAAAATGAGTTCGCAGGTGACTGATGAGTTCAATGCGGGACCTACAGTCTTACAGTCTCTGTCACAGGTGGGGCAGACGGTGGTTGAAGGGGCGGGTGGGTGGGGTGCTTGGGTTGACGTGTGCTCCTTCCGCTGTTTGCGTTTGGCTTCCGCTTGCTCCCAGCGAAGAGACTCGAGGTGTTCGGCGCCTTCCCGGATGCTTCTCCTCCAATTTGTGCGGTCTTGAGCCAGGGATTCCCAGGTGTCGGTGGGGATGTTACACTTTTTCAAGGAGACTTTGAGGGTGTCCTTGAAGCATTTCCTCTGCCCACCTGGGGCTCTCTTGCCGTGCCGGAGCTCCGAGTACAGCGCTTGTTTTGGGAGTCTCGTATCGGGCATGCGGACAATGTGACCCGTCCATCGGAGCTGATCGAGCGTGGTCAAAGCTTCGATGCTGGGGATGTTGGCCTGAGCGAGAACACTGACGTTGGTGCGCCTATCCTGCCCAATGGATTTGTAGGATCTTGCGGAGGCAGCGTCGGTGGTACCTCGCCAGTGCTTTGAGGTGCCTGCTGTACATGGTCCATGTCTCTGAGGCATACAGCAGGGCGGGTATCCAGGTAGAGTAGTGAACCCTGGAATCACTGAAGAAAATAATTGGATGCTGTAATGGAGGGATGAATTGAGATGGGCCTCCCTCGCTCGTAATAAACCTTGTGATCTTCTGAACACTGAGCTCTTCTTAAATTGATTGCAGGAACTACAACTCCCAAGGCGCATTGCAGCTATTGGTTGGCTTGCCCCTGTTGAGCGATCGCTGCCTTACACAGACGCGCCGGGTCCAGGCGCTGCTGGTGCTCTTTTTTTGAAAGAGGGAGATGAAGGTCACAAAGAGAAGGAATAAAGTGGCCGCGATAATCATGCTAACCCTGGTGTCGGGGTTTCTCATCTTTGTGACCGCGCTCCTGGTCAGGACATACACGTTTAATCCGGCCGGCAACCAGGCGGCGAGCTCCTTTGACAGCGAGGGGACAACCTTCAGAGCAAACTTCAGTCTGGCAGAGAGAGGGCAACTGCTCCACGCGTTCAAAGGGGCGCTTCGAATCGCCACCGTCTCCCGCAACGCGACTGACTTTAACATCTCAGCCCTGGAGGAGTTTCGAGATTATCTGCCCAAAGGTACTATTCTTATTTGGTCACAATCGACTGATAATACCTTGTCTGGATTAAAGTGGCCACTGTGTGCTTTTTCCAACTCCTTCATTTATTTGTTTTGCGTGGCAAATTAAAAATTTCAGCAATGATTTTACCTCAAGGAATCATTGAAAATGTTTTTCTTTGGGGGGGGGGGGGGGGAAGGGGAGTTAAAATGCCCCCAAATTAATTGTATTTTACTGACAAGCTTACAATGTGGTGTTAATTAAAGGGCTGGGTCTGCAGTAAATTGACTTTATCCATATGTTGTCTGCAGATGTTTCTCAAGTCCACCCACCATAGTCCATAGTTCCAGCTGTAAGTGGAAGCTATTTTGTGAAGAGAATAGGGATGCATCTTATATTCAGCAAGTGGGGCTCGTTGGCTCATTTCTAATTGTTAGAACTCATGAATAAGTTAGGGCCAGTATTTAAAGTAGGATAGAAATTGCATTCTGCACATCTTTGTAATGCATTCTGTTTATAACATCATCATGTTTTAAATATTTGATTTATGTTCGGAAAATGAGATTAAATGTACATGTCCTGGAGGATACTCGACTGGGTTCCAATTTCAAATGTAGATGTTTAGATTGGCAAGTGCAATTGTTGAGCACAGACAGAACCCAGTCTGATTATTTTGTGTGACGCAGGTTGAGAGTGATTTTTCCTTCTATATTTTCTTCTCTAAAAGAAAACGATAAATGGTGCTCTTCATTTGAAGTAATATTCCTCCCTGTTGTTGCTTTGTTTCTGCCCTGTTGACTCATGCTGGGCTTGGTTCCATCAGCGCTGCCAGCCCTCTGATAGCTCGCCCAGCCCTGCAAAGTGAGTCTCAACGGACTATCTGGCTGTCTATGGTATCACAACCAACCCCAGTCTCCTAATTTCTAGGTGGTGTAAATGGAAATAGCTGAAGTTTTTCAATCATCCTGAATTGCCATGACTAATGCTTTCAAAGTCCTAGGTAGACGCTATCAGAGAACAAACGTTCTGCTTATGACGTTCCACTCCAGTGCTATTTTCATCTGTTCCTAGCCATGGCGTTATTCAACTTTAGTACAACTCCCGTGGCATTGCTCTTGGATGGTGTAGACCCAGGCTCTTAGCTTCTGCCCCATGACCAATGGTCATCAGTACTTGGCATGCGAGAGAACACAACGCTGGGGCCAAGATGGTGGCTATGCCGTGTTCTTGGAGCAGGGGGGCAAGGTTCAGATCAGTGGGGAGCTGTCACGGTGGCTGCGTCTTGTTTTCTGTAGATATGACGGGTCATTCAGAAAGGAAATTCTTTTACGGTAGAATGAGGTTGGTGGATCTGTTTGCTATGAAAACTAATTAGAAAGAAGAAAATAATGACCATGTGTAACAACAAACACTACGCATACCTAACTAATCAGAAAGAGGAAAATTATAACAAAATTAAAATATAAAGGTATCAAATCAGGGGAGATTCTGACAGACTTTCAAGGCTATTTCTAACCAGCTGTTCATCGCAGTAGCTAGGAATGGCTGAATGACACCAGTAAGAATGGAGATAACAGTTAGGGACTATTGGACAGCATATGTGCCAACCATCCATGTGTTATGTGGAGTCACTTTTTCAGACCCGGTGTCCATTTTTTGTGTTTGTTAGTAAAACTCAACAGGGATTTAAACACCCTGTGCTGCCCAAGGTATCACTATGAGCCACTCAGCTCAATTCTTCTAAGTGAAACTCTTGTCTACTCCCCCCAACCTCCACCCCCCCCCCCACCCCCACCCAAACACGTAAATGGTCCTGGTTCAATTTCCAATTAACCCTCAACGCCACACTCCTTTTCCCTTCTTAAATTGGTCCTGCTCCATTCGCTAATTAAACATCACTGCCATTCCCAGCTCCCACCTGATGTGCTGCCCACAGCGTCCAGTAGGGTCCGCTCCATCAGGGAAAAGCAGCAGCATCAGGTAGGAGCCAGGAGTGGCCAGTCAAGGAAGAATTCCTTTAGGAACTGTGGGTGTGAACAGGAAGAGTTCCTGTGTGGAATGGGGGGGTGGGGAGGGTGGTGGGGAGGAATGCTTCTGTGATAGGAGAGGGAGAACTATAGAAACAATCTTAAAGGAGGAGAAAATAACAGAAAACGCTGGAAAAACTCAGCAGGCCAGGCAACATCCGTGGAGAGAGAAATAGAGTCAACGTTTCAGGTCGATGACCCTTCATCAGAACTGAGAAAAAAGGCAGGAAATGAAACAGATTAAAAGGCCAGTTTGGGGGCTGGGAAATGGGGGAGGGGATGAAAGAACAAAGTGGAAGTGAAGAGACATTAAGAGGTACAAGATTGAAGAGCCAAACGGAGATCCCGTCGAAGAGAAGAGCAGAACTTCTTCATGGTAGGCATTCCTAGAAGAGGAGAAGAAGTTACTTACAAATGGTAACTTTGAGAAAACCTTAAGGACTATGCCCATCTATGAGCACCATGCTATGTCTCGAATCATTTAATTCAAATTTTAAAGCCAGTTTAGCGAACATGATCATGCAAATTGTGCTCATTTTGCACGGACAGCCCAGTGCCTGCTTGTTTGCATTCGTTTGTAAAAGTCATGCTGATTTAAGCTCCTGAGATCGCCCCATGAAACACTCTGGTTGATTTATCGGCACATACGTTATTGGGTTACACCCAGACCATCCGGTTTTGCTGCTCGCTCAGCTGAGACTTAATGGGGCCTATCTGTCACGGATCAGTTAAAAAACTGTAACACGCCTGTACCCTGCCAATGATGGGAGACCTTGCATCCTGCCACTGGTAATGTTTAAGCAAAAAATTTCGTTGAATTTTGCCTCCACTACTACATCATCAAATTAGTCATGACTGCTTTAGTGTACGAAAGGCACAGTGATTGTTGGCAACGGGGAGAGCTGTTTGACAGAAGAGATGGAGAGAGCGGAGTTTTTTGACATGAAGGAAGTCAATTTGGCAAAAGAAAAGGCAAACAAAACCGGTTTCATGTACTTCAATTGTTTTGCCCATCCCATTCCATAAAGGGACTCCAATATGTGACTGGATGTCGGATAAACCTGGAGCTTAAGGTACAAGCCCGTGTCCGTATATAACAAGTGCATAGTCCCACTGCACTTTCAGTAAAACTATCTTGTCATGCGTTATTGGCCCATATGCAGGGCTGCCTAGGAGTCATCAGCTTCTTTGAAGCTTTTGCTAGTTTTAGAAGCTGGCAGGTATGGGGTAGTTTGGTAGATTACACCTCCCCTATTAAATCTCACAGGCCCAAAGGATGAGAGATTTCATTTCAGCCAAGTTCTCTTGCAGTTTAATTTTTTTCACTTGATAGACTCAGATAAAAAATTGTACAAAGTATTTGCCCTGGCATTCCAATCACGCATTATTAATACAATGTCATCCAGCTGACTGAAAACTGAAGTTCCAAATTGTTAAGCTACTTAGCCAAACAGTAGAATATAAGTCAGAAGAGGTAATGATCAAACTTTATAGTGCTCTGGTTAGACTGCACCTCGAATACTCCGCCCGCTTCTGGCTGTATGAGATAAGAGAGATATTCAAGGGTTTGGAGGCAGTGCCGAGAAGAGCCACAAGGCTGATCCCCAGGATCTGCTGCCTGAGTTGGGAGAAAGGGACTGGAGAAACGGGGAGGCAGGAGCGGGGAAATTCCACTTTGTTTCGCACGATTTTTGGGTGTAAAACTACAAATTTCAGATCACGGCTTCCCACCCCTGATTAGGCCCTGCAAGTGGTTTGGAAGCGGGTGCCCAGGGCGCCCACGTGAAACAGGCATTGGGCCCCTTGCATGTACAAATCAGAGTCCCAACACCAGTTGTAGGATGCCACGCAAGCTCTGCCTAGTTGTACCAGGTCTCCAGCAGCCTAAACAGCCGTCCTTAAAGGGGGCACTGGAGACCGGTCAAGAAATGGCCACAAAACATTTTAAAAGTCACATCTCTGTGGAGCCAGGAGGAGCTGGGGGGCTGCTCATATGGGCTCCACAAAAATATTACGGGCGGCTGCCAGCCTGGGCTTGCCTCCCCCTACCAGTACCTACCTGCGGGTCAGCTCAGCATCAGAGCTCAGCATTCGCTCAGGTCCCGACTGGTGAGTGGCGAAACTTGGAATGGTTTAAGAAACAATTGGATGCTACAATGGGGGATGTTTGGATCTCTTTCAAAGTATTACGATGGGTCAACTGGCTTTCTCCAACTGTAATTATGCGATGATCTTGTGAAGAAAAACAGTGGGTTTATGCTTACTTATTTTTAGTTAAGCTCTTTTAAAGTCTGTATTTTGTTAATATTACAAAAAATAATCAATTTCACGCTAATATTTTGATTCTTGAGCCTCATGCTGTGTAAAGGAAAAGACATTTTTAAAAAGGCACAGCCAAGGAAATAGAACTCCCTGGAAATTGAAGGGTGTTATGTCCGAATAAACACTGAAATTGGCGGGGTAATAACTAGCTGCTTTTATTCCCAGACCCTTTAGAATCTTCCGTCAAAGAATAACAAAAACAATACAAGAGAGACCTTGGAGTATAAGTACTACAATGTGCTTACTCCGATCAGGGAGGCCACTGAATGTTCAGTTAACAATATGTGTATCATTGGGGTCATTGCGGAGGATTAGTAGCTGCCGGAAGTCCCTGGCCTACTGCTTTCTCAAAAAAAATCTCAATATAGGAATAAAGAAAATCTGTATATTTAAAGACACTGGCAATTCGGGGGGGAAAACTGCTCAAAGAGACCTTTTGAATGTTGGTAATGCGCCAGCATACAAATGTCCGCTCCTCACCCAGTAATGCAAAGTCAGCGCATTTAAATATTCATTGAATAAAGATTTTAACTAAGTAAATAAACAAAATAAAGTTAGACTAAAAAATGGCAGGGCAGGTTGTGTGTCTGGACTGCAGTATGTGGGAGTTTGTGGACAGCGAGACTGTCCCGAGCGAACACGTCTGCAGGAGATGTCTCCGTCTCGAATCTCTCTGGCTCAGAGTCATTGAGCTGGAGACACTCCAACACATAAGGGAGGGGGGTTAAATTGTCGGTCCTTATTACAGTTGCGTCTCAGCATTATTAACCTTCACAGTCACGTAACCAGGAGCAACGTGGCGTATCCCAGAGAGAAAAGAATGAAGCTCTCCCTGTGAGACTCACAGCATGAAGGGGAGGCCCCACGAAATGGAATGTCCCTTCCAGACTTGGGTGGTAATCAAAGACCTGGACTTGGGCTAATAAGTGGCAGGTAATATTCACGCCATACAAGTGTAGGAATTAATAAGCGGGGTTGGGGTTATTGTCTTTGGCCAGTCAGAAGCCTCTGAGCTGCTCCAGGGACCCCCGTGCGATTTCAAAGCACTCCCCTATTCCTGGTTCTGACCGCCGGACTTATTCGGTAGCGATGTAGACCAAAAACGTAACTCGTGGTTGGGTTCAAAACAGACCAGTATTGAAACAAAAAGAAACAAACAACTTAAAAATAATCGATACAACACACCTATGCCTGGTACAGCACTTTTGCTTAACACAGTTCACTTATTGTTTACTGCAGCACTCTTTTGCTTAATAGAACACTGTTGCTTAAATGCAGCACTTTACTTCTTAGTACAACACTGTTACTTAGATACAGCACTTTTAAATACAGCTACTTAGTGTTCACTACAGCACTTTTCTGCTTAGTGCAACACCCTTTTAATAGCACTTTCAATACAGAACTCTTAGTGTTCACTACAGCACTTTCCTGCTTAGTGCAATACCCTTTTAACAGCACTTTCAATACAGAACTCTTAGTGTTCACTACAGCACTTTTCTGCTAGTGCAACACTGTTACTTAAATAGGGGAGGAGAAAACGGACACAACGAGGGAAAATTGACTAAAATTAGAGTTCTAACAAAATTCCCCTTAATTCCCACCCCTATACCTATTCTAAGTTGCCTTGTAATGGGACAGAAAATGTATGCTCACCAATGAAAATGCCTGCTCCATGCCCTTGCGGTCTTTGATCTTCACTGCCCCGAAGTAGAGAATACCCCAGTATTTAAAAGTAAACTGCTGGTATTCCACTCCTTTAGGCAGGCTCCCAAGTTGTAGAGGGCATGGAGGCGAGGCCGCAGAGAGAGAGAGATCACTTCCTGAGAAGCTATCTTATACCCCATTCGGAGCCGAAATCTTCCCGCCCAAATCCGGATGCATCTGGGCTAAACAAAAGGGATCCGATGGCCCCATTAACTGTGATGGGTTTTGGATGAATTACCCATTTCCCTTGTGATGGGTTTTTGAATGTATTCCCATTCATCGTGATGGGTTTTGAATGTATTCCCATTCATCGTGATGGGTTTGAATAGAGCTGTCTTGGTTTGAAAAAAAGCATGTCTATTTCCTTAATTGCTGAGTAAACAGCCTTGGATGTTAGTGTAAACAAAGCCATTGTCCTGTGGTCAAACTGGAACCGCAATTGATTGGCAGTCTCAAGTGGTTCAACATTGTAGCAGTTTAGTGTAAACAAACATTGATTGTCCTGCAGGGAGGGAAACTCCCTGAACTGCCTTTGATTGACAGTTTAACTACTCCATTGCTTCAGGGCTGGGGGTTTTTCTAAATCCTTTGTCAGCCATCTTTGATTTTCCCTTTTCATATGTACACAGTCTGTGTTCTGCCACGAGGTCGGACAGCCATCTTTGATCATCCTTTTTCACAGACACACACACAGGCTGCCTTTCAAGTCCTTTTTGTCTTCTGCCATGAGGTCTGACGGCCATTTTGATCCCTGGATTTTTAAAGGTATATTCTACCCAGGTATTCTTTAATCAAAAATCAGTCTTCGGAACTGCAGAAAATATCGAAATTCTTGCGAAATCTTACACAAGTACTGTATTAGTTTCAGGGGCTGTATTAGCATCTGGACAGTTTGTTCCAGATTTCGGTCACACCTCATAGAGAGCTGCAGGATCAGAATGGGTTTGGTGTGACTGATAGTGTGCAGAGTAAAGGGAACCTAGGTAAGAAAGGAAATGAGGATCCACCAACAGGTACATTGTACTTGCTACCTGTGAGGATAAGGATAAAGACTGTTGGAAGGACAGCCAGAATGCAGACCATGGCAACTTGGAGCAGGAGGCTGTCCTAAGGGGGGAGGAGGAGGAGAGGAAGTGTAATGTTGTAGTTGTAGGGGATTCTATAATTAGGGGGAGAGATAACATCCTTTGTAAGCAAGATCGAGAGTCCCACATGGTATGTTGTCAACCTGGTGCCAGGGTAAGGGACATCTCGAACCGGCTTGAAAGTATATTGGAGAGGGAGGGAGAGGATCTAGTCATTGTGGTCCATGTTGGGACCAACAACATAGGGAAGAGTATGGTGTGGAGATGTCAGTGTTGGACTGGGGTGGACAAATGTAAGAAATCACACAACAGCAGGTTATAGTCCAACAGCTTTATTTGAAATCACAAGCTTTCGGAGCGCTGCTCCTTCATCAGGTGAAGTGGAGAGATGCATAAAAACACAGCTTATATAGTCAGAGAATAATGTCAGATGTTGACAGGTAATCTTTCTAACTGCCATTTATCACACCTCGGCAGAGAGATAATCACAGCAATCAAAGGTGTAAATGGTGTCCAAACAGGTCAGTCAGGAAAACATTACATCAAAGAACAATGAGGTGGGGTCACAAGGGGTCAAATGTTGCAGATGCTGGGGTCTGTATGAAAAACAAAAAAACAGACAAAAAACATTTTTTTTGCTGGAAATCACAGCAAGTCCGGCCGCATCTGTGTGGAGAGAACAAGCCAACGACGACTCAAGTCTGGATGACCCTACATCAGGCGGGGTTACATGTAGCGTGACATGAATCCAAGATCCCGGTTCAGGCCATCCTCATGGGTGCGGAACTTGGCTATCAGTTTCTGCTCGATGATTTTGCGTTGTCGTGTGTCTCGCAGGCCGCCTTGGAGAATGCTTACCCGAAGATCGGAGGCAAGAGGTCATGTTTGGGGAGTACCAGGAACTAGGAGCTAAATTAAAGAATAGGACCTCAAGGCCTAGAAATTCAGTTGGCGCCGCGCCAGGGCTTTAGCGCCGGAAATTTAGCGCCGGCGCTAAGTCCCCCTGCGCGCGCCAAAAATTCAGTAGCGCCGCGCCCAAACGGCTGCCGGCGCTACAGGAGGGTGTCAGCACCTCGAAATGGGCGCTGACTGCCGCATTGCGGCGCAATTCCGGCGCTGTGGCACCCAATGCGGTGCGGCAGGCTGGGGAAGTGCAGGCCTCCTCCTTCAGTTAAGGAGGAGCTGCCTGCACCCGCCCGCTGGCCGTTGAAATCTTGAAAAAAATGAGCCCGGCACCTCGGAGAAGTGCCGGGCTCGCAGGCCAGACGTATCTGTTCCGCGGGGGGGGGGGTGGAGGAGTCCGGGGAGGGAGGTGCGGGCAGGCGGCCGGCGGGAAAGCGGCCGGCCGCCGCGCGACCTTAATGCGCCGGCGCTAACTCGCGTAGGACTCTGCTGAAACATCGTTAGTTGCGGCTGCCACGGGCGAGGCGGCCGCAACTCAATTTCGGCGTTGGGGCCCGTCACCGCGGCAACTGGGACGCTGCGCACACCGATGACGTCATCGGTGCCGGCGCAGCGCAACCGGTCTAACGCCGATGGCAGGGCCCCACTGAATTTACAAACCGGCCATAACTCCGGCGCTAGGCCCTCTAGCGCCTCAAATGGGGCGCTAACCCTACTGAATTTTCAGCCCCAAGAGTTATAATCTCTGGATTATTACCTGAGCCACGTGCGGCGTAGAGATAAGCTGATTAGGGAAGTGAACACGTGGCTAAAGGAGTGATGTGGGAAAGAGGGGTTCCATTTCATGAGGCACTGGCACCAGTATTGGGACAGGAAGGTACTGTACTGTTGGGATGGGCTCCACCTGAACTGATCTGGGACCAGGGTCCTAGCGGAAAGGATAAGTAAGGTGGTCACAAGGACTTTAAACTAGTAAATGGGGGGCTACAAAAAGGGAGTATGAAAAGAAACTTGCAAGGGATATCAAAATCAACACACATAATTTTATAGTTACATTAGGAAAAAGAGGGTGGTCAGGAGCAATGTTGGCCCCTTAAAAACTGAAAGTGGTGATATTGTCAATGACAATGGGGAAATGGCGGACATGTTGAATAATTACATTGCGTCAGTGTTTACAGTAGAGGAAGAGGATAGCATGCCGGAAATCCAAAAGGAACTAATATTGAATCAGGGACAGGGACGCAATAAAATTAACGTAGGTAAAATAACAGTAATGAAGAAAATAATGGCATTAAAGAGTGACATATCCCCAGGGCCAGATGGTTTCCATCCCAGGGTTTTAAGGGAAGTAGGTGAGTACATTGCAGATGCCCTAACTATAATAACCAAAGCTCTCTCGATTCAGGAACCGTTCTTTCAGATTGGAAAATTGCGCATATCACTCCGCTTTTTAAGAATAGCGAGAGAGGGAAACCAGGGAATTATAGACCAGTTAGCCTAACATCTGTTGTGGGGAAATTGTTAGAGTCTATAATTAAGGATAGGGTGACTGAACACCTTGAAAATTTTCAGTTGATCAGAGAGAGCCAGCATGGATTTGTGAAAGGTAGGTCATGCCTGACAAACCTAATTGAATCTTTTGAAGAGGTGACTAAAGTAGTGGACAGGGGAATGTCTATAGATAATTGGCCCAGAAATTCGGGTCGGAGGCTTCCCGCGGATGGAAGCCCCCGACCTGTACTTACCTAGCGCGCCGGCCGTTGAGCTGTGGGCCCCCGTGGGATTCCGATCCTGTGCCTGCTCCAACTGCCGGTGCGCAGTGCTTGCGTATCCCAGGGGCGCAGTTAGTTCAATGCGTCCCCTGGGATCACGTGGGCCATGGGGAGCCAATCGGAGCAGGGAATGCTTCATTCATAAGTTTGACAGGAAGTGCTGTCAAACTTATAAATACTACAAGTCCCAAAACATCACTAAATCTTCAAATAATTTTTTTTTTAATCACATTTTTTAAATAAACTATAAATTACATGAAATAACTATTTTAAACAATAATTTAAAATTTTGAAAATGTTTTTATATTTTCTAGCGGGGCTAAAAATAAACTTACCTTTCTTTAAAGTATTTAAAAATAATAAACCTGTGGAAAAAATGTTTTAATTTTAATTAATTCACCACTTACCTTGTAAAAAGCAGGCCTTGCGACTGCTTTTTAAATGGCCCAGAAATTCCAGAACGGGGCTTGCAGCGCGTGCAAGCCCCGTATTTGCACTTACCCCGCGCTCGTGCCGATCAGCTTCTGGGACGCCTGAACTTGCAGAAATAGAAAGCACATTCCCGGGCAGCGTATGACGTCATGCCGCCCAGGAGTGCAGCCAGCGCGAAGGCAGGAGCGTGCAGTGTAAGTGAGACACGCTCCTTGAGGTCTCAGTTTCACTGGACACGCCCCCAATGTTTCTGTCAAGCTGCTAAGGATTTTTACATGCAAAGCAGCAGTTTAAATAGGTTTTTGGAAGTTTTTTTGAAGATTTTGGTAACTTTTATAAACTTTTTAAAATGTTTACATTATTTTGAGTAATCTGAAGTAGTTTTAAAGAGAATTAAAGCAATTTAAAGACTTTTAAAAGCCCTAAAAGAATTTTTTTAATTCCATTTATTTATTTAGCAATGTCGTCGTCATACGTGTCTTCACACTGTTCCCTTTGGGGAACTGTATGAAGTGGTGGAAGGATTTATGGCCATGATTAACGCTCATTCCGTGACCGTAACCATATTTGAACCAGCCATTAGGGCGGTTAGTCCTACGGCGGGAGGGTTTTACGGGCTCCCACAAGCTATACAAGGAGGGGGGGCCACCCACACCCACGGACGCAAATATCCCACTGGATGTCAACCCAGAATTTAGAGCCGGAGCTCCAACTCCACTTGCCAGGACTGTCTGGAGCGGGGTTCGAAACCCTACCCTGATCTGGCCCAGCGGCGGGGATCCTACCGCTATGACAAAGGCCCAATCCAATTAGCAACGTGAAATGGCAGCATAGGGCTCCAGTCACGGGGAGGGAAAAGGCGCAAGAAACGTATGGGTGTCACCTTTTGTGCGGAGTGGGCCTTTTGCGTAGCAGTAAGCATCCCCGCCGCTGGGCCAGAAAGAGTAGGGTTTTGAACCCCACTCCAGACAGTCCCGGCAAGTGGAGTCGGAGCTCCAACTTTAAATTCTGGGTGGACATCCAGCGGGATACTTGCGTCCGTGGGTGTTGGTGGCCCCCCCCCCCTCAGATGGGTTGTGGGAGCCCGTAAAACCCTCCCACCATAGGACTAACCACCCTAATGGCTGGTTCAAAGATGGTTACGGTCACGGAATGAGCGTTAATCACGGCCATAAATCCTTCCACCACTTCATACAGTTCCCCAAAGGGAACAGTGTGAGGATACGTACGATGATGACCTCTTGCGCAATGCACCTCCTTGGACCCTCAGTCGCAGATGCGAGGGGGCAAGTCGTGCAATTGTTAAATTTTTTATTTTATTGACATGTAAAATGTTGGCCCAGTAATTCCCTTCCAAATGCGTTAGTACGGTCGGGGTACTTACGCATCTGGCCGGATGAAATGCCGGTTTTCAGCATGCACAGTGCATGTGGGGAAAAACGGCATTTCCTGTCCTCTGAACGAAGGGGTTCAGAGGCAGAACGCGTGCGACTGCACAGGCAGCGCGTGCGCAGTATAATTCGCCGCTTTCATTAATGCTTTCAGTGAGGTCCAGTCATTACAACTTACACATGAAAAAAGCATGGGTACAGTTGCTCCAGAGGCTGCGGAGGAAGATATTTCTTATCATGGAGCTTCTGAAAGTATGTATGTCTGTATATATTCCTTTGCGTGTTATGTATATATTCCTTTACTTATGTGTATGAATGTATTATTTAATTATGACTTTCAGAGAAAGTAACTTATTGGAAAATCATAATTAAAAATATACATTCATACACATTAGTAAAGGAATATAAAACATACATACATATACGTAAAGGAATATATGTGGACATACATACATAACTCATTCTCACATTCCATTCACACAGCCACAATTGCTCCTTCTACCTACCGTTCTGAAAACCCGTTTAAAAAAAAAAAATTAAAGTTTAAAACTTACTTAAAATTTCTTAAAATAACTTCCCTCCCTTTCCCAAACCTAAATATTGCATTTCATAAGCTCCTCCATAAAATATATCTCCTTCCCCAGCCAATGAACAACTTTACACTTGCTTTTTTCACGTGTAAGTTCTAGGGACTTACCCTCACTGAATCCATCAGTGAAATCTACAAAGTTCACTGCGCAAGCGCTGCCTGTGCAGTCGCACGCGCTGTGAATAGACCTCGGGTCTGGAAATGCCGGCGTTCCCCGCATGCGCTGTTCCTGCTGAACGCCGGCATTTCCAACGGCCAGATGCGTGAGTAACCCGACCGTACTCACGCTTCTGGCCTGGAATTTCTGGCCCAATGTTTAACTTCTGGAGACTTACCCTCCCGGGAAAACCTGCCAAAAAAACGTAAGTTCGATGCGCACGTGCAGCCTCTCCCGCGCACGCATTCCACCTCTTAACCCCTCCTTTCAGGGGAACGGAAGTGCCGGTTTCCCGCACATGCGCAGTGCATGCAGGAAACCGGCACATCCATTGGGCTTACGGGTGAGTACCCCATGCGTACTCACCCGTGGAGACCCGAAGTTCTGGGCCGTTATTTATATGGACTTCCAGAAGGCATCTGATAAAGTCCCTCATAAGAGACTGTTATCTAAGGTAGAAGCCCACGGCGTTGAGAACAAATTGTTGACCTGGTTAGGAAATTAGCTGAGCGGCAGGAGACAGAGAGTAGGGATAATGGGTAGGTACTGTAATTGGCAGGATATGACTAGAGGTGTCCCGCAGGGATCTGTGTTGGGGCCTCAACTATTCACAGTATTTATTAATGACTTAGATAATGGTATAGAAAGTCATATATCCAGATTTGCTGATGACACAAAGATAGGCGGCAGTGTAGGCAGTGTAGATGAAAGCATGAAATTACAAGGGAATATTGATAGATTAAGTAAATGGGCAAAACTGTAGCAAATGAATTTCAATGTAAGCAAATGTGAGGTCATCCACTTTAGACCTAAAAAGGATAGAACAGGGTACTTTCTAAATGGTAAAAAGCTAAAAACAGTGGCTGTCCAAAGAGACTTGGGGGTTCAGGTACATAGATGATTAAAATGTCATGAACAGGTACAGAAAATAATCAAAAAGGCTAATGGAATGCTGGCCTTTATATCAAGAGGACTAGAATACAAGGGGGTAGATGTTATGCTGCAGCTGTACAAAACCCTGGTTAGACCACATCTGGAGCACTGTGAGCAGTCCTGGGCACCACACCTTAGGAAGGATATATTGGCCTTGGAGGGAGTGCAGCGTAGGTTTACCAGAACGATACCAGGACTCCAAGGGTTAAGTTACGAGGAGCGATTACACAAATTAGGATTGTATTCCCTAGAATTTAGAAGGTTAAGGGGTGATCTGATCGAAGTTTTCAGGATATTAAGGGAAACAGACAGGGTAGATAGAGAGAAACTATTTCTACTGGTTGGGGATTCTAGGACTAGGGGGCAGAGTCTAAAAATTAGAGCCAGACCTTTCAGGAGTGAAATTAGGAAACACTTCTACACATAAAGGGTGGTAGAAGTTTGGAACTCTCTGCCGCAAAAGGCAATTAATGCTAGATCAATTGTTAATCTTAAATCGGAGATTGATAGCATTTTGTTAACTAAAGGTATTAAGGGATATGTGCCAAAGGCGGGTATATAGAGTTAGATCACAGGTCAGCCATGATCTCATTGAATGGCGGAGCAGGCTCCAGGGGTTGAATGGCCTACTCCTGTTCCGGCATTCCTATTTTTTCAGGCGGTTTTGTGGCATTGCTCACGTGGCACTCGGAGCACTGGGCCAGGAGCCAGGGTTTTCGACACCAGCTGCAAGCTGCCTGAGGTCCCCAGCAATTTTTACCGAGGGGGGGAAAGTAAAAAGAAAAAAAAAGACTTGCATTTAGGTAGCGCCTTTCATCACCACCGGACATCCCAAAGCGCTTTACAGCCAATGCAGTACTTTTTTTTGAAAGGTGGCACTTCACAACTTCCCTCCACACCTTTAATTGCTTCTCACAGCCCATCTCTAACTATGCTTTAATCGCTCCTCCTAACTCTCCCGCAAAGGCCGTGCATCCATTTTTCTCCTCCTCTGTGAAGCGTCTTGGGACTTTTCTCCATTTGAAGGCGCTATATACAGGCAGGTTGTTGTTAATGCGCTTTGCTGTGGTATTGTAGTTGCTGGAAATGCTGTGTACCCAGCGCATTGTCAGGTTTCCATAGCCCAGACAGTTTCACAATCCAAACATCCCAGACCATAAAGAATGCCAGTCTGCAGGATTTAATGTAGGATGTGCTGAAATCAGATAAGTAGCTTCCTGCAGAGAGGAGAGGGTTGCAATGGCAGCCCTCAACAAGGAGAGCAAAGAAGATTAAAATTGCAACCCAGGGAATACTACAGGAAACTTTCTGGTATCCGGCACTGACAGGACCGAGCTGTTGCCATTCCATCAAAACTGCCGGAGAAACCAGCGCTCATGTTAAAACATACGGAGCTTCTGAGCTCCATGTGAAGCAACAAACCCTGTTGCTTAGCAACAGCTTCAAAACAGTCGGCGTAGCTTGCAAGCGTCTCTGTAGCTAAGCAACAGCTTCAGCTAGACCTTGCAGAGCCACGACTGGAGAAAAAAAGCAACGAGAAGTAAAAAAAACTTATCTGAACCAACTCCTGAATTTTGCCGGTGGATAGAGCTTTCCGGACATTTAACCTCCGGTTAAACGAAAGTTTCCTGTAGTAGGCAGGGTGAGTACTTTATCTTGAAAGTGCTGCCCTAAGCTTACCATCTCCTTCTAAGTATCACTAGTTGACTCTGTACCGGAATTGGGCAGGAAGTGAGGTAGAGGAAGTTTATTTACAGTAAACTATCTGAATTCTGCTGCCTTAATGTTGATTGCAACAGTGAGTCAGATCTTCAAACTCTAGAGACATGCTAACTCTTTGCTTGTCGCCAAAGTTACTTAGCATTTGCGAAAGCACTCAGTTCCTGAGACTAATGATTTCCTGTAACTGAACTGAAAGTGGCACTTTTTTTTTAAAAAGCCACTTCAAATTTGTCACCTTTTCAACTTAAAGGCAAACAGTAATCCCCATGAGTTTTTTTTCCACAAAATGAATGTGCATTGCCAAAGTGGGTAGCAATTTCACAACAACCTTTCACCTACATGGCAACTCAATCAAGACAATGGTTTGTTTTTTTCTCTCAATATTATGGGTTTCAATGCATCTATGTGTTCAGTGTGAGATTCACTGTATTGTGACTGAACCTGGGAAGATGGTTTAAATTGCTCCTCCCCTCAGACCACGTAACACACACAGATACACAAAGCCTCTTTGGATAAAGGGTTATGAAGTAGCAGTGTGGGAGCTATTGTGCTGTACAATTCACGGCTGTAATGCATTCCATCTCTCTTTGTTTCTGGAATCTCATGTCTAAACAGAATTGCAATCTTTTTGTTGCCTTTACAGCGAAATCTTTATATCTATATCTAACCAAAATAACCCGATTAAATGCTTGCATTGCAGCAGTGTGAAGTAAATACTTCACTCGTGTTTTTACCAAATCAGTTTGAAAACACGCAAGTTATTGTAAGCAAAATGAGATCTATGACAAGTGGTGAGGTTCACCGATATTTCTTGTGCCATCCTGTCTCTTGAGAATCACTCAGGGTTCATTGTGAAGCCGAGAATGGCATGGTGTGCAAGGTACCTTAACAGAGAGAACCATGAAAGAGGTTCTTTGCTTTGATTTCTGAAGACAAAACCCTTTTGGCCGTTTTAGTTGGCCATGTCGACATACTTCGTGCTCCTGGGGCAACAGGTGCAGCTTTACAGCTGTGGAAATCATTTTTTTAATCGTTAATCGATATCAATATCCGATTCAGTTGGGAGCACTACTTTATGATGGTTCTCCCAATAAAGCAACTGTGGGAGATAAAAACATAAGAACATAAGAATTAGGAGCAGGAGTCGGCCATACGGCCCCTCGAGCCTGCTCCGCCATTCAATAAGATCATGGCTGATCTTCAACCTCAACTCCACTTTCCCGCCCTATCTCCATATCCCTTGATTCCCCTAGAGTCCAAAAATCTATCGATCTCAGCCTTGAATATACTCAATGATTCAGCATTCACAGCCTTCTGGGGCAGGGAATTCCAAAGATTCACAACCCTCTGAGTGAAGAAATTCCTTCTCATCTTGGTCTTAAATGGCCGACCCCTTATCCTGAGACTATGCCCCCTAGTTCTGCACTCTCCAGCCAGGAGAAACAACCTCTCAGCATCTACCCTGTCAATCCCCCTCAGAATCTTGTATGTTTCAATGAGATCACCTCTCATTCTTCTGAACTCCAGAGAGTATAGGCCCATCCTACACAACCTCTCATCATAGGACAGCCCTCCTGTGGAGATGGAGATATGTGCGCTTTCATTATTTCAGCGATCTAACTAATTAAGCTTCTCCAGAATCCCTGCACTTTCTGGCATTGTCTGTAGATGTGTGTCAGGGCAGCAGCCTCAAAATGGCAGTAAATCCCCGTAGATTACATTTTACCTGGAGCGCAATGAATCATATGAAGAGCTGCACGGCAGCACAAACAGGAATTTTGTGTTTCCTATTTGATTACCACCCAAGTCTGGAAGGGACACTCCATTTCGTGGGGCCTCCCCTTCATGTTGTGAGATCAGTCTCACGAGGAGAGCTTCATTCTTTTCTCTCCTGGGATACGCCAAGTTGCTCCTGGTTACGTGACTGTGAAGGTTAATAATGCTGAGACGCTACTGTAACAAGAACCGACAATTTACAAAATTGACACAGAAAGACGGGGAAGGAAATGGACGGGGGGAAACAATAAGGAAGTCACAGATTTCCCAGGGCTGAATATATGTGCCAGCAGCACTGGTTCAACAAGTGATTATTAATTCTGTGCTTAAACTCCTGAGTACAATTCACGTGGACCTAGTTGATGGATCTTTGATTGTCAGCATGGCCTTTCTTGTGCATTAAGCTTAATATACATATATTTTTTTTAAATGGGTAGCATTCATTTCTCTTTTTTTCTCAGAGACTCTGGCCTAGAAATTCACTGGCCTTAGCGCCGCTTTTGAGGCGCTAGAGGGCCTAGCGCCGAAGTTATGGCCAGTTTAGAAATTGACAGGGGCCCTAAATCGGCGTTAAGCCGGTAGCGCTGCGCCGGCACCGATGACGTCATCGGTGTGCGCAGCGTCCCGGTTGCCATGGTAACCCGCCCGAACTCGGAAATTGAGTTGCGGCTGCCACGGGCGAGGCAGAGGTGCCTTACAGAACTTTGCGCCGGCGCATTAAAGGCCCCGCGGCGGCCGGCCGCTTTCCCGCCGGCCGCCTGGCCGCAGCTCCCTCCCCGGACTTCCCCCCCCACCCCCCCCAGAACAGAAGCAAGCCCGGCACTTGTCCGAGGTGCCGGGCTCATTTTTAAAAAGATTATCGCGGGCCGCGGCCGGGTGCAGGCAGCTCCTCCTTAACGGAAGGAGGAGGCCTGCACTTCCCGAGCCTGCCGCACCGCAGCGGGCGCCGCAGCGCCGGAATAGCGCCGCAATGCGGCGCATGGCGCCAGTTTTGAGGCGCTGAGACCCCTCAGTAGCGCCGGCAGCCGTTTGGGCACGGCGCTACTGAATTTTTGCCGCGCGCAGGGGGACTTAGCGCCGGCACTAACTTCCGGCGCTAAAGCCCTCGCTGCGCCAAAACCGAATTTCTAGGCCTCTATTTTATAAATATAAGATAGCCACTAATAAATCCAATAAAGATTTCATGAGAAGCAGAGAGTGGTTAGAATGTGGAACTCGCTACCACAGGGAGTGGTTGAGGTGAATAACGTAGATGCATTGAAGGGGAAGCTGGATACGTACATGAGGGAGAAAGCAACAGAAGGGTTAGAGGAAGTAGGGTGGATGAAGTAGGGTGGATGAAGTAGGGTGGATGGAGGCTCATGTGGAGTATGGACCAGTTGGGCCGAATGGCCTGTTTCTGTGCTGTAAATTCTTTGTAATTCAATGTAATTTTTCAAAGATTTTTGCAACGTGAGACACAGAAGGAGGCCATTCGTCCCATTGTGCCTGTGCCGGCTCTTTGAAAGAACTCTCCAATTAGACCCACTCCCACGCCCTTTCCCCACAGCCCTGCAAATTTTTCATTTTCAAATATTAATTCAATTCCCTTTTATATATTTATATTAAATTAATAAATATATTAAATTTTATTTATTAAATTATAAATATTCATATAGTTTGTTCCCCTTTCCCAATCCTGTAACAAGACAATTTAAAAGTTTTTGTTGAATTCTATCAAGAAAATGTTACACTTTTTTGAGTGTTGGCATATTATGGATTAAATTGCTCTGTACTTTCTGAAATATGCTGTGTGGGTGTCATATAGTTATGTTAAAACACTCCATACCACTGTGGGCTAACAAGGTCAAAGACTTTCCCTCTTTTATTAGGGAGGCTTCGGTTAAGCGGGAAATCACCAAGACATTTTAAAGATACCATAAACATCTGCCTTGAAGCGAAGTAAATACGGTCACATCGTTAGGTTCTACAAATAACTACTGATGATGAACATTGTCATTGCACACCCCAAGGAATCGGTGCAGAAGTGGTTCTTGCCGTGTCAGCTGTGGCTCAATGGGTCGCACTCTCTCTCGCCTCTGAGTCAGAAGGTTGTGGGTTCAAGTCCCACTCCAGAGACTTGAGCACAAAAATCTAGGCTGACACTCCAGTGCAGTGCTGAGGGAGTGCAGCACTGTCAGAGGTGCCGTCTTTCGGATGAGACGTTAAACTCTCTCAGGTGGACATAAAAAATCCTATGGCACTATTTCAAAGAAGAGCAGGGGAGTTATCCCCGGTGTCCTGGCCAATATTTATCCCTCAGTCAACATAAAAAAAACAGATAATCTGGTCATTATCACATTGCTGTTTGTGGGAGCTTGATGTGCTCAAATTGGCTGCCGCGTTTCCCACATTACAACAGTGACTACACTTCAAAAAGTACTTCATTGGCTGTAAAGCGTTTTGGGACTTTTGAGGTCATGAAAGGCGCTATAGAAATGCAGGTCTTTCCTTCCTTTTTGTAAACGTTTGATTCTTCAATGAACTTTTTCCAGCACCGGGGAAGCATTCATTTTACAGAGAGGCTTGTAATAACCAAGTACCACTCTTACTCAGAAGCTAGCATCCTGTAATAACCCGTTTACATAATCCACTTCTTGTTTCTTTCCAGCGTTTCCCACAGTGTTCTCCTCGAACCTTGTGCGTCATGAGATTATCGCTAACTACAGTCACTTGTTTACTGTGCGTGGGTCAAATGACAGTCTCCAGCCGTACATTCTAATTGCCCACCTGGATGTGGTTCCTGTGTTGGAAGAAGAATGGGAGGTTCCACCATTTTCCGCAGAGGAGCAGGATGGCTATTTATATGGACGGGGAACGTTGGATGACAAATTATCTGTTATGGTATTGTTTCCGGAATCTTTTTGTACAGCTTGTTTTGTCTCAATATGTCGTATTGTTTAAAGCACATTGCCTGATTCAGCTCTGAGGAACGCACTACTATCCATGGCAAATCTGCTTTGTCAGTCCATAGAATTTTCCAATGCAGAATATTGGAGAACTCTACATCATTCTTTATGGTAGAAAAATATAGCTGCATTGGCTGCCCAGTTAACAAGTTCCCTTTTAAAGCAAACACACACTGTGCTGGATTCTACCAGTACACAACCAGTTGGGTTTTATCATGGGGATATTGAAAACAATGAAATGTAGCTGTTTTAATAGTTCAGCAACCTTTCCCTGATGGTCACTGCAATGTTCTGCCCAGCAACAAGTCTATGATGTGGTACATGATAGGCTACAGAGGAGATTTACGAGGATGTTGCCAGGACTGGAGAATTTTAGTGAGGAGGAAAGATTGGAGAGGCTGGGGTTGTTTTCTTTGGAACAGAGGAGGCCGAGGGGGAGACTTGATTGAGGTGTATAAAATTTAGAGGGGCCTAAATAAGAGTGGATAGGAAGGACCTATTTCCCTTAGCAGAGAGGTCAATAACTAAGGGGTATAGATTTAAAGTAATCGGTAGAAGGATTAGAGGGGAGCTGAGGAGAAAATTTTTCACTCAGAGGGTGGTGGGGGTCTGGAACTCACTGCCTGAAAGGGTGGTAGAGGCAGAAACCCTCATCACATTTAAAAAGTACTTGGATATGCACTTGAAGTGCCGTAACCCACAGGGATACAGACCAAGAGCTGGAAAGTGGAATTTAAGTCTTTTTCAGCTGGCAAAGGCACGATGGGCTGAATGGCCTCCTTCTGTGGCGTGAATTTGGCTTTTCTTTCAGGCCTGGAATAACATGCACATAGTATGAAAGGGGAATTATCGGATATTCGTACAGAAGTAAATTTATACTGAAAATGAGGGTGTAGATAACTGTTGGAGAGACCCAGACAAACTTGCCCCAGGTCCAGGCTGTTCTGCTGTCTGCCATCAGTTTCGTCCATGGTGCTATCAGTGACTCCGCATGATCTAGGGCCAGTAATCTGTTTTCCTCGCTGAATGTGCCATCAGCCATCAGATGCATTGCATGATATGTAAATTAGAAGAATGAGCAGAAAGGCCAGCTGACATGCTGTTGCGTTGGAGCACAATGATATACTGGTGGACAGCGCTCCTGGAGCGAGGGCAAATAGGAGAGGCTCGAGAAGCTGGGGTTGTTCTCCTTAGAGCCGAGAAGGTTGAGGGGAGATTTAATCAAGGTGTTCAAGATCACAAAGGGTTTCGATAGAGTTAAACAAGGAGAAACTGTTTCCAGTGGCAGGAGGGTCGGTAACCAGAGGACACAGATTTAAGGTAATTGGCAAAAGAATCAGAGGGGAGATGAGGAGAATCTTTTTTACGCAGCGAGTTGTTGTGATCGGGAATGCGCTGCCTGAAAGGGCGGTGGAAGCAGATTCAATAGTAACTTTCAAAAGGGAATTGGATAAATACTTGAAGGGGAAAAATGTGCAGGGCTATGAGGAAAGAGCAGGGGAGTGAGACTAATTGGATAGCTCTTTCAAAGAGCCAGCACAGGGCACGATGGGCCGAATGGCTTCTTTCTGTACTGTATCGTTCTATGAATCTATAATAATGTGGCCGAGATGGAGTGGGTGCTGTGACTAACACAAGCTGTACAGTATTAGACTGTGTGAATTGTCAGCTTTTACCCAATGTGTATTCTTGTGAGATACTTTTCCCTGATGGTCGATGCATTTTTTAAGAGGTCAGACAGAGTTCATCCAGTGTCAGTCATGGACCAGTCAGTTTTCAGGAGCATCCTAAGTCAGTTAGCGTATTATTAGCCCTTCCTCACCCCTTCATCATGGGTGGCTTGGGGGGGGGTGGGGGGGGGGGGCATGGGAGGGGTTCATCTTGCCTGACTTCTACATTGTCACCCACCCCCTTCATCATCACCCCCAAGACATTGTTATTGAGATCAGGATATCCCAATACTGAAAAGTGTAGCAATGAAGCCATTGCTCATCCCATGCTGTAGTTTGTACACCAGCATATCAATGAGCTGTGTCACCAGGGCCCCCTCGGCCTGATTTTACTTCATTCTTCCAACTTTCACATGTATAGCATTCAACCGGGAGGGTGGTTGGGTGACTCACTTGCTCCCAAGTCCCCATCAGTTTTGAGTCAGCTGCCAATATGCACACAACTGCAGCCTTTGTACCCCTCTCATTCTGACTTTTCCCCTCTCCGACCCCTTGTGTGAAGGTGCTAGGCCTCCCCACAGCAGGGTAGCAAAGATCAGGGGCAGTGCAGCATGGGGCAGATGATCAAGCCTACAGCAGTGGCACCACACATTGGCACTGCACTATGTCCCTTTCACCCTGGCTTTTCAACAATGTGCAATACTCAAGTGGGATGATATTAGGGAGGGGGGGTCAAGAGATTTGAGAAATTTAAGGGACTTTGTTCACTAAAGGTGAGAAAGCTAAGGCATGACTTGGTGTACAGGAAGGGTTATGTGAGGGAAAATTAAAAAAAAAATTCATTTATGGAATGTGGGTGTCACTGGCAAGGCTAGCATTTATTGCCCATCCCTAATTGCCCTCGAGAAGGTGGTGGTGAGCCGCCTTCTTGAACTGCTGCAGTCTGTGTGGTGAAGGTACTTCCACAGTGCTGTTAGGGAGGGAGCTCCAGGATTTTGACCCAGCGACGATGATAGTGATAGATTGTTTGCACTGCTCAGCAAGACCATAATGAGAGGACATAAATTTAAGATAATCAGAAAAAGAATCAGAGGAGTTTGGAAAACATGTCATTACAGAGAGAGGATGGTTAGAATGTGGAATTATCTGCCAAAAACCATTGTTGATGCAGAGAGGATGCTTCCCCTCGTGGGGGAATCTAGAACCAGGGGGCATAATTTCTGAATAAGGGGACACCCTTTTAAATCGGAAATGAGGAGAAATTTCTTCTCTGAGGGGTCGTGAATCTTTGGAATTCTCTTCTCCAGAGAGCTGTGGAGGCTGGGTCATTGAATATATTTAAGGGGGAGATAGACACATTTTTGAAAGGTAAGGGAGTCAAGGGTTATGGGGAGCGGGCGGGGAAGTGGAGTTGAGACCAAGTTCAGATCAGCCATGATCTTATTGAATGGCGGAGCAGGCTCGAGGGGCCGAATGGCCTTCTCCTGCTCCTACATCTTATGTTGACGCAGAGCCCATAAATCCTTTTAAGAGGGATTGATACTTGATTGAAAAAGAGGAATGTTAAAGGCTATAGGGCTCCAAGTAGATGGTTCACATGAGAGAAACAACATTGACAACTGACCTGTTTCTGTGTTGGAACATTCTATGATACGGTGAGAGAAACTTGTCCACTGCTTGTGTCCCTAGTTATAGGATTTTTCCCAGGGCATGAAGTTTAATACTCGCTGATGCATTTTGGCAGAAGGAACAGGAAGAGGCAATATACACTTAATGGCACAGTTTTAAAGAGTGTGCAGGGACAGAGCGACCTGGGAGTTAATGGGCATAGGTCCCTGAAGGTGGCAGGACACATTGAGAGAGTGGTTAGCAAAGCATATGGGATCTTGGGCTTCATAAATAGAGGTATTGAGTACAAAAGTAGAGAAGTTATGCTGAACCTTTATAAAGCGCTGGTTAGGCCACAACTGGAGTATTGTGTCCAGTTCTGGTCACCACACTTTAAAAAGGATGTGAAGGCACTTGAGAGGGTGCAGAGGGGATTTACCAGAATGGTTCTGGGGATGGGGGATCTTAGCTACAAGGACAGGTTGGAGAAGCTGGATTTGTTTTCATTAGAGCAAAGGAGGTTGAGGGGTGATTTGATAGAGGTGTACAAGATTATGATGGGTTTGGATAGGCTAGACGGGGAAAGGCTATTCCCACTAGTTGATGGTACAAGGACTAGGGGACACAGATTTAAGGTTTTGGGCAAGAGATACAGGGAGGATGTGAGGAAAAACTTTTTTACGCAGCGAGTGGTGGTGACCTGGAACTTGCTGCCGACGGAAGTGGTGGAAGCGGAGACACTCAATGTTTTCAAGGGGAGACTGGGTAGGCACTTGAGGGAAATAAACTTGCAGGGCTCCGGGAATAGAGCGGGGGAATAGGACTGACTGGATTGCTCTACAGAGAGCCGGCACGGACTTGATGGACCGAATGGCCTCCTTCTGTGCCGTTATGACTCTATGACTATGACTCTATACCTTACATGTAGGTCAGAAACTATTTAGTGACAAACCCCATGCTGCAACTTACTTGTTAAATTTTTTTCCAGGGAATTCTCCAAGGCCTGGAATTCCTTTTGAAAAGAGACTATAAACCTTGTCGATCGTTCTACATTGGGCTTGGACATGATGAAGAGGTAACTCAAAGCCAAGTGCACAACTTGGGGACGGCTGGGTAATCAAAACTGTCCTTTTATTAATTCTGTAGCTGTAACAAACCCTTTGGGTGTTCTTTATCCCTCAATCAACATCACTAAAACAGATTATCCGGTCATTATCACATTGCTGGTTGTGGGAGCTTGCTGTGCGCAAATTGGCTGCTGCGTTTCCTAATTTACAACGGTGACCACACTTCAAAAAGTACTTCATATAAATGTAAAATCTTTCTGTCTTTCCATCTTTCCTTCCAAGATGTTCTACTTTAGAGGTGGTTTATGTTTAATAATGAGAGGGGGAGAAAAACTGGCAATGCTGAAAATCTGACATTTAAAAAAAAATGAAAGGCCCATCAGCATCTGAATAGAGACAGGACAGGTTAATGATTCAGGTAAAGACCTTTCTTCAGAACTGAGAGATAAGGAAGCTCTTCTATAGAATAAGACAAAGGAGGGAGGCACAGAACAGGTAAAAGTTCAAGGGGGAGATATTCGGTACCTTAGCGCCTCCAGTTAGTGCCTGGCGGGGGTGCTAACGGGGCACTGAGGCAGTAGTGCCGCAGCGAAGCAAATCCAGGGCCGCACGCCAAATTCCCCCTCCCCCCACCACCCCCCAACCCCCTCCCCCGTAGCGCCGGGGACTTCAGTGCCAGGCAGATCGTGATGTCAGTGAGGCTCTCTACAGTAGGAGAAGGGACTACATTTCCTTCCCCATCACCAGGATGAGCATGCATGTGGCTTTGCCAGGATAGCGGGATTCCCCCTGGTGCAGGGCACCATTGACTGCACCCACGTGGCTTTGCGGGCAGTGCATAACAATCCTGAAATCTACTGTAACTGCAAAGGCTACCACTCAATTACTGTGCAGTCGGTGTGCGACCACACACAGCGAATCCTCAGTGTCAATGCCCGCTATCCTGGCAGCAGCCATGATGCCTTCATCCTGCGCCAGACCGGTGTGCCAGCACTCTTCCAGCCACCACATCAAGCTCACGGCTGGCTGGTCGGAGACAAGGGGTATCCGCTCTCCACCTGGCTCATGACTCCCCTCCGCAACCCCAACACTCCTGCGCTGCAGTCATATAATGAGAGCCATGCTGCCACCAGGAACATCATTGAGCAGACCAGCGGAGTGCTCAAGCAACAGTTCTGCTGCCTTGACCACTCGGGAGGAGCCCTCCAGTACTCACCAGAGCGGGTGTCTCATTTCGTCGTGGTCTGCTGCATGCCCCACAATCTCACCATCATGAGCGCCCAGCCCTTGTCAGCAGGGATTGCAGGACCACCTCAGGAGGAGGGAGAGGAGGAGGAGGTGGACGAGGAAGAGGAACAGGAGCGAGGGAGGGGGCAGCCACTCAATTGGCCTTCCTTGGCCTGCCACATCAGACTGTGGTTCCAGTAAATTCAACCCCAGATCCCCGTTGCTCACCACATTCCCAGCATTCCATCCCTGTCGCAGCCCATATCACAGCACACAGTTAAATGAGAGACAGTACAAAATTATCTGAAGTGAATTAATCAATTTATCAATAATCAGTGAACACATCTTTACAACAATAATATTTACTATTCACCCTTGTGCAATCCCTTAGTGCCTCTCATTATGTGCTTTTGCCTACTCTAGTGCTCCTATGAAGTGTTGGCCCAGTGGCTGCAGCACGGCTGGTGGAAGGCTGCTGAGTGTCCATGCGGGAGACTTCAGGTGGCCTTGCAGGACGCCCTCGATCAGTTCTGGGCCTGGAAGGCCCGGCTGTAGACTGCACCACCTCAGGCTGGGCGGCAGCAGTCTGGGCTGGCTGGATGAGAGGCAGTGACAAGGGCAATGGTGGAGTGCCAGTGGTGGGAGCAGGAATGCTGTCATCCTGACAGAGGACAGCAGGTTCCTGCTCCATTGACCCACTGCCACTCCCCCGGGGCAGCACCTCAGCATCCCTAGCAATCTGTTGCAGTACAGATTACTGGCCTGCTGCAACACCACGAAAGCCCCAGTCGACGGTGGTAGAGCCAGCCACGATGGCAGCAGTCAGAGCTTGCGTGGCATCAAGCTGAGACTGCATGTGTGCAAGGTGTGAGATGTGGGCGTGAGTGTTGGTAGGTAGAGATTGTTGGTGGGTGAGTGCTGGGGGTGTGGTGCTTTGGCCAGTGTGTGCAGACTGTGGTTCAGACGGTGGTATGTAGCATTTGTTGAGGCATTGACTCACCCTGACCACCCGATTGAGGTCGTTAAATTTCTTCCTGCACTGTGTATGGGTCCTGGGGACCACAGTGCTGCCCAAGACCTGATGGGCAACATGGTACGGAAGACTTGCGGCATGGGCCTCCTGCCACTTGATGGGCTGAGCACCCTCCATTTCTCCACAGCGGACACCAACTCCTCCAATGCTTGGTTTGAAAATCTGCGGGCTCTATCCCTGGGGCGTGGATCTGCCATCATGAAACCTGCTTGAGTCATCCGGATCCTTAGGCTTGGCTTGCTCCTGCTTGCTGACACAGGTTCACAGCCAGCAATCCTAAGAACGAGGTTCTGCAGCATCAATGAGCCTCCCCTTTAAGAACTGGAAAGAGCCTGTGACTTGCGATTTAGATTGCACCTAATATTGGTTAGTTCTTTGCATGTAACGTCACAGAGCTAGGCTGTTAGTGCTTGATTTAGCACTTCCATCCTTTCTTTGCGTGATGATTATAAATTTTGCGTGCAGCAAGATTCATTAGCGCCTGGTGCTAAATCTCAAACTTTTCCAAAGTTAGCGCCCGTTACTGGCCAATAATGAATTTCTCGCCCCAAGAGTCACAGAGGAATGAGCTGAGTGGCAGGTGTTTATAAAAGAAGCCAGAATGAGGTGAAAACTGGTGGATGATATAAATAGATCACGTCAGTGAGGCAATGAAAAAGCACAAAAGGTTGTAAAAATAAGCATGTGTCAGCTTTGCTCTGTGGTAGCACTCTCTCCTCTAAATCAGGACGTTGTGTGTTCAAGTGCCACTACAGATTTCAACACACAATCTGGGCTGATGCTTCAGTACAGTACTGAGGGAGAGCTGCACTGTCAGAGGTGCCATGTTTTGGATGAGATGTTATATTGAGCATCTGCCTGTTCGGTGGATTTAGAAATTCCAATGGGACTTTTTGAAGAAGATGGAGATTCTCTCAGTGTCCTGGCCAACATCCCTTCCTAAACAACAAACCAAAAAGCAAAGTATTTTGTTATTTATTCCATTGCAGGACCTTTCTGTGTGCAAATTGGTTGCTCTACTTGCCTACATAATAACAATGATTACACTTCAAAAGTAGTTCATTGATTGCAAAGCACTTTGGGATGTCATGAGGACATGATAAGGCACTGTATAAAAATACAAATAGGCTGTTGTATCCCAATGGAACAGGCATGCATATTTAGTTGCGTGTCTCTAAACAAATACAACTTTGTTAGTGCTTGGTGAAACTCAATTTTGACAGCTAACTAAGAAACATAAATAACACTGCCACTAATGTTAACAGTACACATACTGCTATCACCTTGAAGTGACCAAACACAGCAAACGTAGGGAAACTGTTGGGGAGAGTAATGTGCACCCAGTTAGTGCTTCCAGTTCTTACGTGATGTGAAGCACGTGGTTACGGCAAAAAGATCTTACAGTTTTCGCAGTGAGGTCTCAAGTACCAGTCACGAGACATGTTTGGGTGCAGAGGAGACAAAGTGTCTTTGGACTTTTGGTGTCAGCTGTGGCTCAGTGGGAAGGACACTCGTCTCGGAGTCAGAAGGTTGTGGCTTCAAGTCCCACCTTAGAGACCTGGGCATAAAAATCAAGGCTGACACTCCAGTGCAGTACCGAGGGAGTGCTGCACTGTCAGAGGTGCCGTCTTTCGGATGAGACGTTAAACAGAGGCCCAGGCTGCCCTCTCAGGTGGACGTAAAAGATCCCATGCATTATTCGAAGAAGAGCAGGGGGGAGTTCTCCCCGATGCCCTGGAGCCAATATTTATCCCTCAACCAACATCACTAAAAGAACAGTTTATCTGGTCATTATCACGTTGCTGCTTGTGGGAGCTTGCTGTGCGCAAATTGTCTGCCGTGTTTGCAACATTTCAATAGTGACTGCACTACAAAAAGTACTTAATTGGCTGTAAAGCGCTTTGGGACATCCTGAAGTTGTGAAAGGCGCTATAGAAATGCAAATCTTTCTTTCTTTCTGATCCACAGGTTGGAGGAAACAGTGGAGCTCGAAACATCGCAGCCGTTCTGCAGTCCAGAGGAGTGAAGCTATCCTTCCTCCTGGATGAGGGCTCGGCTATACTCGACGGAATCATGCCAGGACTGGAGAAACAGGCTGCAGTGTAAGTACCTCAGCCCCAAGTTCGAACAAGATCTTCTATGTCGAGCATGTTCTGTCAATTGCCAAAAAGCAAATCCCTTGCAGGAGGAGCTGATACCGACAGAAACACAGAACGTAGAATTGCTTGGTATATAATTAGCTGCTTATTATTTCCAATGAACCTAGAGAGGAAATAGTCCAGAACACATGATGGATTGAATAGCTTTTCCAGGCTAACATCTACAAAGTACTTTTTTGTGCAAGGCATAAATTTATACAGAAGTAAAAATTGTTTATTCCTGTCATGAAGAGATGTTTGGATGCAGAGGAGACAAAGTGGCTTTGGACTTTAGGTGTCAGCTGTGGCTCAGTGAGTAGCACTCTCACCTGTGAATCAGAAGGTTGTGGGTTCAAGTCCCACCCTAGAGACTTGAGCACGAAAATCAAGGCTGACACTCCAGTGCAGTACTGAGGGAGTGCTGCACTGTCGGAGGTGCCGTCTTTCGGGTGAGACATTAAACAGAGGTCTAGGCTGCCCTCTCAGGTGGACGTAAAAGATCCCATCACCTTTATTGCACTGCCCTAGTTGCCCTGATTTACAACTGAATAGCTTGCTAGGCCACTTCAGGGAATATTAAGGGCTCGAATTTCCAAGTCCCTTGGAGGCAGGAGTGGTGGGAAAGTTGCAAAATCAGGGGGCAGGAATCCATCCCGCCCCCAACCCGCCTGCGTGCCAATGTCCCAGGAGGCGGGGACCCGATTTGTGCTGGGAGCCGCCTCCCTGAGGCGGGAAGGGAATTAACTGCCTGTTAACAGGCATTTTTTTGCCTAATCCCTATTTTTAGCCCTGAAGTGTGGACTTCCCGACGGCTCCGAACCATGCCAAGTTAGCGAGGCGGACCGTCGGTCTGAAGGGGTTGGAGGGGTCGAGATGCCTGTTGTGCAGGTGAGTGATGGGTGCATGTGTGCAGAGGTAAGTGTGTAAGGTAAGTATTCAGGGCTAGATTTTCAGTTGCTTGCGCCAGCAGTTAGCGCCTTAAGAGAAGTGATTTTCGGGCGCTATGCGTGTAGCGCCTGGGCGCAGCGCAGTTTGCGCCCCGCCCCAAATTAAGTTGCCCGTTAGCGCCGGCGCAAAGTTTAGCGGCCGCCCGGATGCGCGCGCAGAAAATGACGTCACATCCTCGTGCAACGCCCTTTGGCCGCCCCGAATCCAAACTTCAGTCGGACCGCCCCATTGTGCGGCTGGCGTCCAGAGCGTTTGTAAAATGGAACGCAACACACCCTGGGGAGCGCAAATTAAAGGGCACTCCTCCTGCACCATATACGGCACTCTGCATGTGTTGTGTGGAAGGATCAAGTGTGTGGTTGTGAACGGTGCATCATCATCATCATCATCATCATCCTCCTCCTCCTCCTCCTCCTCCTCCTCCTCCTCATCATCATCATCATCATCATCATCTTCATCTTTTCCCCCCAGACTCTGCCTATGAAAAAAACACATGCACCCTTCCCCTTTAAGAGCTCACTGGCACCAGAGTGTCTGCCGTGCGCTGCGCCCGAGCTCGGGCGCTGCGCTCTGCACCGCCGGCTTAGCACCTAAAGATAGTAGTGGAACGCCTCTTTTAGCGCTCCACCAACCTCTTAGGGCGAAGCCACTGAATTTCCGGCAACGGGGCGCTACTTTGGGGCGGGCGCTAACTTCGGGCGGGCGCAAAGGTTAGCGCCCCAAAACTGTCTATACTGAAAATCTAGGCCAAAGTGTTTTAATAAGTTTTACTTATCTTTACTTTCTCCTGCAGGCTTCCTTCCTTCAGTTCTCGGGAGTCCCTGATCTCACCGGCACAGAAAGCAGAATGGCCGCTGAACTGTCAAAAGTTGCAGCCTCTGCTTTCTGGTCTGGAGAGATCTCTAACTGATTCTGAGTAGAAGGACTCAAGTTAGAAGACAGATTGTCAGTGTTTGACAGCTTCACAGAGCTGTCAAACGCTGATTTTTCATCTGTCAAAAGCTCTTGACAGATGAAATGTCAATCGCTGACGTCACCAGTAACCAGATGTCCCTTAATTGGCCTGCTGAGCCCGCTGGGCGGGCTTAACAAGGTCAATCAAGGGAAAATAGCGTGGGTTGGCCACAAGTCGATGGAGGCGGGACTACAACCCAAAAAGTGGGAGTCCCGCCTCCATCACGTCCCCATTGACAAAATCCAGCCCTAAGAGTTAATCAAATAGTATGAACTGGAGTTACATATAGGCCAGATCAGATGTGGATGGCAGATTCTCTTTCCTAAAGGGCATTAGTAAACCAGTTGGGTTTCAGTACAATCTGACAGCTTTCATGGTCATCATCCCTGAAGCCAGCTCACAAATACCAGATTTATTTAATATAATTTCACAACTTGCTTTGTGCATTTTAAGATCATAACCTCAGGATTGCTAGTCTAGTATGAAAGCAATTAAAGTAAAGCACGGTGTCATAGTGGTTAGCACTGTTGCCTCACAGCTCCAGGGACCTGGGTTCGAATCCGGCCTCGGGTGACTGTCTGTGTGGAGTTTGCACATTCTCCCCGTGTTTGCGTGGGTTTTCTCCGGGTGCTCCGGTTTCCTCCCACAGTCCAAAGATGTGCAGGTTAGGTTGATTGGCTATGATAAATTGACCCTTAGTGTTAGGGGGATTAAATACGTGGGGTTACGGGGATAGGGTGGGATATGTGTTGGTGTAGGGGTTACGGGGATCGGGGGTGGGATATGTGTCGGTGCAGGCTCGATGGGCCGAAATGGCCTCTATCTGCACTGTGAGGTTTCTGTGATTCTGTGATTCTGTGATAGACAGCTAACTCTCATCGATACTTAAGACCAGAATTGAAATGCCAAGTGTTCAAATTCGCAGAACCTTTGAAATGAGTCAAATAACATGAGTGTTCCAGGTCCATGGAGTTCCAGCTCACCTCCGTGACATGGAGTTCAACAACAACAACAACTTGCTTTTATATAGCACCTTTAACATAGTAAAACGTCTCAAGGCACTTCACAGGAGTGTTATAAGACAAAAAATTTGACACCGAGCCGCATAAGGAGAAATTAGGACAGGTGACCAAAAGCTTGGTCAAAGAGGTAGGTTTTAAGGAGCATCTTAAAGGAGGAAAGAGAGGTAGAGAGGCGGAGAGTTTTAGGCAGGGAGTTCCAGAGCTTAGGGCCTAGGCAACAGAAGGCACGGCCACCAAAGGTTGAGTGATTATAATCAGGGATGCTCAAGAGGGCAGAATTAGAGGAGCGCAGATATCTCTGGGGGTTGGGGGGTTGGAGGAGATTACAGAGATAGGGAGGGGTGAGACCATAGAGGGATTTGAAAACAAGGATGAGAATTTTGAAATCGAGGCGTTGCTTAACCGAGAGCCAATGTAGGTCAGCGAGCACAAGGGGTGATGGGTGAACGGGACTTGGTGCGAGTTAGGACACGGGCAGCCGAGTTTTGGATCAGCACTGATGGAGATAAGTGAACTTGCAAAATAGGGACAGCTAGCAGCAAATGATCCAGGCAGCTTCTTCCACCTTCGACTTCGACTTCCAACAATAGGCAAATGTATTCGTCAACAAATCCTTTTTCAACATGATGTTAATCACCAACATTCCCGCTAAGCCGCACCGGTGCCTGGCGCCCCCAGGCAGGTCGCTTACCTGCTTTTCTAAAATTGTGAATGGGCCGCGCAGCCCGTTTAAAGGGACCCCGCACCCAAAATAAAAATTATGGGGAACATTGGAAATCGATATTCGTTATTCCGATCATTCAGATAGTTGGAAAGTTGAAAGCAGATTCCACACACCCACTCCCCCCAGCTGACAGATGGGCTGTTTACTAGTTCAAACCCGAAACAATGCCTAATGGAATTTATCTCTGGGCATGATGCCTCTTTTAATGGCTGCGGCATTTGTGCAACCATTAGCTTTTATCAGCTCTTGTCCAGGATTGAATATTTTCCGTGCCTACATGCCTCAGGCTCAAAGGGAAAGGAAGTGCTAGATGCCGTAGCTTTGATCCATAATCCTGGTGCATTGGTTTAGCTGAAATCCTAAGAAAAGCTATAATGAGGAATTACTTTAGAAGATGATGCAAGAAGGACCTCGCGTCCATCACAGCAAGTACCTTTTGGGGGGAAAAAACCCAGCAGAGCCTAGCTAGAACTGTCCCACCACTGTACACACAGCAACTCAATAACCAGCTGGCACGTCTAATTGATATCTAGTGTTGTTTTCTTAAAGTAAAGCATGAGTATAAGTAGTAGTGTAGGCTGTGGGAGCTGTCTAATGAGTTGTGAAAACAAAAGAATCCCTGTACACCCCACAAAAACACTTTAAAATAGCAGGCTTAAGGACAGCTTTCCTGCTGTGGTGCAGATTTTAAGTCTGCAGCCAATTCCGCATCAGCTATGCATGCTCGGTGATTATGCTTTCATAAGCCATTACTTCCTGTATGTGCTATCCGTCAGCATCGGGGTGGACTCTGCTTTAAGCGACAACCTAAAATCACAGGAATTCCTTGGGCATCTGGGGCTGTTTTTACTGTGTTAAAGGGGCTATATAAATGCGCGCTGTTGTTGAATGCGCAGAACAAGAGATTGTGGTCTATCTTTTGACCTTCGGGGCCAGGTAGATAATTGACAGATAAACATTTCTGCTGTCTCCACTGTTGACTTTGAGCCAGCTGTGCAGGGTTCATTAAAACTGGCAAGTGTTCAAATACACAGAATCCACAAAGTCCTGTGTCAACTACAAACGTTATGCACAGAATCATGTTGGAGGAACTCACGCTGTAGACACCAAGCCACAGTTGCTATCCTACTTCAGTGTGGCCAAACATTTGTACTTTGGTGTAAAATTGAAAGTTTCACAAAACTGCGTTGTGTGTCTTAATTAAAATACCCGCCCTCCAGGACAAATGTATAACTGACTACAATGCTTGAAAGATTCTGGTGCAGTATTTTGTCCTTTTGTGTGATGGGATACAAATTGAAGAACATAAATATGTAACAAGCATGATTTCCAGCTTTATGCTATCTGAAAGTAATTATAGCCACATTTGCACTGTTCCCTCCAGCAGAGTTCAGCCTTGTATCAGCACAAGTATTGGACATTCCTCATATCCCATCATAGAGGAAAAAAGAAAGCAAGAAAGACTTGCATTTATATAGCGCCTTTCACGACCACCAGACGTCTCAAAGCGCTTTACAGCCAATGAAGTACTTTTGAAGTGGAGTCACTTTTGTAATGTAGGAAACGCGGCAGCCAATTTGCGCACAGCAAGCTCCCACTAACAGCAATGTGATAATGACCAGATAATTCTGTTTTTGTTTTTGCTTGAGGGATAACTATTAGCCAGGACACTGAGGATAACTTCCCTACTCTTCAAAATAGTGCCATGGGATCTTGTACATCCACCTGAGAGAGCAGATGGGGCCTTGGTTTAACGTCTCATCTGAAAGACGGCACCGCTCCCTCAGTACTGCACTGGAGTGTCAGCCTAGCTTTATGTGTTCAAGTCCCATGGAGTGGGACTTGAACCCACAACCTTCTGACTCGAGAGGTGAGTATGCTACCCACTGAGCCACACCTGACACTTGCTAAAGTGTCAACCATGGCCAAATGCTGTGGAGAGCCCCACGATCTCCGTCTTCAGTTCCCTAGCTGTATGTCGCAACTACATTGCAGGAAAGACATTCCAGGCCACTGCTGTGTGCACTCGAAGGCCCTGAATTTCCACGGGAGCCTTCCAGATCTTCCACCGCAACTTTGGCGGAAGATCGGCAGAAATGCTGGTGAAACGGCAGAAATTCGCCCGGGGGTCCAGGAGTTCCCCCATCCCTCACTGGAGAAACCCCCGTGGAAATTTCAGGTGATGGAGTTTATTCCTTTGTCGGACAGCGTCTCTCGCTAAAGACTTGCGTTCAACACTGCCACAGTGGATCGAATGTTTAACACATTGTGCTAACAAGTTTCTTAAAATTGAATTTTCGCAGGCATTCGCTGGTAGGTTTGTGCCGAGGTGAATGCTATGCGTTTGTGTCATTGCTCATTTTTCCCAAACCGCAGCAGACAGCATCGTTGATTTTGTAGCACCCTCGGGCATAGCTCACCCCCCGACAGGTTCTAGCACTGGTGGAAGGGTCAGGAAAATCAGGCACAGCTGGAGGTTTCAGACTTATATCAGCATCTCAGGTCTCAGACACTGGGACCATTTGGTGGCTCGTGGAGGTCTTAATGCAAGCGGATGAACCTCTCAAAAATGGGATAAACTGCAAGTCTTGAGCCTGCTGAGAGACCCCCAGACACTCTATGGGCAGCGAAGGCCCGGGAGCACACCACGGTGCAATATTCTTTGGGTGCCGCCCACCCTGAAGCGTCCATTAAGTCATAGAGTCATAACGGCACAGAAGGAGGCCATTCGGCCCATCGAGTCCATGCCGACTCTGTAGAGCAATCCAGTCAGTCCCATTCCCCCGCTCTATCCCCGTAGCCCTGCAAATTTATTTCCCTCAAGTGCCTATCCAGTCTCCCCTTGAAAACACTCTCCGCTTCCACCACTTCCGTCGGCAGCGAGTTCCAGGTCCTCACCGCTCGCTGTGTAAAAAGGTTTTTCCTCACATCCCCCCTGTATCTCTTGCCCAAAACCTTAAATCTGTGTCCCCTAGTCCTTGCACCATCAACTAGTGGGAACAGCCTTGGAAAGGAACACCCCCACACACACCTTACCTCCCTTTTTTAAAAATTTATTCATTCACAGGATGTAGACGCCATTGGCAAAGTCAGCATTTATTGCCTTTGAGAAGGTGGCGGTGAGCTGCCTACTTGAACCACTGCAGGCCATCGTAGCAGCGTTTTTGATACAACAGAGTGGCTCGCTAGTGGGCCATTTCAGAGTCAACCACATTGCTGTGGGTCTGGAGTCACATATAGGCCAGACTGGCAGGTTTCCTTCCCTACAGGATAGTAGTGAACCAGATGGATTTTTACAACAATCCAGTGGTTTCATGGTCACCATTACTATTACTAGCTTTTTATTCCAGATTTATTTAATTGAATTTAATTTCCCCAACTGCTGTGGTGGGATTTGAACTCGGAATGTTTCCCTCATGATGGCAAGTCTCCTTCTCTAAAGGACTTCAGTGAGCCAGCTGGGTTCAAGCCCCGCTCCGGAAACTTGAACACCTAGTCTAGGCTGACACTTCAGTGCAGTGCCGAGGCCCCACTTGCCTGCTCGAGGTGGATGCAAAAGATCCCATGGTACTATTTGAAGTTCTCCTGATGTGTTGGCCAACATTGTTCCCTCAACCAACGTCACTAAAGCAAATTATCTGGTCATTTATCTCATTGCAATTAGGGCACTGTGCAGCGTGCAAATTAGCTGCTGTCTTTACCTATTTCAGAACAGTAACTTCATAAGTATTTAGTTGGCTGTAATGGGCTAAGGTACATCCCGAGGATATGAAAGGTGCTAGATAATGGAAATTTGTTCTATTATGTAATCTGAACCCCTCAATGTGATTGCCATCGCCTGATGAAATGACAGCTACACAGCAACCTCCATCTTGGGCTTTGGCTGGGAGCACAGCTCCTGAGGTGGAGGTGTGTAGTGAGGACAATGTAGAGGCAGCTCACAAAGACAATACTGTACCTAGCCTGAAATTATTCAACACTTAAACACTCCTTAAAACCTACCTCTTTGACCAAGCTTTTGGTCATCTGTCCTAAATACCTCATGTGTCGCAGTGTCAAATTTTGTTTGATAACGCTCCTGTGAAGTGCCTTGGGATGTTTGTTACGTTAAATACAAAATATATAAATACAAGTTGTTGTTACGTTGGCCGGGATTTTGCTAACCTCGGCGGGGCCGTGGCGGGCGCCATCGGTGGCGGGTCCCGACCCCGCTGCTGGCTCCATCCCGCGGCCAAAATGATTTTCCCTTGATGGGGCTCGTTAAGCCCCGTCCAGCCCGTTTGCCGATCCAATTAGAGGAAGCGGGTCTGGTGATGTCATTTCATGACGTGTCGTCAGCCGGTTTCCTTAAAGGGACCATGACCAACTTTATTTTGACAGTTGTGCTGTCAGTGTTCTACAGCATTGAAGTGCTGCAAACACTGACAATCACTGTACAGAGGCACAGGGCTGCACCCAGGTTCTCCCATGATTCCTTCCATATGCTTATGGAGGGAGTCAGAGCACACAGGGAGGTTCTCTTCCCTTCCGATGGGCAGAAGACACCTCCCCAGGAGACCAACGCAGCCTGGTTGCACATTGCACAGGAGGGCACAAGCAGGGATGTGGTCAAGAGGACCTGGGTGCAGTGGTGCAAACCTTTTAATGATCTCATTAGATCTCGAAACGTTAGTACAAAGCCACACTCGCCTTCATCCTGCTGTGCCTTTCATCACTTCCCCATCACTCTGCCTTCCCTACCCTACTCCTGCACATCTTTACTCACACCAACTTACCTTGCATCTCCACCTATCCCTCTCTCTCTCTCTACATTATCACTTCCCCATCTCACTAGCCACCCCTCACACTCACCCTCATCCTAGTCCAATCATGCCAACTAACAACACATAAGGGTAGCCACTTGGGTGTTTTGTCCAATGTTCATGTAAAGTTTCTATTAATGTGGTGTCAAACATTGAAACCTTTATTTACAACACTTTACGTTCTTGGACAGATCTGTGTGCACCTTTGGAAGTGGCTTAGTGAGTTGCAGTGAATGGTGAGACATAATGGTACCCCCCGCAATGATGAGTGTGAAAGGAATGGCTTGGACATTGTAGGGATGATTTATGGTGTTGGTGTGGAGTGGTGCCAACCTGGCACATCATGTGGCAGCCAGGGTGTACAGCATCAAATGAAGTAAATCTGGCCATGCTGAGGCCATTCCTGGCCTCCCGGGCAGCAATGTGCTCGAGCGCTGATGCCCTCTGTCCTCTGCAGCATCAGGTGATTGCAGAGAAGGTTGGTGTTGTTGTTGGTGCTGCTGGTGTGCCTGGTGCTGCTGGTGTTGGGGCTGATCGTGGTCAGACTCTGAGGACCAAAGGGAGACAATAAAAAGGGCACCCATGTTGATGGAATAGATGGCAGGTGAAGTAGAGATGACAGAAGCATTCAGTCAATGGTGAGAGAGTTCTTCCAAAGAGATGATACTGGATGGAGAGCGGAAAGCCTGCAGAATCTGTGCTGGAAATGGACTGAGATACAGCTTGTGGCTGAGGATAGTGATGATCTGTCAGGTGGGAGCTTTTACTGTACATTTGAAGCTGTCAAGTAAACAGCTGGAGCAATGGCCACTGAACTCCCACCTCAGGTTGACAGGCTTGGTCCCCAAAGAGCGTGGTTCCTGTGGCCATGAAGTTAAAGGGAAAAGGTAAGTTTAAAAAGCCTGTTAATCATCTGTCAACTAGATGTTAATGAGATGTTAGTTGGGTCCCCCGCTGCCGCGTGTCGGATCTGCTCAGCGCTGACAGACCCGACATTGGGAAAGGCGCGTGACAGCGGGGTCCTGACCCACTGTCAAAAAAAAACACTTTCCCACCTGACCCGCCACCAATCCTGCCCGCCGACCCCTCGGAAAATTCCAGCCAATGTTTTTCTTTGCTTTTGGCTTAATGTGGATGCAATGAACTAAATTTTAATTTGAAAATGTCACTTGTCTAATTCTCTCCAGTATAGCTACATCTGAGAAGGGATATGCTACCATTAGCCTGAGTGTGACCACGGGCACTGGCCATTCCTCGATGCCTCCGAAGGAGTCCAGCATTGGAATCTTGGCAACTGCGGTGTCCAAGTGAGTGAGAGACCATTTCATGCTCTTTCAAAAGCTTTTCTACGGTGTGTGTTTTTGTGTGTGTGTAAGTATGTGTGACAGGATTCTGATGGTATTGATATACTGGGAATGTAGGAATATATACATAGTGCTTTATGTTTTCTCCCCTGAGTAATTTTTGGGGTCTCCTTCAGTTTCCTATCATAATGCACATTGTTCTGTGTAGTGAGCAGAGAATGATACATTGGTGTTTTAAGAGAAGAAAGTTATCAAGTTTGAAGGCACTCTATTAGATTCTCTCTCACCATTTTCTTCGGTCTCTCTGTGCAGCATACCATCTCCTGCTGAAAGGGTGCTTCCATCTTGGCAACATTGCCTAACTCTGCCCCTACCTCAGAACCAAAAAACTGAATGCGCACTTTTGTCATTTCTGGACTCAATTTCTCCAACACCCTATTCACTGGCCTCCCAACCTCTGACCCTCTGCAAAACCCATACTTGTCTAGAACTCAGCCGCCTACACCCTCACCCACTCACCCATCACCTCCCGTCCCACACCGGCTCCCTGTCATCCAACACATCCAGCTCGTCCTCATCTACAAATCGCTCAATGGCCTGGTCCCATCCTACCCCTGAAACCTTTTCCACACTTGCATCCCATCCCATAGCCTCGGGTCCTCTGAACCTGGCTGCACCATCCATCAGCTCTCTCAGCCCTCCTTTCTGGAACTGCCTCCCTGAAACCCTCTGACTCGCTATTCCCTCTCAGCCTTGTAAAAGTCTGCTGAAAATCCATCTCTTTTTCGCCAAGCTTCAGTCTGACCTCCCCCAGAAAGGTTCAGCGCCTGTTTCTTTCTTCCTCTTGTGAAGCGCTTTGGGTTATTAATTAAAGATGTTTTAAAAATGTAAGTTGTGGTGCTGCCCCCAGCCCTCTGCTAAATCTTCGATTATATTCAAGGTTGAGATGGATAGATTTTTGGACTCTTGGGGAATCAAGGGATATGAGGATTGTGGCGGGAAAATGGAGTTGAGGTCGAAGATCATCCATGGTCTTATTGAATGACGGAGCAGGCTCGAGGGGCCGTATGGCCTACTCCTGCTCCTATTTCTTATTTTCTTATGATCACTTGGGATTCTGATACCCGTGAAACCATCTCCCTCCAGCAAGCAGCTGGGGAAGAAATTGAAAAACAGAGATCTGTAATCATTGGAGATTCTGCAGAATTCACCCTGGTTAGATCCAACAGGAAACCAGAATCCTCCCAGATCTACACACACTGGGAAGAAGTAGATCCAGGGCCGAGAATTTCCTAAGAGCTGGTTTCCGCCGCACCCCCAGTGAAGTTGTGCTGGACCAGCTCCGAGATTCCCAGCCTACTAGAATTTTAGGTGCTAAACGACGTAATGTAACCTGGAGGTGCACAAAACAACCCTGAGCTGGGTGTCTCTCTCTCTCTAGAATTTGTTTTCCATCCTTGTGGAGAAATGCCAGGCCTTGTTTTCTGTCACCCACCCCATTCAAATTACATTGCTCAGATGGGAAACTCACTATCAGAACATTAAGTGCAGAATGAAAAAACAGCCTTTTAGGGGTCCATTATTTCCACTGAACATGTGGGATCTGCCCCACTGTAGACTCTAGTTACCTGTAACTTACTAAATCTCCTAAGGCAAGGTTTGGAAGGTCACGGGCACAATCCCACAGTTTTCCACTTAAAAGAGCAGCTGCATTTGAATCCCTCATGCACATCGCCATTGCAAACAGCTACCATGTTGGCAACCATGTCCCTATCAAAATAGGCGGCGAACTAAATCTAAAGAGAAAGCCCCTTACCTGCAACAGTTTGACAATGGAGTCTCGTTCCAATGAGACTTTTGTTAAGTACATTGTCTTGACTGAGATTTGTGCTCAGTCCTTCTGAGGAGAGTGGAGAAGGATTTTTGCTCCTGTTTGTTGGATAGGCCGAGGAAGATTAGGAAAACCGACAGAGGGCAGGATCACTTCATGCTGCACCAAAGTGCATGGCCTGGCAAGCAGCCAAGACACACGTGGCGATGTCTGCAAGCTGCACAGTCCTACCCACCCTGACTGAGAAGGATGCATTTTCCATGTTTTATAACTTGCCATGTTTTCGGCGCGTGTTCTGGCAACGTCGCAAACACACCCAAGGCCGTTGGGCTCCTTTTCCCGGCTGGATCCATCCCATCACTGTGGTAACGTTTGTAAGTCTGATAAATGTGACCGCTCAGATCTTCAGCCCTACGAGCTTGCGTCCACACGACAGAACTGATGATGAACAGATGTTCATAACTCAGTGGGGAAAACCTCAGTAAAGGATCAAAGCACGAAAAGGAAATTAGAATCGGCTGTGGAATGAAAAGAATGATTGCAGGGTCAGGGGCCTGCATTCACTGAACCCTAGTTGTGCCCTTTGAAAATGTACAGTTCTAAATTGGTTTGCTATTGCAGTGTTTGCTTTACAAGGCAGTCAAAAACAGGGATTAAAAAGTAAGCTAAATATTGAAGCCCTGATTTTAACTCCTTTTTTAGCCGAGCTGGACGGCAAACCTCACGCGCCACCCCCCCCACCTCCCCGCCCCCCGTGCAGCATGAGGCCCTGTCGATTTTAACGTCTGGGTCTCATCTGTATGCCTGCACTGAGCCTCCTACTCGAACCCGGCAGGGAGCCCTAGCTGGCCGATGGGCAGGAGTGGGACTTTGGGCAGCAGGAGGTCGGATGGCATGGTCCCAGACAGTCGGATAAGTGGATCGGTTGGTGGGGGGGCAGGGGTAGGTAGGGAGGGCATCACAGCTGGGGTGAGGGAAGAAGCGGGTGAGGCAGAAGGAAACTCGGGCAGGGGTGCCCCAATGGTTCTTTGTGGGGCCTGGAGAAGCAGCCCTGACCAACCTGGGAGACAAAAATATTTTAAAATCACTTCCTTTTCTGGACCTCTTCTGGTCCCGGATCCGCTTGCCGCCAGACCGGCCTGGTGAGGAAGACACAATGGCCTCCCCGCTCAGGCCTGAGATTAAAATTGCATTAGAGCCCTGGTGAAGTCATCAGAGCCCAATCTGCATATTTAAAGCAGGACCACCCCCCCCCCCCAACGCCCCTCTTCCAGCAGGAGTCCCACGTACCTGCTAAAAATAGCAGGTTAAAAATACATCCCGCAGCGGGCTCAGTGCGGGGTAAGGCACTGCCTTGATTTTAACTGTCTGCCCGCCTGGTTTCCGCTGGGTTAAAATCGGGCCTTCTGAATTCCACCGAATATAAGGGTCCCGAATTTGGATGGGCTCAGCTGCACGCTTCGGGTGTAAGTGGGCCAGGAGCGCAGTGCATGGGCCACAGTACTGGCCTGGAACATCCCAGAAATTCTTCGCCGCACCTTTCCTGATCGACCTACAAAATAAGCTGATCATTTTCACTGCAGCACCTTTAGGCGGTGGTGGGGGAAGGGGGGTGTTTGGTGGGGAGCATGGCCCATTCAAAATTTTCCCATTTAAAAGCTGGTGCGCGGGAGCACCAGAGCGTCGTGCGGCCACGCAGCTTAAAGGGCACATTGGCGGGGCCATCGACTGGTGTCGCTTTCTCTGCCTGCTTCAAGATGTAGCCACAACAGCGCAAGTGCCCACCCCATGCCATGTGAATGAGGTGACCTCTCACTGACCCCCGATGACTCTGTGAGATCCGTGGTGGAGGTCACCCACGTTCCTTCTGCTGTACTTGCACTTGCGGAGCAGGCCTGCCTATCTGTTTCTCTTTTAGTCTGCACCGTGTGTAGAAAATTGTGGCTTTCGAATATCGCCTGCTACTTCTAGATTGACTCATCACTGCTTTGAAACTACGAAAGCCAAACTTTTTTTTTAATTCCTTTTTTATGGGATGTGGGCGTCGCTGGCAAGGCCAGCATTTATTGCCCATCCCTAGTTGCCCTTGAGAAGGTGGCGGTGAGCCGCCTTCTTGAACCGCTGCAGTCCGTGTGCTGAAGGTACTCCCACAGTGATGTTAGGTAGGGAATTGCCCAATCACAATTCACAAAGTCATCGCTCATTACACTAGTGTATCAAATGGGGAAAGAAGTTGGAAGCTTTGTCTCCCATTTAGCCACTTTGGTGGTCTTGGTAGATTTAGGCTGCAACAGGAACATTACCTGCCCTTTTGAATCATTGGGCCGATGTGGGTGGTGATATGAAGAGATAATTTGGCACCTTTTACATACTCTTTAACTTATTTTCATAATAAATCCAAAAAGCAATTAACCAGGAATGCAAAGCTGCAAACCGCCCACCAAATGAATGTAAAGTACAAACTATGCACACAGCTAACCCGAGATTGTATTTTCCCCAAGGCCTTGATAGACTAGCTCAAACTACACAATAATATAATTAGTGGTAAATGTTGGTCCACTTGGATACCTCACCTATTGATTAAAAAAACAGACTGGGAGGTCCATTACCTTCTGCACAGTCAGAATTACGAGGCTAGGGATTTCTAATTTTAAGAAGAAAAGGGTTTGCAAACGTTTATAAAGGCACTCTGTAATAACGACTAAAACTCATTGGGCTAGATTTTCAGTTGCTTGCGCCAACAGTTAGCGCCTTAAGAGAAGTGATTTTTGGGCGCTATTCGTGTAGCGCCCGGGCGCAGCGCAGTTTGCGCCCCGCCCCAAATTAAGTTGGCCGTTAGCGCCGGCGCAAAGTTTAGCGGCCGCCCGGATGCGCGCGCAGAAAATGATGTCACATCCTCGTGCAACGCCCTTTGGCCGCCCCGATTCCAAACTTCAGTCGGACCGCCCCATTGTGCGGCTGGCGTCCAGAGCGTTTGTAAAATGGAACGCAACACACCCTGGGGAGCGCAAATTAAAGGGCACTCCTCCTGCACTATAAACGGCAGTCTGCATGTGTTGTGTGGAAGGATCCAGTGTGTTGTTGTGAACGGTGTATTTATGTTTCCGGCCTCCTCCTCCTCCTCCTCCTAAAAAAACACATGCACCCTTCCCCTTTAAGAGCTCACTGGCACCAGAGTGTCTGCCGTGCGCTGCGCCCGAGCTCGGGCGCTGCGCTCTGCACCGCCGGCTTAGCGCCTAAAGATAGTAGTGGAACGCCTCTTTTAGCGCTCCACCAACCTCTTAGGGCGAAGCCACTGAATTTCCGGCAACGGGGCGCTACTTTGGGGCGGGCGCTAACTTCGGGCGGGCGCTAAGGTTAGCGCCCCAAAACTGTCTATACTGAAAATCTAGCCCATTATTTCTCTTTTTCTCTAGATTGGAAAATAACCCAATGCCCAGAATGTTTGGCCAGGGACCAGAGCGTGGAATGTTTGAACACCTGAGTTCTCAGGTACGATCGTGTCAGGTAGAATGTGTTGGTCAGGTGTGCGATGGAAGTGGAGTTCCCTCATGCTTCAAACAGGAACATTGCTGTATTATACTTTTTAGATAAGATAGACCAGCGTGATTCCAAAACAGTTTGGGAGTAGCTGTATCCTTACGAGGTTTTTCTTTTTTACCTTCATGGGAGAAAAGCAAGATGTAAAAACTGTTTGGAGATAAGAACATTTCCATGTAGGCCATCTGGCCTAGTTGGTTCTCTGCAATGACGGTATTGCCTGTATTCGTCAGTGGGCCGCATCAGAAATTACCACTTGCTTTTGATGCTTGCAGATAGGGAGAGATAGAACCATTGAAGTTGACAGCACAGATGAAGGCCAGTTGGCCTGGAGCAAAGAGATGATGAAAGCCAATCATTAATTTTCATGGTGGAAACGTCAGTGAATTTTCACTCAATTGCAATTTGCCTTAGCTTAGGCCTTGGCACTTGGGAGACTCATATGTTGTGCATCAGATTTCTCATTAGAATGTCTTGCCTGTACTTTGCTCTGCTGAAAGGCTGAGTTGAAGTAGATGAAATGGAAGGAGACTCAGGTGGAGTATAAACACCAGCACAGACCAATGTTCCCTCTAATTTTTTTGGAGACCCCTTTAATGTGTGGTTTTTGCATTTAAAAGCCGGTGAGCCAGCTGCGCGGGTGCTTCAGACCGCCGCACGACCACACTGCCGCACAGTTTGGTGGGAACATTGGCACGGACTAGTTGTTTCAGTGTTGTGTATTCTATGTGGTCCTATGTATAGGTTTTCCCTGTATCGCCAGTTCCTGCTTTGCTTGCCCGTTACTACTATAAGGCAGCAAGAGGAATCTGTGGTGTTATTGTCCATGGAACATTTCATTGGAGTTGCAGTTAAAAGATTTTTTGCCTCCATGGGGAGGAATTTTAACCCAAAAAAATGGGTGCGTTGGGGTCAGGTGGGAGGTTCAAGTTTAAAAAAAAAACAGAACCCCGACCCCAACCCGCCCACTTCCAGCCTTAACGGACGTGGAACAGGGGGCGGGCAACCTACCCACTCTCGGGGCGGGTCGCCCATTTAAATATTATAATGAGGCTGGCGTGCCTCATGGTGATCCACCATTACAGATTTAACTCTGGCTGGTTGGGTTTCCCAGGCCTCTGGGGACCCGGTAGCTAAAGGAAGGCGAGGACTACTGGACCCAGGAGGTAAGTGCCTTTCCACTTACCGGCTGGATCCAGCCTCCCTGCCTCACCCACTCCCCTGATTGGACACACCACCGCCCCCCCCCCCAACCCCCACCCCAGGCCTCCAATCTCCCCCACCTCCGATTTCCCCCCCACCCCATCCTCCAATCTCCCCCACAAGGCCTCTGATTTCCCCCTCCCCCAGCTCCAATTTCCCACCCCCCACCAAGTCCCCGATCGCCTTACCACCCTTGCCCCTCTAGCCGCGATGCTCCTCTGGCTCCCAAGTCCCGCCCAACCCCCCCCCCGCTGTGATGCTCCTCCGGACCCCGATGCTTCTTGGGCTCCCGATCCCCCTCCCCCTCCCCCCTTCCCGATCCATCCCTCCCTCCTCTCTGCGACCTAGTGCCACAGGCTGGCTGTGGGCGGGAAACGGAGCTTTCAAATACTAATCAGGCTCTGCCGTTAAATTCGGCAGATCCTGACCGCTTTCTAGCCCCCCGCTCCCGACCCGCCGCCAGATTACAAATCCAGCCAATATTGTTTTTATACAGTTGAATGATTGTGAAAATCAAATACCATAATATACTTGTGTGTCTTTTTGTTTTTTGTAACTATCCAACTCGCAAATGAACTTGATTATTAATTTTAGCCCGAATAAAAGTGTTGTTAACCCCTCGCTTCTGTGAGGAGGATCAACCCCAAACTTGGGGAATCAAGGTTCGCTGCTTTAGGAGACTCAACACGCCGGTCAGTCTATTGTCACTTTCTCAGTAATACACAAAGTCAGAAACTGTAAAATAAGTAAAGTTTTATTCCGGTAACCAGTACTGGACTTCACTCTTGCGCCCTTAGACTCACGGGGCTACAATATTTATACATTTTCATAAATTGCAAGTCATCATGAGAATACAGAAAACTAGGCGATCACACGCTGCACAAGTCATTTGTTTCTTTTTACAGAGTTCTGTTTAAAATTCACTTTTGCTTTCAACAAAATTCGACCATGAGACTGTCTCCAACAGTTATCTAAACATCCTGTTCCTGTCCTTTCTTATCTATGTGTACTGCATTCCCACAGTCCTGCATCAGTTTTTACATTTAAACTATTCACTGCATGTCAAGTAGTCCATCATGCCTTGCGAATCATTGGTACAGCAATATTGGATTAACACCTAGCTTAACAGTGTGACTAGGTGATAGTAACTGTCTTTTGATGGTGAATGCATGGGGCAGCCCAATAGTTTCCAGTGCAAAATGCCACGGTAACAAGTTAGCCATTAGATCTGTGGCATGTTGTCCTGTTCACATTATGTTACGGCACACAAGTTTTAGTTTATAGATTGGGATCTGCTTAAGGAAATTGTTTTTTTGCAGTTAAGAGACTGTCAGAATTGCAACAACATCCTCGGTGTTTGTGGTGCTGCACGCTGCTCGCAGGCAGATTTTCTCTTTGCAACTTCCTCACAGGATGAGTTCCTGATTTCAGTCAGGCCCTCAGAGGCATGAAGCAGAGGTGAGGCATTTCCCAGCGTGACTGACAAACAATAACCAAGTGGCCAGTTGCCACAAACTTGGGAGCATGTCGCCTCCCCGCCTACTTGTTAAGTGATTGCTTGTGGCGTTAGGGAGACTTGAAAAGAGAAAAAAATAAATTCAGGTCTTGCTTAAACACCATGGGGGTGGAATTTTCACAGATTTCCCACCTCAACTTAGGAACCCAGAGAAACAGCGTAAACAGGCATTTACGGCATTTTCCCCAACGTTTTCGCCGATCTTCCATCGAAGTTACAAGGAACATCCAAAAAACACCAACAGAAACTCCATGTTTTCCTATAACAGGTTTATTTTTCCTTCTAGCTATGTGTCAGCCAGTGGCTGAGTGGGTAGGACCCTCGCCTCTGAACCAGAAGGTTGTGGGTTCAGGTTCTCAATCCAGAGGCAAAAATCTAGGCTGACACTCCAGTGCAGTGCTGAGGGAATGCTGCACTGTTGGAGGTGCCGCCTTTCAGATGAGATGTTAAATTGAGGCCCCGTCTGCTCTCTCAGGTGGATGTGAAAGATCCCATGGCCACTATCTCGAAGAGGTTCTCCCCAGTGTCCTGGCCAATATTTATCCCTCAGTTGGCATCACTAAAACAGATTATCTGGACAGTACCACATTGCTGTTTGTGGGATCTTACTGTGTGCAAATTGGCTGCCGCGTTTCCCACATTACAACAGTGACTACACTTCAAAAAGTACTTCATTGGCTGTAAAGTGCTTTGGGACGTCCGGTGCTCGTGAAAGGCGCTATAGAAATGCAAGTCTTCCTATCTGTTTCATTTTTGCATTGACTTGTCTCATCATTAGGCTTTGTAGTTTACTCGCATTGTATAAAATCGGAGCTGTGAAGTGGCCTCAGTAAGAAGCAGATACACAGGCCCATTTTGTAGTGAAACTTGGCTTGTTGCAACGTGCAACTGTGTTGAGAATCAGCTGATTTGAATCAGAATAACTGACCACCAGAATCCTAGCAACAAGTTGAAAACTAGTTCAATGAAATGTCTCAGGATCAAGCTGCTGAATATTTTTGGCATTGGTCCACAGTTTGTATCTGTATTGAAAACTCACATGTTGCAAATTTCTCTCTATATACAAAAATATGTTGCCTTCATTTTGAGGTTCTGCTCCAAATGTTTATGAAATGTTTTCAAACTGAGTTATATCAAGGTCAAAAGCAATCAGGTCATATCTTCACTCATCACATGGCGTGTTTATCTTAGCAAACTGCAGTTCACAGTTGGACAACGAATAAATAGCGATATGAAATGTTTATGTAAAACTGTTTTGCACAGCGATCCCTCAGTAATGTTTTTCAAGAATCAGTCATGGCTTTTACTTTTGGCTGAGCCAACCAGAAAAGAAAGACTTACATTTATATAGCGCCTTTCACAACCACCGGACATCTCAAAGTGCTTTCCAGCCAATGAAGTAGAGTCACTGTTGTAATGTGGGAAATGCAGCAGCCAATTTGCGCACAGCAAGGTCCCATAAACAGCAATGTGATAATGACCAGATCATCTAGAAACATGGAAGATAGGAGCAGGAGTAGGCCATTCGGCCCTTCGAGCCTGCTCCGCCATTCAATGAGATCATGGCTGATCATCCAAACCCTAGCACCCGGTCCCTACACCGACAGCTATCCCACCCAAGCCCTATCCCCGTAACCCCACGTATTTAATCCCCCCTAACACTAAGGGCCAATTTTTTTTTATCATGGCCAATCAACCTAACCCGCACATCAATCACAGAATCACAGAAACCTCACAGTACAGATAGAGGCCATTTCAGCCCATCGAGCCTGCACCGACACATATCCCACCCTATCCCCGTAACCCCACGTATTTAATCCCCCTAACACTAAGGGTCAATTTTTATCATAGCCAATCAACCTAACCTGCACATCTTTGGACTGTGGGAGGAAACCGGAGCACCCGGAGAAAACCCACGCAAACACGGGGAGAATGTGCAAACTCCACACAGACAGTCACCCGAGGCCAGATTCAAACCCAGGTCCCTGGCGCTGTGAAGCAACAGTGCTAACCACTATGCCACCGTGCTGTTTTTGTTATGTTGGTTGAGGGGTTAAATATTGGCCAGGACACTGGGGATAACTCCCCTGCTTTTCTTTGAAATAGCACCATGGGATCTTTTATGTCCACCTGAGAGAGCAGACTGAGCCTCAGTTTAACATCTCATCCGAAAGACGGCACCTCCGACAGTGCAGCACTCCTTCAGCACTGCACTGGAGCGTCAGTCTAGCTTTTTATGTGCTCAAGTCCGTGGAATGGGACTTGAAGCCACAACCTTCTGACTCAGAGGGGAGGGTGCAACCCACTGAGCCACAGCTGACACTTTCCAGATAAAGTATGGCCTGGGAATGAAAGGTACAGATATACCTGGGGAAATATGAAATGGGAGAGGTGCAATTGGCTCATCAAGACTATTCTGACTCTGAGTCAGAAGGCTTTGTGGGTTCAAGCCTTCAGCATATAATCTAGGCTGACATTTCAGTGCAGTACTGAGTAAATACTGCACTGTTGGAGGTGCTGTCTTTTGGATGAGACCTTAAGCTGAGGCCCACCTTATTCCCTTAATCTATTATACATTACAATTACAATTACAATTACAATTTTATTGGTCACATAACTAAACACAAGGGCCTAGAAATTCAGTTGCTTGCGCCAGCCGGTAGCGCCTTAGGAGGAGGAGATGTTCGGCGCTAGGCGGCTAGCGGCTGGGCGCAGCGCGATCTGCGCCTCTCCCCAACTTCACTCAAGATTTAGCGGCGGCGCAAAGTCTTTGCGCGCGCTCAGCTGCGCGCGCAGATCCTGACGTCATTTCCTCGTGCAACGCCCTTTGTGCGCCCCAAACCGGAAATTCAGTGGCGACGCCCTATTGTGCACCTGGCGCCCCTTGCGACTGGTAGAGGGGAACGGTTCTCAGTCGATACGAGGCGCGGGGGGCGCAAATTAAAGGGCACACCTCCTGCAGTAGAAAAGGCTGCCATTTTGCAGCACTCCTTTTTGAGAGACGGATCTTTGCAGAGAGACAAAGGTAGAGAGCTTTCTGCTTTGGCTCAACACTCGGACAGGTACTTGTGGCTTCAGGCCACAGCTTTCCACTTGTATTTGCCTTCAGTGTCATATCATTGTTTGCAAACATATAATGGGGGCTGCAATGGGTGCAAATGCTGGCCTTCTCCATAGCCCTGGGCGTTGCACAGATGAAGCAGAAGTGGTCAGGCCTTGCTTCAGGGCTGCAGGGTGCAGGGCGTGGCAGGCAAACAAATCCACCCTCCCCCTTTAAGAGCTGACCGGCACCAGAGTGTCTGCCGTCAATCAGCAACTCGCCGCACCTGCGCAGCGCCCGCCCTCGGGGGTATCGCCCCGGACCGCCGGCTTAGCGCCTAAAGATAGTCATGCATCGCCTGTTTTAGCGCAGCAGCCACCTCTTGGGGCGATGCGACTGAATATCGGCGAAGGTGGCACGAACTTGCACCGGGCGCAAACTTTAGCGGCCGCCTGACTTTAGCGCCCCGAACGTGGCTATACTGAATTTCTAGGCCAAGAAGTGTAATCTAGTCAGTGAAATGTTTTTTTCGTGACGAGCCGAGAGCACCAAGCAGCAAGAACACTTAGCTGCCTGGTACGCACGGAGCTCGCAAGGACGGCAGCCATCTTCATCGGCGCCATCACAAAAAAACACATACCGACATATACACGCATACATACTTTAAATATAAATAAAGCAGACATAAAATAAATAAAAGACATAAAAAGACAGCACATAAAATGAACAAGCAATAATGTAAAAAAAAGTAATTTCTACAGTAATTACATTGATATTTCTACCCAGGCTTCTAGAATAATCTCTGGTTACATTAGATTTGGTACATAAGGTATGCTTTTAACTTTTGTGAGAAACTTGTCCCTAAGGGCAAACCCATTATACTGCCTGTAATGCCCGTTATGTCTTAAAGAGTTAAGGGAGTCACATCTTGCCCATCACAGATTTATTCAGCCTTGTGTCACACACAGTAGGTGATTTGTAGTAATGAGAGTATTAAAAAAACTTCAACAATATAGTTTGATCTTAGTAAATTATGTTACAAGATCTTTAAATTCCTTATCTGATATATTTATACTATTTCGCCCTTCTACGCCTCCTGGTCACATTTTTCATTACCTGCTCACCTCAGTCCCAGCCAGAACATCTGGACTACCACCCCCATAATAGACTGAGTTGAATGTTTTGTAATGTTGAAATGTTAATTTATTTTTAATGGCGTACAGAACCTCCCATCCACTCCCTTCCTGATGATGGGCTGCTCCAGTGACATTATCAACTGGGAGAGTCCCGAGTGACTCCAAACAAAACAAAAAAGGGGCCATGACTTCAAACCAGGTTAAGAACCACTCGAGGTACCCAGCCTAAGGAACCCCTCAAGCTGTAGGGCAGGGATGTAGCTTGCTCAGCCTATTCCTTGAGGTTTGACAGCTCCAGAACGGTTCGCAGCCTGGTTTGAGGTCATGGACCCTGCTGTCTTGTGTGGAGTCCCTCCAGACTCTCCCTGTTGATGATGTCGCTGGAGTGACCTAACAGCACAGGAGACCCAACTTCAGGTTCCGTAAGCCGCCTGCTCATTACCATGGAGCCGATCTGAATTTCTGCCCGACGGTGATATCACCAAAGAGGCATAGCAGCAAGAGAGACTGGATTTAAGAATCTCCATGCCAGGAATAAACTTGAGGTTTTCACTGAAACGTTGAAAGAAATTTTGTTCAGACTGCTATTTTCTTGGAAGAGATCTTTCTATCTCTGTGACGTATAATTGGCTCTGACCCATAAAGACAGGGTTCTTTTCAGTTGGTCAGAGATGTAAGGTTCTGGAGGCATTCTGGAGTTTTGTTTTGAGAGGCAGGGAGCAACCTTGCAGAAATGTTCTGGTTTGGGTAGAATCCAGGTTAGTGGCATTTCATCTTTGACTAAGATCAGAACTGTGGGCGTTCAGGCCAGCTGCGATCTGGGGCACGTCAGGGGTGGGGTGGGTGAGGGGGTGGTCAAGCACAGATAGCCTCGTATCACATGATGCTGTTGTTGCTGCCACATGAACTTTTTATGCTGGTACACCGTGAAGTACAGGTCTGGAAGCTGCGAACCAGTGCATGGGGTGTTGACAGCACGTTACGCGTCATGTGAAATCACTTCGCAAGCTGCCAAATTCCACTAAGCTTGTGTAAGCATGAACCCTGGTCTTTAAACCATTCATTAGTTTTTTTTCATTCATTCTCAGGATGTGGGCGGCGCTGGCAAGGCCAGCATTTATTGCCCATCCCTAATTTGCCTTGAGAAGGTGGTGGTGAGCCGCCGCCTTGAACCGCTGCAATCCGTGTGGTGAAGGTACTCCCACACTGCTGTTAGGGAGGGAGTTCCAGGATTTTGACCCAGCGACGATGAAGGAACGGTGATATATATTTCCAAGTCAGGATGGTGTGTGACTCGGAGGGGAAACTTGAAGGTGGTGGTGTTCCCATGCGCCTGCTGCCCTTGTCCTTCTAGGTGGAAGAGGTCGCAGGTTTGGGAGGTGCTGTTGAAGAAGCCTTGGCGAGTTGCTGCAGTGCATCTTGTAAATGATACACACTGCAGCCACGGTACGCTGGTGGTGGAAGGAGTGAATGTTTAAGGTGCTAGATGGGGTGCCAATCAAGCGGGCTGCTTTGTCCTGGAAGGTGTCGAGCTTCTTGTGTTGTTGGAGGTGCACTCGTCCAGGCAAGTGCAGAGTAAGCCATCACACTCCTGACTTGTACCTTGTAGGTAGTAGAGAAGCTTTGGGGAGTCAGGAGGTGATTCCCTCACCGCAGAATACCCAGCCTCTGACCTGCTCTTGTAGCCACAATATTTATGTGGCTGGTCCGGTTCAGTTTCTGGTCAATGGTGACCCTCAGGATGTTGATGGTGGGGGATTCAGCCATGGTAATGCCGTTGAATGTTAAGGAGAGATGGTTATGCTCTATCTTGTTGGAAATGGTCATTGCCTGACACTTGTGTGGCACAAACATTAGCTTTACATTGCTAGGTACTAATGGTAAAAGCACCTTACAACTGTCTTGTTGAGTTTTAGATTTGGGGTGTGCGAATGGTTTTCATCTTCTTTGTGGCTGTTGTTAGAATCATATGGTTACAGCACAGTAGGAGGCCATTCGGCCCATCGAGCCCGTGCCGGCTCTCTGCAAGAGCACTTCAGCTAGTCGCACTCCCCCGCCCTTTCCCCGAAGCCCCTGCAATTTTGTTTCCTTCAGGTACTTATCTAATTCCCTTTGGAAAGCCACGATTGAATCTGCCTCCACCACCCTTTCAGGAAGTGCATTCCAGATCCTAACCACTCGCTGCGTTAAACTTCGCAGGTTCTCACAGGAGAATTTTGTGTCACAGAAATTGATTGCCCCCAGTGCGATTTCAGAATTTTATGTTATGCATGGAACGCATTCTGCAACATTGTCAGTGTAAAGCTCAAGGCTGTGATAACCACAATCTTCCGAGTGCCAAAACCAAGGCATCTTGTTACCACACCCAGCCTCCCAGCATCACTTCTGCCTGTGCTGATAGTTCAGTTCCGTGTTACAGCATAGAGTCGTAGAATGTTGCAGCACAGAAACAGCCTACTCAGTCGAACAGCTCCTCTCGTGTTAGTCCACCCTTTGCTAATCGTTTCACACAAATCTGATCACTGGGGAAAAGACTTCAGCAGGCAGCTCGTGCAAAGAAAAGCAGCATAAGTCTGATCAACATAGACTTTTTTTTGTCTTTTCCTTCACTTTCATCTACATGTTGGGGGAAAAAATGGGCTATCTTTCATATCCTCTGTCTATTTTTACGCATGGATATGACTTAAAAAAAAATTCTGGTGCTCAGAATCCAGGGCAGTCCTGATTCCTTTCTGCTTACAACAATAGTGTTTTCTGTCATTCTGGCCCAGTTTCCACCAAAATGCATTGTGCAATGCCAATATGACACAATGCATTTATGAGACATGCCCCCCTGAATCTCGTCTTCCTTCAGCTCTACCACAGTGGTACAGGAACCAAGTGAGTTGGTTGCACTGAATTCTGCGACCTGTGAGCTGACCTGGGTGATTATAGTGATCATAGTGTCAGCTGTGACTCAATTAGTAACACACCTCACCTCTTGAGTCCAAAGGTTGTGGGTTCATAGTCCCACTCCAGCGACTTGAGCACAAAAATCTAGGCTGACACTCCCAGTGCAGTGCTGAGGGAGCGCTGCACTGTCGGAGGTGCTGTCTTTCAGATGAGATGTTAAACAGAGGCCCTGTCTGCTCTCTCAGGTGGACATAAAAGATCCCGTGGCACTATTCTGAAGAAGAACAGAGGAGTTATCCCTGGTGTCCTGGCCAATATTTGTCCCTCAACCAACATCACTAAAGCAGATTATCTGGTCATTATTGTTAGATCCGGGTATCTTAATGTTGTGTCCTTCAATAATCAGACAAAAGACTGCAGGGAACGATCAACAGGTGTTTACTGAATGAGGGTTCAAACTGCAACTGACTGTACAGAGCACTACTCAGGGTTTATATACAGGTGTGGTCACTGCCGGTACTACAGGATACAGGAGCTGTAAAAAGTAGTTCTCCCCCTTAAAGGTACATACATTACAATTCCTCCCCTTTTAGATTAACAGTACCATAACACTCATTTAACAATTAAATATCAAACTAATTACAATTAACACTTTTAACATGCAACATTAACTGGAAATAGTCTATTTATAAATTCAGTCTTTGGGGAGGCTTCCTGATTCTTTCTGGATAACGCCTTTCCCGAGTGTCTCGCTCTTGGTGCGGAGGCGATTCTAACACCCTGTCGTCAGTTGATTCATCAGCTTCCAATGCTATTGTTTCTGAGGTAGATGCGACCTGTACGTCGGGTTCCTCACCAGGTACGTATGGCCGAGACATGGGGTTGACTCGTTCCTGTGACTCTAGGATCTGGTCAGCATGGCGTCTCACAATGTTCTCCCCAACATCCACTGTGTACATTAGTGGCCCCTGCCGTGTGCATATCGTTCCTGGTTGCCATTTCTCTGTTCAGTAGTCGCGGGCCAAGACTGGTTACCCTACATTGAAGCTCCTTGTCGGCTTCTCATTGATGTGCTGGAATTGCTTATTCTCAACATCTCTTCGTACATTTGGTCTGAGCAAATCCAGATGAGATCTCAACCTTCGGTTAAAGAACATCATGGCCGGGGCCTGGTTGGTGACTGCATGTGTCGCATTTCTGTAGGCTAACAGGAAATTGTCCACCTTATGCTGCAGTGGAATGTCATCATCGCACATGGCCTTTACTGCTCTTTTAAAGGTTTGTACGAACCTCTCAGCCAATCCATTTGTGGCTGGATGATACGGGGCGGATGTGTAATGCCTTACCCCATTCCTTTTCATAAATCTTCGAAACTCTTCGGACACAAACTGTGGTCTGTTATCAGAGCAAATCTACTCTGGCAAGCCGTTCCTGGCAAAAATGGCCCGTAGGACTGCAATCGTTTTCTCCGTGGTGGTGGAGGACATTTTGATCACCTCAGGCCATTTCGAGTGCGCATCCACGGCTATTAAAAACATTGAGTCCATGAATGGACCAGCAAAATCAATATGCACCCATTGCCATGGAGATGAGGGCCACTCCCATGGGTGTAGAGGGGCATGTGGCGGTGCATTTTGGACCTTCTGGCATCCTGAGCAGCTCTTTGTCAGGTCCTCGATTTGCTGATCGATCCCCGGCCACCACACATAAGCCCTAGCAAGGCTTTTCATTTTCACCCCTCCCAGATGACCTTCGTGAAGCTCATTGAGCACTCTCTCCCTTAACTTGGGTGGAATTACCACTCGGGATCCACACATCAAGGTCCCCTGGCATACTGACAGCTGTTCTCTTCTGGATGAGAATGCTGGCAACAGTGAGTCGCCATATGCTGGCCATCCCTTCACCGTCAAATCATATACCTGAGACAGTGTCGGGTCATTTCGGGTCTCCTTCTCTATACCAGCGTTAGTTACTGGCAAGCATTCAATTATAGTCGAATGAAATATTTCGACAGGATCCACTGCTGGTGCTTCCTCCGCAGTAGACAGTGGCAGGCATGATAGCCCATCAGCGTTTCCATGCTGTTTCGTGCCCTTATACTCGATATCATATTGGTGCGCCTCTAGGAAAAGGGACCATCTTTGTAGCCGTTGCGCAGTCATCACCGGAACGCCCTTCTTTGGATTAAAGATGGAGACAAGTGGTTGGTGGTCAGTCAGCAAGGTGAACTTCTGCCCGTGCAGATAGTGATTGAACTTTTTCACTCCCCACACTAGGCTGAGGGCCTCCCTATCAATCTGGGCGTAGTTATGCTCGGCTGAGGCTAGTGACCGAGACGCAAAGGCTACTGGCCTCTCCAAGCCGTCCGGGAATTTGTGCGACAGCACCGCTCCAATGCCATAGGGTGATGCATCACACGCCAACCAAATTGTTAGTGCTGGGTTGAAATGAGCCAACACCTCTTTTCATGTGATCAATGCTTTGCTCTTCTGGAAAGCTCATTTACATTCGTCACTCCACTTCCATGGTACCCCCGTTTGCTGTAGGGTGTTCAGTGGGTGTAGTACGGTAGACAAATTCGGCAAGAACTTATGGTAGTAGTTCACCAGCCCGAGGAACGACCTCAGTTGTGACACATTTTCCGGTGCTGGAGCCTTGACTACTGCCTCAATCTTTTCAGGGGACTTATGTAACCCCTCTTTATCAATAACGTGGACACAATACGAGATCTGCTTCTGGAAAAACTCGCATTTGTGGTGATTAGCTCGGAGCCCATATTCCTTCAATCTAGTGAGCACCTGCTCCAGGTTGGCAAGGTGATCACTGTCATTTTCGCCCATGACCAGGATGTCATCCAAATAACACTGGGTCCCTGGAATCCCTTGCAGGACTTGATCCATTGCCCTTTGCCAAATAGCCGGAGCTGATGCTACCCCGAACACCAGCCGGTTGTATTGGTAGAGACCTTTATGAGTGTTGATCGTGAGGTACTGTTTCGAGGCTTCTTCTACCTCCATCTGCAGGTACGCCTGGGCCAGATCAATCTTAGTGACACGTTTCCCTCCAGATAGCGAGGCGAAAATATCTTCAATCCACGGAAGCAGATATTGTACAGTGTGAAGGACCGGGTTCACTGTCACCTTAAAGTCCCCACAGATGCGAACCTTCTTTGGTTCCCCAGGCGTATTACTCAACGACCTCTTCATTACAGGAACGATGGCTGTAGCCCACTCGCTCCAGTCCACTTTGGACAGTACTCCTGAACGTTCCAAACCTTCCAGCTCTGCTTCGACGGCTGGGCGGATCGCATAAGGTAACGGTCTGGCCTTAAAAAACTTTGGGCTTGCATTTTCCTCTATTTTGATCGTCGCTGTTATGCCTTTTAGTGTTCCGAGTCCCTGCTGGAAAACTTCTTGTGCGTCAGTTAGCATTTTTGACAGTCGTCCAGGTGTGACGTCGTCATCCTTTTTGGCATCTACAGTCAGTGCTTGTATGTTCCGAGTCCCTGCTGGAACACTTCTTGTGCGTCAGTTAGCATTTTTGACAGTCGTCCAGGTGTGACGTCATCATCCTTTTTGGCATCTACAGTCAGTGCTTGTATGGAATGCCAATCTAACTGTATCTTCCGGATCCATTCACGTCCTAGTAGTGGTGGTCCTTCATCTGGCAATACATATAGGTCCATTTTTGGTGTTTCCTTGCCGTTATATATAACGTTCACCCTTATTTTTCCTTTGGGGTAGACTATTTGCCCCATGTACGTCTTCAAGACAATCTTTGTATCTCTCAAGGGTATATGTGAGAATAGCCGCTTGTAGGCCCTTCGGTTTATGACTGTTAGGGCTGATCCTGTGTCCAATTCCATTTTCACTTGGACTCCGTCTATCTTGAGTGTGACCCAGATAGTTTGGTGATCCTCCGTTTTGATCACATTATGTAGTTTCAGACAACCCAGCTCCTTGCTTCCGGAGTCTGTATCACTCTTCTGTTCGTCTGAACTACTCTCTGTCACTTTATGTACCTTCTTGTACTTCTCCTGTGGAGATTTCTTGCTGCTGGTTTTCTTTCCCGACCTGCAGACTCTTGCTATGTGTCCTACTTTTCCACACTGTCTGCACACTTTGTCCTTGAACCAGCAATCATTATGGTCGTGTGTTGTCTGTCGCAGCGATAGCACTTCACTGTTCCGCATGACATTTCATTTGTGCCATATTCTTGCGATCTCCGTTGTATCTCGGCAGCGCCCCGTGCGGCTGCTTCGTGTGATACTGCAATGCTGAAAGCCTTGTCCAGCGTAAGATCCTTTTCTGATGGAAGCCATTTCTGGGTTCCTTCACTTTGAAGCCCACACACAAACTTGTCCCTTAAAGTATCTGCTAGTCCCGTTCCAAATTGGCAGTGTTTCGATAGCTTGCGCAGTTCCGTTAAATACTCAGCATTACTTTCATCTTTATGCTGGTTCCTTTTGTGAAACTTAAATCTTTCTGCTATCAGCAGCGGTGTGGGGTTTAAGTGGTCCTGTAGGATTGACACTATGTTTTCAAAATCCTTTTCTGCTGGCTTCTCTGGGGTTACTAGGTTTCGTAGTAAGCCATACGTTTTTGCACCCATTGAATTCAACAATACCAGCGCTTTCTTGTCATCTGGCACTTCATTCGCCTTGCAGTATACTTCTACGCGTTCGACATATGTCGTCCAATCTTCGACTTCATTGTCGAACGCTGTGATACTGCCACTCTTCGGCATTTTTGGGTGTGGTTAGACTGGCTTAAAATGGCGTCTCCCGCGCTTTCCTTTCTTCCCCGCTGCGGCTTAAAATGGTGTCTCCCGCACTTTCCTTTCTTCCCCGCTGCGGCTTAAAATGGCGTCTCCCGCGCTGCTGCCAACGCCGCTCTCGCCGGTCCTCGTGGCAAATGGCGACGCCCTGTGGGTTTCGTGCGCTGCTCCTGCGCTGCTGCCAATGCCGCTCTCTGCGGTCCTCGTGGCAATGGCAGCGCCTCGCGTTTTCCTGCGCGCCTCTCTCCCCCGTTGACACTGCTCGGCCCTTGAACACCAGCTGCGCTCTGCTCTCTCTCGCCTCTCTCCCCCGTTGACGCCGCTCGGCCCTTGAACACCGGCTGCGCCCTGTGCGCTCTGCCCTCTCTCTCTCCCCCGTCGACGCTGCTCGCCCTTTTTCTGTGCCGGTCGGTCGGCTCTAGCCGCCGCTGTCCGGGAAGGGTCTGTGCAGTACCTGTTGCCAGCCCGTTTTGCTGGACCACCGTGACTGGAAAGCCAAGCCTGGCTCTCGACAGCCTCCCCTGCGATGCCCGTGCTTCTGGACTCGACCTCCTTCCACTGTTCTCCAGGAGCGAATCCCTGGGAGGTGATGCAGAGTTGCAGGTAGGTTCGAATCTTTCTCGTCGCCAATGTTAGATCCGGGTATCTTAATGTTGTGTCCTTCAATAATCAGACAAAAGACTGCAGGGAACGATCAATAGGTGTTTACTGAATGAGGGTTCAAACTGCAACTGACTGTACAGAGCACTACTCAGGGTTTATATACAGGTGTGGTCACTGCCGGTACTACAGGATACAGGAGCTGTAAAAAGTAGTTCTCCCCCTTAAAGGTACATACATTACAATTATCACATTGCTGTTTGTGGGAGCTTGCTGTGTGCAAATTGGCTGCTGCGTTTCCTACATTACAACAATGACTACACTTCAAAAAGTAATTCATTGGCAGTAAAGCGCTTTGGGACATCCTGAGGTTTTGGAAGGCACTACAGAAATGCAAGTCTTTTTTTGGAAGATGGTATTGGAGCCATTTCAGTTTGAAAAGATCATTAAACCTCCGGCTCCTCATTAATAATACACTAGTGTCGCAAATACAATGCTGCCTTTAGCAGGTAGGTCTACCCCGTTCTGTTTAGAAATTGAATTCACAAGTTTTTTTTAATGCTATTACAACTTGCATTTACTCAGCGTTGTTAGGATAGAAAAACCTCCCAAAGTACTTCACAGAGGCATAAGGGATGACGATCCAAAGAAGGAGATATTGGGAGGGGTGAAGAGATGGGCTTTAAGGAGGTTCTTAAAGGAGAAGAGGGAGGTGGAGAGGCGGAGAGAGAATTCCAGAGCGTGGGGTCCAGATAGATGAACACAAACCCATTTATTTTTAATCACCAAACAGACAAACATTGTGCAGGTGCCCAAGCGCCCTGGGACGTTTTGCTACATTAAAGGCGTTAGACGAATGCAAGTTGTTGTTGTGCAAGGGAGCAAGAAACGTGCAAAGGTGCATTTTGAGTGCGTGAATTAGTGCACAAAGACTGATGATACAAACCAGTCTACTGAAGCGGAGTATGTTTGTCATCTTTGTGTTTCAATCTGTACGGTGTAAGTAAATATCCCTTTCTGTTTTTGCAGCTTCGCTTCCCTCTGAATGTAGTCATGGCCAACCTGTGGCTGTTTGCTCCACTTGTCAGCAGGTAGGTAATGACCAAGAAACAACACTAACCTCTCAGTATATTAATCTGATTATAGTTCAGCAAAAGGTCCAGGAACTGCTGACCTGGCTAGCAATGACCTGGGAGCGAATAGGCAAAAGCTGGAGTATTAGCATTAGATCGGGCTGGGTAACATTCTTTCATGTCAGGTGTTGGTGTTTTTTTTTTAGCTTTTTATTTTTTCCTTCCCAGCCTTTTTCTCTCTTTACGTCTCCCACCATCTTTCCAGCTGTTTCAGGTGGGCCACTGTTCCAGCCACTCCATGTTGCCCAGTTGTAGGCCTTGTACCACCATTCAGCCTCTTCTCTGAGACGATCATCCTACTTGGTGTCAGCCGTGGCTCAGTGGGCAGCACCTCGCCTCTGAGTCAGAAGGTTGTGGGTTCAAGTCCCACTCCAGAGACTTGGCTGACGCTCCAGTGCAGTGCTCAGGGAGTGCTGCACCGTCGGAGGTGCCGTCTTTCGGCTGAGGCGTTAAACCGAGGCCCCGTCTGCCCTTTCAGGTGGATGTAAAAGATCCCATGGCACTGTTCACAGAAGAGCGGGGAGTTATCCCCGGCGTCCTGGCTAATAATTCTTCTTCTCTCTCTTCTTAGGTAGTCTCTTGGAACCGAGGATGACTTGCTTCCACATTAAAAATGAGTTCTCAGGTGACTGATGAGTCCAATGCGGGACCTACAGTCTCTGTCACAGGTGGGGCAGACGGTGGTTGAAGGGGCAGGTGGGTGGGGTGCTTGGGTTGACGTGCGCTCCTTGCGCTGCCTGCGCTTGACTTCCGCTTGCTCCCAGCGAAGAGACTCGAGGTTTTCGGCGCCTTCCCGGATGCTTCTCCTCCACTTTGTGCGGTCTTGGGCCAGGGATTCCCAGGTGTCGGTGGGGATGTTACACTTTTTCAAGGAGGCTTTGAGGGTGTCCTTGAAGCGTTTCCTCTGCCCACCTGGGGCTCTCTTGCCGTGCCGGAGCTCCGAGTAGAGCGCTTGTTTTGGGAGTCTCGTGTCGGGCATGCGGACAATGTGACCCATCCATCGGAGCTGATTGAGCATGGTCAGAGCTTCGATGCTGGGGATGTTGGCCTGAGCAAGAACACTGATGTTGGTGCGCCTGTCCTGCCAATGGATTTGCGGGATCTTGCGGAGGCAGCGTTGGTGGTACTTCTCCAGTGCTTTGAGGTGCCTGCTGTACATGGTCCATGTCTCTGAGGCATACAGCAGGGCAGGCCAATAATTATCCCACAACCGACACCACTAAAACAGATTATCTGGTCACGTTGCTGTTTGTGGGAGCTTGCTGTGCGCAAACTGGCTGCCGCATTTTCCTAAGTTAAAACAGTGACTGCACTTCAAAAAGAAAAGTACATCATTGGCTGTGAAGCGCTTGGGGACATCCTGGGGTCGTGAAAGGTGCTATATAAATGCAAGTTCTTACTGGCTCCTGGAAGTATCAAATCCTTTGCCTGTTAAGCACACGAGAGTCTGATTATCAGTCTACACCATCATTCAAACTCCTGTCCCCGTGGGACAACGGGTCCTAGGGTTGATTATCAACTTGCCACCCAGGTGTCAAACTGGCATTGCGGATTGGTCTGTCGATATCGAAACTGCACGATTCCCATTTCCATGATCCGCTCAGACAAGTTGACGATTTACCCCCTGATTTCAACCGTACACTGGCTGGAATGCCTGCTCGATTTACATAGAATTTACAGCGCAGAAACAGGCCATTCGGCCCCACTGGTCTATGCCGGTGTTTATGCTCCTCACGAGCCTCCTCCCGCCCTACTTCATCTGACAATGGTAAATGGTATGTTGGCCTTCGTAGTGAGAGGGTTTGAGTACAGGAACAAGGATGTCTTGCTGCAGTTGTACAGGGCCTTGGTGAGACCACACCTTGAGTATGTGTGCAGTTTTGGTCGCCTTATCTGAGGAAGGATGTTCTTGCCATGGAGGGAGTGCAGCGAAGATTCACCAGACTGATACCTGGGATTGCAGGAATGACGTATGAGGAGAGATTGGGTCGATTGGGCTTATACTCGCTGGAGTTTAGAAGAATGAGAGGGGATCTCATTGAAACATAAAATTCTAACAAGACTAGACAGACTAGATGCAGGAAGGATGTTCCCGATGGCGGGGGAGTCCGGAACCAGGGGTCACAGTCTAAGGATAAGGGGTAAGCCATTTAGGACAGCGATGAAGAGGAATTTCTTCACCCAGAGAGTGGTGAACCTGTGGAATTCTCTACCACAGAAGGCAGTTGAGGCCAATTCATTAAATATATTCAAGAAGGAGTTAGATATATTTCTTAAGGCTAAAGGGACCAAGGGATCTGGGGAGAAGGCAGGGACAGGGTACTGAATTTGAATGATCAGTCATGATCTCATTGAATGGCGGAGCAGGCTCAAAGTTTCTATGACCCCTATCAGCAAACTCTTCTGTTCCTTTCTCTGTCGTATACTTGTCTAGCTTCCCCTTAAATGCGTCAAAAAGTGCAGTTAAATTGTATTTTTAGTCTATTCACTATGCGCTAATTCGTTTTTCTTTAGACATTTTTATGTTTTTAGCCAATTAAAAGGACAGAAAATCGCAGGCTGCACGATTTCCCGTTTTGGGGTCCCGACACATGCAAGGGGCACCAAAGTGGAAAATTCCCCCCTTTAGGGCCTAATTGGGGAGAGTTTCCCTCTGAACGCCTATCCCACCAGGAGCTGGCCTGACACTGGCCACACTCATTTCACATCGTGGACCTTCATTCCGTTAGGCTGGGCTGGAGTCAAAGGCCAGAGAGACAGTGCACTTGAACCCTTGTGCCGCTCTATGACGACAACAACAACTTGCATTTATATAGCGCCTTTAACATAGTAAAACATCCCAAGGCGCTTCACAGGAGCGTCACATGCAAAATCTGACACCAAGCCACATAAGGAGCTATTAAGACGGGGGACCAAAAGCTTGGTCAAAGAGGTAGGTTTTAAAAAGAGTCTTAAAGGAGGAGAGAGAGGCGGAGAGATTTAGGGAGGGAATTGCAGATCCTAGGGCCTCGGCAGCTGAAGGTACGGCCGCCAATGGTGGAGCGATAAAAAGCGGGTATGTGCATTCTCAGCATCTTGGATTTTAAAACGTTAGTGATCAATTTCTTTTAATACTCTACACTTTTGCTTCTACTCATTTATTCTTTGTGGGTGGGCTAACCAAACACCAGCATGAGTCGCCACAGTCACGATCTTACAACAAAAATTCTGATCAGCAAAGTTCATGTTCAAACGCTTGATGCATTTCTGGGTGCAGTATTTTTACATACGTAAAATAAATAGGTTAAAGCTTGTGAAATAATGCAGATGGAATGGGGTAGGAGTTTATTAAGAAATCGGGCATGAGCTTGGCCAATTAGAAGTTCTTTTTTAATTCGGTGTTGGGCAAGGCAGGCATTTATTGCCCATCCCCAACTGCCCTGAGAAGGTGGCGATGAGCCATCACCTTGAATTCCTGTAATCCTCGGTGCTGATGCTCCCAGGATGGCGAATTCCAGAATGTTGACCCAATAACGATCAAGGAGCATGCGTCCAAGTCAGAAGATTGTGTGTGACTTAGATTGGGGATCTGGGAGGTGATGGTGGTCCTACAGCATTGCTGCTTCTGGTGGTCGAGGTCACAGAAGAGGCAGCTACTGTTGAAGGAAGTTTGGTGAGGCGAGATCCTGGGATGAGAGGGTTGTCCTATGAGGAGAGATTGAGTGGAAAGGGCCTAAAGTCTCTGGAGTTTAGAAGAATGAGAGGCGATCTCATTGAAACATACAAAATTCTTAAGAGGGCTTGACAGGATAGATGCTGAGAGGCTGTATCCCCTGGCTGGGGAGTCTAGAACAATGGATCACAGTCTCAGGATAAGGGGTTGGCAATTTAGGACTGAGATGAGGAGAAGTTTCTTCACTCAGAGGGTTGTGAATCTTTGGAATTCTCTACCCCGGAGGGGTGGGGATGCTCAGTCATTGAGAATATTCAAGATTGAGATCAATAGATTTTTGGGCTCTAGGGGAATTAAGGGATATGGAGATCGGGCGGGAAAGTGGAGTTGAGGTCGAAGATCAGCCATGATCTTATTGAATGGCGGAGCAGGCTCGAGGGGCCGAATGGCCGACTCCTGCTCCTATTTCTTATGTTCTTATGAGGTGCTGCAATGCATCCTCTAGATCATACATATTACTTACTTCCCTATTAGATGGACACAGCTAGAGCACATACAGCAGAAAGCTGGTACTTATTTTTTTTTAATCTCTCCTTGTAATAGGATGATGGAGAAGACACCAAGTACCAATAGCATTGTCAGGACAACTACTGCAGTGACAGAATTTCACGCTGGAATTAAGGTAAAAACCAATAACTAATTTTGATCGTTGAGAGGGTTCGGAGAGGAATTTTCCATTTTTTTCCCCTCTAGTTGGTCTTGGGTTTCTGATCTGTTTTTTTGTTTCTCATGGGACCTGGCACTGCTCCAGGGAACCCGCACAGCCAGCTTGCCGGCTTTTCAATACTGGAACTCACCAATGAAAGCAAGGTGAGAAGACAACGGCAATTAAAGGGGCTGAAGCCGTGACAGGGAAATATGCCAGTAAGTACAGGTAGACTATCCTTTATCCGAACTTCCGAAAACCGAAAACCTCTAAAAACCGAAAGTTTTTTCGTTCAGCGTAAGTCGTGCGCACGACCCCGACCCCCACCCCCGACCCCCCCGCCGACGCTGACCCCCGCCGACCCCCCCCGCCGACCCCCCCGCCGACGCCGACCCCCGCCGACCCCCACCCCCCGACGACCCCCCCGCCGACCCCCACCCCCGCCGACCCCCACCCCCGACCCCCCACCCCCCGCCGACCCCCCCCGCCGACCCCCACCCCCGACAAATTTCCCAGTCTTATAAAATACCTTCTGAAATCCGAAATTTTCCGAAAACCAAAACACGGCTGGTCCCGAGGTTTTCGGATAAAGGACAGTCTACCTGTACTCAGCACTTGCAACTGCTTTCTTACCTGCTTGTGTGAAAGGGTTTGTTCACAATACTTGTGCTGAGAAGTTACTTCACACACTTTGGAGGTGTCATCTACACTTTGGAGGTTCAGAGGCCATGCCTTCAGCTGCCTCGGCCCTAAACTCTGGAATTCCCTCCCTAAACCCCTCCGCCTCTCGACCTCTCTCTCCTCCTTTAAGCTGTTCCTTAAAATCTAACTCTTTTCAATACAAAAACTGCAAACGCGCTGTATTTTGAATGGCCCGCACATAAAAGGACCGCGCAGGGCCAAACAAAATTAGCAGGAACATTGGTAGGGGTTTGAGGCATGGTAAGAAGTCTCTTGACATGATATACAAGGCATCACAGTTGTATGAGACAGGGTCACCATTGACCAGAAACTTAACTGGACCAGCCACTGTGGCAACAAGAGCAGGTCAGAGGCTGGGTATTCTGCAGCGAGTGTCTCCCCTCCTGACTCCCCAAAGCCTTTCCACCATCTACAAGGCACAAGTAAGGAGCGTAATGGAATACTCTCCACTTGCCTGGATGAGTGCAGCTCCAACAACACTCAAGAAGCTCGACACCATCCAGGACAAAGCAGTCCGCTTGATTGGCAACCCATCCACCACCTGAAACATTCACTCCCTCCACCCCCAGCGTACCATGGCTGCAGTGTGTATCATCTACAAGATGCACTGCAGCAACTCACCAAGGCTTCTTCGGCAGCACCTCCCAAACCCACGACCTCTACCACCTAGAAGGACAAGAGCAGCAAGCGCATGGGAACACCACCACCTCCAAGTTCCCCTCCAAGTCACACACCATCCTGACTTGGAAGTATATCGTCGTTCCTTCATCGTCGCTGGGTCAAAATCCTGGCACTCCCTCCCTAACAGCACTGTGGGAGCACCTTCACCACACGGACTGCAGCGGTTCAAGAAGGCGGCTCACCACCACCTTCTTGAGGGCAATTAGGGATGGGCAATAAATGCTGGCATTGCCACATCCCATAAACAAATTTTTAAAAATGGACCAGCTGCTCTTTTCCCGATGTACGTTTTCATATATTCCACATTCTTTCCTTCAGTTTCTTCCTCCAGTGATGTCAAGCCTGAGACTCAATCCCGAGACACCAAACTCGCTAACCACCACCTCCCCGCCCCCTAAGCCCACACCCCCAAGAAACCATGCGACTGATTGGGAAATTTGTAGCTCTGGAGCAAGTGTCAGATGAGATTAATGACACAGTCACCAGTTGTTGGCATTGGAGCCAGTTCAGAGAGGCCTAGCAGAGCTAGGGTTGCCAACTCTAGTCAGATGTATTCCTGGAGCTTTCCTCACCTGACTCCCGCCTCCGACTGTCCCGCCCGGTCAAACAACCTTTTTTGCCCCCATTTCCAATATTTTTATCTATCTATATATATAAAAGAGCTCTTCTGTCTGTCTGTCTGTCTGTCTGTATGTCCTCTATACACTCAAAAGTTATAGAGCGTACCTACACATATGTTATATCAAAAGAAAGCTTATGATTATGGAAGTGTCATAGGTGTATTTACTTTTTGGTCAGACAAAAATTGTTCGGACAGTATACAAAAAACTTTCAAAAAACGGACAACTCCGCTCATTAGCATTGAGTGACGTGATGGTTGACCAATCGTAATGGGGATAGCATTGAGTGACGTGATGGTTGACCAATCGGTGCATCACGGGGGGGGTTCATTGTGTGTGTGCGCTGGCCATCCTACAGGGGATAGCGTTGAGTGATGTGATGGTTGACCAATCCTACAGTTGAGTGACCTGATGGTTGACCAATCGGTGCGTCACGGGGGGGCGTTTCATTGCGTGTGTGGGCGGGCCTAATCCTTCTGAGCTGAGGTGAGTGGCGGCCATCTTGATTCCTAACTATTGATTTATTTTTCCCACTTTGTGTGTGTGGTAATGGGGATTAAATGATATGGAATATAGATCTCCAGCAAAAAAAAAGTAGGTTTTAAAAGAAAAAAAAAATCCATTTGCAAAGGGGACTCGGGCTTTCCCCCACCCCGGCGGTGGATGAGCTGCCTGCAGGCCTCAGGCCTCGAAGCCTCGGCCTCTCCTCGCCAGCCACGCCTGAGCTAGGCACCGCCCGTCCCGCTGGGCCCCGATTCCAAACCAGCGGCCCGCGATCGCCGTCATCTTGGTAAAGGCTTCCGGGGCGGGGTGGAGCCGAGCATGGCCATCGCCGCCATCTTGGTAAAGGCTGGGCGGGGCGGGAGACAGCGCGTGGCGTGAACGTCGGCGGCGGCCCGGAGCGGGACCTGAGCTAAGGTGAGTCGGGCCGGGCCTCACGCGCTAGGCCACGCACGGGCTGGCCCTGAGGCGCTGATCCGCACACGGGGGCTTCGGGTCACCGCGTCCGGGCTCTGAGGAAAGGGAGAGAGAGAGGGAGAGAGAGAAATCAGGGAGACACAGGGGGAGGGAGAGGAGAGACGGGGGGAGGGAGAGGAGAGGGGGGGGAGAGGAGAGAGGGGGGGTAGAGGAGAGGGGGGTAGAGGAGAGGGGGGAGAGGAGGGGGTGGGGAGAGGAGAGGGGGGAGAGGGGAGGGGGAGGGGAGAGGGAGAGGAGAAGGGGGAAGGAGAGGAGGGGGGGAGGGAGAGGGGGAAGGAGAGGAGGGGGCGGGAGGGAGAGGAGGGGGGAGGGAGGGGGAGGGAGGGAGAGGAGGGGCGAGGGAGAGGGGGAGGGAGGGAGAGGAGGGAGGGAGGGAGAGGAGAGGGGGAGGGGGAGAGGGGAGGGCGGGAGAGAGTAAAGCAGAGACGGGGTAGGGAGAGAGAGCAGGGAGGGAGAGAGGGGGAGCGAGGGAGAGGAGAGGGGAAGGGAGAGGAGAGGGGGAGGGAGGGAGAGGAGAGGGGGAGTGAGGGTGAGGAGAGGGGGAGGGAGGGAAAGGAGAGGGGGAGGGAGGGAGAGGAGAGGGGGAGGGAGGGAGAGGAGAGGAGAGGGGGAGGGAGGGAGAGGAGAGGGGGGAGGGAGGGAGAGGAGAGGGGAGGGAGGGAGAGAGAGTAAAGCAGGCAGAGACAGGTAGAGGGAGAGACAGAGGGTGAGAGAGGGAAAGAGTGAGGGGGGTGGGAGAGGGAGGGAGAGCTCACCATCTTCCTTCCTTCTTTCCTTCGTAGGGGTGCATCGGGCCAGGCCTGAGGCGTTCCCTCCCCCCCTCTCTCTCCAGGCTAATCCCGAACTAAATCCAGCAGTCTCACTCTCTCTCTTCCCCCCCGTCTCTCTCTTCTGCCCCCAGTCTCTCTCTCTCTCTCTCTCTCCCCCGTCTCTCTCTTCTCCCCCCAGTCTCTCTCTCCCCCCCCAGTCTCTCTCTCTCTCTTTCCCTCTCTCTCTCTCTCTCCTTCCCACACAGACAGACAGACAGACAAACTCTTTTATATATATAAAAATTATTTCTACTTTTTTCATAACAACATGCCCTCAAAAAACCCTCGGCACCGCCGGGCACTCCAGCTAGTTACCAATAAATGAAAATGCTCACAAAAAAAAGGAGGGAAAAAAAACCCCACAATTTTAATTGAATTCCTATCATAATTGTTGTCTTGCATTGGTCCAGGAGATGAAACTTTAATATAAACATAAATTGCTGGAACTACTCAGCAGATCAGTATTCCCAGCACTTTCTGTTTATATTTCAGATTTCCAACATCCGCAGCATTTTGCCTTTGGATGAATCTGTAATTCCTGGGAACTCCCGGACAATCCTGGAGGGTTGGTGACCCGAAGCAGAGGAGAGATCCCACCCCACGGCAGTAGTAAAATTGGTATCTCTTTTTAAAAAGAGTATTTAAAAAAATTAAAGCCATGAATGTACGAGGGGTAGGGTAGCATAGTGCTTATGTTACTGGACTAGTAATCCAGAGTAATCTGGACTAATTATCTGGAGACATGAGTTCAAATCCCACCACGGCAGCTGGGGAATTTATAGAACATAAGAAGCAGGAGTCGGCCAAACGGCCCCTTGAGCCTGCTCCGCCATTCAATAAGATCATGGCTGATCATCAACCTCAACTCCACTTTCCTGCCCGATCTCCATATCCCTTGATTCCCCTAGAGTCCAAAAATCTATCGATCTCAGCCTTGAATATACTCAAAGACTCAGCATCCACAGCCCTCTGGGGCAGAGAATTCCAAAGATTCACAACCCTCTGAGTGAAGAAATTCTGCCTCATCTCAGTCTTAAGTGGCCTACCCCTTATCCTGAGATTATGCCCCTAGTTCTCGACACTCCAGCCAGGGGAAACAACGGGCAGGAATTTAACTCGGGAGTCGGGTAGGAGGCGCGACTACAACTTTCGGGGTTGTAGTCCCGCCTCCATCGAGTTCTAGCCAACCCACCGACCATAGAGCACATATACCAGAAACGCTGTTTATGGAGGTCACGGTCCATCATCAAAGACCCTACCCACCCCAGCCACAGTCTGTTCGCCCTCCTGCCATCTGGGAGACGCTACAGATGCATTCGCACCCATACGACCAGATTTAGGAACAGCTTCTTTCCCAGGGCTGTCATCCTACTGAACTCCACAAATAAACTCTAAAGCCTGCACATCTGCCAATGCACTTTATTATGTTTATGTTAATGTATTACAAGCCAAATGTATGTTGAATGTTTAAATGTCTTAATCTAAATGTACACTCTCGGGAGCCGCAAGCCTACATTTCGTTGTACTGCACTTGTGCACTAACAATGACAATAAAAGTTGATTTGATTTGATTTGATTTGATTTAACTTGATTGATCTTCTTGAGCCCGCCCAGCAGGCTCAGCAGGCCAATTAAGGGCCACCCGGCAACAGGTGATGTCACAGACTGAAATTTCATCTGTCAGGAGGTTTTGACAGATGAAATATCAGTGTTTTCACAGCTGTTTGAAGCTGTCAAACACTGACAGTCTTACTTCTAACCTGAGCCCTTCTCCACAGACTCGGTTAGAAATCTCTGCTGCACAGAAAGCTGAAGGCTGTCACTTTTGACAGTTCGCAGCCATTCTGCTTTCTGTGCCGGTGAGATGAGGGACTCCCGGGACCTAAAGGAAGGAAGGCTGAAAAGGTAAGAAAAGGTAATTTACACTTCTTTAATCACTTTAGACACACCAAACACACTTACCTTTGCACTCATCCACACATCACTCACCTGAACACCGACATCTCGACCACGCCAAGTTAGAGGAGGCGGGCCATCGGGAAACCCGAACTTCAACCTTCAAAATCGGGATTAGGCTAAAAACTGCCTGTTAACTTCCCGCCTCGGGTAGGCGGGTCCGAATGCGGGGCGGGTACCCGTCTCCTTTGAAACTGGCATGGAGGCGGGTTTGGGTGCAGGATGGGGTCAGGACCCCTGATTTCGGGATTTTAACCCCCCTCCCCCCCCCCGCCTCCAATCCCGACTCCACGGCACAATGAAAATCCTGCCCAATCTCTCAGCATCTACCCTGTCAGAGAATATCGGCCCAATCTACTTAATCTCTCCTCAAAGGACAGCCCTCTCATCCCAGGAATTTAAATTCGGTTAATTAAATAAATCTGGAATAAAAAGCTAGTATCAGATTGTCGTAAAAATCCATCTGGTTCACTAATGTCCTTTAGGGAAGGAAATCGGCCGTCCTTACCTGGTCTGGTCTACATGTGACTCCAGACCCACAGCAATGTGGTTGACTCATAACTGCCCTCCGCAATGGTGGCTCACCACCACCTTCTCATGGGCAATAAATACTGGCCTTACCAGCGACTCCCACATCCTTTGAATGAATTTTTAAAAAGTGCTTTTTTCTTCAGCAAAAGAGGAATATGGACCAAAAAAATCATTCCCCCTCTCAAGCTTTCAATCCCCTTAAATGACTGCTAGGTTCAATACTGCAGTCAGTTCAGAGCAGCTGAGAGCTCTATGTTGGATGTTTTTGAAGAAAGAACTGCTAACAATGTGAAGCTGCTAACGATATGAAGCTAAGCGTTGACATAGGAAGAATCCGATTTCTGTAGGAGATACCAATCATTGGGATTGTCAGCATCAGGTTATTGCTTAACTGTGGATGAGCACATTTATGAACAATTTTTATAACCAAATCCAAAGCATCTCCCAGTGCCAAGGCAAGCTGTGTGTAGTGCAGCAAGATCAGATTAAGATGCCTGAGCCATTCTCAATCATTCAACCAGAAACTCAACAAGGTGTTTAAATATTGACTCGTTACAAAACCAGATTGGCCGATAAGCTTCAGTTTGTTGTAGGTGACTGCCATTATTCCACATTGTGATCTTTTGTGTTGTACAGGGCTTCATAAAGGGGCTTGTTCAAACTTGCAGCTGTCGTCAGTTTTGAGTCAACACACAAACTAATCTCAGTGCTTTCTCTCGTTCTCGCATTTGGTCCACCTTCCTCTCTCTCAATCTTAATCTCTCTCTCACTCGCACTTTTGCTCTCGCACCATCTCGCTCTTGCTTTCTCTCTCTCATTACTCTCGCTCGCTCTCTCTTACTTTCTTGGCTCCCTCATTGCTTTCTTTCTTTGTCTCTCTGTCTTTCCTTTTCGCTCTCTCTCTCTTTCCTCTCTCTCTACTCGTAACTCTTTCCAATTTTTGCTCATTGTTTGCAAACCTATGGAGTGAATAATTCATATTTCTCACTGTTAAAATTTCTAATCAATCCCAGTAATGTGAAGCCATTAATGTTGGTGTTGTCTCTGATCCATAACTAGATTTAGAAATTTTGGGTGGCTGATGGACCTTTGGGTATCCTGGAGTGTGTTGGTGTGCATGGCATCATGCACGATAAATGGATCTATAACATACATGAATATTGGGCTGCAACAGAGAATATGGGAAGCCCTTAGTATCTACCTGGGCTATTGGCTCCTGGAAAAGAACTTGGGTCTTTGAGAGGAAAATGTAGCTCTAGCTTTTGGTTTTATAAAGTGTTATCCCACACTCCAATTTTCACCTCTCCTGAAGCTTTTGACTGTTGATGTGGGGTACAGTTCCATGGATGCCAATGGCTCTCCAATGCCCCATCTGAGTAGTCATTCATATATGAGTTTTAGGCATTGAGTATTGACAGGCTGTTCGACTGTGGAGATTTTCCCAGACAAACCCTTTCCGGTTCTCCACTGACAGCCACACAAAAACAGTTTCCAGCAAGATTCACTAGACAGTAATCAGAACCCTCATTGTCCCTTCCCCAGCCCAGCACTGGAGCCAGTTATTGCGTGCAAATTGCTGAGGTCAGTTAATTCAGCAAAGACCTGCTATTGAACCTGGGGCATTCTGACTTGTATGGCTTAGTACTGCATGAGGTGTTGCCTTCAACCACTGGCCATAGGATTTACTGGTAATCAATGGTAAAGTAGTTCTCAATCAACCTGTAATAATTGCATCAGGGTACGGTCTCAATGCTTTAATCTAATTGAACAAATTTAAGCGATTTGTTATAAACCATTATAAATTTAGCTTTCGTGGTTTTGAATCCCATTTGAACATTTCAATCAGATTGCTGTCTTGAAAATCATTCCCAGGTATCCATGACTTTGAATCATAGAATACTATCGCACAGAAGAAGGCCATTTGGCCCATCGAGACTGTGCTGACTTCCTGCCCATTAATCTACAGCCAGTGGCTCAGTGGGTAGCACCCTTCGTCTCTGAGTCAGAAGGTTGTGGGTTCAAGTCCCACTCCAGAGACTTGAGCACAAAAATCCAATCTGACACTCCCAGTGCAGGACTGAGGGAGTGCTGCACTGTCGGAGGTGCTGTCTTTTGGATGAGACCGAGGCTCCGTCTGCTCTCTCAGGTGGATGTAAAAGATCCCGTGGCACTATTTCGGAGAAGAGCAGGGCAGTTATCCCCTGTGTCCTGCCAACATTTAACCCTCAACCAACTTCACTAAAAAAAACAGATTGTCCGGTCATTATCACATTGCTGTTTGTGGGAGCTTGCTGTGCGCAAATTGGCTGCCACGTTTCCTACATTACAACAGTGACTACACTTCAAAAAGCATTTCATTGGCTGTAAAACGCTTTGGGATGTCCGGTGGTCATGAAAGGCGCTATATAAATGTAAGTCTTTCTTTATACTGATTCTGCAAAGATTAAAGTAGAGAGAAGAAGGGTTGGAAAATTCTGTACCATAATTAGTCCTATTCAGTATTGTTTATCATGGATAACGTCATCTCGAAGTTTAATGCTATGAAAAAGAGCAACTATTCAAAAGGAGTATTTAGCATTTTGAATCTGTTTCCATTTGGTTTGTGGGTATGAACTTCCCTCCAAACTTTCCTTCTACCTAACATGCAGCTCAAATCAATTTTCCACTGGATCCCCCTAACACCTCCTGCTCACTCCCTCATCACTCCTTCCAGATTTGTGCTGCTGGTGTCTGTCAGCCCTTCTTACAGCTCTTTGAAGGCAAGGCAGTGCTGAGAGAACCCTCAAGTCTCGTTGGCTTGGTGCCCTGATTGCAAGCACATCATTGTTGCAAATTCATGTTTATTTGCAATTTTAAAATGTGAATTTGCAATGTTCCAAATGGAAAATGTTTTTTGTTGCTTATATTCCGGCTTCACTGGTTTGTCCTTTTTTGAATTTGGCTTGGAAATCACGCAATTAACTTTGTGTCACGCAGAAGAGAGTGGGTCGGGGTAGGCAGGCAAGAGTGCAAAGGAGAGTGGGTCGGGGGTCACGAGAAGGAGAGTGGGTCGGGGATCACGAGAAGGCAAGTGGGTCGGGGGTCACGAGAAGGAGAGTAGGTCGGGGGTCACGAGAAGGCAAGTGGGTCGGGGGTCACGAGAAGGAGAGTGGGTCGGGGGTCACGAGAAGGAGAGTGGGTCGGTGATCACGAGAAGGCAAGTGGGTCGGGGGTCACGAGAAGGAGAGTGGGTCAGGGGTAGGCAAGAAGCCAGAAGAGAGTGGATCGGAGGCAGACAGGAAGGGTTAGGACAACAAGAAATTGTAGGAAAACACTGCAGATTGGTGTCTTGCTTATTCTTCTGATGTCAGTTCTACTTATTGGCAAATTCAAAGAATGTGAACAATGTATAAGATTTACCCAGGATTAACTAATCAACCCTTCTCTTTTCTGTAGGATAGGTTCTGCTTTCTCTGTTATGTTAATTAAGGTGTTTGTGTTTTTCCAGTGTTTTTTCTTGGATGTAAGTACAGATCATTGTCACGTAGAAGCAGCCATTGAACACCAAAAAGATTATAATGTACAAATTGCTGCAACTTTAATGAGACCAGACTTATTTCACAAGGAAACATTCCAGAGCCATTCAGATTTGTATAAGTGATTATAATAATGCATCAGGGATATAGTGGTGAAATTTTACATATCTCTGTAAAATCCCCAAATAACTTGGCAACTTTTCTCCAATCTGTGCGTTTTGCTAGTAATTGAAATTAAAAAGGGACAAAAACACTAAAGGGTCGATTTTGGCTTTTGGAATCCTAGGACCCCATTTTGCATATTTAAAGGGGCCTACCGCCTAAGACAGGCGGGCATGTCGGGCCCCCATTGGTAGGCCCCTTTCAAAAATGTTGCCGGCCCCATTGTCAGTATAAGGCTACCGACCCCATTTTGAGGAGGTCATTACCGCCCATTTACGCCAGGTGATAAAAGTTGAAAATTGACCTCTAGAAGTTTAAAGCTTGCTTATTTTTAAGAACTGCAGTCAGACAACAGAGCAGAGAGAACCACAGCCATGTGGCGGGAGAACCACAGATGTGTAAAGGGACAGAGACAAAAACCACAGACACATAGGCGGACAGGGGAGAGAACCAGAGACACACAGAGTAATAGAGAGAGAGAACCACAACCACACACATAGGGAAGAGAGAACTGTGGACACATACATAAGGTCAGAGAGAGAGAGAGAGAGAGAACCACAGACACATGGGATGGAGAGAATGGTGGACACACACACACAGACACGGACAAAGAGAGAAAGAGAGAGAACCAGTTACACAAAGGGAGAGAAAACCACAGACACACAGGGACAGGGAGCGAGAACCACAGATACATATGGACAGAGAGAGAGAGAGAGAAAACTGCAGACACACACACAGAGGGACAGAGAAATTGATATTATTCATTTACTGCCAACGGTGGACTTGTCATGTGAGGAAAACTGATGCGAAGACAGGCTTAGTAACAATAAAATAATTTTCTTTTAGAGCTTCAGGATTTTGCTGCAGTAAAATTGAGTGTACCCAACTCTGGATGAGAAGCAGTAACAATGGAGGGGAAGGAAGGAGCAGGTGGGGGGAAGTGAACATTTTTGAGACTGAAACATGTCAGGAAATCATCAGCAGGGGCGGTAATGGCGAGGGATTTCCGAGGGATGAAAGAGTTTCAAAAATGTGCAGGACAGGACAGACATCGCTGCCGTCTGGGTCAGCTGTCTGCCTATCCTTTGAAGGTTTTCTCCAAGATGCAGCACGACTAGGAGCTAGCTCTGTTTGGTGGTCTCTGCGAACAGTGGGGCCTAACTTCACCCAGTTTAACAGTGGAAAAGCTCAAGCCTCATTTGCACATGCGCCCCGGGCCACTGCAATATTGAAATGTGACCTCCTGCACCGAATTCAAGACCCCCTTCGTGCGAATGGTTAAAGGTCAGCGGAGTATGCGTTACCACAGCTCCAGCTATTGCGTCAGGCTCCACAGCAGCCTGTAAACAGACCACCGGAGGCCACGGATGTAGCCTGCGGGTAAGTTTTTCCTGTTGAAAACTTGCCTTAATACGGAGCCAGGAGGAGGAGGAGGAGGAAGAGGAGGAGTGCACCTCCTGCCTTCACATCAAGACTGCGGCTGCTGTTGGCCGGCGGCACACCCCCCCCGCCAACTCCTGATTGCCTCACACCCCCCAGATTCACCTGTGGGCCTCCGCGGGCGCCTGAACCAGCTAAAATTGGGGAGGCCTCGAGCAGCGAGCTGTGTTGTTGCGCCCGATTGGCACCTGCAGCTTGCTGCAATTATGACGATCAGGCCAAAGGACCAATTTAGGGCTGTCCTCGGGCCTCTCTGCTCTGGCGGCGCGCTAGCATGAACTGTGCTCGTCTCATGTGCTAATGAATTTAGGCCCCAGTCTCTTCTAATAGCTCGGCAGCTCTGCCAACAGGAACATAGTGATACTGCGGTTGTTTTCAATCAGCATCAAATTGAATGGTTACGAAACATTGAGGGAGGGGATTTAGAACATCATAGAATCTTGGAAACTTACAGCACAGAAGGAGGCCATTCGGACCGTCGTGCCAGAGCTGGGTCTTTGAAAGAACAGTCGTGCTTCATCACACCCTCCCCCCCACCCCGCCCTTTGTCCATAACCCTGCAAGTTTCTCATCCTCAAGTACCTGCCCAGCTCCCTTGTAAAATTATTTATGGAATCGGCTTCCTCCACCTTCTCAAGGTCGAGCGTTCCAGATCCCGACAACTGTCCGAGTGAAAAAATTTCCCCTCGTCTCCCCTCTAGATCTTAAATCTATGACCTTTGCCTTATCCCCGCCGGAAGCGAGTTGAGATAGGACTTCAGCATGACCCCATTGTGACCCCGACCCATCTTCCCGGGTCGGGTCAATTACGTGCGCAGGGTGGGCACGCAGGAGTATCCCCCACTCTCCAAAGGGAGTCCTCAACTCCTGGGTGGAGCCTGTTTTAGGGGGGGGGGGCAGACAGAAGCCCACGAAATCTTCCTGCACTAAATTTTGAACGGGCTCTGAATGAACCCAGCAGCCATACAGCGGGAATTCAGAGGGGTTGGAAAAGGGAGCGTTGACCATCTCATACCTCGCAGCCAGTCCTCCCCACGCCAAAGCCCCACTACCACCTCCATCTTCACCATCAGCGCTCTAGAGGTGGGAACAGAAGGAAATCGGCCCGAGTCCCAAGCCACTCGAATTTTGGTCCGGGCAATCTGGATTTTAATTATGGTCCCCAAAAGAAACCATCTTCAAGCTGTGATCCCACTCCCTGTCCCTTCTCTGGTTTTGGCACATGATTAAAGTTGGTGAAACCAAATTAGAGTGGTGGGGAAATCCTTTAGGGGTGAAACTCAACTTGGGCGGTGAAGCAAAACAGGCAGTATCGCATCTGTCACCCATTATACGCCCCGCTGGATGTTGAGTTCCAGTAACTTCAATGGAACTGAATTTCGGGCGGAGCGTATAACTGGCCGCAGATGCGATGCCCCCAGCTTTGCATCCCTGCCCAAGTGGAATTTCACCCCCATCAATTCCAGAGACAATGTTCATTTCACTCGCTTGCTCTGTCCTGTTTATTGTGATCTGGAATAGCTGCAGGTTTGGAACAAATCCCGTTTTGTATGTCGCCAGTTTGCAGTACCTTGTGAAGAGTTGATGTAGTGATTTAAATTCTCTGGGGGGAAAATTTGTGTGGTTTGCATCACACGTTTGGCGCTAAAATGCCGTTGACAGCAGTAACGAAAGCTGAGGCCGGTTCCAGCGCTGCACGCCATATCGGTGTTGCCAGTAGCGCTGCCGGTAAACTCGATCGCCAGGGACCTCGCCATCAGGGAGATCGTGACGCCAGTGAGCGTGCAGCGCTCACTGGATGTCCGATCTCCCAAATTCGTTATAGCCATTTACCTTAATGGCAGCACAGAACAATGACAGGGAGAGCTGGCGTCTACCAACAGGAAGCAGGCTGCAGCAACGATGTTTAAAGGTACTGACATGAATCTTGACATTCATGTGGAAATGACTTATGAAATGATATTGGGCGGCCTGCTGGTGGCGCTGTCCAGGGAGAGTATAAATACTCGGGCACGGGCCCAGCTTGCTCAGGACATTCTTTAACAGGAACTAGTGAAGGACACAACTAGATCTCCATGTTGAAAAACAGTTGATTAAAGCTTTGTTTAATACTTAGACCAAGTGCCTAGTAGTTTTCTTACGTCAGGTACCAGCCCCAATCAGCTCCAGCTAACATAGTTCTGCAGTTTCAGTGGCTGTTTGCTACTTCCTGCAACTGAAACAGCTTTCTTTAGTTATTTCAGATTTTTTTGGTGACAGGGAATGTTGATTCAAGTGCAGAAGTCATTCATTATTTGTTAATGGCTTCTGCTCACAACACTTCCTAACAGTCATGGGGGCTGCAGGATTGAGGGATTACCTGAGGAGGATGAGGCATAGGAAGAGGAACAGGAGGGAGGGCGGAGGCAGCAAAACAATCGGCCTTTCGGATGGGCTGTCCGTGACTGGCTCATCAGATTCCCGATTCGCATGAATGAAACCCCAGATGCCCGTAGCTCACCACATCCCCATCATACCATCCCTGTCTCACGCCGTATCACAGCATGCTCCTGGGCACAAAGGTGAAATGAGAGAGACCACAAAATATTCCAAACACACTTAATAAATGTATCTATAAACAGATCACACACATCACATGAATTCTAATAACTAATGACCCTTGTGCCTGCCATAGTTGAATAGCTGTGAGATGTGGGTGTTAATGTTGCTAGGTAGAGATTGTTGGTGGGTGAGTGCTGGGAGTGTGGTGCATTGAGCAGTGTGTGAAGCTTGCGGTACAGATGTAGCATTTGTTGAAGCCTTCACTCACCCTGACCACCCGTGTGAGCTCATTAAACTTCCTCCTGCACTGTGTGTGGGTCCTGGGGAGCACACTGCTGCCCGTGATGTGGTGTGCCACCTCCCTCCACATAGTCTGGCAGACTTGTGGTGAGGGCCTCCTGCCAGTTGGGGGGTAAAGGACCGCCCGCCTTCTCTCCATTGCTAAAACCAATGCTTCCAAAGCTTCCTCAGAAAACCTCCAGGCTCTCTCCCTGGGGCGAAGATGCCATCAGGATTTGTAAATAGTTGCTCCTTCTCCTTGTCCTTCTTGTTATGGTTGTTGAGGCAGCTGCACACCCAACAATGCTGAGAATGAGGTGCTGCAGCATCAATGAACCTCCCCTTTAAGTAGTGAAAAAAGCCTGTGACAATCATTACTTGCATTTAGACTGGCCCCAATATTGGTCCATCTTTTTCAGTGTAACGCCAATGAGCTTGAGCTTTTAGACTAGAATCATAACTGCAATCATTTTAATGAGGAGTGACAACGAATTTTGTGTGCAGCCTAGACGATTTTCAACTGGCGCTACTTAACCATTTTTAGTCTAAACACTGCCCATTTCTTGGCTATAATGAATTTCTATCCCTCTATATCTTAGTTCAATTATTTTCTTTTTTTTTTCTGTGCAGGCGAACGTGATTGCTCCTTCGGCAAGAGCGACAGTGAATTTCCGGCTCCACCCAGTGCACACACTAGAAGAGGTATTCTGAATACTAATTGAGGCGTGACTCTAAATGGGAGCTCCTATGTTAAGGTTGATTGGTTTCCCTTTATTTCAACCAAGCAAACACTACAATTACCGATTATTATTACTGATGTTAATAGACATTTCCCAGTACCTTGTAAATAATCTTACAGCACTCCTCAAAGGGGTGAATTTGCTCAAAAGTTTTTCGCAGTTTGGCAGCAATCCAGTTTGCGCGTGTAAACAGGGATTCCGCTGACGTTACACCGGGAGACGTCGTGAGGAAATTCCAGTGTGAGTTTTCCTTTACTGTACTCCAGATCTCTTAGTGATAACCTTGCAAAAATGATGTACAAAAAAAGTATGATGCCCTTTTGTGAACATGGTTCAGTGCTTCAGAATATTTCTAGCACGTAGCCACAAAGCAGCAAGAAACCACAGAATAAATGGTAAAATTTTTCCATTACAGTCCTGTATCTAACATGTCAGCTTGGCTCAGTGACGGCCCAATTACCTCCGAGTCAGAAGGTGGTGGGTTCAAACCTCAATCCAGGTACTTGAGTACCACATCTAGTCTGACACTTCAGTGCAGTACTGAGGTCGTGCTGCATGGTCGGAGGTACTGTTTTTGGATGAGTCGTTAAGCCAAGGCCCACCCATCTGCCTGTTTAAGAACGGATGGCACTATTTGAAGAGCAGAGGGGTTCTCCCGGTGTCCTGGCCAACAATTATCCCTCAGCCAACATCGCCCAAAACAGATCATCTCATTGCTGTTTGTGGGATCTTCCTGTGCACAAATTGGTTCATCCTCTTGACCAATATCCAGTGACCCCAATTGGAAGTGTGTGGATCAGTCTGTGTTGTGATACCCCATCCCCTACATGGGCTTACACACAAAGAAGACACTTGGATGAGGTACCACAATGCTGCAGGAATTTGTCGACCCATACCCTGACACAAGCCTCTACCTTCAGAGGGTGGAAAGGACAAAAGAATTGAGGGGTGAGAGAAGTACCATCTACTCTATGTACGAACACACAGTGCTCTGATGTACCGCATATTGTACGTACAGCGCAGAATAATATGAGCTAAATGGTCTTGATGGGTGCAAGTAGTAAGGATTGGAATTCTATTAATGAAAAACAGAAGAACATCTGTTTTGTAATTAACGACTCCCTAATGAAATTGCAAGAACCTGCGGCTTTGAGATGTGCGATTTCTGAGACTTATGATTTTTGTAAAACAGGTCATTATTTATGAAGAAAAAGATACTTGTTTTTCCATTAACAGAGGAATCACAAACCTCCAATGTTAGCACACTGCATTTCGGGGTTCTGTTATTACCTGAACTGGCTTGTGATTCACCACAGCTAGCAGTGAACAACCTGCCCATGAGATTAAGATATCTGCTTTATTTGCCCTATGATTAACTGAATGCTGCCACCGCTCCCTTATTTTTTTAAGGCATCCTTAACTCGTTTCTCACAAATAAGAAATTGTATTGATTCATGACCCTCTGCTCCAGCACTTCACGTTTGTGTTGGAGCATTAGCCTGCGGTTTTCTATGCACTCGTAGGAACATAGGAATTGCTAGCTGAATAAAGTTCATCCAGTTCACCTTCTACCATCCTGGTAGTTGCATGATGCAAGGATAATGCAGTTGCTGACTCATCATAGCAAACAATCACTGTCAATTAGTCTACACCAGACCCAGAAATGACACAAGGAAAAACCCAGTGGTGCAGAGCTTTGGGGACCGTAGGTTCAAAGTCACCTTTTTCCTCCAAGCACGCTACACTCATCCCCACTCTTAGAACTGGCATAGAAGCAGTCAGATTAACATGTGGCTAAAGGGCTGGTGTGGGAAAGAGGGGTTCCTTTTCATGGGACACTGGCACCAGTACTGGGACAGGAAGGAGCTGTACCGATGGGACCGGGCTCCACCTTATCAAGGAACATAAAACAAAATAGTAAAATATTTTACGGGCACATCAATTAAAAAAAGGAAGGTCGGGATGGGAATAGGGCCACTAAGGGATGGACAGAATAATACCACAGGCAGCGATAGAGAGATGGCAGAAATATTAAATAATTGCTTTGCTTCAGTATTTACCAGGGAGATAGAATAGGTGGACATGACATTGGATGATGAGATTAGTAATGAGATAACTGCATTTAAAATAAAAAGAGGAGATATATTAAATAAACTAATCAAACTCAAAGAGGATAAAACCCTTGGTCCGGACGGATTACATCTGCGCATTTTAAAAGAATCGAGGGAGGAGATAGCAGAGGCATTACTACACATATTTAATAATTTATTAGAACAAGGTGTAGTGCCAGAGGTCTGGTGGATAGCTAACGTAATATCTATATTTAAGAAGGGAGATAGAACATGTCCAGGGAACTATAGACCAGTCAGCTTAACATCGGTGGTAGGAAAAATAATGGAATCCCTACTAAAGGAGAAAATAGAAGAACATCTAGAAACCAAAAATATAATAATGAATAGTCAGCATGGATTTCAAAAGGGAAAGTCTTGCTTGAACAACCGCATTGAATTTTTTGAAGAGGTAACATAGAGAGTAGACAAGGGTAATGAAGTAGATGTAGCATATCTATATTTTAAAAAGGCCTTAGATGTGGAGTCAGGGGACAAGTAGCAGAATGGATAGCTAGCTGGCTTCAAGACAGAAAGCAGAGAGTGGGAGTAAAAGGTAGCTATTCACAGTGGCGGAAGGTGGGTAGTGGTGTTCCACAAGGATCAGTGCTGGGACCACTGTTGTTCACAATTTACATTAACGATTTAGACTTTGGAATCAAAAACACAATTTCTAAATTTGCAGATGACACCAAATTTGGGGGGAGATAGTCAATACTGAGGAGGACGGCACCGAATTACAGGAAGTCATTAATAAACTTGCAGAATGGGCATATAATTAGCAAATAAATTTCAACACAGATAAATGTGAGGTATTACATTTTGGTAGGAAGAATAGGGAGGTCACTTATTACTTGGAGGGTGCGAGTCTGGGTGGGGTCGAGGAGCAGAGTACAAATACACAAATCATTAAAAGTAGCGACACAGGTTAACAAGGCCATTAAAAAAAGCAAACCAGGCACTAGGGTTTATTTCTAGAGGTATAGAATTGAAAAGTAGTGAAGTTATGCTAAACTTGTATTGAACCTTGGTTAGACCACACTTAGAGTATTGCGTACAGTTCTGGTCGCCATATTATAAAAAGGATATAGAGGCACTAGAGAGGGTGCAGAGAAGATTTACAAGAATGATACCAGAAATGCGAGGGTATACATATCGGGAAAGGATGAACAGGCTGGGTCTCTTTTCTCTTGAGAAAAGCAGGCTGAGGGGTGACCTAATAGAGGTCTTTAAAATTATGAAAGGTTTTGATAGAGTAGATACAGAGAGAGGCCTAGAAATTCAGTTGGGCGCGCCAGCCGTTAGCGCCTTAGGAGGAGTAGATCTCGAGCGCTAGGCGCTTATCGCCCGGGCGCAGCGCGATCTGCGCCTCTCCCCAACTTCAGGACACATTTAGCGCCGGCGCAAAGTCTTAGCGCGCGCCCTGCTGCGCGCGCAGATCATGACGTCATTTAATAGTGCAACGCCCTTTGTGCGCCCCAAACCGGAACTTCACTCGCGCCGGCCCATTGTGCGCCGGGCGGCCCGAGCCACTGTGAAGTGGAACGGTACACAGGCCAGCCGGGCCGCGGGGAGCGCTAATTAAAGGGCACTTACCCAGCAGTATAAAGGCCAGCCATTTTGCAGCATTCACTCTTGTGCAACGGTTTTTTGGACAGAGACCAAGGAGGAGAGTTTACTGGTTTGGACCAACACTTGGACAGGTATTTTTGGCTCAGACCAGAGCTTACCAATTATCTTTGCCTTCATTCAGAGCTCAGTGTTTGCCAGCATATAATGGGGGCTGCATTGGGTGGCAACGCTGAATTTCAGCCTTATGCCAGAAGGGCTTACAGATGCCGTGAGAGAGTGGCAGCCCTGGCTAGACGCAGAGGGGGCAACAGGCGTCGCCAACTGAGGCCTTACCCACGCAGGGTATACCGCCAGCAGACCTCCTATCTGACCATGTCTGCCGCGATGTGTGTTAGGAGGCTGCGATTCCGAAGGGAGGTGGTTGCAGACACCTGCCGGCTGCTTCAGAGAGATCTGCAGCCACAGCTGATGCGCAGGACGTCTCTGTCGGTGGCAGTGAAGGTGACGGTGGCTCTCAACTTCTATGCCTCCGGCTCCTTCCAATCCGCTACTGGGGTCATCGCTAACATCTCCCAGTTCGCCGTGCATTGCTGCATCCGCCAGGTGACCGAAGCCCTTTTCAGAAGGAGACATCAATTCATCTCCTTCCCCATTACCCTGGACAAGCAGCAGCAGCGTGCAGTGGGGTTTGCAAGAATAGCGGGCTTCCCCATGGTGCAGGGCGCCATTGACTGCACGCATGTGGCTTTGCGGGCACCTCTTGAGCATGCCGAGGAGTACCGCAACCGGAAGGGCTACCATTCCCTCAATGTACAGCTGGTGTGTGACCACAGGCAGCGCATCCTAGCTGTCAATGCCCGCTTTCCAGGCAGCAGCCACGATGCCTTTATCCTGCGACAGACAACTGTGGCTGACATGTTCCAGGCACAGCCTCCCCCAAGAGGATGGCTTATCGGGGACAAAGGCTATCCTTTGTGTACCTGGCTCATGACCCCGCTCCGCGCGCCCACGACCCCTGCTGAAGAGACATACAACGAGAGCCATCAGGCGACGAGGAACCTCATAGAACAAACAATCGGCGTGCTCAAGCAACGGTTCCGCTGTCTCGATCGCTCCGGGGGAGCCCTCCAGTATTCGCAGGATCGAGTCTCCCAATTCGTCGTCGTTTGCTGCATGCTGCACAACCTGGCTATCCGCAGGACTCAGGCACTGCCACCTCACGTTGGACCACCACCTCAGGAGGAGGAGCAGGAGGAGCATGAGGACGACGAGGACGAGGAGTACCAGCCCAGGAGGGAAGCACAAGGTCCAAGGGCCGCCCGTCAGCGGCTTATTGAACGTCACTTCTAGGCCCCCTGTCAGGGAATGGCTTGTGCCAATGATAGAACATGATTGCAGCCGCTCCGCAAGCCCTCAGCCGGTTAAGGCAACAAACACTTCAAAGATCAAACATGGACAATGTGAATAAATAAAATGCTTTATTGTACAAACTCTGGGCCCTTCCCACATGAAAACCAAAAACAGACGAAACCCCCAAAAAACACTCAAACACATTACTCGCTCCCACAACCTGGAGAGGATTAACAAAAGAGGGGAACTAAAATGGCCGTCATTCTCGGCCTTCGTCAAAAACAAACATCACATCATCGGCCTTCAAAAAACAAACATCCAATTCTCGGCCTCAAGAAACAAACATAAATGGCCACACATTCGACTATTTGGCCCGCTAGGGCGATGCCTTGGCCATCTTTGGGTGGCCCCTGCCCGCCCTGCTGCTCCGCCTCAAAGTAAGGCCATTGGCTGCTGCAAGGCTGGGGGCAGGCTCCTGAGGGGCACATGTCGTGACGGCAGATGCCCTTGGGGGTCGGCCTAGTCGAGGTCTGGCCGTCGAGCGGGCGGCTGTTGATTGCTGCAGCTGTGGCTGGCCAGCATCAGTCGCTGCAGCAGCTCCTGGCAGCTCCACTGGGGGAGTGGCAGTGGCGGCTGGAGGAATGGCGGCAAGCTGGCGGATGGCAGGCGCTCGCTGGTCGCCTGAGACACTGGCACTCGCCCGGGCCAGCACTGCAGCATGCGCACCAATCTGCCGAGGGACAGACCGCTGTGCTGCTGCAGCGCGCCGGGTGCCCTGGCGATGCCTGGCTGACCCAGCGAGTGTGGCAGCAGTGAGTGCCCGTGTTGACCTGTTCACTGACCGCAGCAGAGCAGCCAGTGACTGGACGGCACCACTGATCACCTGGCCAGTCGCTGACAGATCTGCCCGGTATTCCGCCCGACTGGTGGCCTCTAAGGGCCCGAACTCGGCCACACTCCGAGAGAGGGAATCGATGGACTCAGGCAACCATGCCACTGCCGCCATGAGCTCCGTGTGCCGGCGCTCCGAGTCCGCGGACAAGTCTTCGAGGCGTTCCATCTCCTCGGCGAAGGGCATCTCCTGACTGGAGGCCGGACTCTCCCTCTGGGGAGAAGGCCGCCGAGCTGGCCGACCCTTCCTGTGTTGCTGGAGGCCGCTGGGCCCAGCAATTGGACTCCCCTCCAACGCATCCCCCCTCTGGGGAGAAGGCCGCCGAGCTTCCACCCCCCTCCCGCCTTTCTGCAGCACGCAGGTCCCAGGAGCTCCCCTCCCCTTCGACGCTTCCGCCACGCTGCCCTCCAGGGAAGACGTGTCCCCTACATTGGCCTGGGTGGCCGCGGCTGAGGGTTCCCCTGATGGGCCGCCTTCCTCTTGCTCCTCCTCCTGCTCCTCCTCGGAGGGTCTGTCACTGGCAAGTTGAGGGACCTCCTCTTGACCATCTGAAAGCAGGAAGGCACAAGAGTAGCTTTAGAGTGAGGAGAGGGCGTCAGTGCGGGATGCATGAGTGGTGGCATTCAGCGCATTGGTCGGACAGTGGCAAAGGATGTAGATCTGATGCGCAAGTGGGACGAGAGAGGTGCAAAAGGTGATGTCCTTGCCATTGCTGCCCAGAACAGGGTCGGCATCTCCACATGCAACGGGCCCAATCACCCGGCCACCCATGAGGCGCTCCACGCGATGTTGCAGGTCGGTGAGTGGCTGGATATGGGGTCGGCCTCCCCCGGTCGCAGTCCGGCTCTTGCGATTATTCGCCAGCTTGGCCTGCAAGAGAAAGGACGGCCTCTAAGTACAGTGTGTCGCCGTGATTTTGTGTGCACTGCCTCCCATGGTGGAATAGCCTGGCCAGTGTGTCGCCATGATCTGGTGTGCAATGCCTCCCATGGTGGAATAGCTTGGCCAGTGTGTTAAGTGCAGAATGTGCAATTGATGCTCATGCCTGTCCCATAGCTGCTGGATGAAGGCTGGCCATTAGAGCTTTCAGGTCCCTTTGCCCATAATGTGAGGTGCACATGCAAGGATGAGGAGGTCATTGGAAAGGGTACTCACCCTGACAATGCGTGTGAGGTCATTTAACTTTTTGCAGCATTGGGCACCGGTCCTGGGGACGTCGCTGTTGGCTGACAGCTTGCTGGCGACATGCCTCCAGGCTCTCCTGTAGACGCGGACCATCGCCTTCTTGCCATTGTCCGGGTACAAAACATGGCGCCTCTTCTCCACAGCAGCAAGCAGCACACTCAGATCACGCTCTGAGAAGCGCTGCGCACGTTCATGGGCCTTCTCCATGTCTTCAGGCGCTATTTGGGTCCAGCAGCAGTGTTCAGGCCTAGCTGGAGGGCTCCACTATCCAGGGCGTGGCAGCAGACACAGTCGACCCTTCCCCCTTAAGAGCTGGCCGGCGCCAGGGTGTCTGCTGTCAATCACGAGATGGCCGCACCTGCGCTGCGCCCGGCCTCGGCGCTATCGATCACCACTTCCGGCTTAGCGCCCAAAGAGAGGCGTCCAGCAGCAGTTTTAGCGCTCGCCCGAACTAGTAGGGCGAAGCTAATGAATATCGGAGAAGTGGCATAGATTTGGCGGCGGCCGCAAACTTTAGCGGACGCCCCACTTTAGCGCCCCAAAAGTGGCGTCAATGAATTTCTAGGCCAGAGTGTTTCCACTTGTGGGGAAGAGCATAACTAGAGGCCATCAATATAAGATAGTCACCAAGAAATCCAATAGGGAATTCAGAAGAAACTTCTTTACCCAGAGAGTGGTGAGAATGTGGAACTCGCTTCCACGGGGAGTGGTTGAAGTGAATAGTAATAGATTTATTTAAGGGGAGGCTAAATAAGCATATGAGGGAGAAGGGAATAGAGGGTTACGCTGATAGATTTAGATGAGGAACGAGGGGAGGAGGCTCGAGTGGACCATAAACGCCGGTATGGGCTGGTTGGGCCGAATGGCCTGTTTCTGTGCCCTATATCCTATGAATGATGCAACAGTTTGAAGTACACAGAAATCTGTGAGAGATTATCGCAAAATGTTTTCCGTCAGTTGTCAGTGAAAGTTAACGCTATGAATTGTGTTTCATTCAACTTTCTTTCCAGCTTCTCAATCAGATTCAATATATTATTTCTGATGAACGAGTGAAGATTGAAGTTCTACAGCACCATCCCTCGCTTCCAATGAGTTCTTACGATGACACCTCACTTGGGTATCAGGTTATCAAAGCAACAATTGGAAACCTATTTCCTGAAGTAGCCATCACTCCAGGTAAGAGAGAAATTCCTAAACCAAAGGCTTTCCATTACATTTAAATGAGAACAAGGTAACGGCTGGAATCTCGCAAGGCGAGAGATTTTGATCCGCTTGCTCTCCATCTCCTGGCAATGCTGAATGGTTTCCTTGGCAACAGATAGAAATTCTGCAAATTTCACAACCAGAAATGTTTAAATTGCCATTTGGATTTGTGACTAAAGCGTTTTTGAAGTCTGGATTTGTGCATCATAGTCATCTGTTATTGTGGTGATGTAACCTACAAATGACCAGGAAGTGTGGAAAAACAGCACTCCTGGTTAAGGAACTAATTTAGTATTACCTCACAAAGTTCAATCCAGTCCAGAAAAACAGGGGGTGGGGGGGGCGGTGTAAGTCTATGCGAGTGTCTCTGTGTCTGTATATTGGTAACTTCGCGGAAGTTTGTCAGAAACTCACTCCTCCAGCGATACAACATCATTTGAACCCTCCGCTCCTCTGACTTCAGCCTCTTACGCATTCGCCTCACCATTGGCGGCCGTGCCTTCAGCCACCTAGGCCGCACATTCTGGAATTCCCTCCCTAAACCTCTCCACCTCCCTTTCCTGTCCTTAAAACGAATGTCTTTGACCATGCTTTTGGTCATCTCTCCGAATATCTCCTTATTTGGCTTGACACCCATTTTTCTTCCCCTTACCCTTCTGTGAAACACCTTGGGATATTTTTCTACATTAAGTGAACAATATGGTTGCAAGCTGTATTTGTATACTCCTATTCCTTGTTTATCCTCCTAAAATATATTACTTCACACTTACCCACATTGCATCCGCCATCTGTCTGCCCATTCCACTGACCTAATTGTCTTGTTGATGTCTTTTACAGTCCTTCCCACTGCTTTTTTGTCATCATTAAGTTTTGAGATTGTACTCCCTATGACAAAGTTTAGGTCATCTACATATACAGAGAGCTGCACTGATCTCTGGGATACACCACTTCCAATTCTTCTCCAATCCGATCAGCATACATTTACCCTAACTCTTTATTTTCCCTCTGTCAACCATTTTCTATCCGTGATGCTACATCTCCTCTGATAACAAACTCCTGAATTTTTCTAACAAGCCTCTTGTGAGATAACCTATCGAAAGCCTTCCAAGAATCTATATGTGGGGGTGGGGATTTCCACAGGGTTCTCCTGATCTTTGACTGTAATTTGGTGGAAATCTTCGAGATACGTCAAAAACAAGCATTTTTAGCCATTTTCCATGGGACCCATTGATCTCCCGTCGGAGGTGCCGTCTTTCAGATGAGGTGTTAAACCGAGGACCCGCTTGCTCTCTCAGGTGGACATAGAAGATCCTATGGCACTACTTTGAAGAAGAGCAGGGGAGTTATCCCCAATGTCCTGGCCAATATTTATCTCTCAACCAACATAACTAAAAACAGATCATCTGGTCATTAGCTCTTTGTGGGAGCTTGCTGTGCGCAAATTGGCTGCTGCGTTTCATACATTACAACAGTGACTACACTTCAAAAAAGCACTTCATTGGCTGTTTTTTTTTGGACATCCGGTGGTCGTGAAAGGCGCTATAGAACTGCAAGTCTTTCTTTCCCACCAAAGTTACAGAGTAGATTGAGAGAACTCCCATGGAAATTCCAGGTGTACATCTACTGCATTCTCTTCTATCCAATTGTTCACTTCTTCAAAAATAATCTATTACCTTTTGTTATAAATCTCATCATCATAAAGAAACTACTCATGAAATAACACTGGACGGCCAGCTGGTGGCGCCGTCCAAGGAGTATAAATACTCGGGCGTGGGTCCAGCTTGCCCAGGGACATTTTGTAAGACAGGAACTAGTGAAGTACAACTAGACCTCCATGTTCTGAAACAAGTTGATTAAAGCCTTGCTTTATACTCTAACCAAGTGCGGAGTGAGTTTTATTACGTCACCTTTGTCAAACTTGCCTTTAACAAACGGGTTAGAACTAGTGTCCAATACAGGAGCAATATTAATAGATTGTCGTTCATTCAGTGAGGGTCAAGCAAAATGAGGAAAACATAGCTTGGTACTTGCTAATTATTGTCTTTCTTACCCTCTCCTTTGCTTCTAGGTCTCTGTATTGCAGGCACAGATACTAGACATTACCAGAACCTGACCAAGGAACTCTATAGATTTATACCAATGATATTGAAGCAAGAAGACTTATCTCGGTAAGAAGTCAGCACAAGGATATTATTCAAGTTTTAAGCATTCTCTTTTTAAGTCTCAAGTCCAGGTATGCTGTCCATAAGTAGCTCTTGGCCATTGCCTTGTGTTGAAGAATGCTGTCATATTGAATGTAGTTGCCTAGCCAGTGTGTTTTGCCAATCTGGGATAAGTAGATACACAGTTGACCCTGCTACAGTGAATAATTTTCTAAATTTGTACAGAGAACGCAGGACAGGTAGGTTTGATGTACAGCATCTTTTATGTTCCAAGCCTAAACAGCTGTTTCCTCTACAGTATTATTAACTCTTTCTTATGATCGCATGCAATCGCAGTTTCAAACCTTGTCTTCTAATCTGTCTTTCTATTCTCGCTCTCTTCTCTCTAACGCATACTTATCTATCTTGATATTGCCAATTGGGTTCTTGTACCTAAATGCACTTATTCCACCTTGGGTTCAGAAGCAGATCATTCAACAACCCAGCTTGGTGTCAGTTTAGTCTTTTTGTTTATTAACATTGGCAACCTGATTAACCTGCATCTGCATGTGAGTTCTAACACCTAAGCCCTGATTTTAACTCAGGCAGGAATTGGAGGTGCAGGGGGCCGAAGTGAGCAGTGAATTGGTGAATTGTCCACCGCCAGCCCCTCCTGTCCCCCCGGAGCGTGAGGACCAGAAGATTTGTGCACTACGACAATGACTTCCGTCCAAAGCCGGCGGGAAAGACGTCACTGTCAGCTGGCAGAAGTCAAACTTCACGGGGTGGGGGGGGCATCCCGCCACAGAAATTGAGTGGTGTAATTTGGGGACTCACACAAACTGTCTCCAGCAAGGTAAGTAAAGAATTGGGTGGATCAGAAAGTCCACCCCACACAACACCTTAACTCCTCACCCACCGCCTTAACACCTCGCCCAGCGCCTTAACTCGCGCCCGCCGCCTTAACTCCTCGCCCGCCGCCTTAACTCCTCACCCCCGCCTTAACTCCTCACCCCCGCCTTAACTCCTCGCCCCCGCCTTAACTCCTCGCCCCGCCTTAACTCCTCGCCCCGCCTTAACTCCTCGCCCCCGCCTTAACTCCTCGCCCGCCGCCTTAACTCCTCGCCCCGCCTTAACTCCTCGCCCCCGCCTTAACTCCTCGCCCCGCCTTAACTCCTCGCCCGCCGCCTTAACTCCTCGCCCCCGCCTTAACTCCTCGCCCCGCCTTAACTCCTCGCCCGCCGCCTTAACTCCTCGCCCCCGCCTTAACTCCTCGCCCCGCCTTAACTCCTCGCCCCGCCTTAACTCCTCGCCCCGCCTTAACTCCTCGCCCCCGCCTTAACTCCTCGCCCCCGCCTTAACTCCTCGCCCGCCGCCTTAACTCCTCGCCCCCGCCTTAACTCCCCGCCCCCGCCTTAACTCCTCGCCCCCGCCTTAACTCCTCGCCCCCGCCTTAACTCCTCGCCCGCCACCTTAACTCCTCGCCCCCGCCTTAACTCCTCGCCCCCGCCTTAACTCCTCGCCCCGCCTTAACTCCTCGCCCCCGCCTTAACTCCTCGCCCCCGCCTTAACTCCTCGCCCCGCATTAACTCCTCGCCCGTCGCCTTAACTCCTCGCCCGTCGCCTTAACTCCTCGCCCCCGCCTTAACTCCTCGCCCCCGCCTTAACTCCTCGCCCCGCCTTAACTCCTCACCCCCGCCTTAACTCCTCGCCCCCGCCTTAACTCCTCGCCCCCGCCTTAACGCCTCGCCCCCGCCTTAACTCCTCGCCCCCGCCTTAACTCCTCGCCCCCGCCTTAACTCCTCGCCCGCCGCCTTAACTCCTCACCCCGCCTTAACTCCTCGCCCCGCCTTAACTCCTCGCCCCGCCTTAACTCCTCACCCCCGCCTTAACTCCTCACCCCGCCTTAACTCCTCGCCCCCGCCTTAACTCCTCGCGCCGCCTTAACTCCTCGCCCCCGCCTTAACTCCTCGCCCCGCCTTAACTCCTCGCCCCCGCCTTAACTCCTCGCCCCCGCCTTAACTCCTCGCCCCGCCTTAACTCCTCGCCCCCGCCTTAACTCCTCGCCCCCGCCTTAACTCCTCGCCCCCGCCTTAACTCCTCGCCCCCGCCTTAAATCCTCGCCCCCGCCTTAACTCCTCGCCCCCGCCTTAACTCCTCGCCCCCGCCTTAACTCCTCGCCCCGCCTTAACTCCTCGCCCCTGCCTTAACTCCTCGCCCCGCCTTAACTCCTCGCCCCCGCCTTAACTCCTCGCCCCCGCCTTAACTCCTCGCCCCCGCCTTAACTCCTCGCCCCCGCCTTATCTCCTCGCCCCCGCCTTAACTCCTCGCCCCCGCCTTAACTCCTCGCCCCCGCCTTAACTCCTCGCCCGCCGCCTTAACTCCTCGCCCCCGCCTTAACTCCTCGCCCGCCGCCTTAACTCCTCACCCCGCCTTAACTCCTCACCCCGCCTTAACTCCTCGCCCCCACCTTAACTCCTCGCCCCGCCTTAACTCCTCACCCCCGCCTTAACTCCTCGCCCCGCCTTAACTCCTCGCCCCGCCTTAACTCCTCACCCCCGCCTTAACTCCTCGCCCCGCCTTAACTCCTCGCCCCCGCCTTAACTCCTCGCGCCGCCTTAACTCCTCGCCCCCGCCTTAACTCCTCGCCCCGCCTTAACACCTCGCCCCCGCCTTAACTCCTCGCCCGCCGCCTTAACTCCTCGCCCCCGCCTTAACTCCTCGCCCCCGCCTTAACTCCTCGCCCCCGCCTTAACTCCTCGCCCCCGCCTTAACTCCTCGCCCCGCCTTAACTCCTCGCCCCCGCCTTAACTCCTCGCCCGCCGCCTTAACTCCTCGCCCCCGCCTTAACTCCTCGCCCCCGCCTTAACTCCTCGCCCCCGCCTTAACTCCTCGCCCCGCCTTAACTCCTCGCCCCCGCCTTAACTCCTCGCCCCCGCCTTAACTCCTCGCCCCCGCCTTAAATCCTCGCCCCCGCCTTAACTCCTCGCCCCCGCCTTAACTCCTCGCCCCCGCCTTAACTCCTCGCCCCCGCCTTAACTCCTCGCCCCGCCTTAACTCCTCGCCCCCGCCTTAACTCCTCGCCCCCGCCTTAACTCCTCGCCCCCGCCTTAACTCCTCGCCCCCGCCTTAACTCCTCGCCCCCGCCTTAACTCCTCGCCCCCGCCTTAAATCCTCGCCCCCGCCTTAACTCCTCGCCCCGCCTTAACTCCTCGCCCCCGCCTTAACTCCTCGCCCCCGCCTTAACTCCTCGCCCCCGCCTTAACTCCTCGCCCCCGCCTTAACTCCTCGCCCCCGCCTTAACTCCTCGCCCCCGCCTTAACTCCTCACCCCGCCTTAACTCCTCGCCCCGCCTTAAATCCTCGCCCCCGCCTTAACTCCTCGCCCCCGCCTTAACTCCTCGCCCCCGCCTTAACTCCTCGCCCCCGCCTTAACTCCTCGCCCCCGCCTTAACTCCACCCGCCGCCTTAATTTGCCACCCGCCGTCTTAATTTGCCACCCGCCATCTTAATTTGCCGCCCGCCGCCTTAATTTGCCACCCGCCGCCTTAATTTGCCACCCGCCGCCTTAACTCGCCGCCCGCCACCCGGCGCCTTAACTCCTTATCCTGCATTTTGGGGGAAAAATTGGGTCGCGCCCCCCTTTGGGGCACTAACTTCGTAGTGCCCCGAAAAAATTAGTGCCCCCGCAGCCGAAATTCATCGGTAGCGCCCCAAGAAGGAAGCAGGATGCTACTGGAAGCGCCCCGCCTCCCTCTTGTGGCGCTACGAGTGAATATCACGGCGCTATGTGCCGCAGGCCTACCTCCCCTTCTTAAAGGGGAGGGGCCTTGCGCAGCGCGACCCGGGGCCCAGCTGGGCCACCGGGGATTGGAGTGCCGGCAAAAGAGCCCGGCACTCAAGAGAAGTGCCGGACTCATGGAGCGCAGCCAGCAGTCCGTGGGGGGCCTACAGAGGAGGCCGTGGACTGCAGAGAGGGCAGGTCCTGGCAGGCAGCCAGCAACAAAAATGGCCACCCGGTACCTCGCCTTTAATTAGCGCCACCCTGGCCGCAGCTATGCCCCCCTGACCCCTTCAGCCATAGCGTCCGGCGGTAAGTCAGGGCGTGCTACCAAAGATCGCGGCTGGGGCGCTGCCCACAGCGATGACGTCATCACCGGCGGCACAGCGCCGCGGGGCGCTAGCGGTTACCACCACCACTAACTTCCGCTGAATTTTGCGGGAGGCGTTGGCGGCGTCGCACCCGGGCGCTAGCTGCTTTGCGTCCCATTAGCGCCCTCGCCCGGCACCTTAACTCGCCGTCTGCACCATTCCCGCCAGGTGAGTGCGCTAAAATACCCCCTATAAAATTTGTGGAGGGAAAAATTCGATTAATTTGCTCCTAACGGGGCGCAAAGCAACTAACGCCTGGGCGTGGCGCCATTAACTACTCCCACGAAATTCAGCAGGAGGTTAGCGACAGCGGTAACCATTAGCACTGCGCCACCGGTGATGACATAATTGCCGTGCACAACGCCCCGCTCGTGCCCGGCCGCAATCTTTGGTAGCGCCCCCTGACTTACCACCAGACGCTATATCTGACGGGGTCAGGGAGGCCTACCTGCCGCCGGGTCGGCGCAAATTAAAGGCGAGGTGCCGGGCAGCCATTTTTGTTGCTGGCCACCTGTCAGCACCTGCCCACTTTGCCATCCCCGGCCTCCTGAGCAGCCCCCGCCCCCCCCGTGGAGTGCCGGCTGCGCTCCGTGAGTCCGGCACTTCTCTTGAGTGCCGGGCTGTTTTGCCAACAGTCCGATCCCTGGTGGCCCAGTTGGGCCCCGGGTCGTGCTGTGCTAAGCCCCTCCCCTTTAATAAGGGGAGGAAGGCCTGCAGTAACGCGGCCTTGTTCCCTCGCAGCGCCCCAAGAGGGAGGTGGGGGCGCTTCCAGTAGCGCCCCGCCTCCCTCTTGGGGTGCTACCGGTGAATTTTGGGGGCGGAGATGCTAACTTTTTCAGGGCGCTAAAAGTAGCGCCCCGGCGAAGGTAGCGCCCCAAGAGGGGCGCAACCCAATTTTCCCCCCGTGGAGTTTTAGGTTAGTGATGTTAAATATTTTTTCTCTGCCACGTTCCTCCCCTTGCCCTTCCTGACAATGTTGATTCTTTTCTGAGGTATGATCCGCAGGTACTGGGCAAGCAGATAAGTGAGTGGGCCACTCATATGTGAACCTCAATCAATTGTCAGTGGACTATTTGACCGGTAGGGCATCATCACAGCCAAAACCTTATTTTCACCCAATGCCCACTCCTGGCAGGGGTTCACTGGATAGTGATCAGGAGCAGGAACCCTGGCTAATTTTCCCCTCCCTAACCCAGGTGCATGAGGCTGACAGTAGTGCCCCTGCAGTCATTTTGACTGAGATCAGCAGAGACTGGGAACTGGAGGGGAGATGCTCATGGTCTGCAGGACTTCACTACTCACTGGTTAAAGGGACTGGATCATCAGGAGGGCTAATATTAAGCATTGTGGTAACTTCCTTCCAAAAAAGGTGCCAATTCATAGATCGTTGTGCATGTTAGATACTCCTGCTTCCGATTGGGGACAAGCCAATAGGAAGGTTTTATTAATACAGCCATGGGTTGAAATTGAAATCCCAAATAATGCAAATAGGGATTGAATAGTGCAAGTCCCGCCCCTCCAGTTGTGGTGCTTACAATTTTATACGGTTGGTTACACCAGTAAGAGAAACTTTTGTCAAGCCATACAAAGGTTCTCGGTGATTGGGTTCAATTTTAGAAGGAGGCCCCCTGGGGACAATTGTTATCACCACCAGTAAACAACAACAACTTGCACATTTATATAGAGCCTTTAGCGTAGTATAACCTCCCAAGGTGCTTCATGGGAGCATTACAAACAAGATTTGACACCGAGCCACATAAGGAGGCATTAGGACAGGTGACCAAAAGCTTAGTCAAAGAGGTAAGTTTTTAAAGAGCATCTTAAAGGAGGAAAGCGAGGTGGAGAGGCGGAGAGGTTTAGGAAGGGAATTCCAGAGCTTAGGGCCTCGGCAGCTGAAGGAAGTCAGTATAATTATGACATATTACATTAAAAGCCTCATCTCTACCCCAAAGCACAGGCTGAAATGGTTTGCATTACTCCAAGCGTATTCCCATCATGCCCAATAATAGGATATCATTTGCTTTCACTAGATTAATTGGACCTTGGTGAATATGGAAAGAACATAGGAAAAATCAGGGATAAAAATAAAAACAATTGGCCCATCTCTCTAGCACATTAACTTTCCCATCATAGCATCTAATTGTATTTTGAAGAGTTCTAATGGTTTTTTTCTATCTCTCTATAATCCTGTATGGTAAATTATTCCAAATATTTCTTTCCCGTTGAGTAAAAAAGGTTTAAATTTACTTTCACTTATCTCCATTTCTGTTCCCTGGTCCCACTTTCCTGACTTGTTGGCTTATTCTTGGTTTCCCTTATTTATATCATTTACTGTTTTTCACTGAGGTCCCGTCCACTTAACCACCTTCTTTCGAGACTCTAGCGGTTCCTTCTGACACCTCAGTATTGTTAGTGCTCCGGGAAGTGATTAACTATTTGGGAAAAAAATGTCAAATGGTCTATCTGAACCGAGGATAATAACTTGGAGAAAGAGTCAATCACATATCCGATAGAAAAGCAAAACTGTTTGCTCATTTTGTTGCCTTTGCCAGTTACCTCCCCTGATATTATAATAGAACAATCCATTCCAGTCCGCACCTCTTGTAACCTCGACCTTGGTGCCATTGTTTAGTTCTGTCTTTTTAATGTACTTTGTATCAATAGATGGTTGAGTCATTTTTTTGTGGCGCAGTCTCACAGCTGTACTCGACCTTACCATACAAGGTTATAGAGAGATAGAAAAAAACCATTAGAACTCTTCAAAATACAATTAGATGCCATGATGGGAAAGTTAATGAGCTAGAGAGATGGGCCAATTGTTTTTATTTTTATTCAGCGAGACTCGCTTGGCTCGAAGAACACACCTGTGCTGTGAATGGATCTCACTGCTCCGAGCCGACTAGCTACAAACAGCAGGAACCTAAAGAACTGACGTGTGAATCCGAGATATGCCCTCTAAGTGATGACTTTGGCCTTTGATAACAGGATGATGGCAATCGACAATTCTTGCAACAAGCACCGAGTTGATGAGTGCTACTGAAATTCTGGTCAATGAGATGAGACACATGGGGTAATTAAATAGGGAATGTAATTTTACAGCTATGGCGCCGGAAATATATTCCCGAGCCTTTCAAAAGTAGCCTCTGGTAATATCCCTGATGCTCCAATGCACTACAGTATTGTGTGCTATAATATTCAATTATAACACAAGATTATGTGTTGGTGGCACGGTGACATAGTGGTTAGCACTGTTGCCTCATAGCACCAGGGACCCGGGTTCAAATCCGGCCTTGGGCGACTGTCTGTGTGGAGTTTGCACATTCTCCCTGTGTCGGCGTGGGTTTCCTCCGGGTGCTCCGGTTTCCTCCCACAGTCCAAAGATGTGCAGGTTAGGTTGATTTGGCTATGATAAATTGACCCTTAGTGTTAGGGGATTAAATACACGGGGATAGGGTGGGATATGTGTCGGTGCAGGCTCGATGGGCCGAAATGGCCTTTATCTGCACTGTGGGGATTCTGTGATTCTGTGATTAAGACCTTGAACAGTCATCCTCACAAGAATTGAATAATGTTTTTTTTCAATAGCGCTTTTTTAAATCTTCCTCTCTCTCTCTCTCTCAGGATACATGGTGTGAATGAAAGAATATCTGTAAGGAACTATGAAGAAATTGTACAGTTTTACTTTCGTTTGATGCAGTACTCTGATTTTTGGAGCCTACCTCTCCCTCGTAGTACCTCACATGACCTGTAGAAGAAGGGCCAGCAAAATGTCCCCAGATTGACACAGCCTGACAAATCCTTCAGACTTTCCAAAGTAACCCACGGTGGGCGTAGTTGTATAAACGTTCCCGTAAAATCCAATGAAAATTCTGCCACGGTTATTTCTCTCTTCAGCCCTTTTAAGAGATTCTGACAAATTGTCATTCTTAGTAGATTTTTTTTTTCAGGGGGCGAATGGAGTTAACCTAATTCGTACAAGGCACATGTTAGATTCGAATTTTGGAGAAACTCTAGACGGAGACGGAATTGAGGACAAATACAGAATTTATTAAGCAACTAAGAGAATACGTGTGCACACGGGAGAGTCATCCTGCTTCCTCAAACAAGAGATGCACTCACGGGGATAAACAGTGATTCATTCAAGCTATACAGTTCAATAAGCAATGCCCACTTTCTATAGAATGGGGCGTATACGTACAAACAGTGTCATAACCGTTGCTCTTTATTGATTTATGTGGTTAGTCACTCAACTGTCGGGTCCACCCTTCAACTGTTGGACCCACCCCCCCCTTGAACTCAGGTAACCCCTGACCATGCTAGCCACAGATGTGGATCGTAATTCTACTCCCGCATTTCTGTTGTTATCTTTTCCTCGCTACAGGCCTTGTTTATGTCTTATCCTTCTCTGTCGAACAGGCCGGGTAATTGCAAGGCCACATTGATTCATGTGTTCTGAAACTTAGTACAATGTTGGTTTTTAATTTGTACTCTTATTTCCTGGGAAACAGGGCAGTGTTTAGACACTGCTCTACTGGGGGGCTGCGGACACACATTCCCATGCCCTTATCACTTCTATGTGTCTTTGATGTTTGATATTCAACTTTGCTGCATCCCTGCTATCTGTTCCCAGCCGCATTTTGTCAGTCTCTGTTTTGAAAACTAAAAAAGAATCTTTATCTTAAACAGCTAACATAGTCAAGTATCCCAGAGTTCATTGGGAACTAACTGGATCCTTCACACAGGAATACAGAAGCACGTCACGTGACTCCGTGCATAGACCAGGGTTAATCTCTGGCCTGTGTTGAGTTGGTTTATCGTCCTTAGACCCGTAGAAGTGGTGGGGGGGGGGGAGAGAAATCAGCCAGGGTAACCCCCTTCTGAGTGCAATCCAGCAACCCTGAGCTGAAAATGTTCATGTGTGGATAGCGGGCGGAAAAGGTTGGCCAATTAGACTGCTGACACTCACCAGCTAAGGTGGATGGTGAAGAAGAACCAGAGGGACCGGAGGACTGCTGCCCCCTGTGGAACAGTGCTGCAACAGCAACCACTGCCGTCATGATTCGAGAGGCACAGGGAGAAAAATTAGAAGGCAAAACATGGAAATGCCTACAAATTGCTGCTGAATCTAGCCAACACAGTCATATGAATACATGAACATTTTAAAAGATATATACATATACCAAAGGGACGATTGAATGTGTAGTCTTTATTTCCTCCGGATTTACCTGCTTGGCATGTAGTATTATCGAACACCTTTTGAGTGCTGCAGAGTTTGTGGATTTATAATATTTAGCGAAACATTTTTAACAATGATGTTTTCACAGTATTATTTATAATTGTATTTTGTTGACTGCATCTCTTGTTTAGGGCAGTCATACAATGAAGGTTATTATTTAAAAATCATTCACACATAAATTATAAGCTGCTGATTTAGACCGCTTGTGCCAGGGGCATTCTTTCACACCAGAACTCTAGTACCATAACACTATTGTTAGTTTAGCCAGAACAGTATTATAATTATTTAAATAATAAATAAATAAATAGATATTTTGAACCTAGCTGTGTGGCTGTTTTATTCTTTGAAATAAAAGGACAACCAACTGTTGGATATCTGAGGCAGACCAGCACTTTATGAATCGTGTGCTCTCGTGCTGTTTGTTTATAGTTGGTCTTAGTCACGTAGACTGGGAGGCCTCGGCCTAATGTTCCTTCAAGCAGTTTATTTGATGTAAACATTGTCTACCTCTCTCTTTTTCCGTCCACTGTTCTCAAGATGGTCACCTAAACTGGTCAGAAACCGGTCTTCTGAAGCCAAACATATGCAGTGCTGCCCCAGTGTACCAGAGGCTTTCAAAAAAAACTTTGTTCCCGTTAAATGCTGACAAGGCCACAGTCAGTGCCCTGACAATGTGGTGGTAAGCTGCCACCTTGAACCGCTGCAGTCCTTGTGGTGGTGTTGCTCCAACGAATATACCAGAGTGGGTAAAGTAGGTATCATAAGCACATAACATAGAAACATAGAAGATAGGAGCAGGAGTAGGCCATTCAGCCCCTCGAGGCTGTTCCGCCATTTAATGAGATCATGGCTGATCATCCAAACTCAGTACCCTGTCCCTGCCTTCTCCCCATATCCCTTGATCCCTTTAGCCTTAAGAAATATATCTAACTCCTTCTTGAATATATTTAATGAATTGGCCTCAACTGCCCTCTGTGGTAGAGAATTCCACAGGTTCACCACTCTCTGGGTGAAGAAATTCCTCCTCATCTCTGTCCTAAATGGCTGACCCCTTATCCTTAGACTGTGATCCCTGGTTCTGGACTCCCCGGCCATCGGGAACATCCTTCCTGCATCTAGTCTGTCCAGTCCTGTTAGAATTTTATAAGTTTTAATGCGATTTAGGACAACATTATCTGTCCATTCATAGTCAAAAGGCCGAAAATCTTTTTATATATGAACACGCCCTTTGTCCGCTTTGCAGCACCGACATTTCTCAAAGACGTATATGTCTCGTAAACCTACAGAGAGGCAGTGAGTTTCGGGAAAGACTTATTCTGTATAAATTCATATTGAGGACCTCGCATGCTCTTTGCCAGTCTCTGTGCTCGTCACCCTATTGACGGTGACAGTGGGGTAGCAGCGGGTCATCATCACATCGAACCTTTGACCTTAAGAGGAAGTAACAAGAGAAATGGGGAGAACTTGGAAAACTTAATTTAGACCCTCTACATTGGGGAGACCAAGTGCAGATTTGCGGAACGCCTCCGTTCAGTCCATACGGGTGACCCCGCGCTTCTGGTTGCCTGTCACTTTAATTCTCCACTCCCACTCTGACCTCTCCCTCTTACACTGTTCCAACAAAGCTCAACGTAAGCTCGAGGAACAGCACCCCATCTTTCGATTAGGCACTTTACAGCCTTCTGGACTCAACATCGAGTTCAACAATTTCAGACCATAACCTCTGCCCCCTATTTTTTCACATGGCAGCTGTTGATGATTCTGCCATTCCCATTTACACCTCCTCTAGACCCATCTTTTGTTTCTTGTCCCACTGAAAGGATTATTACTAGTCCTAGCCCCTTTCGGGCTACCCCAGATCAAGCGTATTCCCCAGACATTCACCTTCAACTAAAGTTAGAAGTAGCTGAATCCTAAAAGACGCTTAATTGGGTCTAAATGTCCAGACTATCCCTAAAGGAAAGGAACGACCTGAAGATGTTACCGTCCTCCAGATAGCACTTTTAATAAGTTTAACTAGACTGTAACCTTCCGGATATTATGAGGGTCTGGAAAGCTCCTCCAGAATTCTGCAACTCCTCACCAAAGAGTGTACAGAGATTGAGTTCGCGAGTTTGATACAGAAGTACTATGTGAGACAATTCTAAAAAAATAGATTTATTAAAGAACCGACATGTAACTTACAGCTGGTGATTCAATCACAACATTAACAGTTCCAAATACAGAAAACTTACAATTCTTATCATCAGAGATCCTTATTCTCAAATCTTAACTTCGTTACATTTTTACATTTCTTAGTCTATTCCAGGATATCCACCAAAATCAAATACCTTTGATACCTGAGACTCAAAGAGTTAAAGACTTACAGAACCTGCCTCTGAAGCCTGAGAATCACTTTGCCCCTTTCAGCGAATCTGTCTTCCCATTTGAAAGTTCTATATTTATACCCTTTCTCAGTGGTATATCCGTTAAAGTTTTCTGCTGATGTAAGCTAATTTTCTCTAGTCATTTTTCTGTTGATTTCTGCTATTCTTACTGTCAGTTCAGCTGTAGCATTAAGAATTATGTCTGCTGTGTAGGTGTTCAAAACTTATTATAAAAACAATGTGACAGCAGTGGTTCTATTTGATGTCATTTTTATCAAAGTCTCCTGTTTGTATCTTTTGCATTTAGAACACCTCAACTGGTTGCACCACAGACTTCGTGTCTCCTAGGTGTTCCAAGTTCAACACAAAAACAATGTGATGGCTTGTGCCTCCCGTGTTTCACTTGATGTCAGGTGTTTCTTTTACTTGATGTAATTTTTACAAAGGCACATGTTTCTTTAATTTATGTGATTCTTTCCAAAGTGTTGGTTTATAACACTTAAACTGGGTATGGCTATTGTGTTCTTTCCAAGCTGCAGGCTTTTAGGAACCTCCAACCTGCTGCTTCAATAGGGCTATTGTTTCAGTGTCAACAACTTATCTTATCTCAAAAGCCTGTATGCTGTTTGCAGCTTTTGATTGTTAAGGCTTCCAGACTCCCAAACCCAGTATGTCATGTTTTAATAAAGTCAGAATATTTCATAGAATGGTGTATTTTTCTGAATAGGTATATTCCTTCACACCATTACCATTTCCTTTTGCCTTGCACCATCATCCCTTTTGTCTTTTAATCTCTCCTGCCTTCCATTCTTTCTTCCCCTCCCATCCCCCTTTCCCTGCCCCTATACTTGCTTAAAATCTATTACATCTCAAACTTTTTCCAGTTCTGACAGAAGGTCATCAACCTGAAATGTCAACTCTGTTTCTCTCTCCACAGATGCTGCCTGACCTGCTGAGTATTTCCAGCATTTTCTGTTTTTATTTTAATTTAGATCCTGCTGTTTTTTTGGCGGGGAGGGGGGGGGAATGAGATCGATCTGTCCTGTAATAGGAAGGAACTGAGTTGCTAACTGGCCAGCAATGATTGGATTAAGGAGGAGGTGGTGAACGATTGGGAATGCTGGGAGATGCTTCACACTAACTTGGTTAGTCATTGACTCACGCAGATCTCTTATGAAGACCTTAGCTCAATGAGTAAATCATGAAGTTTAATTCGTTCCTACGCCATTTAAAGAAATGTAAAATCGTGTCCAATGTTAAATTGTGTTTGGTCAATTTTAACGACAAGAATCTAAACATGAAAATGAATATATAACGCAGGGTTCCACATAAATCAACTCATCTTCAATAGATAAATAAAGGATGCATTATGAAATCTAATCCACGAGTTGGCTGGCATTACACATGAGCAGTAAGATAAATGTGTTGTGCTTATACAGTGCAGCCAGTGCAGCCTTCAGTCACCTGAGGAAGAGAATGTTTGAAGACCAGGACCTCAAACCCGGCACTAAGCTCATGGTATACAGAGCAGCAGTGATACCCGCCCTGCTGTATGCCTCAGAGGCATGGACCATGTACAGCAGGCACCTCAAAGCACTGGAGAGGTACCACCAACGCTGCCTCCGCACGATCCTGCAAATCCATTGGCAGGATAGGTGCACCAACGTCAGTGTTCTTGCTTAGGGCAACATCCCCAGCATCGAAGCTTTGACCACGCTCGATCAGCTCCGATGGACAGGTCACATTGTCCGCATGCCCGATATGAGACTCCCAAAACTAGCGCTCTACTCGGAGCTCCGGCACGGCAAGAGAGCCCCAGGTGGGCAAAGGAAATGCTTCAAGGACACCTTCAAAGCCTCCTTGAAAAAGTGTAACATCCCCTCCGACACCTGGGAATCCCTGGCCCAAGACCGCACAAAGTGGAGGAGAAGCATCCGGGAAGGCGCCGAACAACTCGAGTCTCTTCGCCGGGAGCAAGCGGAAGCCAAGCGCAGGCAGCGCAAGGAACGCACATCAACCCAAGCACCCAACCCACCCGCCCCTTCAACCACCATCTGCCCCACCTGTGACAGAGACTATAGGTCCCGCATTGGACTCATTGGTCACCTGAGAACTCATTTTTAACGTGGAAGCAAGTCATCCTCGGTTCCCGAGGGACTGCCTAAGAAGAAGAAGAAGAAGCTTATACCATTCGCCACAGATTATTGTAGTATGGAGTTAGATGAAGTTAATGGACCAATGGGTTTAATGGTGCACTCTATTCCTTTATGGGTTGGTTCCAGTGTAACTTGAGGCAATCTTCATTTTACACGTCCATCTATCTAGCTCTCAGTCTGTTCTGCAGCCAGCCTGTGTTTTCCGTGTGTGGGGAAAATTGCTCGTCACGTTTGGAAGTGTCACACGTGACGACTATCTTTCACATTTGCACCTTATTGGCGTAAGTCGCTCCCTTCCAATGCTTCTGGCCTGCTCGCCATGTACAATCATCGTCACCACCTTCTCGGCATGCCTCTTACCCACTTTGTACTGCTTCTCACCCACTCCTTCTCACCCACTCCCTGAGCATGTAGAAATGCAAACAACCCCAAGGGGAAAGTCTACGGAGAGAATGAAAAATGGTGGAAGAGGAACAGAAAGTGGCCAAGAGTGACACTGAAAGAATATGGGAAAAAGGCAGCGAGACAGTTACAGGAGGGAAAGACATTTTTTTTGTCTGTGAACACTGCCACGGTTGGTTAAAAAGAAAGAACTTACATTTATATAGTGCTTTTCAGGACATCCCAAAGCACTTTACAGCCAATTAAGTACTTTTGGAAGTGTAGTCACTGCTGAAATGTAGGAAACGCAGCAGCCAATTTGTGCACAGCAAGCGCCCACAAACAGCAATGTGATAATATTGGTTGAGGGATAAATATTGGACAGGGCACCGGGGAGAACTCTCCTGCTCTTCTACAAAATAGTGGCCATGGGATCTTTTACGTCCACCTGAGAGGGCAGACAGGGCCTCGGTTTAACGTCTCATCCAAAAGACGGCATCTCCGACAGTGCAGCATTGCCTCAGTACTGCACTGGAGTGTCAGCCTAGATTGTATGCTCAGGTCTCTAGAGTGGGACTTGAACCCACAACCTTCTGACTCATAGAGAGAAAAATTCGGTTGGTTTGCGCCTCAAGAGGGCGCTAATGTGGCGCAAAGCAACTAGCACCCGGGCGTGGTGATGTTTGCGCCGCTCATGAAATTGACTAGACATTTTGCAGCAGCACTAAACACTACTGCCACGATCTCCTGCGCCCGCAGATCGTGACGTCAGTCGAGCGTGCAACACCCCGGTAGCGCCCCGGACCGGATCTTGAGTGGCGCCCCCTGTCTTACTGCCTGCCGCTAGCAACGACAGGTTGAGGGGAGCATTTTGCAGTCGGGAAGGGACTGGGGGAGCGCTATTTAAAGGCGACCGCTTCCTGCCTTTTTTTGTCAGCGAAAGTTTTTCACCACGCATTCTGAGTGAGAGAGAGAGACTGCAGGAGATATTCAACACTGTGTTGAGGAGTTTTGGGTACTGAGCAGCACTTTGCAGGTTCTTTTTTATTTGATCTTCCTTGCATCGATTTAGAAGAGACTATGGGGGCTGCACTCTGAGCTCTTTCCATGGGCCTCTCCATTGTTCTTCCCAGCAGATTTGATGTACAGGTCTCTCCAGGCCAAGATTCAAGGCTACAATGAGCAGGGTGTGGATGGAGAGCAAGATCGACCCTCCCCTTTAAGAACTGGCCGGCGACAGTGTGTCTGTGTTCCATCGCTGACTGACATCACATGAGCTTCGCCAGCGCTCTGAGGTAGCGCCTCGCTCCTCGGCCTTTGTGCCTTAAGACAGGTGTGCAGCGCCTGATTTAGCGCTCCAATCACCTCCAGAGGCGCTAGAAGCCAAGTTTGCAGTCGGAGGCGATAATTAGCGCCAGGTGCTAAACTTTGCGCCCAGCCGATAATCGCGCCCCAAACGGGGCGATACTGAATTTCTCCCCCATAGAGTGTTACCAACTGAGCCACGGATGATACCTTTATTATATTATAATATCTTTTACATTGCATAACACTCCTGTCATTATAAAACAATGCATTCTGCAACTCACCATGAGCAATGAGGAATGTAATTTACAGTCACGAGCAGCCCACGGATTAACCGTTCTGGCAGCTGTGATTGGGCAGCCATCAGTTACAGACCAGTATTGAAGTAATAAGACAACCAAATGTACTCCAATCCATCATGAGATGAATACAGATTATATTGGATATTTGATGGTCTGATATTCGATGTCTGCAATGCCTCAAAATAAATGATAAAAATAGTGCTTATTAAATTCCCAAAAATAATACGGTGCTGTTTATAATAACATTTTTTGTTTAATTTGATGCAAATATTCCTTGAACGATGTCTGCGAAGTGCTAGAATGCCAAAAGATTGCTTCATTCAGTGGTTTGATTGCAACAGTATAAAATAGCAATAAATTTGAATCTTCCACAAGCTGGATTTTCCCGTTTCCCACCCCGCACGGTGTGGAGGGGCGGGAAACCCCTGGAGATGGCGGGCAACGCGGAAGTTCGGGTTTCCCAGCACACCGTGGAGTTTTCACTCCACAGCGTGCGTGCGACGTAAAGCGCGGGTTCCCTGCCCGGAAGTCAGCCTGATTAACAGGCTGGTTTCCAGTCGGGCGGAGGCCGCAGGATCAGGTAGGTGCTGGGCCCAGGATGGTGGGGGAGGGGTGAGGGGGGGGGTGCTCCTAGTCGTGGGGGCGGTTCGATCCACGACCCCGGGGCTGAGTCATGATCCCCGGGGGGGGGAAGAGTTGCAATCCCCGACCTCGCGGAGGGGCAGGCTGATGGTGGGGGAGCTTGGGGGGCTGGGCGGAAGCACTCCTGCACCTCCTGGCCCACCAGGATTGCTCCCCGAGACTGAGGCCGCCTCATTGCAGCCACCGGGAATCTTGAGCCTCGGGATCCCCGGACGCCTGCAGTAAAACCTGCAAAGCAGGTTGAATTAGAGGCTTCAGATCTCATTATAATATTATATTGCCAGCCCGCCACCGCACCCCCACCCCCCCCCCATCCCGCCTGAGTGAAAGGTGAAAGTGGGCATGTTGGAGGTGGGTTGGGGTCAGGTTTTACATTTTTACGGTTTTACATTTTTACAATTTTGACTTGCTCCCACGCCTACAACCCACCCGTTCCTTCCTGTGAAAATTCCAGCCAATTTGGTACTCTACTTGCTTGCGTCCTTTTATTCAGTCAACACATGAAATTGGAACGGCACAGATTCTGCCATTACCTGCTGCTCACTGTGATGATTCAGACAGTAGATCCTGTGACATTAAGCCTGGATGACAGCCTAAAGACTGGGCTGGCAGCTCGGAGGTGGAAGGTGATTAAGTGAGGAACAGGAGTGGGACTGCAACAGCGACCTTTTCAGGATGTGGCCCTCTGTCTGTGCCAGCACTGGGGGATGTGGCCCTCAGTCTGTGCCAGCACTGGGGGATGTGGCCCTCAGTCTGTGCCAGCACTGGGGGATGTGGCCCTCAGTCTGTGCCACTTCTCTGAAGGCCGAGCTCTTGCTGGAATACGGCCCTCCAATACTTCTTTCAAATGGCTGTTCTTCATGTGCCTGGACAATGCGTGTTGGCAGCAGGGTTGCCAACCCTCCAGGGTTGCCCTGGAGTCCCCAGGAATTCTTCTACCAATCACCTTAAATCTGTATCCTCTGGTTCTCGACCCTTCCACCAATGGGAACAGTTTCTCTCTATCTACTGTGTCTAGACCCCTCATGATTTTGAACACCTCTATCAAATCTCCTCTCAATCTTCTCTGCTCTAAGGAGAATAACCCCAGCTTCTCCAGTCTATCCACGTAACTGAAGTCCCTCATCCCTGGAACCATTCTTGTAAATCTTTTCTGCACCCTCTCTAAGGCCTTCTCATCCTTCCTAAAGTGCGGTGCCCAGAATTGGACACAATACTCCAGTTGAGGCTGAACCTGTGTTTTATAAAGATTCATCGTAACTTCCTTGCTTTTATACTCGATGCCTCTATTTATGAAGCCCAGGATCCTGTATACATTTTTTAAACCACTTTCACAACCTGCCCTGCCACCTTCAATGATTTGTGCACATATACCCCCGGGTCTCTCTGTTCATGCACCCCCTTTAGAATTGTACCCTTTAGTTTATATTGCCTCTCCTCGGTCTTCCTACCAAAATGTATCACTTCACACTTTTCTGCGTTAAACTTCACCTGCCGCGTGTCCGCCTATTCCACCAGCCTGTCTACGTCCTCTTTTATTTAATTATTTTATTTTTTTCATTAGTGGAAAGGTTGGCATTTGTTTTCTAACACTGATAGCCTATGGTATCGGTTTTCAAACTGGGGACCCTGGGAGTGTATCACTATTTTTAATGGGTTCCCCCTCATTGAAATGTTTGAAACTCTCTGGCCCAGGGCTGCACTTTTACACAATATTACTACCTTATACTGCCCTTTAGTGGCAAAATACAGAATCACATGCCTGTTAAAGCTGATTAAAAAATGTAATTGTGCACATTACAAAACAATGGTAAGCTGAGTCACATTTATGATTACTTTCTGTTGAACACCATATTGTAATTTCATATTTAAACCAAATTAAAAGCACAGAAATGCTCAGTCATGTGTCTAAAGAATTGCCTGTTGTTTATTAAGATAGAACTCTCACAACATCTTGTATCGCTCCATCATTGGCGGCTGTGCCATCAACTGCCGAGGCACTAAGCTCTGGAATTCCGTCCCTAAAACTCTCCGCCTCTCTCTCCTCCTTTACGATGCCCCTTAAAACCTATCTTTTGGCCATCTGTCCCAATATCTCCTTCTGTAGCTCGGTGTCAAATTTTGTCTGATAACGCTCCTGTGAAGCACCTTGGGACGTTTTACTGCTAGGGGATTGTCCTATGAGGAGAGATTGAATAGACTAGGCCTATATTCTCGAGAGTTTAGAAGAATGAGAGGTGATCTCATTGAAACATACAAAATTCTTACAGGACTTGACAGGGCAGATGCAGGGAGGATGTTTCTGCTGGCTGGGGAGTCTAGAACCAGGGGCCACAGTCTCAGAATAAGGGGTTGGCCATTTAGGACTGAGAGGAGGAGAGATTTCTTCAGTCAGAGGGTGGTGAATCTTTGGAATTCTCTACCCCAGAGGGCTGTGGAGGCTCAGTCATTGAGTATATTCAAGACAGAGATCGATAGATTTTTGAATATTAAGGGAATCAAGGGATATGGGGATAGTGCAGGAAAGTGGAGATGAGGTAAAAGATCAGCCATGATCTTATTTAATGGTGGAGCAGGCTCGAAGGGCCAACTGGCCGACTCCTGCTCCTATTTCTTATGTTCTTATGTTTAAAGGCGCTATATATATGCAAGTTGTTGTTGATATGAATGATAATGTGGACTACCTCAATAGGCCAGTATTGTCCTTGCTGTTTGACAAGTAGAGCGTTGACCAAGTTCATATGTTTGCTCTAAGTAAGGAGGTGCAGTTACATGAGTTCTGCTACAGAAGTTGGGTTCCAGTATATTATGGTTTGTACATCCCCTGGCACAGGAAGGCTCTCTATTGGTGCGGTTATACTGTGGATTGTCTTTGAGTGCATGGCTGCTTCATGGACTGGAGTTATACTGCCGCTCTGCTGACTTTAATTTTCTTTTATCAAGACGCTGAGCTAGTTTTGAGCCCCAGGATGTGTGTACATACAATTGACATGCGAGGGGAAAACAACCAACTGTATCTTGCTGGGTGGTGCTTCTAGCAGGCCCAAGTCATCGCACTCAACAGACATCCTGCGGTGTAACCAAACTCCGGGAAATCAGACTTGTACTTGCATAGTTTCAGAATAAGGGGTCGCCCATTTAAAACTTCTCTCAGAGGGTCGTAAATCTGTGGAATTCTCTGCCCCAGAGAGCTGTGGAGGCTGGGTCATTAAATATATTTAAGGTGGAGGTAGACAGATTTTCAAACAATAAAAGGGAGTGATGGGTTATGGGGAGTGGGCAGGGAAATGGAGCTGAGCCCAAGATCAGATCAGCCATGATCTCATTAAATGGCGGAGCAGGCTCGAGGGGCCAAATGGCCGACTCCTGCTCCTATTTATGTTCTATGTTCTTATGTACTGCAGCCCGAGGCCTGAACCTCAGGTTTGAAATCCTTGGCTGGCAGGTGGTTCATTCTAACCGAAAGGTGCAACAGGATGACCCAGCCTCTTGAAGATCACCAACCTGATGCCAAAGTCGCTTCGCAGCATCGCAAGAGTGCCAGTGCAACTGCAGCCTGCATCAGCCTGCGATTCCCATTGGAGCCAAAGGTCTTACAGAAGTCCAAGAGGAAGGCCGAAGAGGTGACAACATGACTTCAACAACAAACATAGCATATGAAGCTGTAGCTAATCTGAATACTGAAACGGGTCTAGTGGTATAATGGCGAATATAAGCCTAATCGACCCAATCTCTCTTCATACGTCATTCCTGCCATCCCAGGTATGAGTCTGGTGAATCTTCGCTGCACTCCCTCCATGGCAAGAACATCCTTCCTCAGATAAGGTGACCAAAACTGCACACAATACTCAAGGTGTGGTCTCACCAAGGCCCTGTACAACTGCAGCAAGACATCCTTGCTCCTGTACTCGAATCCTCTCACTATGAAGGCCAACATACCATTTGCTTTCTTAACCGCCTGCTGCACCTGCATGCTTACCTTCAGCGACTGGTGCACAAGGACACCTAGACCTTGTTGCACTTCCCCTTCCCCCAATCTATTGCCGTTCAGATAATAATCTGCCTTCCTGTTTTTGCCACCAAAGTGGATAACCTCGCATTTATCCACATTATAGTGCATCTGCCCAATCACCCAACCTGTCCAAATCATACTGGAGTTTCTCAGCATCCTCCTCACAGCACACACGCCCACCCAGCTTTGTGTCATCTGCAAACTTGAAGATATTACATCTAGTTCCCTCGTCTAGATCATTTATATATATTGTGAATAGCTGGGGTCCTAGCACCGATCCCTGCGGTACCCCACTAGTCACAGCCTGTCACTTGGAAAAAGACCCGTTTATTCCAACTCTTTGCTTCCTGTCTGCCATCCAAGTCAGTACCTTTCCCCCAATCCCATGTGCTTTAACTTTGCACGCCAATCTCTTATGCGGGACCTTATCAAAAAGCTTCAGAAAGTCCAAATACACCACATCCACTGGTTCTCCCTTATCTATTCTACAAGTTACATCCTCAAAAAATTCCAGTAGATTAGTCAAGCATGATTTACCTTTTGTAAATCCATGTTGACTTTGTCCGATCCTGTCACTGTTTTCCAAGTGTTATAACATTTTTTATAATGGACTCTAGCATTTTCCCCACTACCGATGTCAGGCTTACTGGTCTATAATTCCCCGTTTTCTCTCTACCACCTTTTTTAAATAGTGGGGTTACATTAGCTACCCTTCAATCCATGGGAACTATTCCAGAGTCTATAGAATTTTGGAAGATGACCAGCAATGCATCTATTTCTAGGGCCACTTCCTTAAGTACCCTAGGATGTAGATTATCAGGCCCTGGGGGTTTATCGGCCTTCAATGCCGTCAATTTCCCTAACACCATTTCCTTACAAATACTGATTTCATTCAATTCCTCCCTCTCATTAGGCCCTATGTTCCCTGACATCTCTTGAAGGTTATTTGTGTCCTCCTTTGTGAAGACAGAACCAAGGTATGTATTTAATTGGCCCACCATTTCTTTGTTCCCCATTATAAATTTCCCTGATTCTGGCTGCAAGGGACCTATGCTTGACTTCACCAATCTTTTTCTCTTCACATATCTATCGAAGCTTTTACAGTCAGTTTTTATGTTCCCTGCAAGCTTACTCTCATATTCTATTTCCCCCCTCTTAACTAATCCCTTTGTTATCCTTTGCTGAATCCTAAACTGCTCCCAATCCTCAGGTTTGCTGCTTTTTCTGGCCAATTTATATGTCCTCTCCATGTTCGGGCAGGTAAAAATCAGGCAGGGTTTTTCCACTCAGACATCAAGAATGGCCAACTGGGTGAAGTACTAGAGGGCTAATACCCCCTGTAGAACTGCCCCCACCCCCAGACATATATTACCACATACAGGGAAGAATGGTAAGGAAGCTAAATAGTTGAGAAATATTTAATATCTGCATAAAGTAGGACTGTATTGGTGAGAAGGAATATTCCTCTCTACTGTAGGTGTAGTGGATTCATAAAGGCACTGATCAAGTACAGATTTATCACTTTGCTACAGCTAACACAGAAAATCTCGCACGGTAACGTCATAACTCATGTTGCCGTGCTCACTCAAGGCCCATAGATCATGGCGATGAAGAATGATAGAGATAATAAAAATGAAAGCAAAGGAAATAAAGCTATTCTCATTAAAGATTGATTTGTAAAATAGGACCTACAAAAGGTGTTCATAAAAATTCATCATCGGGTAGAAAACAAGGCAGTTAAGGTGATGTGTTGTGTTACTGGAAGCAGGATTTGTAGTCTAGAAGAAATAAGCTGATGTTTCTTTTTCTGAATATGGTGAAAATTAATTTGCTTTAAAGCCTCTGCACTGGTTTACCTGCAAAGCCTTGCAAACTTTTCCATCTGTAAATTATGTCAAACAAAACTACTGAGGCCAATTTGTGCGGCAATATTGAGATATTTTCAGGCAACGAGGAGTGTGCAGATTAGTCAATTTAACATTAAAGCCTGACAACTGCAGTTTATGCTTCCAACTGCAATATCAAGAAAGAGAGAAAGACTTGCATTTCTATAGCGACTTTCACCACCTCAGGACGTCCCAAAGCGCTTTACAGCCAATGAAGTATTTTTGAAGTGTAGTCACTGCTGTACTGTAATGTAGGAAACGCAGCAGCCAATTTTTGCACAGCAAGCTTCCACAAACAGCAACGTGATAATGACCAGATCATCTGTTTTTAGGTGTTGGTTGAGGGATAAATATCGCAGCCACACATACAGCAAATAGTGTTGCCAATTTACCTGTCCTGGGTTTGAGGCTGTGTAGAAGGTTGGTGAAAGCATCTCAGAAGTCACATGACTAGGGCATTGGCCTGTCGCCCGAGAGAGACAAGTTCAAAAATGCTAGTCTCAACTCCAATTATAGGGGCGGACCTTAAATACAGCTCACATGCTTCGATTGACAATAAGTAGGTAGAATTATTGGGGATGAAACTGGTCTCGGGAAGTAGCGCAAAATGGCGATAGCAAATCGGCAACCCGTTTTACATCCCGCCGGATATTCTTTTTCCATTCGGGACAGGCTGCCAATTCCCTAACTCCCGTCTTGCATTAGTGCCCAAAACCAAAGTCTCCCTCACTAAATCTAAAATGGCCATAAGTCTGTGACAATATTGTGAAGTTGGAAACAAAAATGGCAATAAGTATGAAATTAGAAAGTAACGGGTGCCCCTTCTCCCCATCCCCAGCAAAATAAGATGCCCCACGTCCAGCAAGTGAGAGCTGACAAAGCTGTAAGCCAGCAATAGGATATTAATGGTGTGACAGTCCTTGAGATCCAACCCTACAGCCGCGCTCAGTTATAACCTTAAGGTTATGCCGACAGGCTAAAATGGCAAAGTGTGACGCATAGTATGAATATGAAAGTTTTAAAATAGCTTTGAATTTGGCATACAAGTCACATCTTTGTTTAAAATGTTTAAAAACCATGAAGGGTTTAGGTAGAGAAACTGTTTCTTATGGCTGAAGGGTCGATAACCAGAGGGCACAGATTTAAGGTGATTGGCAAAAGAACCAGAGGCGACTTGAGGAAAAACTTTTTTACGCAACGAGTGGTTAGGATTGGGAATGCGCTGCCTGATAGGGTGGTGGATACAGATTCAATAGTAGCCTTCAGAAGGGAATTGGATAAATACTTGAAGGAGAAAACAATTGCAGGGATATGAGGAAAGTGCAGGGTGAGTGGGACTAACTGGATTGCTCTTCGAAAGAGCCGGCACAGACTCGATGGGCCGAATGGCCTCCTTCCGTGCTGTACTATTCTATGATTCGTATAGATTGTCAGGGCCTGCAAATCCAGGGAAAGGGCAGCTTGCAAAATATTCAGCTGTCCAGCATAAGCGTGACCTTTACACTGATGTGACCAATGCACCATGTTTTACAGCTAGTAATTTATACACTGTTCGCTCTGCACACTTTTGACTCCAGATTCCTCACGTAACAGGATTTAGTGGAAGGGCCTCGTGGTGTTAGGAATTTCTAGATCCAAAAGACCGATTAAAGGTTATTGAGTGTGTGACTGGAACTGCACGTGGTAATCAGCTTGAAGGTCGTGCTCATTTTAGCTTAAAGGCTACCTTCAATTTTGAAAGCTATTATTAAACCTGTGATTCCAAAAGAAGGTGGCACAATGAGTTCAAACAATAACCTTTCAACCCTGGATTCAACTCAAATCTAACAAGTCTCTCTCTCTCTCTCTGCTGATATATTTTGGGAAGGTTCAACCAGTTCCTAGTGGGCATGAGTCCACAGCATAAAACATCCTGTAGTTTGGCACTAAATTGGCAGTGAGATCACAAGAATTGTAGCGTTGGAAGCAAAATAGCAGGGTGTCGTTCTTAGGCTGGGGTTAAGACAGCTTCTTGGAGCAGAGTGGAGGAAGCTTTGCTCTGTGCTTATTTCTTATACGTGACCTACTAGTACTTTAAGCAGATGCAAAAACCAGAAGAACATAAGAAATAGGAGCAGGAGTAGACCATTCGGCCCTTTGAGCCTGCTCCGCCATTCAATGAGATCATGGCTGATCTTCTGCCTCAACTCCATTCACCGGCCCTATCGCCATATCCCTTGATGCCCTTACTAGTCAGAAATCTAACTAATTTTTTAAAATTTGTTTATGGGATCAGGGTGTCGCTGGCAAGGCCAGCATTTATTGCCCATCCCTAGTTGCCCTTGAGAAGGTGGTGGTGAGCCGCCTTCTTGAACTGCTGCAGTCCGTGTGGTGAAGGTACTCCCACAGTGCTGTTAGGGAGGGAGTTCCAGGATTTTGACCCAGCGACGATGAAGGATCGGCGATATACTTTTAAGTCAGGATGGTGTGTGACTTGGAGGGGAACTTGGAGGTGATGATGTTCCCATGCGCCTGCTGCCCTTGTCCTTCTAGGTGGAAGAGGTCGCGGGTTTGGGAGGTGCTGCCGAAGAAGCCTTGGCGAGTTGCTGCAGTGCATCTTGTAGATGGTACACACTGCAGTCACAGTACGCCGATGGTGGAGGGAGTGAATGTTTAAGGTGGTGGATGAGGTGCCAATCAAGCAGGCTGCTTTGTCCTGGATGGTGTCGAGCTTCTTGAGTGTTGTTGGAGCTGCACTCATCCAGGCAAGTGGAGAGTATTCCATCACACTTCTTACCTGTGCCTTGTAGATAGTGGAAAGGCTTTGGGAAGTCAGGAGGTGAGACACTCGCCGCAGAATACCCAGCCTCTGACCTGCTCTTGTTGCTACAATATTTATGTGGCTGGTCCAGTTAAGTTTCTGGTTAATGGTGACCCCCAGGATGTTGATAGTGGGGGATTCGGCGATGGTAATACCATTGAATGTCAAGGGAAGGTGGTTAGACTCTCGCTTGTTGGAGATAGTCATTGCCTGGCACTTCTGTGGCGCGAATGTTACCTGCCACTTATCAGCCTAAGCCCAAGTCCAAGTCTTGTTGCATGTGGGCATGGACTGCTTCATTTTCTGTGGAGTTGTGAATGGCGCTGAACACTGTGCAGTAATCAGCAAACATCCCCATTTCTGACCTTATGTTGGAGGGAAGGGCATTGATGAAGCAGCTGAAGATGGTTGTGAGGCTAACAGGTCTGTAGTTCCCCGTTTTCTCTCTCCCTCCTTTCTTAAATAGTGGGGTTACATTTGCTGTCCTCCAATCTGCAGGAATCATTCCAGAATCTATAGAATTTTGGAAGATGACAACCAATGTGTCCGCTATCCCAATGGCCACCTCTTTCAAAACCCTAGGATGTAGGTCATCTGGTCCTTGGGATTTATCGACTTTTAGTCCCATTAATTTTGCTAGTACTTTTTTTTTTTACTAATAGTAATTTCTTTAAGCTCCTCATTCTCGTCACACCCTTGGTTTTCTCGTATTTCTGGGAAGTTTTTTGTGTCTTCCTCCGTGAAGACAGAAACAAATATTTATTTAATTTCTCTGCCATTTCCTCATTCCCCATTATAAATTCTCCCGTCTCTGACTGTAAAGGACCTACATTTACCTTCACCAGTCTTTTCCTTTTCACATACCTATAGAAGCTTTTACAATTGGTTTTTATATTTTTCACTAGTTTGTGCTCATAATTCCATTTTCCCTTTCTTTATCAATTTCTTGGTTCCCCTTTGCTGATTTCTAAAAAGTTCCCAATCCTCAGGCTGACCGCTTTTTTTTGGCAACTTTATAAGCTTCCTCCTTTGACTTAATACTAGCTTTAATTTCTTTCATTAGCCATAGTTGGATCACTTTTCCTTTTGGGTTTTTATGCCCTAGAGGAGTATATGTTTGTTGCAAATTATGCATTATTTCCTTGAATGTTAGCCATTGTATGTCCACCTTCATACCTTTTAGTGTAGTCTCCCAATCTACCATGGCCAACTTGTCCCTCTTACCCTTGTAGTTTCCTCGGTTTAGATTGAAGATCTTGGTTTCAGATTGGACTACATCACTTTCAAACTTAAGAAAATATTTTAAATCTTCAGCATCGTCATTCTCATCTTGACGAGCCTGAAAAGATCACCAACATTCTCAAACATAACAGTTGAACAAAGTAAAACAAATCTCTACGACCTGGATTAAAATCCAGCTCAGGTAGATGGGATAAATGCCTCATCCGGAATTTCCGTAGGGGTTCCCTGGATCTCCCACTGTAACTTTGACAGGAGATCAGCGGAAACGCTGGAGGAGCAGCGTGAAGGCCAAAGTTGCATCATGCGATCAGGAGAACGCCATGGAGTTCTACCTCCTACCCTCAGCCATTAAAATCACAGAATCTTACAGCACAGAAGGCGGCCATTTGGCCCATCGTGCCTGCGCCGGTTCTTGGAAAGAGCTCTCCAAATAGTCCCACTCCCCTACTCTTTCCCCATAGCCCTGCAACTTATCCAATTCCCTTTTAAAGGTTACTACTGAATCCACTTCCACCGCCCTTTCGGGCTGTGCATTCCAGATTAAAATAACTCGGTGTTAAAAAAAATTCTCACCATCTCACCTCTTAGATGCAAAACTTTAAGCTCCTCTTTGTGAGCTGGATGGAAGTTTGTGTCTGAGGTAAAACGCAGCCCGTTTCCTTCAAACTACAAATCCTACTGGAAAAAAAAATCTGAAAATGTGGGAATTAACTTTTATTACAAGATTAATTCCCAGTTTGAAACATCTTAGTTACCAAGATAGGCTCAAAGAGCTGGAACGCTAAACTTTAGAGAAGCGCAGACTTCGGGATCATTTGATCAAGGTTTAGCGGATGACGAAGAGATTAGACTGTGTATGCGCAGAGTTTGTTTCAACTAAATAGGTTAGGGAGGACCAGGGGTCACGAAAGTTACGCAAGGCCAGAACTAGGATAGGTGGTTCTTGAGAATAGTGGACCTGTGCGGTGGATACCGATTCTCCGAATTCCTTCAAGCAAGAGCAGGACCTGTATCTGGCTGGGGTGGAGCTCACCTCGTACAAAAAGGTAGGTACTGTATGACATGAATCAGGACCAAAGTGGTCTCCTGGACTCCTTTCAATCGCATAAGGGGGGGGGGGGGAGGAACGGGGAGAAATTTTTCCGATTTCCTCCCTTGATGAGCCATGGCTTTTATCTGTTTTTTCGCCTCTTTCAGGAGATCACACGGCTTTCAACCATTTCCAACTATACACTCGCAAAACACAGCTTCAATTGTGGGGTGTAAACCGGGCATCTGACCCAAACCCTGCCGGGCGGGTTAGGTGCAAATTAGGTCGTGGATGTCTGGACTTGAAGACTTTTACAGTACAAGGTGACAAGTATCAAAATTCTAATTGTTTTACCAGCGTATTTCCAGGTTACGTGAATGGAACATCCCATGTTTTGCTGCCTGTAGTTAGTCGAGAAGATGATTTACTGTTTCTTTTTATAATTTCACTTTATTAACAGATCCCATGTGGACAGAGTTATAGCAATCGTTGGGTTTGGAAACATGTCTAAAGATTTCCCAGCATCTTCCCATTAATCAGGTGCTTCGTTGGGGACATGATCCATAAGTCATCCTCGAAAGGGTTAAAGAAGGTAATGGCTGGAGCATATTTTTGGATGGTTTAGAAGTTTATTATATTATGAATTTTCCCTGAGTAGCTAAAATGGAAGAGAGCTGGTGATTGTTAGGAAAGAATCCTGATATACATGACCGTCGAGCAACACACAGCCAAGGCACAAAAACCAGAAAATGCTGGAAATACTCAGGTGGTCAGGCAGCACCTGTGGAGAGAGAGAAACAGAGTTAACGTTTCAGTTCGATGACCTTTCGTCAGAACTGGAAAAAATTTAGAGATGTAACAGGTTTTAAGCAAGTGCAGAGGCAGGGAAATGGAGGGAGGGAGGGGCGGAGGGAAACAAAAGGGAAGGTTTGCGATAGGGTGGAAGGCAGGAGTGATTATTAAATGACATAAAAGGGATGATGGTGTGAGGCAAAAGGACAAGTAAATAAACAAAAGTTGGGTCTAGTGAAGGTGTAAATGGGAATGGCAGAATCTTCAACAGCTACCGTCCAAAAAGTACTTGTGTTGTTTTCTTAAAGCCTTTCTACAGTAACTGGCAACAACAGGAACAAGCTGGTTTTAATATAATCCTCTCGTTAACGACGTGCTTACACAAGCACAATGTTTCTTGTACTTATTACATGAAACCTTCCATGAAAGAGAAAAAAAAACACCCACCGCTCATCCAAGTAACCAACAGGCCAGAATTCAGCATCAGGATTATGCACATGTGTCTTTTCAACCCAATGTTTAAAGTGGTTAAGGTTAAGGACAATATTAACCAGCGCTGTGGGAGAACAGCTCCACAAGCTGTTCCAGTCCTCTGAGAAACTGGCGAGGACGTGTTGTCCGCACATGTTACACACTTACCAAAAAAAAGGTGACAAGTGTGTTTTTGTAGCAGTTTGGTACAACGGAGCGGCTTGCTCCGCCATTTCAGAGGGTAGTTAAGAGTCAACCACATTGCTGTAGGTCTGGAGTCACATATAGGCCAGACCGGGTAAGGACGGCAGATTTTCTTCCCTAAAAAAGGACATTAGCGAACCAGATGGGTTTTTAATCTGGTAGTTTCATGGTCACCATTACTGATACTAACTTTAATTCCAGATTTATTTAATTTCCCAGCTGTGGTGGGACTTAAACTCATGAGTTCAGGACTTACTGGATTACTAGTCCTGTAACATAACCACTACGCTACTGCACCCCCTACAGTTTTCCCATTGCAGAATTGAGTATTCTTTTTCTTTCCTCACCTGAAGGTACCAACCCAAGCAAGGTTGCAGTTTGACAGGTGCCAGTTGCCACCAGATAGATCGCCAAGGTGGCCATTCCTCACGTGTGAGCCCAGAGAGGGTTGTCAGGCTGTTCAGCTGTGGTAGGGCAGGGGGACAACAACAGCGGAGCCCAATGCAGCCTTCATCCAGTGTCCACGCATGCCAGCACTTTTCAGCAGTAGACCCGGAATGAATAGCGGGAATCCTGGTCCATTTCTTCTTCTCCTAGCCAAAAGGAGCATTGAGCCAATTACAATCTGGTTACCACCATCCCGAGTTGACATGAACACAGACTGGGAATCAAACATTGGACCTTCTAGTTTAGAATGGGTAGTTCACTTCCAAACTGAATCATCAGGGGAGTCAGTCTTTGTAATTGTCTAACATAAACAAGGTAGCTTTCTTTTTTTGTCTGTCTGTTCCTTCATCGGCTAAAGTCATTAGTTCTTCAAACAAGAGCTGGGTAAATATTTAATTAGGAATGGGATTGGAAGTTTTCAGGATAGATACAGCCAGAGGTGGTCGAATATTCTGTAGAACATTTATACAAAAGCAAAATACTGCAGATGCTGGATATCTGAAATAAAAAACAGAAAATGCTGGAAATACTCAGCAGGTCAGGCAACATCTGTAGAGAGAGAGAAACAGAGTCAACATGTCAGACCTGAAAACAGATGCTGCTTGGCCTGCTGAGCATTTCCAGCAATTTCTGTTTTTAATTCTGTAGAACACAATGGCTGCTGTGTCAGTGCGACCAAGGAACTACCATCTTTGGAAAAGGCAGGACAGAAAAGTGGAGACTTGGGGGAGGGACAGATCCCCTGGATTTTTGCTTGCTCATCTTTGGGGGTCAGGGAGCTATTTGCAGAACCAGCCTCGCCAATACTGGCAATTCTCAAATGAAGTCGATATGCAATTTTCAAGTGGCAGTCTTGAAGTAGCGCCAAAGTTGAAGAGGTCAGCCCCTTTAGCTCAAATTCCATACTACCTCTAGCCTCCCTCTTGGACTCTGTCAGGACGCCCTTTGAGAATCGTGAATCTTGGCAGCGACCACAGTACTTTTCCCTCAGGAGATTAAATAAGTAGGGCCGAGTCCGTGAAAGGGCAGATTGTACATAGTCTGTGGAAGAAGCAGGCGTGACAAGCCAAATGGTCGTATCTCATTCTGTGCTCCTTTTATATTCCTTTCGGATAATGCTCTGCCGTTCTGCTTTGAATTTGATGACAGTGTCTGAAAATGCAGGCTTTTTTTTGGCTGAACAAGATCCAATCAAACTCAGCTGAAGACAGTTCAGTCTGACTGAAAACACGAACACTGGGGTGTCAACACAGGGAACCAGAAGGAAGAGCTGACCGAGTAACACCTTGAAAAATAGCATATTTGTGATCTGCTGTTAAAAAAAAACATTTTACTGAAATAAATCTATTATAAAAACAGCAGGAAACATTTTTTTGATAATGCGCAGGTCAATAATTATGGCCAATACTGCCTGGGTGATGTCACAGACCCAGACTGCCGCTTCTGTTGGAGTCATCACCATTCCGAGCTTCGGTGGGGTCAGCTTCTGGGTGGAGTGGCACATCAGCCCCAATACCACTTGGATGTTGATCCAACAATTCCACTGACTCAGCCAGCTAAGGCATCGGGCAAGGTCCGGCCGGAAAACATCTCTGCACCGAGTGGAAGAAGCTGGGCGGTGGAGGAATCGGATGGGTCAGCAGACGAACATGGAGTGCCAATCTGCTCGGCCCTTTGTCCCCAGCTACCTCGTACGCTTGCTGGAACTTTGTACGGTCAATATGAAGGTTGTAGCCTCCTATACATGATCATAGAATCATAGAATAATACAGCACTGAAGCAGGCCATTCGGCCCATCGAGTCTGCGCGGCTCTGTCGAAGAGCAATCCAGTTAGTCCCACTTTTTCCCCCATATCCCTGCAATTCTTTCTCCAAGTATTTATCCAATTTCCTTTTGAAGGCTACTATTGAATCTGTATCACCAGCCTAAGGGTGGTAGAGGCAGAAACCCTCCTCACATTTAAAAAGTACCTGGATATGCACTTAAAGTGCTGTAACCTACAGGGCTACGGACTTAGAGCGCGAAAGTGGGATTAGGCTGGAGAGTTCTTTTTCAGCCGGCACAAACACGATGGGCCGAATGGCCTCCTTCTGTGCTGTAAATTTCTCTTTCTATGATCCTATCAGGCAGCCCATTTCAAATCCTAACCACTCGCTGCGTAAAAAGGTTTTCCTCGTGTTGCCTCTGGTTCTTTAAAATAGGAAAGATGGCTCTGGAATGATCTCAAATAATGATCGGAGTCCTCAGAGCACCCTTCACCCACTGGTGTCCGAAGCTGTCCAAGTGGACGGTCAGCTCTCACTATAGTGGTTGATGTTTTAACAGGACCCTATCCCTTTCTCGTTCTTGCCATGGAAGGAGTGCAGCGAAGATTCACCAGGCTGATACCTGGGATGGCAGGAATGATGTATGAGGAGAGATTGGGTCGATTGGGCTTGTACTCGCTGGAGTTTAGAAGAATGAGAGGGGATCTCATTGAAACTTATAAAATTCTAACAGGACTGGACAGACTAGATGCAGGAAGGATGTTCCTGATGGTCGGGGAGTCCAGAACCAGGGGTCACAGTCTAAGGATAAGGGGTAGGCCATTTAGGACAGAAATTAGGAGGAATTTCCTCACCCAGAGAGTGGTGAACCTGTGGAATTCTCTACCACAGAAGGCAGTAGAGGCCAATACATTAAATATATTCAAGAAGGAGTTGGATATATTCCTTAAGGCTAAAGGGATCAAGGGATATGGGGAGAAGGCAGGGACCGGGTACTGAATTTGGATGATCAGCCATGATCGCATTGAATGGCGGAGCAGGCTTGAGGGGCCGAATGGCCTACTCCTGCTCCTATCTTCTATATTTCTATGTTTCTACGTGGTGGCCACTAGAAGGTCCAGGCAACCAGTTGCCCATTACACACTTCTTTCTGCTTTGGTTGTGCTGAGCCCCTCAGATATTGGATGGTTACTTAAAAAGGTGTCATTTATGTCCTCCGCCTCCTCCTCCTCCTCCTCCTCCTCCCTCCTATCACCAACTTCTTCCTCTTCTTCAGATTGGTGTCACCTGAAGTGCTCTCAAATGTGGAGAAGTCAAAATTAGGCACAAATTATTGAGTATTGCCTTTGGTTATTGCCACTTTACCATAATACCAGCATGACTCATTACTGTAATTAATGTATTTTATAATCTTTTTTTATTTCAAGTTTTCTTTCCCCTTCTCTCTAGAAAGAGGCAATTCCTGCCAGGATACAGCGTTACATGTGTCAGAAGTCCTCCAAAACTTCATCAAAGTGAACATTCTTCATGGGTCAACTGAAACAGCCAGTGTGGTCTTGGCAATTTGACCATGAAGGCATCACACACACAAGCCTGTCTGCCCCAATGTCCGCACGTGCACTTTTTAAAAAGTGCAGATGGATAGCAATCAAGAGCGTGAGCACAAGTTAATCTTTACTCTCCCCCGCACAGGGACCCTAACCCTAATCCAACTGCTACCCTGTCAGCGATCAACTAATTGAAACTGGAATTAAAGCAGAGCCTCCCTGAACTGTATGGGTTAGTAACACTTCGTGCAGTGCACTTACCCAGCAGAAGCCATCGGGAGAGCTACTCTACAATCTCGAAGGAGAATACATAACTTCCTGCCATAAAGTAAATTAATCAAAAATAACCAAACATTCATAATACGCATGTAACTTCTGCAAACATGAGTACTCATCAGAACCTGAGGGCCCTGTCGATATGGTCTCCTCCTCCCTCAGCATCTGGAAGCTTGAATCGACCTTCCTTTCTGAAGCTGGCCACTGATTATCTTTCTAACCAGCTGCACTCCCTTCGCCATTGCCTCTCAGTTAATTGTGCGGCCTAGCATCTCCTGCAGCCTATTTTAAGCTCTTGAGCTGCTTCCTATGGTCCTTGGCTTCCCTCTTTTGTCAATAAGGCTTTGTTTACTGTGCAGGCGATTTTTGTTTTCAGAGGCTTCACAGCTCCAGCTGCCAGGAACACATGGGATCTGAAGCCCTTGACTGCCTCTTTCCTTTTAATGAAGCTCCTGACTGAAATGTCAAATTTGATCTCCTTGGAAAAGGTCAAGTGGCTCATTTCTAATTGTTGAGTTGATAATTTGCCTGATTGCATCTTGCAATCAATTGCATGACTTAACTTACTGCCAGTTATTTTACTGCACTTGCAAAAGCTAATGTTAGTGCTTGGCACTACTATTAATTGTCCAAATACCCTTAATGCTCAACCAATGCCAAAGTCAGCTTTAAGGTGCTTCAATAGACTTGGAACTATGCAAGGGGCTTCCTGTCACTAGAGCCTGAGTAACCTTTGAAACATTCTGGGAACTACCTTTGTGTTAATCTTGTGCATCTGTTTAATCTTGTGATCATTTGATTTTCACCACACTTCTTGTATTTAACAGGAATCCAGATGTGAGCAGCAAAAAGGGTAACTAAGCATCAAACCCAGATGTTCAATGCTGTGTATTAATACTGTTGTTTATCCAGTTTAGTTTCAAAATGGCCACCAAGGTGATGCAAGGACTTCAAAACTTGATGGCCGCGACTGCTGGGTCACATGATCGAGACTGCATTGGGCAGAGCAAGGAAAGTTCAGGGTTCAACAGGAGGCAGACAGAGAGTGAGAAGCAAAAGAGAGAGAGAAAGAGAAAGAGAGAAAGAAACTAAAGCATTGGATAATCAGGGTAGAATTGAGTTGGAAATGGAACAAGCCAATTAATCTGGGCTCACAACATTAACCTGGTTATGAAATCTTCTTTGCCATTTTCAACAAATACTTTCTAACTTCTAATATTTTCAACACATATCTACAATAATGAGCTGGTGCAAAGAGTATGAGGACATGAAGCAAAAGAGATCCAGAAACACAGAAAGAAAAGCAAGAAAGTGTGAGAGAAGGAATGCGGGCAAGAGAGAGAGACTGGGAGAATGGAGATAAAGATCACAGAGATGAGGGATTTTAACCTAAAAAAAATGGGTGGGTTGGGGGGCGTGTGGGAAGTTAAAGTGTTAAAAACCTGAACCCGCCTCCACCCCGCCCACTTCCGGTTTCAACGGGGGCGGGCAGCCAATCCGCTGCCAGGAGGCGGGCCGTCTATTTAAATATTATAATGAAGCTGGAATCCTCTGCTTTTACCTTCATTTTGAATTTAACTTTAGCTGGTTGGGTTTTGCACGCCTCGTGAAACCCGCCAGCTAATGCAAGGCGAGGACTGCTGGAGCCAGCAGGTAAGTGCCTTTACACTTACCACCTGAATCCAGCGTTCCTACCGAGCCCACCCCCCATGTTCGGAGACCCCACCATGAGGCCTCCGCCGCCCCCCCAGGCCTCCGATTTCCCCCCTACGAGGCCTTCCACCCCCCCGCCCCCGCCACACCACCATGCTCCAAAACCGCCGATCTTAAACTGACAACCCCCACTCCCGTTCCTACGGCCAACCCCGTGCTGCGCCTGGCGCCCGATAACTTCAGATCGACCCCCCGGCCCCGTGCTGCTCCCAGCCCATGATCACTTAAGACCCCTCCCCCGAGCTGGTTCTGGCCTCCGATCTTCAGCAACCCCCGATCCTCTTCCAATGCCCCCCCCACCCCGCTTACCCGGCCGACCCCCCGATGTTCAGCAACCCCTGCCCCGCTCCTCCCGCCAGCCCTCTTCCGACGCCCTCCTCATGCTCCTCCAGTTACCCGCCCGGAGCCAGCCAGATAGCCTCTCAATCTGGCTGGCTGCAAGTAGGAAACAGAGGCTGCCCATGCAAATCAGGCCCTGCCGTTAAGTGTCCTAGGCCCACCCATCTTCAGCTGTTTCATCAATGACCTTCCCTCCATCATAAGGTCAAAAATGGGGATGTTCGCTGATGACTGCACAGTGTTCAGTGCCATTCACAACTCCACAGATAATGAAGCAGTCCATGCCCGCATGCAACAAGACCCGGACGACATTCAGGCTTGGGATGATAAGTGGCAGGTAACATTCGCGCCACACAAGTGCCAGGCAATGACTATCTCCAACAACCAGTGTCTAACCACCGCCCCTTGACATTCAATGGCATTAAGATCGCCAAATCCCCCACCATCACTGATGCGCTATCAATTCTAATAAGAGGCCGAGCAGAGTTCAGAACGACAGGCTTTTATTAACTACTGAATTGCACTTCAGACAGATCAGGACTATGCCTCTAGTGGACGACCGAATGCCTGGAGCTGCCATGCGGCCGTCCTTATACTCGGTAGCCGAGGGCGGAGTCAGCTGAGGCATAGTCAGACGTAACAGTGAAACAAGAGTGAACGACAACAACAACAGCAACAACAACAACAACAAGTGAACACAGTGAACTACAGTGGTTTACCACATTCACCCCTCGTTTAAAATTAAGTCCGGCGGGGTGAAGTGTATCAAAAGTTCGAGTAGGCGTGTCTGTCGGGCGGCCTCGTTTGCCGTCGAGATCTTCGTGGCGACGGTTGCGATGTTACAGCTTCCAACGACGCGTCTTGAGCGGGGTCGGGCACCGGTGTATCGTCCCCTTTGGTGTTGGGTGGGCGAGTGGACTCCGGCTGGTCCTGGGGTCGCGGCATGCCGTCTACTGGGGTGGAATGGATAGGGGTGAGAATTTGGTCTACTGAATTTTGGGCCGTGTCGAAGGGGGTCGTGGTGGAGGGCAATGGTGATGGGTCAGTGGACCCCGAGGGTGCCAGATCTCTAATGGAGACTGTATCCTCCCGCCCGTCCGAGTATGCCACGTAGGCATACTGGGGGTTGGCATGGAGGAGGTGAACCTTCTCTACCAGGGGAGCCGTTTTGTGGGACCTTACATGCTTCCTCAGCAGGACGGGCCCTGGAGACGTCAGCCAGTGTGGTAGTGAGGTACCGGATGTGGACCTCCGGGGAAAAACGAACATTCGCTCATGGGGGGTGGTGTTGGTGGCCGTACACAGCAGTGACCGGATGGAGTGGAGCGCATCAGGTAGGACATCCTGCCAACGGGAGGTCGGAAGGCCCCTAGATTTTAAGGCTAGGAGGGCCGCCTTCCAAACCGTCGCGTTTTCTCTTTCAACCTGTCCGTTCCCCCGGGGGTTGTAGCTGGTGGTCCGGCTTGAGGCAATACCTCTCATGAGCAGGTACTGACGGAGTTCGTCGCTCATGAAGGACGAGCCCCGGTCGCTATGAATATAGCTGGGAAAACCGAACAGAGCAAAGAGGTTGTGCAGGCATTTAATGACCGTAGCGGTGGTCGTGTCCGGGCAGGGGATGGCGAAAGGGAAACGGGAGTACTCATCAACTATGTTGAGGAAGTACACATTACGGTCAGAGGAGGGGAGGGGCCCTTTAAAGTCGACACTCAGGCGCTCAAAAGGGCGGGTGGCCTTGATCAGGTTTGCTCTGTCAGGCGTATAGAAGCGCGGCTTGCACTCTGCACAGACTGGGCAGCTCCTGGTCATGGTCCTGACCTCCTCGATGGAGTAAGGCAGGTTGCGGCCTTTAATGAAATGGAAGAACCTGGTGACCCCCGGGTGGCAGAGGTCATTGTGGAGGCCCCGTAGTCTATCGATCTGCGCGGTGGCGCATGTGCCTCGCGATAGAGCATCTGAGGGTTCGTTGAGTTTCCCGGGCCGGTACAAGATCTTGTCATTTTTGATTTTGCCCCTCTGCTTGTTGTTGAACATGAAAGCGACTGAACGTTGGTCAGTAAGCAGGGTAAATCGTTTTCCAGCCAGGTAGTGCCGCCAGTGGCGCACCGCCTCCACAATGGCCTGGGCCTCTTTTTCCACAGAGGAGTGTCTGAGTTCGGAGCCCTGGAGGGTTCGTGAAAAAAAGGCCACGGGTCTTCCCGCCTGGTTAAGGGTAGCGGCCAGGGCAAAGTCGGATGCATCGCTCTCCACCTGGAAGGGGATGGACTCGTCTACCGAGTGCATGGTGGCCTTGGCAATGTCGTCTTTTATACGGTGAAAGGCTGAGCGGGCCTCCGCCGTCAGGGGGAAGGAGGTGGACTTGATAAGTGGACGGGCTTTGTCCGCATAATGAGGGACCCACTGGGCGTAATAGGAAAAGAAGCCCAGGCACCTTTTGAGGGCCTTGAGACAGTGGGGCAGGGGAAGTTCCATCAATGGGCGCATCCGGTCAGGGTCAGGGCCGATGACTCCGTGTTCCACCACGCAACCAAGGATAGCGAGGCGGGCTGTGCGGAATATGCACTTTTCCTTGTTGTATGTGAGGTTTAGGAGTTGGGCCGTGCGAAGGAACTTATCAAGATTGGCGTCATGGTCCTGCAGGTCATGGCCGCAGATGGTCACGTTGTCCAGGTAGGGAAACGTGGCCTGTAACGCATTCTCGTCGACCATCCGGTCCATCTCCCTCTGGAAGACGGAGACACCGTTGGTGACGCCGAAAGGAACCCTGAGGAAGTGAAAAAGACGGCCGTTTGCCTCGAAAGCTGTGTACTGGCGGTCCTCGGGGCGGATAGGGATTTGGTGGTATGCTGCCTTGAGGTCAATGGTCGAGAAAACGCGATATTGCGCTATCTTATTAACCATGTCGGCTATGCGGGGGAGAGGGTATGCGTCCAACTGGGTGTACTTGTTGATAGTCTGGCTGTAGTCAATGACCAGGCGCTGCTTGTTGCCAGTCTTAACGACTACCACCTGAGCTCGCCAGGGGCTGGTACTATCCTCAATAATCCCCTCTTTCAGGAGCCGCGTCACCTCAGATCTTATGAAGGATCTGTCCCCGGTGCTGTATCGCCTGCTCTTTGTGGCGATAGGCTTGCAGTCGTGGGTGAGGTTGGCGAACGGGGGGGGGGGTGATTTTGAGGGTGGAGAGACTACAGGTGGGGCGCGGCGGGCAATTTAAAAACTGCTGGTTGCAGACAGTGAGCGGGGGAAGAGGTCCACCGTATGTCAAGGTGACGCTCTTAAAGTGACAATGAAAGTCCAACCCCAGCAGAACGGCAGCGCAGAGATGTGGCAGGACGAATAGCTTTACATTTTTATAAACGGAGCCCTTCACCGAGAGGGTCACTACGCAGTAGCCGCCGACGTCTGCTGAGTGAGATTTTGAGGCCATGGAGATCCGATGGCGCGTTGGCCGGACCGAGAGGGAATAATGCCGTACCGTATCAGGGTGTATGAAGCTCTCCGTGCTCCCGGAATCAAAAAGGCAAGTTGTGGCGCGGCCATTTACCTGGATGTCCATCGTGGACCTGGCTAGCTGATGGGGTCTGGATTGATCCAGCATAATGGAGGCCGCTGTGGAGTCGGGAGCGTCGCTGTAGAACCCCGGTGAGGCGGCGGTGGGTGAGTCGGGGGCCCGTTGGCAAAATGGTGGACAAAATGGCGGCGTCGGAGAAGAAGGACAAAATGGCGGCGCCCATGACGATCCCGATCCCCACGAGGCTGGAGGAAGGCAAGATGGCCGCTCCCACGAATCGCACGCGGCGCTGCTGGAGGTAGGGGTCTTCTGACTTCTGCAGACGCCAGCGTAGTGTCCCTTCTTACCGCAGGCAGAGCAGACCGCGTTTTTCGCCGGGCAGCGCGCCCTGGGGTGTTTGGTTTGGACACAGAAATAACATTTCTGGCTCGGGCGGGACATCGCTGCAGCAGTTGAGGCCGGGGCCCGTGGCGGCGCCGCGTCCCAAGATGGCGGCGGCTGCGGCATCCATGAGGCGGCCGCGCGGTCCGGGGAGTAGGCCTCCATGTTCCGGTGGGCTACGTCCAACGAAAGGGTGAGTGAAATCGCCTTCTTCAGGTCGAGCTTGCTACTTTCCAGCAGTCGCTGCCGTGTGTGAGTGGACCTGAGGCCCGCAACGAGGGCGTCACGGATGAGCTCCTCCGTATGTTCCGTGGCTGATACTTGCTTGCATTCGCAGGCTCGGCCGAGTTCCTTCAGCGCCCGTATGTATGCTTCTGTGGGTTCCCCGGGCTGTTGTTTGCGAGACCCCAGGAGATGTCTTGCGTAAACATAGTTGACCGGGCGTGCGTATTGCTCCTTCAAAATGTCGATAGCCCCCTGGTAGCTCGTAGCATCCCGGATAAGGGCAAAAGCTCGGTGGTTTACTTTAGAATTCAGCACCCTGAGCTTGTCGGCGTCGGTGGCGACGGTCTCGCCGGATGCAGCCAGAAAGGACTCAAAACAGTTCAGCCAGTGCGAGAACTTAGCAGTCGAGTCCGGTTCTTGCGGGTCGAGTTCCAGGCACTTGATCTTAAGTATCTGCAGCATCGTTATTATTATTATTTTTTTTTTTCAGTAGTTAATAAAATTGATGCGCTATCAATTCTAATAAGAGGCCGAGCAGAGTTCAGAACGACAGGCTTTTATTAACTACTGAATTGCACTTCAGACAGATCAGGACTATTGTAGGGGGTTTTTCTGCTCTCTTGCCCGTTCTGGCCCCCTGCCAGGCTTCGTGCAAGAATTACCCTTGAGTGGTTCGACCCACCCCCCCCTACGGTTCTAGACCTTGGACTTAGATGCAGAGAACAGTAGTGCAGAGAAGAGGACTCAATAGACCAGGCTGAATAGCATGAAATGGATGCTTTTATTTTTGAACAGTTTGAAGCATTACAAAATACATGTCATAGGCACAGATTAAAGTAACTACAATCATGCACAAATTTATGAACTTGACTCTATGGAAATGGGGAACACACGGCACATCGTAAAAGGGGGAACACATTACGATTTCCCTTAACTCCCTCCCCTATACCTAAACTAAGTTTCGACCTGGGGAACTTGGGATCATGCTCACCACTCTCGAAATCGCGAAAAGGGGTTCGCAGACTTTTTGACACCGCTTCCCATCGTCACGTGGATTGGAAGCTTCTGGCGCAGTCGATATTCTCTCCTCCCTCGAGGCGGTGGGGTAGACCCAGCCTCGATGAGCGCTCGTCAAGGTTGAGATCCACAATCGTGGATTTTGGTTCATGGAGTAGACCTAGATGCAGGTTATGCACATGGGAGAATCTTGTGGCATCGATCGCCGGTTCTCCAGAGGGTTTCTTCTCCGTCGGCCTGGGTCGTCGATGATCTCCCGACCCCAGTACCCAGGCCACCCTTGTCGTCTTCTCATCGTGGCCAAGCCTTGTTTGGCTGAACACCGGCCACGTTGTCCTTTTTCCGAAAACGTCCGTCTTTAAAAAGACGAAAACGTTTTCATCGATCTGCCGAAGTGGAAGAGGCGCCGATCCGGGCACCGTCCGCCCTTCGTTCGTTCCTCGTAGAAGAAAGTTCTTGAAGAAATGGAAGCCTGAAGTCGCCCAACAAGAAGCCGTAGCAGTGAAGAAGTGACTTAGATGGACTTTCAATCCATAGTTATACTCTTTTGGGACAGTCTTATCTCCCGCCAAATCATAGTCCTGTCTTTGTATTAATTTTGGCGGGCAGGAATCTCTGCAGGGGCGCTTTGTCTTGTAACGGAGCCGGTGATAACTTGAACTGGCCTTCCTGGCCGATAATGTCTGTTAATGTCCTTTGCATTGTCACCGCGGCTCGGTTCGCATATTGATCGGTCCGGACATTTTCCTTGATGGCTGCTAAACGGTTTTTCCTTTGTACGATAAATGGGTATAAGTGTTTTTACATTGTCCGCCCATATCTTGATGGGCCCCATCCTGTACTTATAATCCATTGAATATGTATGCTGTTGCTCTGAGTTTCGGTTCCCAGATACTGGCTTTCGCGGGCTCACTGTCTTCAATCCACAAGCCTGTCTGGCTTGCAGTAACAGAAATAAAATGGTTCATAAACTGATCACGGGGCCTGGCGGCCATTTTGTATGCCCTTTTATCAAAGGTTTTTCTGTGCAAGCTTACTTTGGTCAATAAACAGTCTTATTTTATCCAGTTTTCTTGCGTGATTTTTTTGCTGAAAATTGCGAATCTTATACTATGCCTCTAGTGGACGACCGAATGCCTGGAGCTGCCATGCGGCCGTCCTTATACTCGGTAGCCGAGGGCGGAGTCAGCTGAGGCATAGTCAGACGTAACAGTGAAACAAGAGTGAACGACAACAACAACAACAACAAGTGAACACTGAACTACAGTGGTTTACCACAATCACCATCCTGGGGGGTCACCATTGACTAGAAACTTAACTGGACCAGCCACATAAATATTGTGGCAACAAGAGCAGGTCAGAGGCTGGGTATTCTGCGGCGAGTGTCTCACCTCCTGACTCCCCAAAGCCTTTCCACCATCTACAAGGCACAATTCAGGAGTGTGATGGAATACTCTCCACTTGCCTGGATGAGTGCAGCTCCAACAACACTCAAGAAGCTCAACACCATCCAAGACAAAGCAGCCCACTTGATTGGCACCCCATCCACCACCTTAAACATTCACTCCCTCCACCACCGGCGTACCGTGGCTGCACTGTGTACCATCTACAAGATGCACTGCAGCAACTTGCCAAGGCTTCTTCAGCAGCACTTCCCAAACCCGCGACCTCTTCCACCTAGAAGGACAAGGGCAGCAGGCGCATGGGAACATCACCACCTCCAAGTTCCCTTCCAAGTCACACACCATCCTGACTTGGAAGTATATCGGCCGTTCCTTCATCGTCTCTGGGTCAAAATCCTGGAACTCCCTCCCTGACAGCACTGTGGGAGTACCTTCACCAAAAGGACTGCAGCGGTTCAAGAAGGCAGCTCACCACCACCTTCTCGAGGGCAATTAAGGATGGGCAATAAATGCTGGCCCTGCCAGCGATGCCCACATCCCATAAACGAATAAAAAAATAGTCAGGGCCTGTGGGTAACCGTAGACAAATCACAAATGTTTATATGAATGGGGGGTAGAATTTCGAAGCTGGGCCCAGGCTCAGCGTGGTAGGAGCAGCGCGCCCAAACCAAGAGGCCCAAGGGCGGCCCAAAATTGGTCTTGGAGCCTCATTTGCATTTTATGTGCGAGCTGCCAGCCTCTGTTGCGAATCCACAAATGGGTCATGAGTGTCGGGCCACTTGCCTCACCAGCAGTGACCCACAGGTAAGTCCCGGGAGAGAGGTTGGAGCGGGCTGTGGTGGGGAGGCTGATCATAATGAGTATACAGTCGTAAGCGCACGCCTGCTCCTTCTGGCCCCACAGGAAGGTGGGTGTTTTTAAAAATAAACTTTCCTTTCCTTGGTGGCCACGGGGGCTGCTGAAGAGTCCTGAGCGGAACAGGCCCAACGAGAAACAGGCACGACGCCTACCAATATCCACCCTTGGGTTTGCAAGTTTGCTACAATGTGTCGGGTAAATCTTCCCCCCCCCCCCCCACAACTAAAAGGCGCTGGGAGAAGGAAAGTGAGTAACAGGGCGAGAGGCCGCAAAATGTTTGTAAAGGCAGAAAATCAAATTCAAGAGAGAAAGAAACTCAAATTCAAGAGAGAAAGAAACTCAAATTCAAGAGGGAAAGAAACTCAAATTCAAGAGGGAAAGAAACTCAAATTCAAGAGAGAGAGAAAATCTAATTCAAGAGGGAAAGAAACTCAAATTCAAGAGAGAGAGAAACTCAAATTCAAGAGAGAGAGAAAATCAAATTCAAGAGGGAAAGAAACTCAAATTCAAGAGAGAGAGAAAATCAAATTCAAGAGGGAAAGAAACTCAAATTCAAGAGAGAGAGAAAATCAAATTCAAGAGGGAAAGAAACTCAAATTCAAGAGAGAGAGAAAATCAAATTCAAGAGGGAAAGAAACTCAAATTCAAGAGAGAGAGAAAATCAAATTCAAGAGAGAGAGAAAATCAAATTCAAGAGAGAGAGAAAATCAAATTCAAGAGGGAAAGAAACTCAAATTCAAGAGAGAGAGAAAATCAAATTCAAGAGAGAGAGAAAATCAAATTCAAGAGGGAAAGAAACTCAAATTCAAGAGAGAGAGAAAATCAAATTCAAGAGAGAAATACGAATCAAGAAAATGTTAGAGAAAAAAAATCAGACGAGACACAGAAAAGAAAATGAAGTCAGAAACAGTTGCGAACACATTACTTTTCCTTTCTGGTTTCCAAGTTAAACCTGCATTTCTTTTGCAGTTTACATACATGCAAGCACCTTTAGATTTATAAGTCTTTAACAACATAATTCTTCCTATCCTTGTCCAGGTGCGTTCCTACTTGTACGTGATTACAACAAAATATATTCGAAAACCAACAAGGAAATACAGGAAAACAAATTGTCGCCTGCAGGAAAAGCCTGGTCATGACCTGGGAACACTGGGCTTGACAAGCGGCTTCCTCTCAACAGCATCAGGTTCCTTTTGCGAATTGTCCCAGTCAGAATCCTGAGCGTGTCTGGAAAGAGTCAGTCACTGAATATTAGTTTGCGGCAAGCAGTAACTCTGAAACTGGTGATAGGATTGCATTACATAGAATTTTACAGCACAGAAACAGGCCATTCGGCCCAACAGGTCTGTGCCGGTGTTTATGCTCCACGCGAGCCTCCTCCCACCCGACTTCATCTCACCCTATCAACATATCCTTCTATTCCTTTCTCCCTCATGTACTTATCTAGCTTCCCCTGAAATGCTTTTCACCTCAACCACTCCATGTGGTGGCAAGTTCCACATTCTCACCGAGTAAATAATTTAGGAATATTTCACTAAATATAATAGAGGACTTTGTCTCAGGTTTTCACAATTCAGATGGCTGGAAATCATCTCTAAATCTCACCGGACTTAATAAGTCACCTTCTTTAATCAAACTCTTGATATTTTTTTTAAGCGAGCTTACTGAAAAGCAGGTACATGTCAACAAACCTGTTAATGACTAAATGCTGCAGCTGGAGTTTCTCCAAACTATAACGTGATTTCCTCTTGTGAAATTGGGAATTGCTTTTTGTCAATGGACCTGCTGGCCTGAGGTCTTTCGGTAAATTGATTTGTATCTTCGTACAAGTGCATTTATCTTCTCGGAAGCTTAAAAACAATGTTGACTGATTTTTCACCAAACCAATTGATTGAGCAAAAGCTATGCATCTGTGAGCACTGATTTAGCCATCTGATGTGTAAACCCATACTCAATTGTTTCTTTTTCTCTTGGTATTGCCTCCCCTCGGAGTTAGCACTATGAGCAGTTGGGGAGGGTGGTGCATGAGGCGGTGCTGTTTACAACTGACTTGCCTTGATGCCTTTAACATGACAAACGGCCCAGGGTACTTCATAGTTGGGTAAATGAAACCAAACCATTGGAAGGAATGACCAAAATTGAAGCCGTGGGTTGGGAGGACCTTATTGAAAAGCAATTTTCATCGCTTCGCCATCGGCGGCCATGCCTTCAGTGGCCTAGTCCCTAAGCTCTGGAATTCCCTGCCTAAACCTCTCCGCCTCTCCGCCTCTCTTTCCTCCTTTAAGACGCTCCGTAAAATTTACCTCTTTGACCAAGCTTTTGGTCACCTGTTTTAATATCTCCTTATGTGGCTCGGTGTTCAAATTTTGTTTGACGACGCTCCTGTGAAGAGCCTTGGGACGTTTTACCACATTAAAGGCACTAACACTAAGGCTGCAGATCATCTCTTGCAAGTTGTTGTTTTTGCTGGTTCTCATTGGCAAACATGTAGAAGCTGGTGTCTCTGAGAGGCAGCAAAGAGACCAAGGATAGAAACTTGGGGGAGTCCAGAGGCAATGGTGCAGGGATGCAAAGCGAAACCATTGCTGGAGTTGCTATACTGGGATAGGTAGGAGTGGAATCATGCTGGAGCAATCCCATGGAGCTGGAGAGTGAGGGGAGAGGAGTTGGTGGAGGATGGTGTGGTCGAGAGAGGTCAAGGCGGATGTAGATGGACAAAAGATAGGATAATGGATAGGATGAGCTTAGATGGGCCTACAGGACTTTCACAGAAAGAAAGGGAATATCAAGAGACATGTGCGTTTAAAGGCGCTGCACAGTGCCCGTGAATGGGCCTGTAAATTGAGGGGAGTGCTGTGGGGAACAAATGGTCTTTTTAAACCACTTCCTCCTGCAATCTACTGGGCTATCAAATGACTTGGTGGCAACTCTGTGAGCGCCACAAAAAGTGGTGCACATACGGTTAGTCTAAGATATAGAAGAGAGCGTTACTAAGTTATTTAATTTTTGCCTGCCTCCAGTAGAAGTATAATCAAAAGAAGAGCGAGTGTGGTTTGGGTGATTTTTTTTTTTCTTAGCCAACATCAAGACGTACTTCCCATTTCAAGTGGGTGTGCCGGCATTTCCGAGGATGCGAGAGGGAAGCGGGTTGGTGCTTGGGTTGGGGGCCTCTCATTGGAACACCGAGCTGGTGAGGTGGCCTGCAGCCTTGGTGTTGACCTTTTTTTCTTCCACCAGACTTCCGGGCCACTGGGGCCTGCTTCCCCTTTGTCAGTTTTCCATGCTTCCCATTCTACTTATCCATCTGCTGTTAGTCATTCGCATTGTCCGAGGTAAAAATTGATATGTGTTGCACCTTTGCTCCAGGCGCCAAGCAGAACAATTTAGCAGTGGGGTGGCCTGCACCCAAGCTGTACAGACGTTGATCCCACTGCTAAATTCGTGGGGGCACTTTTTTAGGCGTCCTAAAACAAGAATTAAGCCCTTTAAATATGTAAATGTAGGGGCTTAATGCCTGTTGATGGACCCCATAGAGCGATTGGCAATGAGTGCAGCAGGAGTTGGGCCTTCCCCACTCGGGATTCTTCAGTGGCCCCTAACTCCAGGTAAGTGGTTAAAAATGTGATCTGTCAGAAAACTCAAACTTTGGAGCCAGGAGGAGCAGGATAACTCCCCCCTCCACCGACTCCACAGGAGTCACGTTCCCCACATCCTCCCTATAGCTCACTCCAATCCCTCCCCCTTCTGGGACTTACCTGTGGGCCTCTGCTGAGAGGCTGGCAGCCCAGCGTTGATGTCTTCACTCGGGGGAGCTGCCTGTGGAGCCGCGACCAGCCCCAGCAGCTCGTACCGCGAATATTACTGAGCCCTGAGGACCGGCTTACATTGATCCTCGGGCCTCTCGATTCGGGCTCACGCGACTCACGCAGCACCAAGTCCTAGGCCCGAAAATGGGCCAAGACTAATATCTAGGCCCCTGCGTCTTGTAAATGTATTTTATTTCTTTGATTTAGCGTGCAAAGTTAAAGCACATGGGATTGGGGGGTAAGGTACTGACTTGGATAGAAAACTGGTTGGCAGACAGGAAGCAAAGAGTTGGAATAAACGGGACTTTTTCCGAGTGGCAGGCAGTGACTAGTGGGGTACCGCAGGGATCGGTCCTAGGACCCCAGTTATTCACAATATATATTAATGATCTAGGCTAGATGTAATATCTCCAAGTTTGCAGATGACACAAAGCTGGGTGGGCGTGTGTGCTGTGAGGAGGATGCAGAGAAACTCCAGTTTGATTTGGACAGGTTGGGTGATTGGGCAGATGCATGGCAGTATAATGTGGATAAATGCAAGGTTCTCCACTTTGGTGGCAAAAACAGGAAGGCAGATTATTATCTGAACGGCAATAGATTGGGAAAAGGGGAAGTGCAACGAGACCTGGGTGTCCTTGTGCACCAGTCGCTGAAGGTAAGCATGCAGGTGCAGCAGGCGGTTAAGGCAAATGGTATGTTGGCCTTCATAGTGAGAGGATTCGAGTACAGGAGCAAGGATGTCTTGCTGCAGTTGTACAGGGCCTTGGTGAGACCACACCTTGAGTATTGTGTGCAGTTTTGGTCACCTTATCTGAGGAAGGATGTTCTTGCCATGGAGGGAGTGCAGCGAAGATTCACCAGACTGATACCTGGCATGGCAGGAATGACGTATGAAGAGAGATTGGGTCGATTCGGCTTATATTCGCTAGAGTTTAGAAGAATGAGAGGGGATCTCATTGAAACTTATAAAATTCTAACAGGACTAGACGCAGGAAGGATGTTCCCGATGACGGGGGAGTCCAGAACCAGGGGTCACAGTCTAAGGATAAGGGGTAAGCCATTTAGGACTGAGATGAGGAGGAATTTCTTCACCCAGAGAGTGGTGAACCTGTGGAATTCTCTACCACAGAAGACAGTTGAGGCCAATTCATTAAATATATTCAAGATTCAAGAAGGAGTTAGATATATTTCTTAAGGCTAAAGGGATCAAGGGATATGGGGAGAAAACAGGGACAGGGTACTGAATTTGGATGACCAGCCATGATCGCATTGAATGGTGGAGCAGGCTCGAGGGGCTGAATGGCCTACTCCTGCTCCTATCTTCTATGTTTCTATTTCTCTCATCATGTCTCCTGCGCATATCACTTCTGCCAGTTAACTGCATTTAAGCACTTTACAAGTCATTCTATTTATTTTCCTGTGTGTGTGTGGCTGTTCTGTATTTCAACCCTTGTTCTGTTCCTTTTTAACTGCCGTTCATCTGTAATATCTCTCAGTTCTAAGGAAGGGCTCAACACCCAAAATGTCGACTGACTCGTGTTCTCTCTCGACAGAGGCTACCTGACCTACTGAGCGTCTCTAGCATGTTCTGGCCTCCTGAGGCAATACACAATGTTTCAACATAATTAGCGTGTCACCAAGGAGATGGTTAAGCTCCAGTTAATGTTTACAGTTGCTGATGATCAAGGTTCTTTCTACATGTTAATGTGGATTCCAAAAGTCAAACAAAGCAAGGCTTTGAGTACATTATGCACTAATACATCCTTTCATTTCACAATAACAACCACGCCATCATGTACGTTACATCTCGTCACTCTTGCCCTGTTATGAATGATGTCTGAAACTATGTTAGGGAGAGGCGAAAGGTTGTTAGCGTGAAATGTATTGCTGAAAAGATTTAGGTGTATTTCGTTCATCAGAACCAACAGACAAGTCTGACTCCCAACATATGCTTTCCAAAGCCCAATAGAGCAAGTTAGGAATAAGAACTTCTCTCATCTTCTGATTAAGCACTTTACAGCCTTCCGGACTCAATATCGAGTTCAACAATTTCAGATCATAACCTCGGCCCCTATTTGGTTTGTGCCTTTTCCTTTTTCCTCTCTCTCCCGCACGGCAGCTGTCTCTCACTCTGCCAGCGCATTTCACACGTCATCTAGAGCCATTGTTTGTTTCTTTACCTGTCCTATTACCATCTCGTCTCACCTTGAATATCTCTTAATGTCTCTTCTTTCATCCCCTCCCCCATTTCCCAGCCCCCAAACTGCCTTTTAATCTGTTTCATTTCCTGTCTTTTTTTTCTCAGTTCTGACGAAGGGTTTCGACCCGAAACGTTGACTCTGTTTCTCTCTCCACGGATGTTGCCTGGCCTGCTGAGTTTTTCCAGCATTTTCTGTTGTTATTTCTCTTGTCCCTGTTATTCTCCCTACCCTCACAGCCCATCCTCGAACAACTGCCAGCCAAAGCACCTGTAAGTGAGCAGCAAACAATTCATAACCCCCTGACTGTCCCAGATCTTTTGGGGCCATGTAGAGCCAACTTGAACACCCCAACTGCACCACTTCAAAACCTCCTGGATTCTCCAGACTGTCGGGCCTTGCTATTTCATATTTTAAATGAGTTACGAGGAGTCATAACAGCACAGAAGGAGGCCATTCGGCCCATCGAGTCCATGCCGAGTGATTAAGGAAGTTAGGCTTGATCTCTTTGGAAAAGAGGAGACTTTGAGGTGACAGAATTAAGCTTTTCAAGTTTATAAAGGGATAGATAAAGCTGATCAGGGGAAAATGTTAATTCTTATGAAGGGTTAAAAAACCAGGGGATACAGGTTACAAAATGAAGAAGTCAGGAGTGAGAAGGAAGCTAGTTGAACAGTAGCTCTTATGTCCATTAATAAATAGACATTCTTATTATGAACACAGCTAGCTTTTGCTAGACACTTTTATTGAGCACATGTGGACTAGGTACAGTATCTGTAGAGGCATCCCTCTTGACTGCTGCCTTGTGGGTAGCCTACTGCCTCATGGGTAATGTAGTCTTAATATACATACAGCTGGGTAGTGTAGTCTTATATACATACAGCTACATACAGCTCTACACAGCTCTATGGCTCCACCTAGTGCCCACTATAGAATGACATGGTATTGATCATTACATCCCCTTTCTTTGAGGTTTAACAAAATCAATATCAATCAACTTTCAAGAAAACAATAAAAATAATATCAGTAACACTTTTGTTAGTGCTCTATAAACATAAACATTTTCAAAACAGTCAACACATTTTCAAAGCTTTACATTGTACTCAAAGATTAAGTCTATCAGGCTTTTTTACTTCACGTGTGGATCTTCTCAACACTGGTAAGTCTGATGTGTTTTCATGAGATTGTTCTGGCGGTGAATGACAAGATGCAGTTGCGGCATTGTCATCAATCTGGTCTTGAATAGTCTCTTGTGTTTTTAGGAGGGAACGGCGGTTCCTCCTGAGAATCTGTCCTTCCTCAGTTCTAACAGTGTATGACCTTGGTCCTACTTCCTCAAGAACTGTAGCTTTCCTGTTCCATGCATCTGGATCCTCAATCCTGACAACATCATCCCTTGTCAATGGTTTTAGAGTTTTGGATGACTTGTCATAGTATGATTTCTGTTTCAGCTTTAACAGTTGAAGTCTCTGTCTCAGTTCCTCACTTTGCTGTTCTTTTGCACAGCAGGGTAGCGTGGTGCGCAACTTGTGACCCATTAGTAGTTCAGCAGGTGAAGAACCACAGTCTAAAGGTGAGGCTCGGTAGCTCAGCAGGGCGAGATAAGGATCAGACTTGCTTTCTGTCGCTTTCTTCAGTAGCTGCTTGAGCACTTGAACACCTTTCTCTGCCTTACCATTTGACTGAGCATACAAAGGACTGGATGTGATGTGCTGAAAGTCATAATGTGCTGCAAACTGTTGCCACTCCTTACAGTTGAAGCACGGACCATTGTCGCTAACGGCAATCCTGGGAATTCCATGTCTGGCGAAGATGGATTTCACATGCATTATGACACTGCTTGCTGTGGTGCTTGAGAGCAGCGCCATCTCAGGATAGTTAGAATAGTAGTCAATCACTATTAGATAGTCTTTACCATTTAAATGAAAAAGGTCCATACCAACCTTTTGCCATGGTGCTGTTGGTATGTCAGCTACTATCATTGGTTCCTTTGCCTGTTTGTTTTGGTGTTTCTGACATGTCTCACATTTGCCTATCATGTTCTCAATGTCCTTATTTATGCCAGGCCAATAAACAGTGTCTCTTGCTCTCCTTTTGCATTTTTCAATTCCGAGGTGTCCCTCATGAATCCTTTTGAGCATGTCTTGACGTAGAGCCTGTGGAATGACTATTCTGTTCTGTTTTAGTAATAGTCCACTTGTGACACTCAATTCTGACCTTATGTGAAAATATTTTGGACAGGAACCTTTTGGCCAACCATGATGAATGTTCTCTATTACTGTTTGTAATACTGTATCTTTTACTGTTTCTTCTGCTATTTGTTTTGATTTTGTGTCTGACACGGGCAGCGCTGCAGTGACCATACTCACATAAACATCCACGTCTTCTTCAGTAGAGCTCACATGACTCATTGTGGGTGCTCGGGATAGTGCATCTGCTAACACTATGTATTTGCCTGGTGTGTAGATCAGTTCAAAGTCATATCTTTGCAGCTTCATCATGAGTCATTGAATCCTTGGAGACATCTCATTCAGGTTTTTTTTATGATGGCAACCAGAGGGCTGTGGTCTGTCTCAACTGTGAAGGTGGGAAGTCCATATATGTAGCCATGAAACTTTTCTAGTCCAACTACCAAGCCTAGACATTCCTTTTCAATCTGGGCGTATCGACACTCAGTATCAGTCATAGACCTGGAGGCATAGGCAACAGGCTTCCAATCTTCACCCTCTGCTTGTAGCAAGACCGCACCTAGGCCATCTTTTGATGCATCCGTTGACACTTTGATTCTTTTTGTTGGGTCAAAGAAGGTGAGTACAGGTGTGATTGTCAGCACTGTTTTGAGGTTTATCCACTCTTGTTCATGTCTTTCTGTCCATGCGAACTCATTTGTTTTATGTAGCAGGTCTCGCAGACAGGCTGTCTTGGCTGACAAGTTAGGAATGAACTTTCCAATGAAGTTTATCATCCCCATGATGCGTAGCACTCCTTTTTTGTCAGTGGGTCGGGGCATTTTGAGTATGGCGTTTACTTTTTCCATATCTGGCTCTATTCCTTTACCAGATAGATTATCTCCTAGGAAAGTGACTTCCTGGACGCCAAACTGACACTTGGCTTTGTTGAGCTTCAGTCCATTCCGGCGTATGCTCTGTAGCACTTTAGTCAGTCTCTCATTGTGTTCTTTCAGTGCGGAGCCCCAGATGATGATGTCATCAACATAGACCCGAACTCCTTCCAAACCTTCAATTATGTGTTCCATCGCTCTATGAAAGATTTCAGATGCAGATATTATCCCGAAAGGCATTCTGAGGAAACAATACCTGCCAAATGGTGTGTTGAAGGTACAGTATTTGGTGCTCTCTTCATCCAGTTTTAGTTGCCAAAATCCTTGTGAGGCATCGAGCTTTGTGGAGTATCTGGCACCTGACATTTCACTGGTGATTTCTTCTCGCTTGGGAATCTGGTAGTGTTCACGTTTTATGTTTGCATTTAAGTCCTTTGGATCCATGCATATTCTTAGATCATTGTTCTTTTTCTTTACACATACCATGGAGTTAACCCAGTCTGTTGGCTCTTCGACTTTCCTGATGACTCCTAGTGTGGTCATTCTGTCCAGTTCATTCTTGAGCCGGTCACGCAGGGGTGCTGGAACTCTTCGTGGAGCATGTACCACTGGCTGAGCATTCTGCTTTAGCTGGATCTTGTAAGTGAATGGTAGAACTCCAAATCCTTTGAACACATCCTGGAAATTATTCACTACAGAATCCACCAAGTCATCTGGTCTGCTTATGGCACAGTTTATACGGTAGACTCTCTTGACCAGTTCTAAGTCCTCACAAGCTTTGTCACCCAGTAGTGAATCAAGTCTTTCAGCCACAACAGAAAACATGAGATGATGCACTTTGTCTTTGACTGTCACTTTAAGTCTGCATACACCTAAGCTATCTATTTTCTGTCCATTATAGTCCTTCAGTAGTACTGACTTTTTCTGTATTTTGGGCTTTTCTTTCATATTGTTAATGTCACTCATACTGATTAAGTTTGCTTTTGCCCCAGTGTCTAGTTTCAAGGTAACTAATGCTCCATTTACCTGCAGTGGGATCATCCATTTGTCCTCTTTTACTGCATTAACTTTATGTTCAGCATTGTCCATTTCTGAGGGCTGCACATTTTCTGTATCCTTTTTGATATTGTCACATGACACCATTCGTACAAAAAATGTCTCACTTAAATCAGTGTCCTCAATTACATTAACTCGTTGCCCTTTCTTAGTTTGTACTTTTGAAAAGCATTGTTTGGCAAAGTGATTCTTTCCATTACACTTTGTGCACATTTTTCCAAACGCTGGGCATTGTCTTAACTGGTGTTTGTAACCACAGCGTTTACAATTAAAAATGTCATCCTCCGATTGCTTTTCATTTCTGTTCTGCCCACGTTTCTTCCCCTTGTAGGACACAGCACCGACAGCAGCATTATCACTCATTACAATCGCATCATTATTGATTTCACTGAAAGTCTTCGCGTGCTTTCGAGCTAGCTCGCTGGCTTGGCATATTTTCACTGCATTTTCCAAATTTAGTTCGGTTTCTCTCAACAGACGTTCCCTGACTTTTTTATCATGAATACCAAACACAATCTGGTCACGAATCATGGATGATTTCAGCTCAGAGAAATTACATGTCTGTGCTTTCAGTTTCAGATCAGTTATAAAGCTATCAAAAGTCTCATTTTGCTGCTGTGTCCTTGAACAGAACATGTATCTTTCATAGGTCTCATTCTTTTTGGGAGAGCAATGTGCATCAAATTTTATTAGCACATCTCCTAATTTTTCTCTGTTCTCCTCTGGATTAATTACAAATGTATTAAATACCTCTATCGCCTGTGGGCCTGCAACTGTAAGCTGCAACGCTATCTTCCTTGCATCTGGCTTCGTACCGAATCCGATGGCTGCAATGTAGAGTTCGAATTGTTGTTTAAGAGTCTGCCAATTGTAGTCGATATTTCCTGTGAATTTCAAATGCTCTGGTGGCTTCAAATTCTCCATGTCGCTTTTCACAATTTTCAGCAGATCTTCACCATCCTGGTACCATCTTATATTCATTAATAAATAGACATTCTTATTATGAACACAGCTAGCTTTTGCTAGACACTTTTATTGAGCACATGTGGACTAGGTACAGTATCTGTAGAGGCATCCCTCTTGACTGCTGCCTTGTGGGTAGCCTAGTGCCTCATGGGTAATGTAGTCTTAATATACATACAGCTGGGTAGTGTAGTCTTATATACATACAGCTACATACAGCTACATACAGCTCTACGGCTCCACCTTGTGTCCACTATAGAATGACATGTTATTGATCATTACAGTAGGTGTTACATTTGTGGTTTCCTTTTCCCTTTCTACATAAGAACATAAGCATTAGGAGCAGGAGTAGGCCATACGACCCCTCGAGCCTGCTCCGCCATTCAATAAGATCATAGCTGATCTTCGACCTCATCTCCATTTTCCTGCCCGATCTCCATATCCCTTAATTCCCAGAGAGTCCAACAATCTATCATCTCAGCCTCGAATATGCTCATCCACTGCACTTTGGGGCAGAGAATTCCAAAGATTCACAACCCTCTGAGTGAAGAAATTCCTCTTCATCTCAGTCTTAAATGGCCGACCCCTTACCCTGAGACTATGCCCCCTAGTTCTAGACTCTCCAGCCAGGGGAAGCAACCTCTCAGCATCTACCCTGTCGATCCCCCTCAGAATCTTTCTACTCTAGATGCTTTTGTCTTCTATATTTCAGAATATCTCGTCGGTGCACCTTAGTTCCATATGTCCTTGAGAGTGTTTCCACTTGCCCTGATATCTGAGTAAAATATTGTATTGCCCTGAAATAATGAACAGAGAACACTTTTTTAGACAGCTTCAGCCACTGCTATTATTCTGTGCCTCCATGGGATCTTCCTTGTCTTTAAAAGTGGGGGAGTAACACTGCACCAGACTTTGTTTTCAGATTTAACTGCCAAGCAAATGTATTAAACATTAATAGAACAAGCAAATAGTAGCAGGAGCATTGCATTATTTTACATTTGTAGTAATTCTTTGTTAGCTCTTAATATAGTAGAACATAATAAATGGTTCACAACTCTACTAAGACTACGGCTGCAATTATTTTTTATGTAGTGATTCTTCAATCCATCTCTCGCCACTTATAACAATTGTCTGGCTTATCCAGTTCTCGTCAGAGGTTCCAGTCAGCTAACCTCTCGTCGAAGGCTCCAGAGTAAACTCGTTAATTTGAAAAAGGGAGACTGACAAATTCCTCTAAAACAGTAACTGGAGGCTTTGTGAAATTAAATAATTGTCTGTTGCTTTCAAAAGGTTGCCATTCAGACAGATATTTGAACAAATTACACAGCCTGTTTGTCAATCAGTTGAGTGGCTTGGCTCCTGAAGCAAACTGCCCAGAGACCAACCAGCAAATTGTCACCTCATTGCATTGAATTAAATTGGAACACAATTTCTGTGAGTGAAGCTAGTTTCTATACTCCTATGTACCTGGACAGAATTAAAGTAGTCAATAACAAGCTAAATATTAGACAAAACTGCATCATTTTTGTAACAGTAGACTTGTGGATTATATTACCAGGGAATCTTTTTGAAGCGGACTGTGTAACTAGATAATACAATAAATACAGGGATACAGTGAAATGGGTAGCTGAGATTGTCTTTCAATAAAAGGCAGGTTTACATAGAAACATAGAAGATAGGAGCAGGAGTAGGCCTTTCGGCCCCTCGAGCCTGTTCCGCCATTTAATGAGATCATGGCTGATCATCCAAATTCAGTACTCTGTCCCTGCTTTCTCACCATATCCCTTGATCCCTTTAGCCTTAAGAAATATATCGAACTCCTTCTTGAATATATTTAATGAATTGGCCTCAACTGCCTTCTGTGGTAGAGAATTGCACAGGTTCACCACTCTCTGGGTGAAGAAATTCCTCCTCATCTCAGTCCTCAGTTTCTTCAGCCTAATGATCTTTTCCGCTACTCGTGTTCCTAAAAATTGTTGGTCAGGAAATTCTGGAAGTCCTGCTCCGTCGTTGGAAGTATGGTGGGGCAGATCATTTGCCTGCATCCTGACCCCCATCCCAAATCCCAGCATCGACATTATTTGAATAACGGGGGTGAGCACCTGCGCCAGTAATGGCGATACTGAGGTGCCCACCCCACAGAGTCACATTATGCATATCTTGCCAAATTGCTTTCATAACTATTATCTTTATTTTACACATGTAATGAGATTTGCATTCACCCTTTCTCTTGGACACTTATTTAGCAGCACCTTGCCTCTCCACCGGGGAGGGCACAGGGTGGTCTGGTCAAAGTTTCAAGTCCTGGCTGATGCATTGCGCCTGGACTGTGTATTGATTTCTTTGTGGGTTCAATGATGAGACATTTATGAAAGAGAATGTCTTTTAATCTAAAGTCTGTTCAACTCTTTATACAGCTTTACAGGAGACACGATGCTAGTGATGCATCTAGAACGAAACTGAAACTAAACTAAACTGCCTTGCTTGTCTCTGTCACATGACCTCTGCTGGTCAGGCATAAGTAATCAATACATGCAAACATGCTGGTAAGGCATCATAATCAAACAGGCAAATAACATCACTGTTTGCTGATATCATTACATCTCCTTTTCTTAAAACAAAAGTATTTTACTTTTAACTAACAACATGTTTTCTTTGTATTAATCTGCATTTTAACTGTAACACTTAATGAACTTACATTATCATTATCATGATCAAGGTTTTTTAACCTTGCTTTGTGTGTTCACATGAAATATGTCAATACACTAGAACTTGAAGAAAGAATAAGATAACATTACTTCCTTCTATAACAATAGTCCTTAAATTTGCTCAATGAGTCTCTCAGGAGGCTTCACGTGTCTTGAGGATTTTTTGATTGATTGTCCTTGAATCTGAGTTGTTGCCTCAGATGATTGATTCTCAGCTGTGTGATCAGGTTGTTCAACAGTATCAGTCTTTTGACTTGCTGTGGCTGGTCCCATGAGAAGATCTCGATGATTTCTTCTCAGAACAGCACTCTCATCTGTCTGAATGGTGTATGATCTTGGTTGAACTTCACTCAGGACAGTTCCCTTCTGAGTCCATGTGTTTGTTTTGTCTTTGAACCTTACTTGGTCACCAGTGTGGAGTTCAGGTAGGTTTTGTGTTCCTCTGTCATAGTAGTACTTTTGCTTTTCTTTCTGTTGTTCTTTGAACTTCCTCACTTTCTCCCCCTCTTTTGTTTTCAGGAGGTTCTCCAGGATGGGTAGGTTTGACCTTAGCCGACGTCCCATCAGGAGTTGGGCTGGTGACTTACCACACTCGAGCGGCGTTGTGCGGTATACAAGCATGCTCTGGTAGAAGTCAGTTCCACTGTCTTTTGCCTTGTACATCAGTCTTTTCACTGTCTGGACCGATTTTTCCACCAGACCATTGGACTGTGGAAAGTGAGGACTTGACGTTGTGTGGACAAAGTCCCACTCTTTGGCAAAGTGTTGGAAACTTGCATTGTAAAACTGAGGTCCGTTGTCTGTGAAGACCTCGCTTGCCACGCCATGTCTGGAGAATATGGCTTTCATACATGTTATCACAGCATCTGCAGTGGTGGTGCACAGTCTACAAACCTCTGGATACAGGGAGTAATAGTCTGTTACTACAAGATAGTCCTTCCCTTGACATACGAATAGGTCAGCGCCTACCTTCTGGTAAGGTCTGTCTGGTGCTGGGTGTGGCTTTAGTGGTTCTACCGGATTGCTTGCTCGATATTTCAGGCATATTGTGCAGTTTGACACCTCATTTGTCACATCTTGGTTGATTCGTGGCCAGTACATCACCTCTCGTGCTCTTTTCTTACACTTTTCGATTCCCAGATGTCCTCCATGGATCCTTTTTAGCATCTCTTTTCTCAGACTTTTTGGGATAACTATTTTACTTCCTTTGTAGATGATGTCTTCGACCAGTGATAGTTCCGCCCTGCAGTTCCAGTACTCTGCTATGTCAGGTGAGCAGTCTTGCTTCATGTTGGGCCATCCATCCAAGATGCTTTTCCTCAGTCGTCTCATTGTTTCATCTTTGTTTGTCTCATTCTTCATGAGCTCCATTTTTGCATCTGCTATGGGCAGTGCACTTGTGATCATGTCCACGTAGGCGTTCACTTTTTCATCCATTGTGGTGTTTGCGGGCTCACTTGGGTCAACAGCTCTGGACAACGTGTCTGCTGTATACATCAGCTTACCCGGTGTGTACACAACATTCAGTGTATAGCGTTGCAGCCTGATCATCATTCTTTGTATTCTAAGCGGACAGCTATTTAGTGGCTTTTGGAACAATGCAATCAAGGGCTTATGGTCAGTCTCTACACTGATTGCTTGTCCTGCCACAAACTGGTGAAATCTTTCACAGGCATATGTGATGCTGAGCAGCTCCTTTTCTATTTGAGCATATCGTGTCTCCACATCTGTCATTGAGCGCGATGCATATGCAATAGGTTGCCAGTAGTCATATTGTTGCAGAAGAACGGCACCGAGCCCACTCTGTGATGCATCTGATGATATCTTGATGGGTCTCGCTGGGTCATAAAACCTCAGAACTGGTTCCTCTGTGAGCAGTTTCTTTAGATCGCGCCATGACTTCTCATGCTCATGATTCCATTCCCATTCTATGTTCTTTTCAGTTAGTCTTCTCAGTGGCGCCATCTTTTCTGAGAGGTTGGATATGAATTTACCCATATAGTTGATCATTCCATTAAACCTCTGCACGTCCTTTTTGCATTGTGGCTTTGGCATATTCTCAATGGTGGACACCTTTCTGGGATCTGGTCTGATGCCCTCACTGCTAAGGATATCTCCCACGAATGTCAGTTCTGTCACCCCGAGCTGGCATTTCTCTCTAATCAGCTTCAGGTTTGTTTTCCTTGTTGCTTCCAGCACTTTTTTCAGTCTCTCACCATGCTCAGTTCTCGTGGTTCCCCATACTATGATGTCATCCATTGATGTATCAACTCCCTCCAGGTGCTCATAGATCATATGGATCATTTTGTGATACACTTCAGGAGCTGAGGCAATGCCAAATGGTAACCTTAGGAATCTGTATCTGCCAAATGGACTGTTGAACGTGCACAGTCTTGAACTTGCTTCGTCCAATTTCATCTGCCAAAATCCTGATGATGCATCTAACTTGCTGAAATACTTTGCATTTGCAAACTGTGCCATGATTTCCTCACGTGTAGGAAGCTTGAAGTGCTCTCTCTTTATTGCTCTGTTTAGATCTCTTGGATCCAGGCAAATTCTGAGCTTTCCATTCTTTTTGTCCACTACGACGAGGGAACTCACCCACTCAGTTGGCTCATCTATCTTCTGAATCACGTTCAGGCTTTCCATCCTGTCCAACTCTGCCTTCAGTTGCTTTTGAAGAGCAAACGGAACTTTTCTGCATGGATGTATGACCGGTGTCATACTTTTATCTACTCTGATCGTGTGTTCTCCTGGAATGCAGCCTAGACCCTTAAATAGGTCTTTGTACTCTTTCATGAGTTCATCATAGACTGTCTCTCCTTCGCTTTCCACAACGAGGACTTTCTTTACCAGGTTCAGTCTCTCACAGGCTTTTAAACCTAGTATGGCTTGCACATCCTTTGGCACCACGATTAATGCTAGCGTGTGCTCTCTGTCCTTGTGTGTTACTTTGACAATGCATCTTCCTTTCACTGGTATATCAGTACCTGAGTATCCTGTCACTTTCACTTTTATTCCATGTATCTTTGGTCTGGGTCTAATTTTCTTAAAATCAGTCTCTGATATCACATTAACTTGTGCTCCAGTATCCAATTTAAATGGAATGTGTATGTCATTCACTTTTAGTATCAACATCCAGTCTCTTTCTTCTTGTTTGTTTTCAGACACAACATCTATATAGAACTCCTCTATCTCACTTTCATCTACTGTATGGACCTTGCTTTGTTGCGCTTGGTTCTTACAGCAACGGGCATAATGGTTGTTCTTGTTGCAACTATTGCATGTTTTACCATATACTGGACACTTTCTTGGTGGATGCTGTGTACCGCATCGACTACATGTCTTTCAATTGCCCCTTTCATTTTTGTTTGCTGGCCACGCCTTGTTTTTCACATTGGCGCTCTTTTTGTTAAACGGTTTGTATCCGTTCTTTCTCACTGCATCCACGTTGCAGCTACTGTCACTGAACAGCTCCTTTGCCTGCAACTTCACAGTTTCTGTAGCCCTACACAGTGCTATGGCTTTTCCCAGGTCTAGATCTTGCTCTCTTAGCAGTCTTTCCCTTAGACCATTATCTGGAATACCACACACCAGTCTGTCTTTTATCAGCGAGTCTGTCAGTCCCCCAAATTCACATGATTTGCTTCTGTTTCTCAGTTCAGTCACATACTGATCAATAGTCTCACCCGTTTTCTGTACACATGTGAAAAATCTGTGCCTCTCAAATGTCACGTTACGTTTAGGTATGCAGTAGGCCTCAAACTGTTCCATTATTTTATCCAGCTTCATTTTGTCTCCATCAGCAACGAATGTGAAGTTATTATACACCTCCAGCGCTTCATCACCCACGACATGTAAGAACAGTGACGATTTCCTTTTATTACTTTTCTCATCAGCTCCGATTGCTGATAAATACAACTCTAAACGTTGTTTGAATCTCCTCCAATTTTCAGCCACATTACCTGTCAACTGAAGCATCGCCGGTGGGAGTAAACCTTCCATTTTTCACTTCGTTAGCTATTCTCTAATGGTAAGTAACGATGTTCTCTTTTGGCTTGCTAATCTGTGGAGAGCTGATTTAACTTCAGATTTTTTCTCTTCATCTCTTTCAATCCCACTTCTGACACCATGTATTGATTTCTTTGTGGGTTCAATGACAAGACATTTATGAAAGAGAATGTCTTTTAATCTAAAGTCTGTTCAACTCTTTATACAGCTTTACAGGAGACACGATGCTAGTGATGCATCTAGAACGAAACTGAAACTAAACTAAACTGCCTTGCTTGTCTCTGTCACATGACCTCTGCTGGTCAGGCATAAGTAATCAATACATGCAAACATGCTGGTAAGGCATCATAATCAAACAGGCAAATAACATCACTGTTTGCTGATATCATTACAGGCTGGACTGGAGTTAATTCTAACTTTGGCCGATAGTGTAAAGCAATCAGCCGCCCGTTATACATCACTCCCTATTTTCATTTCTATTAGGCAAATGTGGCCATCTCACCCACAGCAAGCATTGTCACCTTAAGTTTTGGTACTTTACTATAATTAAATTATAATATGCATAATTTACCAAATTGTTTTTGTAGTTATTACTATACACGTGTAGTATGGCTTTGCATTCAACCTTTCTCTTGTGCATTTACTTCAGTCCACCTACAAGCCCCCACCCAGCTTGTCTGAAACTATTTGAAGAATTAATCCACCTTTCAGATTATATGCACACACAAAGTGCAATGGCAGCGCCAATACAGACTGGCATGAAGCAGTCGATACAATATTACGATCTTCGGACGCAGCCTCTTCGAGATCAACGCCTGCACCTGCAGATTACCCACAACAACAAAGTTTCCATTGCTACTTTTAGGTGCAAAAAATAATAATAGTTTCGATTTCCTGGCCCTCAGACACATGCAGGAAACATTTGTGACACTGTTTGGTGTGTAACTTCCTCCTAACTGACAGCTGTCATTCCACCCAGTGTCAATTGCCTTGTAGAACGAAGACTGTGTCAGAGAAATACTGACTGTGTAATTAAACCCTTGTGCTGACTGATCTGATTTTTTTTTTCTGTTTTCTTTCAATCTTGAATGTACCGTATTTTTTGGTAGGCTGAATTCTGATTAGAAATAATTGTTTTATTTCCACGTATGAAAGTTGGGTGAAAATTCATAGGCCCTTGTATATTCTCCTCCAATGCTCCTCCCAACACCTCCCCTGACTTGCGACCCTGCCAGATTCATCCACGGTGATCAAAAATAGATGTGGTTGCATTTGACAAGACTGATGATACCACACTCTGTATGATTTCCATATTTGAAGCAGGAGGAAAAGGGGGCACCACCACAAGTATCTGCCCCCACGCCACTAGAACCCAAGTTCTACATCAGACGGTGGTCAACAAGACCTTCTAACCCGAGTTTCTCCTTTCTCTGCCATGCCAAGATCCATTTGGGCTGGGCTCATACTATATATAGGGGATCATCATTTTAAATATAACCAAACACCATGCATTGTTATATACTTGTCAACTTGGCTCACTTGGATGCACTCTCACCTCTGAGCAGCAAAGTCATGATTGCAAGCCCCACCCTAGGAGTTGATATCCCAGTGTGGTACTGTGGTAGTGCTGCATTGTCAGAGATGCTGTTGTTTAGCTCGACATTCTGCCTGTTTCAGTGACTCAAGCGGTTGTTAAGGATTTCATGTTGCTGTTAGTGTAACACAAAAGGGAACACTAAAGTATTTTATAAACATATGAAGAATAAAAGGACCAGAGGACACAGATTTAAGATAACTGGCAACAAAAACAGAGGGAAGATGAGGAGAATTTTTTTTTACAAAGCACGTTGTTATGATCTGGAATGCAATGCCTGAAAAGGTGGTGGAAGCAGATTCAATAGTAACTTTCAAAAAGGAAAATTGGCAGGGCTAAGGGGAAAGAGCGGGGGAGTGGGTCTAATTGGATCGCTCTTTCAAAGAGCCGGCACAGGCACGATGAGCCGAATGGCCTCCTTCTGTGCTGTAAGATTCTATGATTCTGTGATTTGTAGAGGAGCAGTGAGTTCTCTCTCAGCTACTGCCGAAAACAGATTAACTGGTCATTCAAGTCAGGGCTGTTTGTTAAATCCTGCTATGTGCAAAGATAGCTGTCACTTTTGTCCATATATTTATCACTGAACTTCAAAGTAGTTCACTCCATATGAAATGCTTTTGAGACATTTCTGAGATGCAATGAGGTGCAAAAGAATTTAAGGCTTTTCACATTTTCACTTTGAATCATTCTATTTGAGGTCTGGTTTAATAGATGACTTGGTATGCTTGTGTCTGCTTTAATGCTATGTCAAGTATGTCAGATATTGATCAAAAACAATGAGCTTGTGCTAGTTAGTAAACTAATGCACTGTCACAGGCAGAACAAGACGCACACCACATGAAACTCTCAGTTTAGAACCTAGTGGAAATAGCACTGGTGGGCCGACAAGCAGAGAAAAAAAAACTTGATGAATATTTATGGACAATAATGCCATTCAATTTCCCTAAATTATTGCATCCTAAACTGAAAGCAGTCTGTTATATGAATGTATCACTCTGCTGAATCAAATAGTGTTCTGTGACCTTCGACACATTGTACAAGAAGGGCCCAGTTTTCCCTCAGTCCTTAGAGGCGTGATTCCTTTTGCTCTGAGTTCTGAAATCCCACACAAGGTCAGTAACCTATTAGTGCCACACAACTTTGATTTTAGCCCAGCTTTATAAATATTTATCCCATGCCGCTATTGTTGAGCACTTATTAAATCCACCTGCTGTTTTGTCTGAGCCACATTGTGCTTCCGGCCCTGATGTATTTGTTAAATAAACACTGCCTTAAAGTCCCCTAATGTTTCTATTTCCCTCAGTTGCTTCCCTTAACACCTCCACTTCCTTCCGTAATAATCACAGTATTTAATTCCGAACTGTGAGCCATTTCCTCCTCCAGAAGTCACGGCCGGGAATTTCATCAGAGGTGCTCCCGCTCCACTGACGTACCCTTGCCTGAAGTATGGCATAAACCCCTGTTTACGGCCAAGTTACGGTGGTGGTTAGGAGCAGTTTCGATGAAATTCCTGGCCTACATATTACAGTATATTATAGTTCTCGCTTTCCATCTGATGTCTTGATTCTTCCTTTAAGAAAATTTTTAAATTACAAATTCCCCATCAGTATCAAAAAAGAAAGACTTGCATTTATATAACGCCTTTCACGACCTCAGGTCATCCCAAAGCACTTTACAGCCAATGGTGTACTTTTGAAGTGTAGTCACTGTTGTAATGTAGGAAACACAGCAGCCAATTTGCTCACAGCAAGCTCCCACAAACAGCAATGAGATTATCTTTTTTTTGTGATGTTGGTTGAAGGATAAAATGTTGGTCAGGACACCCGGGAGAACTCCCCTGCGCTTCTTTGATTAGTGCCATGGGATCTTTTACATCCAGCTGAGAGACCAGACTTGGTTTAATGCCCCACCTGAAAGGCAGCACCTCCGACAGTGCAGCACTCCCTCAGTACTACACTGAAGTGTCAGCCTAGCTTTATGTGCTCAACTCTCTAGATGTGGGACTTGAACCCACAACCTCCTGATTCAGAGATAAGGGTGCCACCACTGTGCCAAGACTGACACCTTGATATGCATCATTTCTATGTAAAATATATATAGAAGCATAGTACCTCAAAAAAAGGAGGGCTAGCTTTTGCCTCCTTGGCTGGTTTACTGCCAAAATAGGACCGCATTTTTGCCTGCTTGTGTTACACGTCCCAGTCCAATATTCCTTGTGCACCTTCATTAAATGTTCATTGAGGGCTCTCAGCACTATTATCTCCCTCTATCGTGAGTTCTGGAGACAGAAGAAAATTTAGGGCTGCTGCAGTTGTTGAAAGGGTCAAGGGAGCCATTTTGTGTCTTGCTGTCGGCTGTGGCTCAGTGGGCAGCACCCTCAACTCTGAGTCAGAAGGTTGTGGGTTCTTAGTCCCACTCCAGAGATTGAGCACGTATAGCTAGGCTAACACTGCAGGGCAGTGCTGAGGGAGTGCTGCACTGTCGGAGGTGCCGTCCTTCGGATGAGACGTTAAACCGAGGCCCTGTCTGCTCTCTCAGGTAAAAAAAATCCCACATCACTATTTCGAAGAAGAGCAGGGGAGTTATCCCCGGTGTCCTGGGCCAATATCATTCAACATCACAAAAACAGATGATCTGGTCATTATCACATTGCTGTTTGTGGGAGCTTGCTGTGCGCAAATTGGCTGCCGCGTTTCCCACATTACAACAGTGACTACACTCCAAAAGTACTTCATTGACTGTAAAGCGCTTTGAGACATCCAGTGGTCATGAAAGGCGCTATATAAATGCAATACTTTCTTTCTTTGACAGTGTGGCTATTGGAATGTCCATTCTGGTTCTCCTTCAGCACACCGAGCCCACAAACCTAAAGACACTTTAGTTAAAGTCTGTAATCCAAAGCAGGGCCAAGCCTTTCAGGCCCTGAATGTTCCGGAATCCGGACACCCTGAGGGAGGCTTACCAAAAGCGCAACCTGGGCCCAGGCATTTCCGGACAGTTCCACGGTAGTAATTGAACATTAGAAGCCGTGGGAGCTTAGCGGTTAATGAATATCACAGAATTGTGCAATTGTATTGCTGCCCTACATTCACAGCCAAGTAATCGTTGATTCTTCGTAATCCATATCTTTTGATTGATTTTACTGTTATGCAGTTAGAGCAAAATCTCCAGGACTTGATGGTTTCCGCCCCAGGATATTCTAAGAAATAGGTGAGGAAATTGCAGATGCGTTAGTCATAATTTTCCAAAGCTCAAGATTGAGGAATTGTGCCTTTAGATTGGAAAATTGAAAATATCACTCCATTATTTAAGAAAGAAAACAAAAAGAAAGGCTTGCCTTTATATATCGCCTTTCATGACCTCAGGATGTCCAAAAGCACAACAGCCAATGAAGAATCAGTGAACCAGCTGGGTTTTTACAAAAATCTGACAGCTTCACGGTCACTTTTACTGACATCAGGAGGGAAAAATTTGGTGGCGCTCCCTTTGGGGTGCTAACTTCACATATAGGCTGCATAATCCAATTCTATTTGAGTTATTCTGCACTTTGTTGCATAAAATGTTCAGGTGTGAGGAATGAAGCTATTTTCCCATCAGTCCCTCAGGGCTGGATTTTCATTGAGGAGTCGGGTAGGAGGCGGGACTACAAATTTTGGGGTTGTAGTCCCACCTCCATCGAGTTCTAGCCAACCCACGCAATTTAGACTTGATTGACCTTGTTGAGGCCGCCCAGCGGGCTCAGCAGGCCAATTAAGGGCCACCCGGCAACAGGTGACGTCACAGATTGATATTTCATCTGTCAAGACCTTTTGACAGATGAAATATCAGTGTTTGACAGCTGTTTGAAGCTGTCAAACACTGACAATCTGTACGCCAGGTTAATTCCTTCCTCTCAGGATGATTTAGAGATCTCCCCGGAACAGAAAGCAGAGGCTGCAGATTTTGACAGCTGGCGGCCATTCTGCTTTCTGTACCGGTGAGATGAGGGACTCCTGAGACCTGAAGGAAGGAAGGCTGTAAAGGTAAGTAAAGGTTAGTAGAACTTCTTTAAACACTTTACACAGACCAAACACACTTACCTCTGCACTCATGCACCCATCACTCACCTGAACACCGGACATCTCGCCCCCTCCAAGACCTTCATCCCAACGGCACGCCTCGCTAATGGCGTGGTTTGGAGCCGTTGGGAATCCCACATTTCAACAATGAAAATAGGGATTAGGCTAAAAACTGCCTGTTAACTACCCTTGGGGAGGTGGATCCCAGTACGGGGCGGGTACCCGCCTCCTTTGAAACTGGCATGGAGGTTGGTTGGGGGCGGGATGGGGTCAGGACCCCCGATTTCAGGATTTTAGACCCCCACAAGCCTCCAATCCCGACTCCACGACCCAATGAAAATCCAGCCCTCAGTCTCTGTAGGTTCCACTCTTCAGAAATCACTTTTATTGTAATATTTTCATTGAAATGGTCTTGTCTTCTACTTCCATAATTCGTAACTATTCAAAAAAAATTGATATGTAATAATTCTGTGTCTTTAATTAGTAACAGTAACGCACTATTGGCTCCGGTTATCCATTTGCCATTACCAGGAAGGCTGCTAAATGTGTACTGGAGCAGAAGCGTGTCGCCACAACTAGTGATTGTATATAATTGCAGCACCAATGAGTCACAGGGCACTTGCACCATAATAATGAGTTATTAAATTGTTCTTTTTGAGGCTGCACTTGCTCAACGTTTTAACACCGATCCCCGCGCCTTGGGACGTTTTACTATATTAACGGCGCTATATAAATGCAACTAAGAAAGAAGAAAGACTTGCATTTACATAGCGCCTTTCACAACCACCAGACATCTCATAAGAACATAAGAACATAAGAAATAGGAGCAGGAGTCGGCCATTCGGCCCCTCGAGCCTGCTCCGCCATTCAATAAGATCATGGCTGATCTGATCTTGGCCTCAACTCCACTTCCCTGCTCGCTCCCCATAACCCTCGATTCCCCTGTTTTTCAAAAATCTGTCTATCTCCACCTTGAATATATTCAATGACCCAGCCTCCACAGCTCTCTGGGGTAGAGAATTCCAAAGATTCATGACCCTCTGAGAAAAGAAATTCCTCCTCATCTCCGTTTTAAATGGGCGACCACTTATTCTGAAACTATGCCCCCTAGTTCTAGATTCCCCCACAAGGGGAAACATCCTCCCTGCATTTACCCTGTCAAGCCCCCTCAGAATCTTATATGTTTCAATAAGATCACCTCTCATTCTTCTAAACTCCAACGAGTATAGGCCCAACCTGCTCAACCTTTCCTTATAAGACAACAACCACAACATAAAACAACAATACGTCTCAAAGTGCTTTACAGCCAATTAAGTACTATTTGAAGTGGAGTCACTGTTGTAATGTGGGAAAATTGGTTGTTGTTGCCATCGGAATTTTCAAGATGGCCACCAATTGCCTCACCTACAGTAACGGGGGGAATTACAGCATGTTCTGAACTTACAATGCTCCCCACTGGAATTATATAACCAGTAATAAAAACTGCATTTTTTTTTATTACATTTTATGCCCGCCTTATGGTATGAACAAAATTCTCAACTCCTAGCCGTGATAACAGTATTTATTCTATACCTGTGAGGTACAATACTTACATTGCTTACGTGTCTCCTCCATTTGTGAGTTATTTAACTCTCTTCTGGGATAAGTTATACATTCAACAGGTAAATGGTGAACATCATTTCTCTGTCACTGATATGTACGTTTGCATAAGATCTAACATTTGGAATTCAACTTCAAGGATGCCATCTAAATTTGCCAATAGTAAAGATAGCTGATGGTGAACTGAAAGTTTCGACTCCCTCAACTTGTCAATCTCTCAAAGTCAATGTTTATTCCAGGCTAACAAATTCAGCTTATTTTCTTGTTTTGTTTTATTATGTTAAAGGCGTTATATAAATATATAAGTTGTTGTTGTTTCTCTTGAAAATCAGACCTTGTGTATCTGCCCTTGATTAAGCTATTTGATACTAAGGTTATATAAATCTACGTGGGTAGAGTTATTAGAAAGCATGCAATTCACTCTAAATGCTAAATCTATATTAATATAAATTGTCATTTAAATTATCCGTAATTACAGAATCTGTGCCTTGGAGCCTGTGCCCACTCAAGCCTGATTGTGTGGATTTTGAGTTTGAAAAATATTATAGACTCTGTAAACTGCAAGCCATCTGGCACGTCATTGATGAATGAATACAAGCTTTGGGTTTCCTTTAAAGAAAGATTTTTTTATTGTTAACTGTACCTTGTTCAGAACTTGTTTTTATCACAACCATAAGTCAAAGTAAGTTATCTCTGAGCCCAGTACAACTTGTACCTGTTCATCTCAAGTAAAACAATAAAAGAAAGACTTGCATTTATATAGCGCCTTTCACAACCACCAGATGTCCCAAAGCGCTTTACGACCAATTAAGTACTTTTTGAAGTGTAATCACTGTTGTAATGTAGGAAATGCAGCAGCCAATTTGCGCACAGCATGATCCAACAAACAGCAATGTGATAATGACCAGATAATGTTTTTGTGATGTTGGTTGAGGGATAAATATTGGCCAGGACACCAGGGATAACTCCCCTGCTCTTCTTTGAAATAGTGCCACGGGATCTTTTACGTCCACCCGAGAGGGCAGACGAGGCCTCGGTTTAACGTCTCATCCAAAAGACGGCACCTCTGACAGTGCAGCACTCCCTCAGTATTGGACTGGAGTGTCAGCCTAGATTTTTGTGCTCAAGTATCTGGAGTGGGACATAAATAAGTGGAGTATACTAGACGGGTGGCAGCTGATAACAAGGCTACAATCCAATCAAGGGCTGTAGATGGCATTAAAAACCATGAGAGCAAAGCCCAAAACCAGCTTTATGTACATTTTTATAAATGCTGCTGTTTCATTACTGCATCTCTGCTGTTGGATTGATCTGGGCCCTGATAGAACATGGGGTTCTTTCATATACAATGAATTGCAAAGGACTTCATCATCCTTCAAATAGGCCAATGCTATACAACCCTGCCGATGCTCATTTATTTTCAGTAATGGTCATTGTTTTTTTGGATAAGTATACCATCTGCATTATCTGTCTCATTGTAAATGATAAATCTAGTTTTATTTATGGATTTCTAAAAGACTTGCATTAATATAGCGCCTTTCACAACCTCAGGACATCCCAAACTGCTTTACAGCCAATGAACTACTTTTGAAGTGCAGTCATTGTTGTAATGTAGGAAACAAGGCAGCTAAATGGCACACAGCAAGCTCCCACAAACAGCAATGTGATAATGGCCAGATAATCTGTTTTAGTGATGTTATTTGAGGGATAAATAATGGCCAGGACACCGGGGAGAACGGCCCTGCTTTTGAAATCATTTATGTCCACCTCAGAGAGCGGACGGGGCCTTGGTTATAACGTCTAATCCGAAAGACGGCACCTCCAACAATGCAGCACTCCCTCAGCACTGCACTGGAGTCTCAGCCTAGATTTTTGTGCTCAAGTCTCTGGAGTGGGACTTGAACCCCAAACCTTCTGAGGCAAAGGTGAGACTGCTACCAACTCAGTCCGTTCAGTCCGTAAGGATAACCCTGAGCTTCCGATCGCCTGTCATTTTAATTCACCGCCCCATTCCCACTCAGACCTCACCGTACTCGGGCTCTTGCATTGTTCCACGGAAGCTCCGCGTAAGCTCGAGGAACAGCACCTCATCTTCCGATTAGTCACTTTACAGCCTTCCGGACTCAATATCGAGTTCAACAATTTCAGATCATAACCTCGGCCCCTATTACATTTTTACTTATTTTTTATCCACACCTTTGTTTTGTGCCCTTCCCCCCCCCTTTTCTCTCTCCCACATGGCAGCTGTCTCCCATTCTGCCAGCGCATTTCACACCTAATCTAGAGCCGTCTTTTGTCTCCACTAGTCCTATCACCATCTCGTCTCGTTTTGAATACCTCTTAATGTCTCTTCATTTCTCTTTTGTTCTCTCCCAGCCTGGCCTTTTAATCTGTTTCATTTCCTGTGCTTTTCCAGTCTTGACAAAGGGTTTGACCCGAAACGTTGACTCTATTTCTCTCTCCACGGATGTTGCCTGGCCTGCTGAGCTTTTCCAGCATTTTCTGTTGTTATTTCGGATTTCCAGCATCTGCAGTGTTTTGCTAACCAACTGAGCCACCGCTGACCCCATTCCAATTCTAATCTGTCCTGCTGTTGTTTCTGACAAATTTCACTGTTAGACTATGATCAGGATGGTACTTCTATATCAAAAATCAATTAAGTCTTCAGAGCACAAGTGGCTATTGTTGATGCGTGAGACTGAATACTTAATCAATGGGCTGTTAGAGTATGGAGTATTAAGGCTGACCCTGATTCTATCTGCACCTGACATCTGCACAGTACGTGTTCCCAAGCCATAAAATTATGAATTAAAGTTTAGAAGGAAGTGTTTTATTGTTACAAATAATGTCACAAGATCAAAACGTTGCACTACAAATGCAGCAGTGAATCAGAGGGGTTGCAGCATTAGTATCCGAGGCCAGCTTGTTACTAATTCCTGCTTCTCTTCATACGAAATCTTCGACAATATTAAAGGAAGTACTATTTTAAAGTTCAGAAATAAAACATTACCAAAGCAATTGGCTGCATTTTCCTCAATTTAACAGGGCCATTGTTTCAGAACCTTAGGCTAGGTTTCCATCATGTCCTCTGTAAAAACAGGGAGATTTCCTGAGCTCAATTAACAAAAGTCTTGCTACAATTGCACAGGGCCTTGGTGAGACTACACCTGGAGTACTGTGCACAGTTTTGGTCTCCTTATCTTGTAACCAAGAAGGCATGCCAACACCTGTTCTTCCTCAGGAGACTGAAGAAATTTGGAATGGCCCCCCAGATTCTCACCAACTTCTACCGGTGCACCATCGAGAGTATCCTGTCCGGCTGCATCACTACCTGGTATGGCAACTGCACCGCCACAGACCGCAAGGCTCTACAGATGGTAGTGAAAGCTGCACAACACACTATAGGAATTAAACTACCTGCTGTGCAGGATATCTACCCCGAGAGGTGCCGGGGGAAGGCCCTGAGAATCATTAAAGACCCGAGTCACCCCAGCCACAACCTCTTCGCCCTGCTCCCGTCCGGTAAGAGATACCGAAGCATACGGTCTCGTACCAACAGGTTTCGAAACAGCTTCTACCCCCAGGCCATAAGACTCATGAACGATTAATTTATTATTATTTATTACTGTTGTTTTATTTATTATTACTGTCTTTCTATTAGTATTTCTATGAGTATTTTTATCATTGTTATGCCATATTTATTCCAATGTTGGGAGGACTCGTAAAAATCAACATTTCATTGTGCAGTACACACGTCTGCTGCATATATGACAAATAAAATTGAATTGAATTGAATTGAATTGAAGGATATATTTGCCTTGGAGGCGGTGCAATGAAGGTTCACTAGATTGATTCCTGGGATGAGAGGGCTGTCCTATGATGAGAGATTGTGTAGAATGGGCCTATACTCTCTGGAGTTTAGAAGAATGAGAGGTGATCTCATTGAAACGTACAAGATTCTGAAGGGGGATTGACAGGGTAGATGCTGAGAGGTTGTTTCCCCTGGCTGGAGAGTCTAGAACTAGGGGGCATAGTCTCAGGATAAGGGGTCGGCCATTTAAGACTGAGATGAGGAGGAATTTCTTCACTCAGAGGATTGTGAATCTTTGGAATTCTCTGCCCCAGAGGGCTGTGGATGATGAGTCGTTGAGTATATTCAAGGCTGAGATCGATAGATTTTTGGACTCTAGGGGAATCAAGGGATATGGAGATCGGGCGGGAAAGTGGAGTTGAGGTCGAAAATCAGCTATGATCTTATTGAATGGCGGAGCAGGTTCAAGGGGCCGTATGGCCGACTCCTGCTCCTAATTCTTATGTTCTCAACGTTTATAATTCTGAGGATTTACTCTGCTGGAGGGGAGAGAGCAGCTGGATGGAGGGTGAAGGAGACAATTTTAATGTTACAAAGACACACAGCCTATATGAGCATGATCTGACCTATTTTTTATATTCACGTCCAAAGAATGAGATTGTGCTGAAATCAGTTATTTTTCTGTGGGGAGATATCGGGGAGTATCTCCCAAATGGTGAAAGGAAAGCAGCTTTGGACAGATTTTATTCATTTCATTACTTTATGAAGAATTTTCTTCCATATTATCCACTACAAAATACTAAAACTCTGCAGGTAAAGAATTAAGATATCCCATCACACGGTAGCAAAAGTTGCAGTCAAGTGTCAGAACAAGCCAGATATTGCACCCATGATGCTAGAAAAACATTTCAGTCAGTGGTACTGACCAGAATATTGAGTGGAGAATGTCTAAAATACCACAGAAACCAAACTTTGAAGGCAGTGTTTTGAATATTTTGATGCAGGAGGTGACAACCAGAAGTTCAGGAATTTGGGCATCACAGACCCCGCCACCCCACAAACTCCAAAGCAAGGAGAGAGAGAGGTAGGTGATTACTAGCCACTTAAATATGAGGGCCCTGAAATTCCATCTACACGTCTTCCACCATAACTCTAACCATAAACTGGCGGAAACCCTCTGCGAGGTTTAAATGGCCAGTTACATTGTTTCCCTGGGGTTTTGCCGGCCTCTTGCTGGAGATCCAGCAGGAGACCAGTAGAACACCTGCAGAATTGTAACAGAAGAAAGAAGGTGTTCAGGAGATGCTTTGGGAATTAAATTAGAGGACTACCACAGACCCAATAAAAGAGATAGGTCATCCTTAAAGGCAATGAATACAATACAGACCAACGTATAGTGGTTTGTATAGACTGTGAATTGTTCAGTAATGTGCGACTGTGCTTATCTGGAAGGGTGTGAAGATTGTAAAGGTGGCGTGTTGACCTCCTAACTTCTCTGTGGAGATACACCTGGATCTTCTGGAATAACCATACAATCAAAGCCAGCACCTTCAGCAATACCAGCATCAACAGAGACTCCAATCCCAGATAGGCATTAATTACACAAGATGAAAAAAATCATACATGGTTTGTGTGAAACCATCATCAATGCTACATGTCTTTGTAGCATCATGGGTGCAATATCTGGCTTGTTCCGACACTTAACTGTAACTATTGTTACTATGTGATGGGATGTCTTCATTCTTTACCAGCAGAATTATGTTACCTCCAGTCTCGATTATTCCAATGCTCTCCTGACCAGTCTCCTATCCTTCAGCTCAGCCAAAACTCTGCTACCCATAGTCTATCCATCACCAGGACCAACTCACCCCATCTCTCCCAGCGTCACTGATCTACGTTGGTTTCTGGTCCCTACACGCCTCAAATGCAAAAATTCTCATCCTTGTGTTTAAATCCCTTCATGGCCTCACCTATTCCTATCTCTGTAACCTCCTCCAGTCCTACAAATCCCCTCGTGAACTCTCCATTCCTCTGACTCTGGCCTCTTGTACACCTCTCCGCCCTGTGCCCCACCATTAGTGGCTGTACCTTCAGCCACCTTGGCACCACACACTGGAATTTACTCCCTAAACCTCTCCACCTCTCCACATCCCTCTGCTCCTTTAAGACCCCCGCTTAAATCCCAAGCTTTTACTCACCTCTCTTAACATCCCCTTCTTTGGCTCAGCATCCATTTTTCTTGATTACACCTCTGTGAAGCACCCTGGGATGCTTCTCTATGTTAAAGGCGCTATATATATGCAAGTTGTTGTTGTCTGCCCCAGTAGATAGCTTACACCCGAGAGCAGTGTTGTCGTGTGGCAGTTTGTTTGAATAAATTTGGCACGGTCACTGTCTCTGTGTTTATTCCTTCAGCAGAGCATGCTCTAACCTGATGATCCTCTGAATCTTATAAGGGAGTTTACCAAATTAATGACCGCCTTACCTGCAAGGCTAGGTTCCTTTGTCGGACGTATATGTAATTACACAACACTACAGATGGATGGGAGACAATGAGCTGAGACCTACTTCTACCCAATTATCCTCCGAGCAGAAATTGGAAATAGAATTTTCTGACACTTGGAAGACTGGCCCATTATCTTTCAGGGTTAGTCGTCATCCATTGCTAATGGAAATCAAAAATCTTTCTGGATCCTCAAATGAAAAACTAGTTAGATTAGTGATAATCGCAACATTTCAAAGGTAGTGGTTGAATCATACAGAGGAGAACCTAATCCTCAGAAAATGTGAATACAGAACATTTTGAAGTGCCTATTGTTGAATTGCTTTGGGAGTTCTTTGTCATAGGGTTCAATCAAGTTGCCCAGGATGGATTGAAAGTGAAACGAGAGAGAGCAAAACAGAAAACTCCCAATTGGCACAATTCTTCTACAGGGATCGTGTCTTCTCGTGGGCCTGCTCCTGGGTCTTGCTGGACTGCCTGCCTCTCTTCCACGGCATTATCCGTGCGCGGTTGGTATGTGATGTCGCTTGAGGTGTTCCGCAACTGGTGGGCACCGTAGAGTATATAGAATATATTTTGGATAGCCGTAACAATATTATAATTTCATTGTTTTGTTTTCTGTTGCTCTATTGTACATGTTTATTTATTTGAACCTGTGGTTTGTTTATTGTACTGATGGTGCCCTAGGGCACTTACCATATTGATTGTACGTTTCCGTTTGGTGACACTGTGCAATTTAGTGTCACCCCTACAGGTTGATCAAAAAAAGGCCTACAGGGATCACAGCTGAAAGAGGAAGGCCCATCATTTCCGATAGGAGGCTTCCTGCGTGCGGATGTCTCCTATCGGACTTAGCTGAGGGCTTCCGAGGTCCGGACACTTCCCATCCTGTGCCTCTCCATGAAAGAAGGGAATCCCCCTTACACAGCGCGTACACACACCCGTAGGGATTGGGAAAATACGGGCCGAAATGTTCTCCCCTGATCTCAGCCAACTTCAGAAGGGGCAGCTAATAGAGCGGATGTCCTTTTCCAGCAGGATGTAGATGAAACTAGGAGATGCAGTCACACACCTCTTAGAGCAGCCTGCTCCTCAAGGCCCCACAAAAAGAAAAGAAGAGAACTGGGGCCCTTTTGTTGAGAGGCCACCAACAGTTTCTTTAAGGACCACCTGATACAAACGGGCAGAGTGTGCACCAGCCCCGGCAATGTGTATTTTAAAATTGCAATCAGGGTCGTACTCGTACAATGGTGTACAACCCTGATTTGCGTATTTAAATAGCCTCCCGCCTGAACTTGTGGGTGTGCTGTGCACCCATTGCAGGCAAGAAACGGGTGGGCAGCAGTTGAAAATCGCCCCCGTGCCCTCTCGTTATCAACTCACTAATAAGTGGAAATAATTATTCCTGATTTACTCTATCAAAGCCTCTCATAATTTTGAACATTTAGATTAGATCTCCTCTTACCCTTCTTTGTTCTAATTAATAAATTCCCTTTACTTGATTAAAATGGACTGCTGAATGTTTTGTGCTAACTCAGAACATGACATTTAATTAATGGTAATTAATGGACTTTGCATTCCATGACATTCGCAAACTGCTATTCTGTTCTCTTCATTCAAAAAATGAAACTGTTCCAAAAAAACATCTTTCTGGTGATGTTGATAAATATTTTGCTTATCCTTAAGAATCGATGACATCATTGGGAGAAGTGTAGTAAAGAAGTTTCTGAAGCTGGCAGCGTGACTGAGCAGAATTAGCACCAGCAGAGAAACAGGCCAAAATTATCCTGTCTGTTGTAATGTTGGTACACACTGTATGGCTATTTTGACAGTAACATAATCTGACAAAATCACTACAAATGTGCATTTTCCATGGTGCACTGTGACTGAACTCGTTTCAATTATCTAAAAGAAGATTGAGAATTAACATGAACCTTTAAGATGCTGAGGGATAGCATAGATATAAGTAAACTATTTGGACTATGAGATCAAAATTAGAAGATGCAAGTATAATGTTAACAAGCCTGAAGCAAGGCTGGAGATTGGAACAAACTCTTTTTCCTACTGGTGCTGACTATATACATCAGACTCCCAGCAAAAACCATTAACATAGTGTTAATTAATTCCTCCAAAGAGCAGTTGAATAAATATTTGGTTCGGAATAAGATTGAAGTTACCCTGATGGTTCAGCGAGTAAACATCCTAGGGGGCTAGAAATTCGTCTTGGGAGGTGGCTCAAAGCGGGCAGTATCGGATTGGCTGTCTGTTATATACAGCACCTGATAATCAGTTCCATTGCAGCTGTGGCTCAGTGGGTAGCACTCTCTCTCACCTCTGAGTCAGAAAGCTGTGGGTATCAAGTCCCACTCCAGAGACCTGAGCGCAAAAATCTAGGCTGACACTTCAGTGCAGGACTGCAGGACTGCTACACTGTCGGAGGTGCTGTCTTTCAGATGAGACATTAAACCGAGGCCCCGTCTGCTCTCTCAGGTGGACGTAAAAGATCCCATGGCACTATTTTGAAAAAGAGCAGGGGAGTTATCCCTGGTGTCCTGCCCAATATTTATCCCTCAACCAATATCACAAAAACATTATCTGGTCATTATCACATTGCTGTTTGTGAAAGCTTGCTGTGTGCAAAATTGGCAGCCGCATTTCCTACATTACAACAGTGACTGTACTTCATTGGATGTAAAGCGCTTTTGGGCATTCGGTGGTCATGAAAGGCGCTATATAAATGCAAGTCTTTGTTTTTCAATGGAACTGAATGTCAGGCGCTGCGTATAACGGGCGGCCAATCCGATTCCGCCTGTTATGTGTCACCACCCGAGACAGATTTCTAGGCCACTGCCGTATGTGGTGCTGCTCAGGAGGGTTCCAGACTCGGTTCCCTGGTTCATGCTGAATTATCTAACCTCAGCCGCGATGGTGATTGGAATGCTATTGTTCACCTTAGCATCTCCAGGTCAAGAAGAGGAAAAATTTGACAGGGTTCCTGCTGCTGATTGCTGCCCATTGACCGCCACCCGCCCCCCCCCCCCACCCCACCCAACTAGAAAGTGTGCACAGACATCAGATAAGGCCTTAGAGAGGGTGCAGAAAAGATTTACGAGAATGATTCCAGGAATGAGGGAATTCAGTTACGTTGATAGACTGGAGAAGCTGGGGTTGTTCTCCTTGGAGCAGAGAAAATTGAGAGGAGATTTGATAGAGGTGTTCAAAATCATGAGGGTTCTGGACAGAGTAGATAGAGAGAAACTGTTCCCATTGGTAGAAGGGTCGAGAACCAGAGGACACAGACATAAGGTGATTGACAAAAGAACCAAAGGCAACGTAAGAAAAAACTTTTTACGCAGCAAGTGGTTAGGATCTGGAATGCACTGCCTGAAAGGGTGGTGGAGGCAGACTCAATTTTATCTTTCAAAAGGGAGTTGGATAAGTATCTGAAGGAAAAAAATTGCAGGGGCTGCGGGAAAGGGCGGGGGAGTGGGACTAGCTGAGAGTCGGCATGGGCTCGATGGGCCAAATGGCCTTCTTCCATGCTGTAACCATTCTATGATTCTATGATTCAAAGTGTAAGATTGTCTTTGTAATATCTTACTGTCAAAACTGATTTGTACAGAGAGGGGAAAAAATGACAAAGCGCCATGAAGGCGGGGGAAGATTTCAACTGGGTAACAAAACCATTGCACACTATGCACAGAAGAAATCAGCGACAGGAACACGTTTGAACATCTGGAGAAATAAATGTCACCGTGGATCAGTAAACAGGCACACAATCTTGATTAAAAGCAAAATGTTCAGCAGAACCTCAACCTGTGCTAAACACAACAGAAAATGTTGGATACACTCAGCAGGTCAGGCAGCATCTGTGGAGAGAGAAACAGAGTTACTTCTGCTGAAAGGTTATCGACCTGAAACGTTAACTTTGTTTCACTCTCCCCAGATGCTGCCTGACCTGCTGAGTATTTCCAGCAATTTCTATTTTTACTTCAGAGTTCCAGCATCCGCAGTATTTTGCTATTGTTTCACTGTATTTTATATGTTGTGTACTATGTAACATGCTTTGCTATTTGTTATATAATAGCTGAACTCCTGTGGGGTGTGAAGCATAGTCATAATGCTTAGCTGCCAACCTATGCTGTCCCTTTAAGGCTAATGGTAAGATACTTCTGAAGTGGTCTGACTAGGCCCTGAAGTCAGTTAGAGGCGGACGCTGTTATTGAAAGTTTCTGAAGATTGTCAGCTGCTTGGCTCCTCTTCTTACCTCTCCAAGGTCAGAGGAAAACAGCAGGGTTTCTTTCTCGTTTGGAATATTACTTTAAAGATTGTTCAATTGTGATTTGTTGGTGTTCAATGCAAGGTGTGATGCCTGGTCTGTGCCATATAATTTCAGCGCTGACAGCACATTAAGGAATGAAATGAAGTCATAGCAGCCTTAGTTAGTTTAACCAGTTTTAACTAGTTGGAAATTGAAGTCTACAGTTACTGTGCTCCCATGCAGCCATGCTGATACCCCCGACAATTGTGCGAAACAAAATCATTACTCAACAGCCTCTTTCTGCATTATTGCAGTGGCCCCAAAGTACCTCAGCAAAAGCAAAAACGAAAGACTTGCATTTATATAGCGCCTTTCACGGCCTCAGACCACCAGCGAAGTAATTTTTAAGGTGTAGTTACTGTTGCAATGTAGTAAAATCACTTCTATGGTACATTCTGTCTGCTGCTCAATAAATCTTAGCTTCTTGGATCTCTGGAGTGCAGATTATGTAGCGACATTGTGTCTGAATTACTGCATGGAGATTTTTTTTTAATCTATACATCGGGAAAACAAAAATGGAAACTCTTTGTCTTGAAACTTCTTCCTACGCTACTCCTCTCCTTCAAATGCTGGATAACAACTGATACCCATGGGATCGTACCCCAGCAAGGAGTCAAGGACATCAGGCTTGGAGAGTAAAGGACAAAACTTGGTGAGGGAAGAATAGAAGTGCATTACCATCAATATAGAGCGTAAGAAATTGCTCAGATGCACTGCAGTTTCAGACATCGCAGATCAGGGCTACAAGCATTTATTTTTCTCACCAAATGTGTCTAATGCCCTCCTATCCTTAAGGCACTCACTGCTTGTGAGGACCAGTTCCACAGATGACACGTCATCCGACCATTATTCATGTATGAACTTTGACAGCGAGTGTCGCAGGCTAATTGACCATCAGGGACAGTACAGGCAAGCTTGATCCCACCCTCCCCGAGGTTCATACGGTACACCTCCAGCAGAATTTGCTGGATAGTGATCAGGAGCAAGAATGCTGCCAGATTTCAAACTATTTAAAGGAAAAATTAAGACTGATATCAGGACGTTCTTCACACAAGGAATGGATTCAACACGTGGAATGGATTCCTAGATACAGTGGTAGGGGTGAAAACCATACAAATCATTTAAGAGCCAATTGGATGCTGTAATGGTAGGATGGTGTGGAGATGCCGGAGTTGGACTGGGGTGGACAAATGTAAGAAGTCACACAACACCAGGTTATAGTCCAACAGTTTTATTTGAAATCACAAGCTTTCAGAGCACTGCTCCTTCGTCAGGTGAAGTGGAGAGATGCATAAAGACACAGCTTATATAGTCAGAGAATAATGCCTATAACCTGGTGTTGTGTGACTTCTTACAGTAATGGTAGGACTCATACCTAGACTGAGATCAACTAATGCAGCACAGAGTGATGGTTGAACCTGGATCTTTCCTAATTTGTTTGGTTCATTGGATCAGTTTGCTGAACCAATACAAAATGTATATTACAGCCATTGAAAGGATACAGAAGATAGCAACCAGAATAACTGAGGGGATGAAGGATTGGATTATGAGGTGCGATTATGTAAATTGGACATGTTCTCACTGGAAAAGCAAAGGTTGAGATGTGATATGATTGCTGTTTTTAGGATCCTAAAGGGACTAGATAATGTAGACCACAACAAGCTCTTTCAGAACAGAACAGTAGAAACAGAGGATACGTCGTGCTCTTGAAGGAGGGTAAATTCTAAACTAATCTGCAGAAACAAATTGGGCCCGATTTTGTGGATTGTGTGGGAAATGGTCGGATTCGCCGAACGTGGGGTTCTGACACACAAAAAAATGTGTCAGCCAGCTGCACGCAATTTTCCCTCAAGTGGCCAATTAATTTCCAGCGTGTGGACAGCCTTGCTAATTGTCCATTTCTAGTCAGAAAGCCCCACAGTATGATGTCATCATTCGTGGTGCTTTCAAGGTCCACAGCAAGCATTGCTTCCTCTGTTGGCTTCCAAACGAACCATACAGGATGGCAGAGGAGCCTGCAGCAGCTGTGGCCAGTGATAGACCCCGAGCTGCCTCCAAATTCGACAAAGCTTCACTGCAGGCATTATTGGATGGGGTTAGGGCCCACAGGGAGGTCCTCTTCCCTAGGTCAGGCAGGAAGAGGCCTTCCACTGAGACCAAGGCTGCATGGATGCAGGTGTCAGCAGATGTCAACTCGAATGTGCATGTAACCTTGGCATCACATCTCTAACTCCTTCCTCTACTCCCCCACATGACCATCCAGAGCCCCCGTCCCCACTGTGGAGGAGGAAGAGGCTGTGCAGCCAGACTCCTCAGAGGAAGCTCCAACCTCTGAGGGTGCAGTGTCAGCAGAAGTAAGCGCACCCAGCACCAGCGCAGACACTCACACCTCGGGGGGACCTTCGGGACAGAGAGTAGTGTTGTCACCTGGTGTTTCGCAGCTCACGAGTGAGCCTCAGCAGATTCTGGAGACAGGGACAACAGTGGAGAGTCCTCGTCGGAGGGTGCAGGACTTTGCCAGCTCAGCTCAGCAGCGCTGCATGTCGAACCTCTGCCTCTGGGTCCATCCGCAAGAGAAGAGGTGATGGATCTCCATGCACAGATGCAGGAGTCTCTGACAGGTTTTGTCTCCAGGGTCGCTGCGAGTGTGGAGCGAATGGAGGAGTCCATAGCGACCATGAGCAGAGCCTTTGTGGAGTCATTGGCGCATAAATGCATCACCATGGAAAGGTTGGCAACCTCCATGGAGGAGATAACTCGCCAGGGTACAGAAAACATGGTGAGTGCTCATAAGAGAATGACATCTCTTGAGGAGCGTTGGCCATCTGTTGAACAGAGAAACCAGACCTTCATAGAAGTCCTTCTGAGTAGGACTGCCAGTGCAGATACGGGTCCCCATGGCCCCCTAAAGCGCAGCAAGGTGCTCTCAAGCCAGTTCCACGCGCTGGCCCCTTCTGGCCTGTGCAGCTTCAGGTGAGTGAGCAGCAGCCTGGTGCTCCTGGTGCTCATCCTGCTGTTCCTGGTTCTGCTGCTGCCGCCTCTGCTGCTGGAGATCCTCTAATGGCAAGAAGGGAAGGAAAAAAAGGCGTCCCATACTTCTGGTAGATGCCTCCGCTGAGGAAGCGCTGAGTGAGCGTGCCGAGCGTTGCTTCCCAAGAGATCACATTGGAGAAGTGTGTGAGGCTCCAACCTTCCACAGCTGTGCCTAAGCCTTGAAGAAGTAGCCCCAAGCCTGCAACAACAAGGTCCTTCAACATACAAATGCTGTCCCTTTAAATCGCAGCTTTCCCGAGTGACCTGCAGCTGAGAGCAAGCAAGCTGGCAAGCTTCACGCCAGGTTTCATCAGCGGGGTTCCCCGCAGGCGTGTTTAGCATGGGGAACCCCTGAAAATCAAAAGGGCACCCTAAAATGGCATTAAACATGCCAATAATTGGTGATCAGGGTCCCGACGGCCAGTCCCGCCAGCGGTGGGCGGGACTGAATTGGCTCGCGGAGAAACGGCGGTCTGAAAGTCAGACGGGGTGGGGAATCAGGGGAGGGGGGGGTCGCGACCCCCTATTTCGGTGATTTTCAGCCCCCGCCCGCCTGTAAAGCCGCCCGATGGCTGGCAGAAAATCGGGGCCAATATTTCAGTGAGCGAGTGGACAATCTGAGTACAGGAGTAAAGAAGTCTTACTCCAACTATATAGGGCCTTGGTGAGACCACATCTGGAGTACTGTGTACAATTTTGGTCTCCTTACCAAAGGAAGGATATACTTGCCATAGAGAGAGTGCAACAAAGGTTCACGAGACTGATTCCTGGGATGGCGGGACTGTCGTATGAGAAGAAATTGAGTAAATTAGGCCTGTATTCTCTTGAATTCAGAAGAATGAGAGGGGATCTCATTGAAGCACACAAAATTATTACAGGGCTTGATAGGGTGGATGCTGGGAGAATGTTTCCCTTGGCTGGGGAGTCTAGAACCAGGGGCCACAGTCTCAAGATAAAGGGTAGGCCATTCAGGACTGAGATGAGAAGAAATGTCTTCACACAGAGGGTGGTGAACCTTTGGAATTCTCTACCCCAGAGGGCTGTGGAGGCTCAGTCATTGGGTATATTCAAAACAGAAGTCAATAGATTTCTGACTAGTAAGGGCATCAAGGGATATGGCAATAGGGCCGGTGAATGGAGTTGAGGCAGAAGATCAGCCATGATCTCATTGAATGGTGGAGCAGGCTCGAAGGGCCGAATGGCCTACTCCTGCTCCTATTTCTTATGTTCTTATGTTCTATGCAATGGACATCCTAGTGATCAGTCAATGGACATCCCAGTGATCACTCAAATGCAAATTAGATAGATTTCTTTCAGAAAATGATATTTTGGGACACAGTAATTGGAGACACGACATTTGGTAAGTGTAGCATGTTTGGCAGTAAAAATGTGACTTATGGATTAATAGTTCCCAAAGCTTTCCTCTACTGGGGGGTTTTTCTCATGCCATTTCTGGGTCTGCTGTAGACTAATTGATAGAGCTTGATCGCTATGATTGGTCGGCAACTCCATTATTATTGTATCGTGCAACTACGAACTAAATGAACCGTGGTCATTTTTCGTCCAGCAGTTCCTAACCATTGGAGAACACCTTCTGCCCGCTTTGCTTCTAGGTTTTGCTTATTGTTTTATGGTGAAATAATGCTGACACAGGAAAGCAATTTTAAAAAGTGGAAAAATTAGGTGGGAAAATATGAGAATTCAAATTTCTGCTTCAGTGTTTTTCTGTATTACTGGATGAACTTGGTGTATCTTTGTTCTGTAACTCAACCAGCCTGCAACCAACCAAAACCATGGGGGCACATTCTAATCTGATGTCTTGGTGTTAGTCAAACAATATTTTACAAAGAGGTTACAGTTTTGTTAAAACATTAGCAAGAAAGGAACATTAATGTGTTTGGTTAGTTGGTGGCCAGCAGTATGGAAACAAAGTCCAACTCAGGTTTCCTGCTCTGATTATTTACTATGCTGTAAGGGTGATTGCTGAACCCAAGTGACCTAAGTAGAACAATCTGTAGTTGGTCAGATTTAGATGTGAACAAAAATAATGATCTGTGCTTATTCAGGCATGCATCCTGTGCATGTACATACCAGTATTGTCCATGTCCTATTATTGCCTCATTTTGGCAAAGAGGGTCATTGTTTCACAATATCCATGCACAAGGCCATTTTGCTTGCCCTTGCCATTAGTTCCTGCTTTTGTGGTATAGGTAAAGGTGCTGTCTATGGCTGGAGCCACAGCCAGAAAGATGGGTATGGTGATTGCCATTTTATTTTTTAAATACCATAAGGGTACCTAATCCTTGGTGGTCTAGTATGGGAGTGTCCTGGTCCTTCTCATTCTAGTGATGGAATATGCATCTCAGCTCTTTCTACTAAACTGCAGAGATGAGAATGCATCTTTATTTCTTGCCAAGCACACAAGAGTATATGATACGTATACAGTATTGTATGCATACATTATATAAGGCTTGTGCATTCTCCTTAATATTACATTTATTTCCACAAGCATTGGCTTTCTTTTGTTAATTGAGAGTGAATATTACTTTTGTCTAATTTTGTTTTCCATGGGCTTCATGAAAATAAGGGGGGATGGTGGGGGTGGGGGAGATCCAGCAATGTAACCATAAAAATCAAACCTTTTTTTTCAACGTTAAGCCAAATTAAATTTTCTTTCAGTGGCCCTTTGGTACATTGGCCAAGTGGCCATTTGTTTGCCATTTCTCATGTGCGAGTCTAGGAAGTGAGACTATTTGACTGTAGGGAGCATTACAATCAAATCCAATCTCATCCAACATCCACATGCATTTAAAGTAGGGGCCACTCAATTGCAATGAAGAGTGGAACCTCTGGTTGATATTCCCTCCTATGGGAAGGGGAGCTGAGATCAATTGTAGGGCCACTGCTGAGATGGGCTAACCCAGCACAGGCCAGGGAATGAAATTGGGACGTCCTGGTCTCTATGGCTCAGTACAAAAACCAAATGGTGCACATACCAACTAGACTGCTCCTCACTCATTTGGAGTGAGATTCAATTAGCTCATTTTAAAATTGCCACTTATTTTGACAAACCTTTTACAAAAGAAGATTAAAATAAAAACAGAAAATGCTAAAACAAAAAAATCTCAGCAGGTCAGTCAGCATCTAACTCTGTTTTTCTCTCTCCACAGATGCTGCCAAACCTGCTGAGTATTTCCAGCATTTCCTGTTTTTATTTCAATTTCCAGCATCCGCAGTATTTTGACTTTTGTAAAAAAAAGTTTAAATGGATTACACAGGATATACAGCACAAAAACAGGCCTTTTGGCCCAACCAGTTTATGCTCCACTCAAGACTCCTCCCATCTTTCTTCATCTAACTCTGTCAACATAACCCTCTATTCTCTTCTCCCTCATATCCCTTATCTAACTGCCCCTTTATTGCGTCTATACTATTTGCTTCAACCACTCCCTGTGGTTGCGAGTTCCACATTCTCACCACTCTCTGGGTAAAGAAGTTTCTTCTGAATTCCCTATTTGATTTCTTGGTGACTATCTTATATTGATGGCCTCTAAGTTTTGTTCTTCCCCACAAGTGGAAACACTCTCACTGTATCCACTCTATCAAAACCTTTCATAATTTTTTAAGATTTTTGGTCACCCCCCGGACTTCTCTTTCCTCTGACCCAGCCTGTTCATCCTTTCCTGAGAGGTATACCCTTGCCTTTCTGGTATCACCCTTTGCAATCTGCCTAACTCTTTCCCATTATAAATCCCAATCCTAATATTCCCCCCATACAAAAACAGAAAATGCTGGAAATGCTCAGCAGGTCAGGCAGCATCTGTGAAGAAAAAAGAAAGACTTGCATTTATATTCACAACCACCGGACGTCTCAAAGCGCTTTGCAGTCAATGCAATACTTTTGAAGTGGAGTCATTGTTATAATTTGGGAAACGCGGCAGCCAATTTGCACAAAGCAAACTCCCACAAACAGCAATGTGATAATGACCAGATAATCTGCTTTTGTTATGTTGGTTGAGGGATAAATATTGGCCAGGACACTGGGGAGCAGACAGGGCCTCAGTTTAACATCTCATCCGAAAGACAGCATCTCCAATAGTGCAGCGCTCCCTCAGACACTGCACTGGGAGTGTCAGCCTAGATTTTTGTGCTCAAGTCCCTGGAGTGGGATTGGAACCCAGAACCATTACTGACTCAGAGACTGATACCTGGGATGGCAGGAATGACGTATGAGGAGAGATTGGGTCGATTGGGCTTATACTCGCTGGAGTTTAGAAGAATGAGAGGGGATCTCATTGAAACTTATAAAATTCTAACAGGACTAGACAAACTAGATGCAGGAAGGATGTTCCCGATGGCGGGGGAGTCCAGAACCAGGGGTCACAGTCTAAGGATAAGGGGTAAGCCATTTAGGACTGAGATGAGGAGGAATTTCTTCACCCAGAGAGTGGCGAACCTGTGGAATTCTCTACCACAGAAGGCAGTTGAGACCAATTCATTAAATATATTCAAGAAGGAGTTAGATATGTTTCTTAAGGCTAAAGGGATCAAGGGATATGGGGAGAAAGCAGGGACAGGGTACTGAATTTGGATGATCAGCCATGATCTCATTGAATGGCGGAGCAGGCTCGAGGGGCCGAATGGCCTACTCCTGCTCCTATCTTCTATGTTTCTATGTTTCTAAGTGTGCTGCCAACTCAGCCACAGCTGACAGCTAAGACAGAGAGAGAGTTAACGTTTCAGGTCCATGATCTTTCCTCAGAACTGATTCTTTCAGCATGCGCAGTATTTTGCTTTTTGCACTAATATTCCCCCATCCTCCTCTTGCTTGGGTGATAGTCCCACAAGCTGAGCCAGGAAGGGGGTGCGGGGGGGGGGAAACATGAATGAATTGGATACACGTTTTGGATACAGAAGAGCTCCGCTCCTCTGTGACGTGAATGGGGGTGGGAAGTCGCCTTTTCCACGAGGCGCGGCCTTGATTGGTCGGCGCGGCTGTCAATCAGGGGCGCGCGGCGTGCCAGCGGCGCCCGCGGCTTGTGATTGGCGGGTGATGATGTCATTCAGGGCGCTGGGTGGGCGGGGCCGGGGGATTGAAGGCTGCTGGAATGCGGCGGCGGAGGAGGAGTGAGGGAGGAGGAGGTTCGCTTTGGTAAGATTTGCAAATGGGAGTCGATTGAAGCTGGGGGCCTGTTGCAGTCGCTGCGGTTAATGAGTTACCGGCCGCCATCAGGTAACACTTGAACCGAATAAAAGGTGAGGAGGGGGGAAAAGAGCGAGGTGTCTTCCCCACCCCTGGGCAAGGAGAGAAAAGCTAAAAAAGGAAGGAAGAGAGAGAGAGAGAGACACACACACACAACACAGAGAGAGAGAGAGAGAGAGAGAGGAGACTGCAGGCTGCACTCGTCCGCTCAATCCTGCAGCTGACAGGGTAAAGCGGGGCTAAATTAATGTCTCTAGATCTCGCAAAGAGGGAACTTTGCAAAGTGTGTGAGAACTGTTGAGAAAAACCATTTGACAAGATTCTCTAAATGTGATCCCGAGGAAGTCTTTTTGAAAGGGCACAGCAGAACTGACAGTTCAGCTACAATTGGGAGCTATGAGTCGATTTTCTTTTTTGCCCAGAGTTTCGTCAGTAGAGAATTATAAAGTTTTTTTTTAATCATTTTTTTTTTTTGGTCGCCACAATTTTTATTTTTTGCATCGGAGTGGGCGAAGTAAAACGTGGTGAAAATGCTGGCCGCCGGTTACATCAGTCACTTCCTGGCTCACAGTTGAGTGATCCGGCTGGTTTAAAACAAAATGCAAAAAAAAAGTCCCAAGTTCGCCCCCTTCTCTGTCTCCAAAGATGGGATTTTTTAATGAGGTTTTAATGTATCTCCTTTTCTATTCACAGAAGCGAACTTCTTGTATCCATTTCTCACGTCAGACCGACTCACTGGAAGAGCCGCTCGCCTTGACTGTTTCCGTTATTAAAATTGTTTTTGCCACGTCCTGAGAAGGTGCCACATTTCCTTCATGAAGGTGGTCTTGTGGAATGGCATCGAATCCTGAAGGAAATACAGTTCTACCAATTCCAGCTGGGAACTAGAAGCTGAAAAGGATCTTATCACCTAAATCTTACAGTTCAGTTTGCAAAAAAAAAACCTACAAGGAGCTAGCTTACCTTTTTTATTTTTTTTGGGGGGGGGGGCAGACATTTATAAGCTTTTAATGTTTGAAACAGATCAAGAGGAAAGAAACCGAGGAGACACATTATGGTATCCCGAAGATTGTGAATACGCAATGTCTAACTCCAGGGAACAGAAAGAGGTTGGCCCACATAACCATGCCAATGGAAATGTCTACCCTATTGATGCCAGCTTGGATGAATTTACCATTTCTATAACTCCTAGTTCCTCCAAGGAGCTGGTGGAGACAGAAAGCTCAGACTATTTAACAGAGGAGAAAGAAGAGGGTGTAAGGGTGGAGGCTGTAGTGAGAGACTCCTGTGCCAATGCCAAGGGTTTGAGGGAGGAAGATGCCCTTCTGGAGAATGGCAGTCAGAGTATCGACAGTGATGATATCAGCAGCAACCCAAGTCGGGGTCCCGATTTGCTTAAAGAGACCTCTTTCTCTATAGGACTGCAGGTTGTGTTCCCATTCCTGCTGGCAGGCTTTGGGACAGTGGCAGCTGGAATGGTCTTGGATATTGTACAGGTAAGTGTGTGCATGTTTGTTTGTTTCTGAGCGGGTCTGTACACTTGCCACCAAGCAGTCTCCCCAGACCAATGATTGCAGGTAGAGGACCCAAGTCTTCCCCAAACCGGTTCTGAACCAGCCGCAGGAAGATGGATGAAAGCAGCAGGACTCCCTCTCCCAGAGCGGGAAGTAAAGGTCCTCTACTTAGAACCTCCACCAAGAGTGACAGCTTGGCAGTGTGTGAAATCTTGGCAGCAGACCACCCTACCACTCTGTACATTTGGAGCACTGCAGTGCCCACTTAACTTTTTTTTCCCCCCTGAAGAAAATGTTGTAATTTCTTCTTTAAAGTTTGCTTTGTGTTTCCCATAAAATGACTGTATAGCTTTGAAACTGATTCTCTTTAAAATGGAAATAAGTAGAGTGCACATGACCTGCATAAAAATGGCTCCAAATTTACTTGTGCAATGTATAAACCCCCTTGAGAAGAAAAAGCTGCCTCGTGTGACTTGTACTTGCATAATCCACCAGAAACGCTAAGTGTAATCTTTGTGCACGTGTAATATTCAGTGGCAACTGTGAAATATCGCATTTGTTCCTTTTTTGTGGGGAAGAAACAATTCGGTGGCAAGTTTCTCCATCATTCTCATGGGATAAATGATTTGTTCTAGCTTTCAATTCAGTGTCTTCTACAAAACCTTGATATTTGCTTTGTAATATTTGTTTGACGTTTTACTATACCACTTAATTCCGGCCCAAAGTAATGATCAGTAGCATTAGATCCACTCTCGCAGAGGAATTTACAGGAAATTTTATTTTTCGTTCCTCCTTCACCCCCCCCCTGTTTTTATTTAAATGTGATTTTGAATTAATTAGTGTTGGCATAAATATTTTTGAAGCTGGCTGACTGTCAGTGTTCTTTTAGAATATTGGCTTGGACGTGCTGTTTAACACTTTTCTCCTTAGACTCCTGTTCAGTTTGTTCCTTTTTGTAGTATGGGGAGGGGGGAACATCTTGTTTGAGTATTGGCAATCTGCCATAATTGGACTGCCTAATGGGGGAAATCGCTTCAACAGCAGTCTGCAATACCACTGTGGGCATAACTTAGTAGTGGCACTCGCACCGTGATACGTGCGTTACCTAGGTGTCTTAACTCTACAACTGAAGGGTTTCTCAGCCTGGATTGGCACATCTTGCAATTTGAATACAACAGCAGGGAACGATGCCACACTACTTGTAGAGAATCGCCCTCCAGTTTGTGTTGACTGTGAAATAACTTGCATTACCAATACTCAATGCTCGGAGAAGATTTTTTAAAAAACGGGGGTGGGGGGTGAGAGGGGAGGAACGTAAAGTAAAATTTCCCATAAATTCCTCTGCGAGAGTGGATCTAATGCTACTGATAATTTCTTTGGGCCTGAATTAAGTGGTATAGTAAAAGGACAAACAAATATTACAAAGCAAATATCATTTAAAGTTATAGAGGAAAATATCCATTGAGGCTTAGAGCCTGGTGGGCGAAAATATCATACATTATCTTTTAACCTTTGTGTTTGCTTAGCAGAGCTCTGAGAACGTTTCTGTTAAATCTAGCATTTTTGCCAGTTTGCCGTTTATAAATAATGACTAGAGAGGCAAGATGTTATTTGTTCATTTTCCGTGTGCTCATGAAAACTATAACGTAGAGTAATGCTTTCCTTGCCTAATTTCAACTTACTGAATAAAGGGAGAATTAAAACAAAGCATTGGTCGAGATTAATTCTGGATTGACATTCTCAGTGGCTTGTAGCCTACAGGCAGAAAATGCACCCAGTTCTGTTCTTTTGGCTGTATTCATTGATGTATTTCTATTGCACTGTCAGCTGTGGCTCAATTGGTAGCATTCTTGCTTCCTGAGTCAGAAGGTTGTGGCTTCAAGTCCCACTCCAGAGACTTGAGCACAAAAATCTAGGCTGACACTCCAGTGCAGTGCTGAGGGAGCGTTGCACTGTCTGAGGTACCGTCTTTCAGATGAGACGTTAAACCGAGGCCCCGTCTGCGCTCTCAGGTGGGCGCAAAAGGTCCCATGGCACTATTTCGAAGAAGAGCAAAGGAGTTATCCCTGGTGTCCTGGCCACTATTTATCCCTCAATCAACATCACTTAAAAAAAAAACAGATTACCTGGTCATTATCACATTGCTGTTTGTGGGAGCTTACTGTGTGCAAATTGGCTGCTGCATTTCCTACATTACAACAGTGACTACACTTCAAAAGTACTTCATTGGCTGTGAAGTGCTTTGGGACGTCCTGAGCTCATGAGAGGCGCTATATAAATGCAAGGCTTCAAGAAGACATAGGCTGGTGAAATGGGCGGACATGTGGCAGGTGAACTTTAATGCAGAAAAGTGCGAAGTGATACATTTTGGTAGGAAGAATGCGGAGAGGAAATATAAACTAAAGGGTACAGTCCTAAAGGGGGTGCATGAACCGAGAGACCTGGGGGTATATGTGCACAAATTGTTGAAGGTGGCAGGACAGGCTGAGAAAATGATTTAAAAAGCCTATGGGATACTGGGCTTTATAAATAGAGGCATCGAGTACAAAAGCAAGGAAGTTATGATGAACCTTTATAAAACATTGGTTCGGCCACAACTGGAGTATTGTGTCCAATTCTGGGAAGTGAAGGCCTTAGAGAGGGTGCAGAAAGGATTTACGAGAATGATTCCAGGGATGAGGGACTTCAGTTATGTGGATAGACTGGAGGAGCTGGGGTTGTTCTCCTTGGAGCAGAGAAGATTGAGAGGAGATTTGATAGAGGTATTCAAAATCATGAGGTGTCCAGACACAGTAGATAGAGAGAAACTGTTCCCATTGGCGGAAGGGTCGAGAACCAGAGGACACAAATTTAAGGTGATTGGCAAAAGAACCAAAGGCGACATGAGGAAAAACTTTTTTACGCAGCGAGTGGTTAGGATCTGGGATGCACTGCCTGAAAGGGTGGCGGAGGCAGACTCAATCGTGGCTTTCAAAAGGGAGTTGGATAAGTACCTGAAGGAAAATAAATTGCAGGGCTACGGGGAAAGGGCAGGGGAGTGGGACTAGCTGAAGTGCTCTTAAAGTCATAGAGTTGTACAGCACAGAAAAAGGCCCATCGTGTCCGAGCCGGCCATCAAGCCCCGTCTATTCTAATCCCATTTTCCAGCACTTGGTCCATAGCTTTGTATGCTATGGCGTTTCAAATGCTCATCTAAATGCTTCTTGAATGTTGTGAGGGTTCCTGCCTCTACCACCCTTTCAGGCAGTGAGTTCCAGATTCCAACCACCCTCTGGGTGAAAAAGTTTTTCCTCAAATCCCCTCTAAACCTCCTGCCCCTTACCTTGAAACTATGCCCCCTGGTTATTGACCGCTCCACCAAGGGGAAAAGTTCCTTTCTATCTACCCTATCTATGCCCCTCATAATTTTGTGCCCCTCATAATTTTGTACACCTCAATCAGGTCCCCCCTCAGCCTTCTCTGCTCTAAGGAAAACAACCCCAGCCTGTCCAGTCTCTCTTCATAGCTGAAGCACTCCAGCCCAGGTAAAATCCTGGTGAATCTCCTCTGCACCCTTTCCAATGCAATCACATCCCTCCTGTAGTGTGGCGACCAGAACTGCACACAGTATTCTAGCTGCGGCCTAACTAGCATTTTGTACAACTCCATCATAACCTCCCTGCTCTTATAATCTATGCCTTGGCTAATGAAGGCAAGTATCCCATATGCCTTTTTAACCACCTTACCTACCTGTCCTGCTGCCTTCAGGGATCTATGTACATGTACACCAAGGTCCCTCTGATCCTCTGTCCTTCCTAGGGTCCTACCATTCATTGTGTATTCCCTTGCTTTGTTAGTCCTTCCAAAATGCATCACCTCTCACTTTTCAGGGTTAAATTGCATTTGCCACTGTTCTGCCCATCTAACCAACCCGTCTATATCGTCCTGTAGCCTGAGGCTTCCCTCCTCGCTATTTACCACTCCACCAATTTTCGTGTCATCTGGGAACTTACTGATCATACCTCCTACATTCATATCTAAATCATTAATGTACACTACAAACAGCAAAGGACCCAGCACCGATCCCTGCGGTACACCACTGGTCACAGGCTTCCAGTCACAAAAGCAACCTTCGACCATCACCCTCTGCCTCCTGCCACTAAGAAAAGTTTGGATCCACTGTGCAAAATTGTCCTGGATCCCATGGGCTCTTACCTTCTTGATCAGTCTCCCATGCGGGACTTTGTCAAAAGCCTTACTGAAGTCCATGTAGACTACATCAACTGCACTACCCTCATCTGCACACCTAGTCACCCCCTTGAAAAATTCAATCAAATTGGTTAGACATGATCTCCCCCCTGACACAGCCATGCTGACTATCCTTGATTAATCCTTGCCTCTCCAAGTGGAGACTAATTGTCAGAATTTTTTCCAATAATTTCCCTACCACTGATGTTAGGCTCACTGGCCTGTAATTCCCTGGTTTATCCCTACTACCCTTCTTGAACAATGGTACTACGTTAGCTGTCCTCCAGTCCTCTGGCACCTCCCCTGTGGCCAGAGAGGATCTGAAAATTTGTGTCAGAGCCCCTGCAGTCTCCTCCCTTGCCCCACGCAACAGCCTGGGATACATCTCGTCTGGGCCTGGGGATTTATCCACTTTTAAGCCCGCTGGAACTGCTAGTACCTCTTCCCTCTCAATACTAATTTGTTCAAGTATATCACAATCCCCTTGCCTGATTTCTATGCTTACATCGTCCTTCTCCATAGTGAACACATGCAAAATATTCATTTAAAACCTCACCTACATCTTCCGGCTCTACACACAGATTGCCACTTTGGTCCCTAATGGGCCCTACTCTTTCCCTGGTTATCCAAGGTTATTGCAGAGAGCCGGCATAGGCTCGACGGGCCGAATGGCCTCCTGTGTTAGAATCATAGAATTGTTACAATTGTTGCAGGTGCAGCAGGCGGTTAAGAAGGCAAATGGTATGTTGGCCTTCGTAGCGAGAGGGTTTGAGTACAGGAACAAGGATGTCTTGCTGCAGTTGTACAGGGCCTTGGTGAGGCCACATCTTGAGTATTGTGTGCAGTTTTGGTCGCCTTAGCTGAGGAAGGATGTTCTTGCCATGGAAGGAGTTCAGCGAGGATTCACCAGGCTGATACCTGGGATGTTAGGAATGACTTATGAGGAGAGATTGGGACAATTGGGCTTGTACTCGCTGGAATTTAGAAGAATGAGAGGGGATCTTATTGAAACTTATAAAAATTCTGACAGGACTGGACAGACTAGATGCAGGAAGGATGTTCCCGATGGTCGGGGAGTCCAGAACCAGGGGTCACAGGATAATGGGTAGGCCATTTAGGACAGAGATGAGGAGGAATTTCTTCACCCAGAGAGTGGTGAACCTGTGGAATTCTCTACCACAGAAGGCAGTAGAGGCCAATTCATTAAATATATTCAAGAAGGAGTTGGATATATTTCTTAAGGCTAAAGGGATCCAGGGGTATGGGGAGAAAGCAGGGACCGGGTACTGAAATTGGATGATCAGCCATGATCGCATTGAATGGCGGAGCAGGCTCGAGGGGCCGAATGGCCTACTCCTGCTCCTATCTTCTATGTTTCTATGTAAGTCTTGTTTTTATTATGGGCAGCACGCTGGACTATAAACAAGGGGCCAGAAATTGCTGGGAAGTCGCGCCATAATGACGTATTAACGTCATACGCATTATTTGCTCATTTTAAACAATCCCATCAGTTCACGGTGCAAATATAGTGCAATGTTTATGGTGAGCTTAAAAGTCCAATAAATGGCATGCACCGCCAAACCTGCCATTTGAAGCGATTGCAGGCCCAGAGGTGGTTTCACGGTGCAGCTGGTGGGAAAATGCTCACGCCGTCAATTAGAAAGCGCTTCCATCATGTGGTAAAACTGCTTGTGTCTTTAATTCGCCCTTTTTATAGTGCCAATTGTTTGTAAGCCAAGTTCACAGCTTCACAAATTTCTAGCTACAGATTCCACCTCCCCAAAGTCAGAAGGTGGGCCTGTATGGGCATCACGAGAGCTCAACTGGCTGTAGGCAGGACCCAATGGTGCCCCTCAACGCCCAGTACCACCACCAGAGTCTGCCCGCACTTTGCCTTCCAGCAGCGTGGGCAGCCACTACCTGCGCCAACCATTGGCTAGACCGCAGTTAGAATACTATGTCTAGTTTTGAGCGCCCTAACGTAAGAAGGGTGTTAAGGACATGGGGCACATGTAGCAGGTGTGACCAGTAATGAAAGGCTTTCGTTATGGGGAGAGGCTGGAGAAACAGTTTTTTTTTCTTTTAGTAGAGCAGAGCAAACAAAGAGAAGATCTAATCGAGGTGTTCAAAATTATCAGGGCTTTCGTTGACGTAAGTCAGGAAAACCTGTTCCCATTGGCCGATGAGTCGGTAGGTAGCAGACAGAAATTTATGATGATCATCAGAAGAATGAGGGGAGAAGTTAAGAGATTTTTTTTTAATGCAGCAAGTTGTTGGGATATTGAGTAATGGCAGCAGGACAGTATAAGCAATAGCATTTAAGAAAAAAGAAAGACTTGGATTTCTATAGCGCATTTCATGACCACTGGATGTCCCAAAGCTCTTTACAGCCAATTAAGTACTTTTTTGGAGTGTAGTCACTGTTGTAATGTAGGAAACATGGCACCCAATTTTCATACAGCAAGCTCCCGCAAACAGCAATGTGATAATGACCTGATAATCTGCTTTAGTGATGTTGATTGAGGGATAAATATATCCCCAGGACACCGGGGAGAATTCCCCTGCTCTTCTTCAAAATAGAGCCATGAGATCTTTTACATCCACCTGAGAGAGCAGACGGGGCCTCGGTTTAACATCTCATCCGAAAGACGGCACCTCTGACAGTGCAGCACTCCCTCAGCACTGGGGGTGTCGGCCTAAATTTTTGTGCTCAAGTCTCTGGAGTGGAAGTTGAACCCACAACCTTCTGACTCCAAGGCGAGAGAGTGCTACCCACTGAGTCATGGCTGACGCATGAGGGAAGCGAATAAAAATTTTAAGGTATGGGAAAAGGGCTATGCTAAGTGCAAAGTTCTTTCAGAGAGAGGGCATGGGCGCAATGGGATGATTGGCCTCCTGTGCTGCAGGTTTCTCTGATCCTATATCCCCTGACGTGTGCACTGCAGGAGCACGAGCAACACCTTTTTGATATTGGAGCTACAACAACAACTTGTATTTATATAGCGCCTTTTAACGCGCGCTCTCTCTCTCTCACACACATAGTTGCTCAACTCACGAGACATAGAATCTCATAAATTTACAGCACAGAAGGAGGCCATTCAGCCCCTCGCGTACATGCCGGCCGAAAAAGAGCTATCCAGCCTAATTCCACTTTTCAGCTCTTGGTCCGTAGCCCTGTAGGTTACGGCACTTCAGGTGCACATCCAAGTACTTTTTAAATGTGATGAGGGTTTCTGCCTCTACCACCCTTTCAGGCAGTGAGTTCCAGACCCCCACCACCCTCTGGGTGAAAAAAGTTCTCCTCAACTCCCCTCTAATCCTTCTACCGATTACTTTAAATCTATGTCCCCTGGTTATTGACCTCTCTGCTAAGGGAAATAGGTCCCTCCTATCTACTCTAACTAGGCCCCTCATAATATTATACACCTCAATCAAGTTTCCCCTCAGCCTCCACTGTTCCAAAGAAAACAGTCATCAAATACATCCTTGAGAAACAATGAATACTCCTTCCGCTTTTGGCCCAGCTTCTCGTTAAGCTGACCTGAAATCTGGTCCCCTCATTAAGATGCCAGTGCTGGACCTCCATCGCCCTCGCTCATTCTAGTAACCTCTTGCTTTTAGGTAAGTGGAATTACAATAACTCTTCACATGAAGGGGAACTCCAATGACTGCCTCCCCTTCTGTCTGATGTACAGTCGTTGAAGATAACTGAGGATCTTGCTCTAAAAGTTCACGACGCAGTCAACGTGAATTGCTAAATTATTTCCCCCCGCAATTTCTCCTCCTTTCCTGAGTTCTTGCTGGGCTGCAATTCCACTCGTGCCAGAAATGCACCGATACATTGCCAAGTTGCTCTTCGCACGCGAGCTTGGGTAGTGAGTGCTGATTGGTTGTAGCACCCTAGGTGGTGTCCTGCCTGAGGTAATTTTTTTTTACAAGTGTGTATGACACAAATATTGGTGAGATTTGTCGCAGATGTTCTACCTCTTGGTGATTGCTCACATTAGCACAGTTTTCTTCCAGTGGGAAGGACGGTTGGTCTGGGGTAGACTCCAGGGAAACACGTCTGTGCTGCTGTGATGGTCTGACGGGGTGTAATCTTGATCAGACTCTCAGACTGCTTCTGGTTTCCCTCTCTGCCTACGATCTAAGGGTAGATGCTGAGAGGTTGTTTCCCCTGGCTGGAGAGTCTAGAAATAGGGGGCATAGTCTAAGGGGTCGGCCATTTAGGACTGAAATTAGGAGGAATTTGTTAACCAAAGGTATTAAGAGATATGGGACAAAGGTGGGTACGTGAAGTTAAGTCGCAGACCAGCCATGATCTCATTGAATGGCGAACAGGCTCGAGGAGCTAAATGGCCTCCTCCTGTTCCTATGTTTCACTCAGGGTTGTGAACGTTCTATCCATTAACTTCCTCTTGGTTATTGTAGTATCTATTGTCTTGTATCAGAGGGTTGTGAATCTTTGGAATTCTCTACCCCGGAGGGCTGTGGATGCTGAATCGTTGAGTATATTCAAGGCTGAGATCGATAGATTTTTGGATTCTAGGGGAATCAAAAGGATATGGGGATCGGGCGGGAAAGTGGAGTTGAGGTTTGAAGATCAGCCATGATCTTATTGAATGGTGGAGCAGGCTCGAGGGGCCGTATGGCCTATACCTGCTCCTAGTTCTTATGTTCTTAAGTTCTTTAAATGTGAGTCTTCACACAAGAGGTTGCAGCCTGACTTGAGAGTTGACGCCACCCATCCAACCTGAGACAAACAATTCAAGTGTTGGGCAGACCAGGGACTTGAGCTCTTAACTCCCAAACCAGATGGTTATGAGTCTCAACAGCTTGAGCTACAAAGCCCAACAACTTGTTTTCAGAGGCTTGTGTAACCTTTTCTGTTACAGTTTCGGTTGTGTGCAAGACGACTGCTTTAACCTTTTTTAAAGCGGCAGTGATCCAAAATAATGAAGATTTCAAAATCTTAACCGTGCTCCCTGTGGTTTGCCAGTACGCCAAAGATTGTCTCTCTCCTGTCTCTCGGCCTCTTGCAGCCACCGCCTCCACCGCCCCTCCCATCCCCTTCTCTGCAGTTCAGTCTTTGCTTGTGCTTCCAGTACCCCCTTGGTCGTCTGGCTTGTCTCCAGCCCGGTGGCAAGAGCAGAAATGGAACCATTTCCAGCTGCAATTGAATGTGGCCGAGCAACCCGGCCCTTTTTGGAAACTGTCTGATCGCCATATATAGCACAAATGAATCCTCCGCTGAATTACCCGTGCTTGGGTGGCTCTTGATCAGCTCAAAGAAGGGAGAGCAAGTAAACTGCTCCCAGAGCTATTTCAAATGGAACAGCTGAGTGAATCGGCAGCTCTCTGAGACAGGAAAATAAAATAAAAAAATTCCACATCACTGACATTGCTCGGATTGAGCATAAATGATCCCCAAAAACATAAATGTTCAAATATCTCCTCACGCGCTTGTACCTTTAGTAAACCCCCCTGCTTCACTTTAACCATCCAGTAAGTACATATTCCCACTCCCTCCAGAAAATAAGGCCTATTCCTCCTTTAAGTTAGAATTAACAATATGACCTATGGACGATAATGTTTTCAAGCCCCGAACGTGTTGGGTTGTTCAATGTTGTTCTTGGCGATCTCGCTGTGTGGTTAAAACCATTTGCTCAATAGGGAAATCTACAAGCAAATAAAATTAGCTTTCAGTTTTTTATCGTGTTGCTCCGCCAAAGCTAATTAATTGCTGGATATGTCTGTAGTCGCATGAAGGCTTTTGGTCTGTTCTGGTTGTGCGTGTAACAAGATTGGACTGTAGTTTATTTTTAAATCCGTACTCTCTGTCTCTCTGCAGTGGCAAATAACAATTCATTCAGAGAATAGAGAATTGCAATAAAAAGAGAGACTTGCATTTATATAGCGCCTTTCACGACCTCAGGACATCCCAAAGTGCTTTACAGCTAATGAAGGACTTGTGAAGTGTAGTCACTGTTGTAATGTAGGAAATGGGGCAACCAATTTGTGCACAGCAAGCTCCCACAAACAGCAATGTGATCATGACCAGATGATCTGTTTTTGTTATGTTGATTGAGGGATAAATATTGGCCCAGGACACCGGGGATAACTCCCCTGCTCTTCTTCAAAATAGTGCCATGGGATCTGTTACGCCCACCTGAGAGAGCAGACGGGGCCTCGGTTTAACGTCTCATCCGAAAGACGGCACCTCTGACGGTGCAGCACTCCCTCGGCACTGCGCTGGAGTGTCAGCCTAGACGTTTGTGCTCAAGTCTCTGGAGTGGGACTTGAACCCACAACCTTCTGACTCGGCAAGTGCTGCCAACTGAGCCACAGCTGACACCAGATTAAAAGCCAAATTCTTGTTAAAGATCTGTAATTTTACTTATAAAATCTGAGGGGGCCACAATAGTGGTTCACGTGTTGATAGCTGGCTGGTTAGGATTAACAGTCAGCCTCCCTTTGGGTAAGATTCAACCCGCTTGGACCCCCAGCACAAATTGAGCTTACTTAAAAGCAAATGTTTGTCATCAAGATTTTTTTTTGTTTTAAGATGTATTTGTCTCCTCTCAATTTGTGTAATTCTTTGTAAGGTAGCACAAAAAGCCCATCCCAGCAGCATGCAGTCACAGTTTCTATGCTTCCCTTCACTCCTTCAGCAGAGCTGTGAGCCAGTCATAGAAATACATAGAAGTTACAACACGGAAACCGGCCATTCAGCCCAACCAGTCCATGTCGGTCTTTACCAGTAAATAGTCCTAATCACATTTATCCACCCTGTTCCCTTATCCCTTCATCCCCTTTCCCTCCTCCGCTCGTCCAAGCTAACCCAGAATGTTGACATAGCTTCAGCCTCCATCACTCAATAAGAATGTAGAATTAGTGCGGTCCACCGAGGCTTCAACTTTATTATGGAGCAGATCATTCTTTTCGTCTCCTATGTCAACGAAGCCAGGCTGTCATCTGTCTTTTCAGACACAAGACTATCGACCATCCGCTGCTGCAGCCACACATCCTCCAGAACTCCTCCACTTCGTTCACATTGCTTTGTTTGGTCCAATTCTTCTTCTTCTTCCTCACAACTCTTTTTGTGTGAAGACGTTTCTCCTGCCCTCTGTTCTAAATCTCTCTCATGTAATCTTCTATCTGTGGCCCCTTGTTCTAGACCTCCTCGATGACTGGAAACAGTCTGCTTCTATCTACCCTGTCCCACCCTTTCATAATTTTAAACACTTCTATCATATCGTCCTGTAATCTGCGATGTTCCAACGAAAAAAAGTGCTTCTGAAGAGTAGTCACTGTTGTAATGTATCATGGCCATTGGTGAGTCCCATTAAATGTCAGTTGTACTTTCAAGTCTGTTCTGGAGCATATCACGAAAGAAAGAAAGAATTTAGATTTGTATGGTGTCTTGTTACATCCTCAGGATGTCCCAAAGCACTTCACAGTCAACGGATCAGGTTTTTGGGCGAGGTTACTGTTATTATGTAGGCAAAACCAGCAGACAGTTTGCAAGGTCCCTCATGCAGCAAGTTAAATACAAGATCAGTTTTTGGTGGTGTTGCTTGAAGGAGGCTAAGGGAGCTCCTTGTTCTTCAAATAATGAAAGAAAGAAAGACTTGCATTTCTATAGCGCCTTTCACGACCACCAGATGTCCCAAAGCGCTTTACAGCCAATGAAGTACTTCTGAAGTGTAGTCACTGTTGTAATGTAGGAAACACGGCAGACAATTTGCACACAGCAAGCTCCCACAAACAGCAATGTGATAATGACCAGATAATCAGTTTTTTGTGATGTTGATTGAGGGATAAATATTGGTCAGGACACTGGTGATAACTCCCCTGTTCCTCTTCGAAATAGTGCCATGGGATCTTTTACGTCCACCTGAGCGAGCAGACGGGGCCTCGGTTTAACGTCTCATCCGAAAGACGGCACCTCCGACAGTGCGGCGCTCCTTCAGTACTGTGCTGGAGTGTCAGCCTAGATTTTTGGTGCTCAGGTCTCTGGAGTGGGACTTGAACCCACAACCTTCTGACTCAGAGGCGAGGGTGCTGCCCACTGAGCCACCGCTGACACAGGTGGACGTGTTTGCGACATCTTCTGTTTTAGTTTAAGATTTTGAGTGTCTGCAGCTTTTTTTTGCGCGACACTTGCACAGAAGTTGGTCTCGGACTGTGATATGCATTACTATCAGCACATAGTGCCACTCAAAAAAAAAAAAAAAAAAAAAAACAAGATTTGACCCCATTTGCTGATTCCACTCAAACGGAACTGTCCCCAATTAAAATTAGCATTAACAAACCAATGACTTCCTTTGGTCTCCCCTTCTGCCTGCAGTGCAAGCTTGGCACCACTTCTCCATTCACCTCGCACTTTCCTCCTACTCTGCAGTGTTGGTGAGGCCTTGCACTGTGGACCTTGGCTCTGCACCGCGGCTTCTCAATAAGCTGCACACTATTTGTGGAAGCAGAATTCAGGCCACAGGCTCCTGTGTTCGATCACGGGCTTCCAAAACGATGCCAAGACCAAACGCGCAGGCCTCAAACAATTAAATAAAGTACTTGCTGTTTTCAACATCGAACGGGAACAAAAGATATGCAGGCCTGCCCAATGAGTAATGCAGCAGCTTACCTAAAGTTATTTACTTTGTCACAAAACCCTTTTCACTTCTGACTGAGCTGGTGTGAACGAGATCGGTTGTCCACAAACATAATTGAAATAACAACGTTGTGTGTGTGTGTGCCCCCGCCCCCCCCCCCCCCCCCCCCCCCACACTGGCAGGAGAGGTCGGTACCCAGAGGACACCGAGTTAAGGGAATTGGCAAAGGAAGCAGAGGGGAGGTGTGGGGAATTTTTTTCTCGCTACAAGCTGCTGCGATCTGGAACGTGCTGCCTCAAAGGGTGGTGCAAGCAGATTCAGTAATAACCTTCAAAAGGAAATTGGATAAATATTTGAAACGGAAAACTTTGCAGGGCTATGGGGAAAGAGCAGAGGAGTTGGGAATAACCTCCTTCTGTGCTGTACGATTCTATGAACACTATTTACGTCATGGCAAATCATTGATACTGGATATGAACAAAGTCGAGAAACGGGAAGCTGATTCACTATTTTTCCACCTGCATTGCTAACGGCATTAAATGTGCCAGTTTAAAAGCTGCTGAGAATTTCCATCATAATATTGGCAGTGCTCGGTGCCTCAGTCTGCGGGGAGGCAGGGCGTGGGCATGCAGAGAGCTTCATGCAAAATAGGCAGCATAGTTTTGTTTCTCTCGCTCGAGTGTTGCTGATTTTAAGAGGACTTGCATTTATATAGCGCCGTTCACGACCACCGGACATCTCAAAGGGCTTTACAGCCAGTGAAGTACTTTTGGAGTGTAGTCACTGTTGTAAGGTGGGAAAGGTGGTAGCCAATTTGCGCACAGCAAGCTCCCACAAACAGCAATGTGATGATGACCAGATCATCTGGTTTTGTTATGTTGGTTGAGGGATAAATATTGGCCAGGACACCAGGGATAACTCCCCTGCTCTGCTTCGAAATAGTGCCATGGGATCTTTTACATCCACCTGAGAGGGCAGACAGGGCCTCGGTTTAACGTCTCATCCGAAAGACGGCACCTCCGACAGTGCAGCACTCCCTCAGTACTGCAGCACGGTGGCATAGTGGTTAGCACTGTTGCCTCACAGCGCCAGGGACCCGGGTTCGAATCCGGCCTCGGGTGATTGTCTGTGTGGAGTTTGCACATTCTCCCCGTGTTTGCGTGGGTTTCCTCCGGGTGTTGCGGTTTCCTCCCACAGTCCTAAGATGTGCGGGTTAGGATGATTGGCTATGATAAATTGACCCTTAGTGTTAGGGGGATTAAATACGTGGGGTTACGGGGATAGGGTGGGATATGTGTCGGTGCAGGCTCGATGGGCCAAAATGGCCTCTATCTGCACTGTGGGGTTTCTGTGATTCTGTGAACCCTCTGACTCGGAGGCAAGAGTGCTACCAGCTGAGCCACAGCTGACAGTTAATAAAAGCAAGCAACCGCTAAAAAGGCTCCAAATGTAGAAGGCTGTGTCGCTCCTAGCGTGAGTTGCGGTCACAATTGCAGTTTCCAGACTTGCTTCTCGGGCAAGTTTTACTGATTCTAAAACTGAATCACCAGATGAGCTGTAATGTAGTTCATCTGGATTGGGCAAGGACGGCCCGAGGAATTTGCAGATGCAGATATTCTGCATCAGTTGATCATGCTTTCCATTTCAGTTCACAGTGTTGCTTCTTAGTCCTCTGCTCACTTATCTATGGCCGTTTTTTCTTGCATGGAAACACTTCAAGTAGAAGTGGCTCTGTATTTTTCTGCTCCCTGGGGGTTGGAACCCCGCCCCCATCTGTTGATAATGTGGGGCGGAATTCAGAACCCCAGTGGCAACACGCAACAACAAAAATACCGTCTACTGTGGAACAGACGTCTACAGATCAAGAAGGTTCCACCTTTTGGAATAGAGGAGGCTGAGGGGGAGAACTAATTGAGGTGTATAAAATTATGAGGGGCCTAGATAGAGTGGATAGGAAGGACCTAGTTCCCTTAGCAGAGAGATCAATAACCAGGGAGCATGGATTTAAAGTAATTGGTGGAAGGATTAGAGGAGAACTTTTTTCACCCAGCGGGTGGTGGGGGTCTGGAACTCACTGCCTGAAAGGGTGGTAGAGGCAGAAACCCTCATCACATTTAAAAAGTGGATAGGCACTTGAAGTGCTGTAACCTACAGGGCTACGGACCAAGAGCTGGAAAGTGGGATTAGGTTGGATAGCTCTTTTGCAACCGGCACAGACACGATGGGCCGAATGGCCTCCTTCTGTGCCGTAACTTTCTATGTTGAGTTAGATGATTTCACTGGGGTGACGGTAGGACCTCTACAGTTGGTCCCCGTGCCGTTTGGTTGAGATTCGGCCAATTAGCCAAGCTTCCTGCTCGTCTTGCTCAGTGTGGTTTTGAGGCGAGGACAAGCCTAAGTTCGGCCGTGATGCTCTCTGATAGGCAGCCGGTGTCCGCTCAAACGTTACACGTGAACAGCCATGCGAATGAGGCCCCCTGGATGCCGGTGGATCCGTACTCCAGCATGAATTGACATCTGCAGGAGAAAAAAGTGTGGGAGTCTTTTAAGAAAAAAAGGCCCCTTGAATTAATGTCAAAAAGCCATAGAGTGATACAGCACAGAAGGAGACCATTTGGCCCATCGTGCCTGTGCCAGCTCTTTGTAAGATGATGGTTCCTTTCTATTCTGGCTGCTCACCTCCCCAGTGTTGACATAAAGTAAGGCTAAAGCTGACTTGTGACAGTGCTCGGCCTGTACACAGTCAGAAATCCTGGGGCTGCTGTACGTCTAGCAATGCAGGGAAGAATATGTTTATTGTCTTGATTTGCAATCTTCCCTTCGTTGTATTATTGAAAAATGAATGGAGTACATTCAAATAAAACCTACGGGTGCGATACCTAAGAGGTGGCAACTACACAAGAAGCTTCTGTCTCACAGCAATGACCTTTTGGGAGTGGGGATCTTCAGGAAACCCATCGTGCAAGCTCTGTTGAAATAGTGCAATTCAGCAGAAAATAGAGAACATAAGCGTCAAAATCCAGGGCCAACACAAGTGACTGTGTTTTGACCATTACACTTTCTGTTTTCTGCTGGATTAAACTATTTCAGCATAACAAGCGTGCCGGGTCTTCCAAGGTTGCATGAATGAAGTATGGAGAATGTCCTCGACCAGTCCATCAACTTCTCACGGGCACATCTAAGGAAGTTCTTTTAAGCCAAAAGAATAAGGGACCTGACCAACGCAATACATTCACAAGAATTTGACAGAGTAGATCGGGAATTAACTTGTCTGCGGTCAGACAATCTAAAACAAGGGGACATATTATAATCTGAACTAAACTGATTACAAGTTAATACAGAAAAATAAATTGCAATAAAAAGATTGTGAGAACATGAAATGTAGAATGCACTGCCCCAGAAAGCCACCGAGGCAGAATCAATTGGGGTATTTAAAAAGAGAGATAGATCCTCACTTGGGAAACAACGATTCTTCTAAAGGGCATGAAGAAAGGGCAAAAAGCTAGGATTAAAAAATAAGAGCCAGCAAACACTAATAAAATAACAGAGTAGGCTCATAGGGGGAGGGGTGTTATCTCAGGAATTGCATGTTTAGTTCCTGCAGAGGGTTGAGAGAACCCTATTTCTGAAATTTGAAGGACTTGCCCCTTCCCCTGTCCTTCCTTCCACAACCCCCACCCCCCTCTTCCTCTTCAGCAGTGCAGATATGGTGTAACAAGTCCAGTCACTGGAGTTTGAACTAAAATATGTGATCAGTTAAATTCATCCTAGCTGTATGAATACATTCTGAGTCACTTGCAGTTTATATTCAAGTTAATTCAGGTAACAGATTAACAGTTGTATACAATAAAACAGTGTTGACGTTCTTTGAATTAGGTCTGCCTTCTCGCCGATTGTATGCTGGTTGCTGCAAATAATTGACTTAACCACGATAATAACTTGCACACACCCTCAGTTCAATTTATAATAAAATCCCGATTGGCTCATCACGTTATGAGGAAGTCCTTCTGCTTGCTACTGATTCACACTCTGCACAGTTATATTAATTAAACTGTCATTACCTCACTGCTTATTTTCGCAAATAATTGCCAACTAAGAGAAATATTATACTCAATAGTGTCGTTCAATAAAAACAGTGTCATTCCTGTGTAATTACTTCTGATCTGTTAATTATCACCTCTTCTATCCCTTATTATCTTCACCACCTGTGATTCTCTTTCTGGTACTTATCTTTCAATTCTACTGCTCCCTCCCCTTCCTGCTCCGTAATAATGCTTTTTATTTTACCTTTCTTAGGCACATTCAGACTTTTCCCCTGTTTTTATATTCGCAACAACCTCTCTCTCAGTCCTCTCTACTTGAAGAAAGAACTTGCATTTATTTGGGACGTCTATCGTAGCCGATTGGCACGAGAAGATCCCATCAACAGCAAATGACGGGAATGACCAGCTCTTTTTTTTGTGGTGGTGGTCATTGAGGGTGGAGTGTAGGCCAGGGCAAAGCAGAGAACTCCATGCTCCTCTTTTAAACAGTGTCAGGGGAACTTTTACACCCACCTGAACAGGTAGACGGGGCCTCAGTTTAACATCTCACCTGGAAAGATGGCACCTCCAACACAGAGAGCTTGCATTCACATAATGCCTTAAACAACCTACGCACATCCCAAAGCGCTTCAGGTCCAATTAAGTACTTCAGCAATGTAGACGCTGTTGTTTAATAGAAGGAAATGCACTGAAATAAATGACAAGATCATTTTTTTAAATGTTGGTTGCGGGAGAATCCCCTGTATGTAACGATGCAGCGCACTCTTAGTACTGCATTGACGTGTCCACCTAGATTATAGGCTCAAGTCCTTGAACCACAACATTCTGATTTGGGCAAAAGTGCTACAAATTGAGTCAAACTGACCCTGTTAATTCTCTTATAACTGAATCTTCTACTTTGTTTATTCATGTTCATTTTTACTTGCATTAATTTTTCCCTCTTGCTCTCTTCAGTCTTTCCCTTTTGACTTCTGTTCTGACTTTAACTTTGTGTCCTCCACCTTCCGCTTCACCTTTTTTGTTTTCCTCCTCGTGGTTCCCCAATAGCCTCGTCTCCTCTTTCAGCTCTCTACATTCTGCCATTTCTAAATGATGTATGCTGCCGTGTGTTACTCATACCGACTTTCTATTCCCAGCTGCCTATTGAAAAGCACAGCCTCCAGACAGCTGAATCACTCATCTTACTTCTTTAAGACTCCATCATGTGGAGAGCTTGCTGCCCACTCCTGTATTGTGGCTTGTCTTCTCAGTCTCCCGAATCACAGTCTGCTCTCGTACCGCAGAGAGATCAAGTGTAGAGGTGCAAAATATACCTCCAAATCCTTATCTGCTCTATACTCTTGCTTGAGACATCTCCCTGTTAATTTTTCTATGTATAGTCTATTCCACATTTTTTTTCCATTCTCCCGTGTCATTGCGCACAGGGAGCCAAGACCAAGTGAAGTAGGGTCAGAAGGTGAAAGATAATTGGACCAGGGTGTGCAGACATAATTCCATCATTATTTTTATATAATACTTCAAACGTTATTATTTGTAGTTGAATACTCGAGGTGTTCAGCGCCGAACACCTCGAGTCTCTTCGCCGGGAGCAAGCGGAAGCCAAGCGCAGGCAGTGCAAGGAGCGCACGTCAACCCAAGCACCCCACCCACCCGCCCCTTCAACCACCATCTGCCCCACCTGTGACAGAGACTGTAGGTCCCGCATTGGACTCATCAGTCACCTGCAAACTCATTTTTAATGTGAAAGCAAGTCAGCCTCGGTTCCGAGGGACTGCCTAAGAAGAAGAAGAAGTTGAATAGCAAAATTTACAGGAATTTGGGATGCTGCGAAGTAGAGTTGGTTGGAGCGTAGGTTTTTCAACAGGCTGAGGAGCTGGGAGGCTCGGAACTGAGGCATTACAGTGCCACTGGCGGGAGGGTGCAATTACACAGTGACAAGATTGCACGGGCAGCTCCTACTGTAAAGGTGGACACGGTCTCTTAAAATGGATTAGGTTGACGCAGATGTGTGACAATAGGAAGTATGATTTTTGCAGGCAAATTTTTAATGTATTATAGATTTTGAAAATAGCTTCTCTATACAGCACTACTCTCTAATGAGAGTTGGCTATTTTGAATTTGACTTGAAAACAAATTTTTCTTTCCCTCTTTCAGTGTTCCTCTTTGTGGTTCTCAAATTTCATGGCATTCGGCGGTTGTGTTGTCACATTAACAATGCTGACTTGATGTAGACATGAGTATCGAAACTTACCTGGAATGGTTATCTGTTGACAGAATCCTCCCGGGTCTCTCTCTCAGCTTGAGCCTCTCTGTTGAAATGTGCAAAAATTGCTTTATTGTATTTGCGAGGAGCATTTGTGTTTATTTATTACCTTCTGGCGAAGAGCTTGTGTTCTGACAACGTTCCCTGAGTGACGTGAATCAGCATGTTACGGTTCCATAGCTGAGCACATCATGTTCCTAAGTGCCACTTCCACCATCTACCTTGCAGGCTTGTTTAGAAGATCCCTCTTGTGATGTCCTCAATGCCTGGAATCTTAGTGATGTCTTTACTGACTTGTAGCCTTTTCAGTTAAAGACTGCAGCTAAGGAAATTGAAACTTGTAGTTCAGGCCCAGCTGGAGTATTGTGTCCAATTCTGGGCACCACCCTTTAGGAAGGACGTGACGGCTTTGGAGAGGGTGGAAGAGATTTACTAGAATGGGTCCAGGGATGAGTGAGTGCTGTTACATGGATAGACTGGAGAAGCTGGGGTTGTTCTCCTTACAACAGAGAAGGCTAAGAGGAGATTTGGTAGAGGTGTTTAAAATCATGAAGGGTTTAGATAGATTAAATAAAGAGAAACTGTTTCCAGTGGCTGAAGGGTCGATAACGAGGGGGCACAGATTTAAGGTGATTGGCAAAAGAACCAGAGGCGAAATGAGGAAAAACTTTTTCACGTAACGAGTGGTTAAGATTTGGAATGCGCTGCCTGATAGTGTGCTGGATACAGATTCAATAGTGGCCTTCAAAAGGGAATTGGATAAATACTTGACGGAGAAAAAAGAGCGGGGGAGTGGGACTAACTGGATTGCTCTTCGAAAGAGCTGCGCAGACTCGATGGGCCGAATGGCCTCCTTCTGTGGTGTACTATTCTATGATTCTAGTTAAATTCCATTGACTTTGAGAGTGCAGGTCGCTTTAATTTTTGGGGGGGGGGAAACTTCTTAGCGTTTTGGTATTGGTTTATAATTCTTTATGATGTTCTCTGATGTTAGACTATTAACTGGTTTGTGCTTTTAATTCCCGCGTGGAGGTTAAAGTCCTACCAAAACTTGATTTAATAATCGGCTAAAACTTATAGCAGTTGACGAGTCAAAATGATTGTGCTATGTTTGCCCCCTGTTTTGGCAGAAGGTCTGTGCGCACTCCTTTCTAAGTGGCATTAAAAAAAAAAAATTACTTTTAAAAAGGGATCTGGCATCTGATGCAACTGTTGCAGGAGTCAAGTGCTTGCCATCCAGTTTAAATGCTTAGAATTTCTAAAAGGCTGAGGGAGGTGACGTCTATATAGATTTGCAAACCTGCAACATCCCTCCCCAGGATACACATCCCAGCTACAAGTACTGGCTGACATTTAGTATTGGGTTACCGGGCAAGCTGTAAGTGAAATATCAGATGCCGTCGTTTTGATCGTCTGCAGCTCAGAGTCTGGAGATGATTGGTCTGGGTTTTTTTTTCCCCTTCCTATGTTTCCACCACCCCCCCCCCCCCCAACACCCATTTTCTCAGTTCCTGTTCTTCATACAGTGATTCACACTGGGATCTGGTTCTACAGATGGTAGCAGCCCTCCATGACTTTGCCCCAAATGTCTCTTCTTCAAGCGTGAGCCTAAAGGATTGGAAAGGACTTGCATTTATATAGCGCCTTTCATGAAGGAGTTGGATATATTTCTTGAGGCTTAAAGGGATATGGAGAGAAGGCAGGGACAGGGTACTGAATTTGGATGATCAGCCATGATCTCATTAAATGGCGGAACAGGCTCGAGGGGCCAAATGGCCTACTCCTGCTCCTATCTTCTATGTTTTTATGACCTCGGAATGTCCCAAAGCACTGTGCAACCAATGACGTGCTTTCAAAGTGTAGACACTGTTGTACTGTAGGGAAATGCGACAGCCAGTTTGCGCACAGCAAGGTCCCACAAACAGCAGTGAGATGGTGACCAGATAATCTGTGTTACTGATGTTGATTGAGGGGTAAATGTTGACCAGGACACCGGGGAGAATTCTCCTGCTCTTCGAATAATGCCATGGAATCTATTGGGTCCACCCGAGAGGGCAGACGGGGCCTCGGTTTAACGTTTCATCCGAACGGCAGTGTAACACTCCCTCAATAATGTACCGACGTGCCAGCCTAGATTATATTCTCAAATCTAGAGCATGGCTGTTAGTCGGATATTCAAACACGGGGTTTCACAACTGGCACCGATCCTACCCTCACCCAGTGCCTACACACACGCCTTCCAGTAGTGGTCATGAGCGAGAAACACTGGTGTTTATTTTTCCCTGTTCCTCTTTCCTCCCCCAACGCAGGGACACGGTGGGGGAAAAATTCAGTTGGTAGCGCCTTAAGAGGGCGCTAAGTGGGGCGCAAACCAACTAGCGCCCGGGCACAGCACTGCCCACACCTCCCGCAAAATTCAGCGAGAGGTTAGTGGTGGCGCTAACTGGTAGCGCCCTGCGGCACTGCGCTGCTGGCGATGATGTCATTGGTGTGCGCAGCGCCCCGCTCACGCCCCAGCCACGATCTTCGGGAGTGCCCCTTGACTTACCGCCGGACGCTATGTCCGACAGGGTCAGAGGGGCGTACCTGCAGCTGGGAAGGCGCAATTCAAAGGCGAGGTGCGGGGCAGCCATTTTTGTTGCTGGCCACCTGCCTGCGCTCCCGTCCCTGGCCGCCTGCGCTCCCGTCCCTGGCCGCCTGAACCCCCCCCCCGCGGAGTGCTGGCTGCGCTCCAAGAGCCCGGCACTTCTCTTGGGTGCCGGGCTCTTTTGCCTGCACTCCCGATCCCCAGGGGCCCAGCTGGGCCCCAGGTCGCACTGCACAAGGCCCCTCCCCTTTAAGAAGGGGAGGAAGGCCTGCAATACCGCAGCGCGCTGCGGCACGTAGCACCGCGATATTCACTCACAGCGCCCCAAGAGGGAGGCGGGGCGCTTCCAGTAGCGCCTCGCTTCCCTCTTGGGGCGCAACCACTCAATTTCCGGCGCGGGGGCACTAATTTTTCTGGGGCCCGGCGAAGTTAGTGCCTCAATTGGGGCGCTACTCAATTTTTAGCCCAGTGTCTAATGGCAGCCCTGCACTGCCATTACAGAACGATCCTGGGTCAGCCCTGTCTGCATGGCTCAGTACCACACCATGCGGTGCGGTCATCCACTGATTCGCGATGGGACGAGTCCGAGTCAGCGTTCCTGTTAATTTCTGCGCGGCCCATTCACAATACCGCGCGTACACTCTTTTCCCCATTGAAAAGCCGGCGACCCGGCTGCACGGGCGGTTGAGAGAGCTGTGTGGCCGCGCAGCTTAAAGGGTACATTGGTCATGGTTAAAAAAAAAATTCCCCCCCCCCCCGCCTGCTGGGGAACTAGAAACACAAAGCAAATGAAGAAAGCACAACTGGAGCTCAGTGTCAATTTTCCATCTGATTTGAATGGAAACAGAACAGTGTTCCTGTGTGTAAGCACAGACTGTGAGCTTGACATTCAACCAGCAACATGCTACGGCGGTTTTGTCAATTACATGCATATGTTTTGACAAGAATTAATTTTACGAGAATATCCTCTCCTTCCCCGCCGTGGCTTTCCCGTCATTCGGCAGAATTGACAGCAATGCTCAGTACGCTGGCAAACTGTTTACCGCACTAAAAATAAATGGAACCAGTCTGTCCATCCAGTGGAGCTGAACTTTATATCTGTCCGCTAACTATATTTTGTTACTTGAGCCACACGTCCAGGAAAGGTAATGGACTTCTGTGAACACTGAGAAGTGCTTTAATATGCATTTGCAAATCTTGACGTTGAGGCTTCCTTCACGATGCACTAGAAGTGTGTATAGAAAGAAAGACTTGCATTTCTATAGCGCCTTTCATGACCTCTGGACGTCCCAAAGCGATTTACAGCCAATGAAGTACTTTTGAAGCGTAGTCACTGTTGCATTTATATAGCGCTTTTTACGCCCCCCCGGACATTGCAGAGTGGTTTACAACCAGTGCAGGCAGTGGTTTGTAGGCAAATGTGGCAGCCAGTTTTCACACAGCAAGGTCCCACAGACAGCATTTATCCTTCAGCCAACACCACCACCAACAATCTTTTGCCGCTGTTGGTTAAAGAAAGAATGACTTGCATTTCTATAGCGCCTTTCACGACCACCAAACAACCCAAAATACTTTACAGCCAATGAAGTACTTTTTGAAGTGTAGTCACTGTTGTAATGTGGGAAACGCGGCAGCCAATTTGCGCACAGCAAGCTCCCACAAACAGCAACATGATAATGACCAGATAATTTTTTTTTTTAGTGATGTTGCGCGAGGGATAAATTATTGGCCAGGACACCGGGAAGAACTCCCCTGCTCTTCTTTGAAATAGTGCCATGGGATCTTTTACGTCCACTTGAGAGGGCAGAGACGGCACCTCTGACAGTGCAGCACTCCCTCAGCACTACACTGAGATGTCAGCCTAGATTTTTTTTTTTTTTTTTTTTTGTTCTCCAGTCTCTGGAGCGGGACGTGAACCCACACCCTTCTGACTCCGAGGCGAGGGTACTACCAACTGAGCCACGGCTGATACGGCTGAAGAATAAATGTTGGCTAGGATGCTGGGGAACGCCCCCGTTTTTCTTTGAACCATGCTATGAGATCTCTTGCGCCCACCTGAGAGGGCAGACAGGGCCTCGGTTTAGCATCTCACTTTTTGGAAAACATTTTTTTAACTGAGAATAGCATCCTGACAACACCAGTTTTCCCCCCTTCCTAACACCAGTTCTGATATTAAATTGAGCTGGAGTCCAAAGGTATAACAAAACCAATATTGACTCTAGTTTTTGGCCAAAACAAAAACCACCTTGAGATACAGAAATAACTTTGGGTGTGGAATAATTAACAGCCTCTGGATTTTTCAAACCCTTGGGACAATAGTGACGCCAATTCCTATTCAGTTAGACAGCCTGCTTATCAGAGGCCCTGTTTGAAAACCAAACTGTTGTGGAAAAAGCAATAATATCCTTTTAGGTTTTTTCTCGTGGCCTTTCGATGTTCTTCAAAATGTTTTTGCATCACTGGGATTTTCCAGATCCTTGCTGTGATCAGGCGGCACAGCCTCCTGTTGGCCACCACTCTCCTACTGAGCACCACACACCACACCAGAGTACTAGGCCATAGTGGATGCCTTAAAAGTACAAGCACAATCGACCGCTATAATTTATCCAAATGACTTTAAGTCATATAATAGATGACAGTGTAACTTGGGCAATAAATATAGTTTAATTGTGCAGTCAGTTTTAAGTAGAACAAAACTTGATTCGTCTAATGGGAATACAGTGGGTGTAGAATAGATTTTAATTTCCAATTTCTATTCACATAAATCAGATCTATAATGAGCTGTCCATAACTGTTATTTTCGTGAGGGTACAGAGCACTTGGGGAAGGGGAATGTTACAAATTTCCATTCTGCGTTAGATATTCACATGGGCTCAGTAGCGCTGGTCACTCCCACAAGTGATCCCTGCAATTTATGTTCAGGAGTGCGCCTAATATTTAATATGGCAGCAGAGCCCTGTGTGATTGAACTAGGTGTTGTATCTTTCGCACGTGCCTTCACGTACACTTTTCCAATCCGTTAGTAGACCTACTGAGGATGTCTAAGTGAGACGAGGCCAGATAAGAATCGTTGAGCTGCTTTCTTTTACAGACAGCAAGTGAACGTACAGAATAACTGTTCCCTCCTTGTGAACAACAAAAATAATTAAAAATGTGCCACACTGAACCTTCTAGTGGGCTAAAAATCATTCATTTTTCTTGAACACACTTTTTTCCCCCCTTGGAACCTTGCCAGATATCTAAGACGAGGCTGGCTTTCTTATTAAAAGGACACCTGCTTGGACCTTACTGACCTCCCTCTCAGCAGACCTCCCCAACTGAACTCCCCACATGTCGGTCTTTGTTCTCTCGTTTCCTGCCCAACAGGAAGTTGGGTCTTCGTGCCTGATCACTTTTCCCTGGCCTGAGATTGGCCAGAAGAGCCGCCAATCAAGCCTACTACCATTTCCCTCCTCCCCCCGCACCCCCCCCCCCCCCCCCGGGTGTGACACTTAAACATTCCGCAAACTGGTCTGTGTAGTTTTAATGTACGTTTCTGTTCCCCAGCACTCGGGCTGCTGTTGTAATTTAAATCTCTTGGGAGCTGTATTTAACTTAAAGGTAAGGTTTTCTTAATATAAATAATACCAAGATCCTTCCATGGCAGAAATCCTGAACCGTGACAGGGCGTTAATCCTCCAAAAGCATTTAGTATCATTTTCTACAATTTCTTCTTCTGAATTTTTGCAAGCACAATTCAATAAGTCAAAAAGTGACTCAACAAACAGAAATCATGGTACACCTGATAATATCTGAAACCCAAACCGTCCTGCCGGCTACCGAGACAAGTTAAACAAAAACCCTATCTGGAGGAATACAAGGAGCTGATGTCGGCCTTTGCTTTTTAATGCAGCCATGATCTCATTGAATGGCGGAGGTGCTGACTGGCCAACTCCTGTTCCTTTGTTCCTGTTTACCAACTTCTGAGTACTCGGGCATTGCTGATTACACGGCACTTGTAAATACATTAAGAGTCTTAATTTGGTTCACACTTCATACCAGCAGCTCTTTGCTTCCACCCCTTGCTCTGCATAAAGACTACACTTATGAAGATGTCAATTACAGATGCCCTTAAGTGGAGTTGGAGCTAGCTGTCAGTTTGTGTGTGTGTGTAGCATTGAAGCACGCCCTCTGTACTCTCATTTATTGTGCTGATGAGCAGCCCTTTAACTGAAGGCTCTGTAACATTAGACTTTCTTGGCTGCATTTGGTTTATAGCCAGTGGAACAAAATGAGATGCACATGGATGCCTCGTATGGATCTTTCCAAACAGCTGTCGGATTACTTGCATTCTAGTTTATCCTTTAAATAGGTATGTTTTCCAATGCACAGATGCCGGGGTAACATTCCAAAGCATCCAGTTTTACCCTGCTTACCTAGGAAATGAGATGCAAAGATACGGAAAAAAAGCTGAATTCACATTCCCAGTACTCTTGGAAGCTGTAGCTCGGTTGGCAGCACACTCGCCTCTGAGTCGGAAGGTTGTGGGTTCAAGACCCACTTGAGCACATAAATCCAGGCTGACACTCCCAGTGCAGTACTGAGGGAGCGCTGCACAGTCGGAGGTGCCGTCTTTCGGATGAGACGTTAAACCGAGGCCCCGTCTGCCCTCTCAGGTGGACGTTAAAGATCCCCCTGGCACTGTTCGCAGAAGAGCGGGGGAGTTCTCCCCGGTGTCCTGGCCAATATTTATCCCTCAATGAACATCACTAAAAAAACAGATTATCTGGTCATTTTCACATTGCTGTTTGTGGGAGCTTGCTGTGCACAAATTGGCTGCTGCATTTCCTACATTACAACAGTGACTGGTGAAAGCTGCACAACATACTATAGGAATTAAACTATCCGCTGTGCAGGATATCTACCCCGAGAGGTGCCGGGGGAAGGCCCCGAGAATCATCAAAGACGCGAGCCACCCCAGCCACAACCTCTTCGCCCTGCTCCCGTCCGGTAAGAGATACCGAAGCATACGGTCTCGTACCAGCAGGTTTCGAAACAGCTTCTATCCCCAGGCCATAAGACTCATGAACGAATAATTTATTATTATTTATTACTGTTTTATTTATTATTACTGTATTTCTATTAGTATTTTATCATTGTTATGCCATATTTATTCCAATGTTGGGAGGACTCGTAAAAATCAACATTTCATTGTGCAGTACACACGTCTGCTGCATATATGACAAATAAAATTGAATTGAATTGCCTACAATTCAAAAAAGAACTTCATTGGCTGTAAAGTGCTTTAGGACGTCCTGAGGTTGTGAAAGGCGCTATATAAATGCAAGTCTTTCTTTTGGATACATAATCATTGGCTCTGGTTGGTTTGGTCTTGGATATTTCAGTAATTGTAGGGCTGGCTGTTAATTGGCGACTTGTGTGTTTTTTGGGGAATGCGCCCACTCACCGTACAATGAACCATTCCCAAGCCTGTGACTAAGCGTTTGATTTGGTGTAAGAGCACCTTGGAGTAATTTGTGTTTTAATTCACTGGGGTGGACCAAAAGCGGATTGAACACGCGGTGAGTGAACATCTGGCACCAGGAGTGTCTAAGCTTTTAGTTTTCATGGGCTGCTTGGGTTTGTACTAAGAAGCCTTGTGGGTCTCGCACAGTTGGAATCCATGTTCCCGTTAATGTGCATTTTATTTCAAACTGCTGATAGTAATAGATCCTGATGTTCAGATTTAGGATTGACAAGCACAAATGGAGCGGAGTTGCGTCCCGAGCTGGATTGCCAAGGCCCAAGGGCCCTAGATAGGACATGTCTGATGTAGCCCTACTCTCTAGCTCATGACAGCCCAGGAGCTTTACAAATAACGTCTGTCAATCTTAAACCTCCGCTATTTTCTTTTTTAAACATTTTGATGAGAATGGTCGCTCGCCCAATACCAATCACATTAAACATCATCAGAATTCTTCAAAGTTAAATTTGGGCAAAAATCAAACACCGCCTAAAAAGTTTGACAACATTGTACTTTTGGTGCTATTTTGCTAAATAACAATTTCTGATTCTTAGCTAGTTGTTGAGTTACTTTGTACGGGAATATAAATCCTGGCCTTCTAAACCAAGTTCCCAAGTTGAGCTGCCGGCATCTGCCCCAGAAGAGGACTGGCCCGGACCTCCTGAGGAGGTGTGGTGTGGAGAAAGGGAGCCAGGGTGGGGGGTTGTCTCTGTGCAGAGCAAATTTCAAGCTCGGCTTTCCTGTCCAACCATCTCTGAGAGATCCAGGATCGTTGGAACATTGCTGTTGACCTAGTTGGAACTGGCTGGGAGAAGTTACTAAGATCATCAGTTTTAAGAAACTGCATTAACACCACGAGAAATCCAAACTTATGCTAGGTTGCTTCAACACTACTGGCATTCAATAGTGTTCATTTCATTCAATGGTGCATGATACAACTCCCTCATACTATTGGGTCCATTGGCTCATATGAGTTGTTTGCCATTATTTTGTCAATGCTCATTTAAAACTGTTTCACTTCAACATCTACCTGTAGACCAAAAATAATGGATTTGATTCCAATTCCTTGTAAATCTTTTGGTGTCAGGGAGTGTATTGATGGTGAAACTCCCTCATGAGTACAGATCCTATGGTATTGGTGAGACCGCACCTGGAATACTGCGTACAGTTTTGGTGTCCATACTTAAGAAAGGACACACACACTTGCTCTCGAGTCAGTACAACGAAGGTTCACTCGGTTAATCCCGGGGATGAGGGGATGGACATATGAGGAGAGGTTGAGTAGATTGGGACTCTACTCATTGGAGTTTAGAAGAATGAGAGGCGATCTTATTGAAACATATAAGATTGTGAAGGGGTTGGATCGGGTGGATGCAGGGAGGACGTTCCCGATGATGGGTGAAACTAGAACTAGGGGGCATAGTCTTGGAATAAGGGGCTGCTCTTTCAAAACTGAGATGAGGAGGAACTACTTCACTCAGAGGGTGGTAGGTCCATGGAATATGCTGCCCCAAAAAGCTGTAGAAGCTACATCATTACATAAATTTAAAACAGAAATAGACAGTTTCCTAGAAGTAAAGGGAATTAAGGGTTACGGGGAGCGGGCAGGAATTTGGACATGAGTCTAGGTTCGGATCGGTCATGGCCCTGTGGGTAGCGGAGCGGGCCCAGGGGCCGTGTAGCCTGATCCTGCTCCTATTTCGTGTGTCTAATTCTGTTAGATTCAGGAGATGGTTCTGTGATAGTGGATTGGCGGTTAGGATCAGATCAGCCATGATCTTATTGAATGGCGGAGCAGGCTCGAGGGGCCGATTGGCCTACTCCTGCTCCTATTTCTTATGTTCTTATGTTGACTATTAACTCAAACTAGCCTACCACTATTTGGCATGTCTAGGTTGCCATATTGAGCTCTAGAAGTGAATGGGCTGGAGGGAGTATCTGGATGGAAGAGAACAATGGAAAGACCATTTTATCACAAAGTAATAACAGATGAGGGAGGCCATTTGGCTCATCTCAGCTCATCCATCCAGAATGACCCTAAAATCACGCTCATTGCAACATCCATTGGTTTCTTAAATGACTCCAGTCCATATCATGCATTTCTTAATGCTCAAATCATACTACCAGTTGGTGATATTGATGACTATCTCGGCTACATTTTGTATAACATGTCATTTTCTCCTGGCTTGGAAGCAGAAACTTGATGATGGGTGTCTGACGATAGGGCGGGGGAGGTACATCTTAAAATATTATTCAAATGGTACATCTTAAAATATTATTGAAACGGTACAGCTGGGCAGTGCAGTCGTATTCCCGAAGGTTTCCATACAGTACTACAAATCTAGTGTTATAAATTAGAAAGGATTGGATGATTAGTACAACAGTTTCCGCAAATATCACAGCAAAATATAACCTTGTTATCAATAACTATAACAATAGATGCATAATCATATATTATACACATACAATAATTTCCATTTGTGGGGAAGAGTAAAACTAGAGGCTATCAATATAAGATAGACACCAAGAAATCAAATAAGGAATTCAGAAGAAACGTCTTTACCCAGAGAGTGGTGAGAATGTGGAACTCGCTACCACAGGGAGTGGTTGAAGCGAATAGTATAGATGCATTTAAGGGAAGCTAGATAAGCCTATGAGGCAGAAGGGAATGGAGGGTTATGCTGATAGTTATATGAGGAAAGATGGGAGGAGGTTCGAGTGGATCATAAACGCTGGCATCGACTGGTTGGGCCGAATGGCCTGTTTCTGTGCTGTATATTACAGCAGGACGACCTAAGTTGGCCTTGTGACGAGTTACCATAATATCAGCATTGATGTCTGCCGACCCTTTTTATAAAATCCTCTCACGTATACACTCATCCACTCATTTCTCTTTCTTTCTCTTCCAGCACTGGAATGTGTTTAAGGAGGTGACCGAGGTTTTCATTCTCGTCCCTGCTTTGCTTGGTCTCAAGGGTAACTTGGAAATGACCCTCGCCTCCAGACTCTCTACTGCGGTGAGTAAATTGTCATTACAGCTACAACAACAACCTGTACTTGTATAGCGCCTTCAACGTAGTAAAACGTCCCAAGACATTTCACAGGCGCCCCCAAGTGCAGTGCCCCTAACGCCACCCCGACTAAAATTCACTAACTCAGGACAGACTTGGGGAGTCAAACCTGAGACCTTCATGGTTTCGTACCACAGTCAGCAATGCAATTACCTGCTAGGCAATCACTCACATTTTCTTGTACAGTACATTTTTTTTTTTTAATTTAAAAATGTTAACAAAATATTTTTAAGATACAGGGAAGTAGCATCTGCTGCTGAAGTGCTTAGTGTACAGTTTGGAGAGACTGTTTGCCTGACCAAACAAAAGGTTTTACATCTAGCATACTGATTTCCTGAGCGCCTTCCAGTGGACATCGTAAAATTCTTTGTTCCGCTTTGTCTTTGCAACCCTCACACCTGACCCCTCCCCACAAAAAAAAATTGCTGGGGCGTGCATAAGTAGCAGTGAGCTTAGGATTGTTGAAAAAAAGTGTTCAGACTTCTAGTAAAAAAATTAGTTGGTGGATTTGTCTCGAACACAATCTGATGAAATTCTGAGCTCAGCTAAGGTCTTATCTGTTTTGTTGGTTTTGGCTCAGTGTCTGGCTTTGTTTGTCAAAACGACCTGAAAATCCAAATCAAGGCTGTCGTTTGTGCAATCATGTTGAGGTGGAGGACTTGTCATTCGCTTCTTTCAACATTACATATTCACAATAAAGCCACCAGAACTACATTGACGCGACACAAATTCAATTTTTTGCAAGTTGTACTCCTTAATTGCCTTATGTTCTAAAGAAAGAAAGAAGAACTCTCATTTATATAGCGCCTTTCACGATGTCCCAAAGTGCTTTACAGCCTGCGTACTCTCTGGGTAACCATTATAGAGTTACGTAAAGCCCAAGATTGTAACGTGTAAATCTATCATTCACATCTTGGACAACCCAAGATCTTCCATAATTAATAGTGTAATTCTTTCCATGTGTATCCTTTTTGTTTATTTCACTTTGCATTGCGCTTTACTTTTGAAGTGTAGTCACGACTTCTTGATGCATGGACTTTACCCCACAGGTTTTCAAACTGGGGTCTCCAGACCCACAAAGTAAACGGGGGCAGCACTAAAATTGGACTTCTGCACTTGTCAACTTCGTAGCTCATTTTCTGCAATTGTAGATTTATTTTTTCCACCGTGGGTAACTGATGTCGCCTTTTGTAATTGAGGGCAAGGCGTCCCCAGTTATGTCCCACACCCAGAAAAGTTTTAAAATGCCAATTAAAGAACAATGCTGTGAACTATAATGTAGTCGTGGGAGGGGAGATTTTGCTTAAAAAGAAAATTAATTCACTGCATTTTCAGAAAACTTGCTGATTTGGTGTGAAACAATCTTTTAAAGTTTCTAAATGGACCACATTTTTTTTTTTAATGGAAAGTTGTGCACACAAGTTCTCATTAACAATCTGAAGCTTCCTTCATGTTGGTTTTTGGCCGCTGTAACATTGTTCTCGAGTAACCGGGTTTTTTTTTTTAATAAAGACCCGTGGTCAGGAAGACCTATTTTCTACTAACGTGCAGTGGTCAAAATGTCACAGCCACGATGCGCTGAAAGGTGGCGCCCCCACAATGCCAGAAGCTGGCTGCATATTACAATAGTAAATGTGGGAGAGCGGTGCAGCCAGCCCTACCAAGACTCGGTGTGCAATGTAAAAGCAGCTCGAGCTGTATTGCAGCTCCAGCCCTTTTGGTTTTTTACCATGGCACTCATTTGCGCCTTTTCAACCTTGCCCTATGACCCCCCCTGGCCATACACCTTGGTTCCTCGATATGTAAAAATATTGTTGCACAGATTTGGCGCGTAGAGCGACGTGCACTTGGCCTTTTACTTTGAAGTGTGGCATCACTAGCAGCTTGGCACATGGCCGTGAACTCGCTTCACACAACGTGATTGGGACTGTTTGCTCGCATGGAGGGTAAACACTGGCACGGACTGATTGGGCCTCAGGCCCTGTTTCCGTGTTTTAACTTCTAGGTAATTCTATGAATACACGTATGGAGCTCATTAGCCTGGGAAGACACGTAGCACCTACACCTGGAGCAAATGCACTTTACGAGCCACTTCTGGGAGTGCTGGCTCTTTGATCAAGGCTGTGGCTGTGTTCGCTCCTCCTCATCCACATCATTCGGTGGAGTACTTCCACATTTTGCAGAGAGCATCGTCACCTCTTGTATGCTGAAGAAATTAATCCAAGCCTTCCACCCTTGGATAATCTTTTTGAATTAATAATGGACCTTGGGTAGAAACACCTGCTATGAAATTCAAACAAAATCTTAATTTTGTCTTCCCTCATAATTTGCATAAATGCCGTGATATTTAAAAATGGAAACTTTTGCAATCAAAGCGCACAATGTGCGCTCCTTATTTTTTTTTAACAAACGACTAGTGTGGAAACTGCTTCAGGACTTCATTCTCTTTCTTCTGGCCTTCCCCCACCCCTTTCCTCCCTGGACTTTCTTTTGCTGGGACTTGTGTTGCCTCCAATAGTCCTGACCATAGATTGGGCAGCAGGGGAAGCACACACAGCCCTTCGAAACCCGGTCTGGCAATGCCTCGATTTTTAAAATTCTCATCCTCGTTTTTAAATCCCTCCTTGGCCTCACCCTTCCTTATCTGCGTAACCTCCTCCAACCCTATAAACCTCCGAGATATCTGCACTCCTCCATTTCCAGCCTCTTGCGCATCCCCGATTTTTAATCGCTCCACCATTGGCGGCCGTGCCTTCAGCTGCCGAGGCCCTAAGCTCTGGAATTCCCTGCCTAAACCTCTCCGCCTCTCTACCTCTCTTTCCTCCTTTAAGACGCTCCTTAAAACCCACCTCTTTTCTGCCCTAATATCTCTTTACATGGTTCAGTGTCAAACTTTGTTTGTAAACGCTCCTATGAAGCGCCTTGCGATGTATTACTACATTAAAGGCGCTATATAAATGCAAGTTGTTGTTGTTTAGCCCTTCCTGCACACTACATGAAACTGTGTGTGCCTGTGGTTGGGCAAATACATCATTAAATCAAAGTCACTAAACACTGCAGGTCCAAACAAAACAAACATGTACATATTGTACCTGAGTTTCCACAGTACCCAAGGAAGCTCCAGCTACAGTGAGCGATACAGAAACCTAACTGTAACCCTGACCCATAACCGTAAAATCCTAACCCGAAACACTAACGTAATCCCTAACCCCAACCCATAACTGTAACACCCTAACCATAGCCCTAACGTCTATCACTAATCCCTAAAGTTTATGTTAATTGTATACGTTTTCAATTCCCTCCTTGGCCTCACCCCTCCCTATCTCTGTAATCTCCTCCAGCCTTGCAACCCTCCGAAATATCTGCGCTCCTCCAATTCTGGCCTCTTGAGCATCCTCGATTTTAATCGCTCCACTACTGGCAGCCGTACCTTCAGCTGCCTAGGCCCTAAACTCTGGAATTTCCTCCCTAAACCTCTCTGGTTTTTAAAACCTATCTCCACCTGTCCCGATATGTGGCTCGGTGTCAAATTTTGCTTGATAACGCTCCTGTGAAATGCCTTGGGATGTTTTACTAAAGAAGGACTTGCATTTATACCGCGCCTTTCTCGACCTCAAGATGTCCCAAAGGGCTTTACAGCCAGTTACGTACTTTTGAAATGTAGTCACTGTTGTAATGTAGGAAATGCAGCAGCCAATTTGTGCTCCGCAATCTTCCACAAATGGCAATGTGATGATGACCAGATAATCTGTTTTTGTTATGTTGATTGAGGGATCAATATTGGCCAGAACACCAGGGATAACTCCCCTGCTCCTCTTCGAAATAGTGCCATGGGATCTTTTACATCCACCTGAGAGAGCAGACGGGGCCTCGGTTTAACGTCTCATCTGAAAGACGGCACCACTGACAATGCAGCGCTCCCTCAGCACTGCCCTGGAGTGTCAGCCTAGATTTTTGTGCTCAAGTCTCTGGAGTGGGACTTGAACCCTAAAGGCACTATATAAATGCGAGACGTGGTGTTAGGGTAAACCCTTTGTTAAACAGCATTTCTAGATTCACCTTGAGAGCAACAAAAAAAAAAGCTCCTCTCTTGGGTTGGTTGTTCGGTCCTCTCCCTGTTGTGAATTGTAACATTCTATAATTTTTTTAGGCAGTTTCATCTCCCTTGAGAATTGCTGAAGAATGAAAGTATCTTTATAAAAGAAAATTGAATGCAACTTATAAACATCTGCTCCTACTGGCATTTGCCTTGAGGAATGGAAGAAAAAAAAGCTGTCATAGAAAATGCCATAGAAATCTTCAAAATTTCTTTTGGCACGTGCAAGCGAAGGGTTTGGTTCATTAACAAACCAGTCCAATTACAGGAAACTCTCTTTTTACCGGCACCTAAATAACCGGAAATCTCTCTTAACCGGCAAAATTCAGGAGTAGGTTCAGGTAAGTTTTATTTCATATTAGTGGCCGTGTAACCGGGGTTCCTGGATCTGTGGCCGTGTAACCAGGGGTCCTGCACCTGTTGCCATGCAACAGGGACGCTTGGATCTGTGGCCGTGTAACCGGGGTTCCTGCACCTGTTGCCATGCAACAGGGACGCCTGGATCTGTGGCCGTGTACGGGGCTCTCGTACCTTGGTAAGTATACCTCTCTGTAATCCGGACTTTTTGATCAACCGGCACCACGCCGGTCCCGTCGGTGCCGGATAAAGAAGAGTTTCCTGTATTGTGTTAGCACAAAGTGTGGAAAAAGTACTGAACTTAAGACCTCATCTTTTGACGTGCTTACACGTTTGTGTTCTGTTGTTTGTTCTTTCACAGGCCAACATTGGGCAGATGGATTCAGCCGCAGAGCAATGGAAGATGATCACAGGAAATCTGGCTCTAATTCAGGTGAGTGAGCAATGGAGCTACAACCCTTAGTGGGTTGACTTTACTGGTAAATATTGGGAATGCAGGGTAACCCCGAACTTAATTTTTTTTAAGATCTTGCTGTGATGAAAGAATTCTTCAGGTTGTTCGGATGTACGTGATAGGTAATCGCTTCTTTAAAAGAAAGAAATGCCCCAACAATGTGCCTCAGCCCCACCCTCACAAGAGCAACCCCCATCTCCACCAGGGTGATGTGTTTTCCACAAACACTTACATACACAATGGATACATGGGATTGGTTGGAAGTTATGAACCTAATCAGAGGATTAATATGAACTTTGCTTATGTAGTTACTGAATTTGAGCACTTTATAAATATTGTCTGAATTGGAAAGTTAATTACTGTCTTGCAGTTATTCCAAGATATCCTTATTTTGCAACGGTTGTGGTTAATTTAAAAAAAAAAAAAATTCCCATTCTATTTTATGTTCTGCTCTTCTCACCGGCTCATGCTCAGGTATGCTGCCGTGGGCAGTGACTGTCCTCCAGTACCTATTGCAAGTGGCCAGTCTTTGTGTGGGTCCAGGTAGTGTACAAGCTATTGCAATATGCAGAACAAAACAGCCCTGCTCTCACTGGCCATGCACTCGTGCCAGCAAGGGTCACTGGTTTACATTCAGGAGTGGGAGCGCTAACTGCTTTCCAATTCCTCTCCTTCCACCACCCACCCACCCACCCTGTCTGACCGAGGCTGGAGACCCTAAGCCCAGCGTAGTGGCTCACTACTATCCCAGCTAAGATAAGCCAAGGGTTATGGGGAGCGGGCAGGGAAGTGGAATTAAGGCCAAGATCAGATCAGCCATGATCTTATTGAATGGCAGAGCAGGCTCGAGGGGCCGAATGGCCTACTCCTGCTCCTACGTCTTATGTTAGTCATAGAGTTATACAGCACAGAAAGAGGCCCTTCGGCCCATTGTGTCTGCGCCAGCCATCAAGCCCTATCTATTCTAATCCCATTTTCCAGCACTTGGCCTGTAGCCTTGTATGCTATGGCGTTTTAAGCACTCATCTAAATGCTTTTTGAATGTTGAGGGTTCCTGCCTCTACCACCCTTTCAGGCAGTGAGTTCCAGATTCCAACCACCCTCTTATAAATGTGCACAGACCAAAGATTGAGTTTGTTTATTGTATCACACCAGGTGGTGCATTCACATACTAAGTCAGCATCAACTGGTTCGATTCCAGTGTATTTTATTTTACATCAACAACGATCAATGACTTGACATTGTTCACAATCTGGATGAAGCCATTACTTGCAGTTTAGTGAGAAATAGTTTGCAGTTGATTTTACTGGGAAACCACATATATACACTATTGTATATAATAGTTCTAATAAATTTTAGCATTTTTAAATATAATCAAAAAAGGTGGTTTAGGTTTTTCAAAAGCAAACGTTGGTGCTATGTAGGGATTGTTCTTGGAGCCCACATATTGTGTAGCTGAGGGAGGGAGGTTTAAGTAAGGATCGACCGTCTGTAAATGCACCTAGTACAATGAATTAAGGGATTCTGGAGCTGAAGGATGATTTCAGAGACGGTTGATTCACATTTAGACTCTCCCACTTTTCAGTGACGTGGAGCCCATGATTACTCTTTGGTCAGAAATCAGGAGAAAGCCTGTTTTTCTCCATAAATAACAATCAAGTGACAAAATTGCAGGGACGTGTGGTTTTGAAATGTGCAATTTCTGAGAATGCAATTTTGTTGGTTAGTTGTTAGAGAAAATAGGCCATTTCTCTGCTTTGTTTAAAGCAGAATTTCAGACCCATACAATGTTACTGTACAAACCTTCTGTCAACAACCAAAAATAAAATGGCCATGTAACCCTGTCTGGGTCAGAGACCTGGAAAGTTTGTGTTTGTGCTTGTCCCAACCCAATAACTAAAGCTTCCTTGTGAACAGGACTTTTCGACGTTAACTTTTTTTTGGTTTTTTTCCCCTCGTAGGTCCAGGCAACGGTGGTTGGTTTCCTGGCATCCGTGGCTGCCGTGGTGTTTGGTTGGATTCCCGAGGGCCACTTCCGATTGGATCACGCTGTCCTCCTATGTGCCAGCAGCATGGCAACAGCGTTTATAGCTTCCCTCATATTGGGTAAGACGGGTGCTTTGCATCACCCTGTAACCAAGAGTGTCTTTTGTTTGGATGCCATTTCATTCGTCCACTGCGCTGCTTATCTTTCCCCTGTGGGCACCAATCTACAAATGGGGGCCGATTTCACGGACCTGTTTTAGCTTTTTTGCGCAGCTAATTTTGCTTCTTTGAACATTGAATACATGAAGTACACATCAAACTGCTAATATTATCAATATGGACCCAAAACTAGGGGCCATAAATATAGGTTAGTCACTAAGAAATCCAATAAATAACTCAGGAGAGACGTCTTTACTCGAGAGTGATGAGAAATTTGGCACTGGTTACCACAGGGAGTAGTTGAGGCGAATAGCGTAGATGCATAAAAGGGGAAGCTAGATAAACACGTGAGGGAGATAGGAACAGAGGTTATGTTGATAGGGTGAGATGAAATAAATAGAGTGGGAGGAGGCTGGTGCGGAGCATAAAAATAGTTTAATCTCTTTCATTTCCTGCCTTTTTTTCTCAGTTCTGTAGAAGGGTTTCGACCTGAAACGTTGACTGTTTCCTCTCTCCATGGATGTTGCCTGGCCTGCTGAGTTTTTCCAGCATTTTCTGTTGTTGTTTTGGATTTCCAGCATCTGCAGTTTTTTGCTATTATACACATAGGCCAGTTGGGCTGATTGGCCTGTTTCTGTGCTGTAAATTCTATGTAATGTGATATAAGTTACAAGCCAGTTGGAATAGTGGCGAGTGTCTTGTACAAGAAACGTAAACAAAGTATGGACCGAGTAAACGTAGTTTTGGATTATTTTCCCCGCTCCCACTCCCCATGCCTTCTTACTAACCTAGTTTTGTGACACAGCGTGCAAAAGTTCATTGTACAGTCCCCACCACTTGTACCATTCACACTTACCACGGGCAGCTGCCTATATTGGGCAAATAGCGATAACCATTTGCCATAAGAGTCAATTTACAAAGGCAGCGCCTATGACATGTCCAGCTATTTCGGACAATAAGTTCTTCGCACCTTCGTTATCTTAGTTTATATTTAAACCCCGTTGTGAATCATTCTGTGTTTGTTGTGTGTGTGTGTGTGTTCCCTGACGGCAGTGAAATTGACACGAATCAACTGAGCGGCCTGCGGGTGGCGCTATCCAGGGAGAGTATAAATACTCGAGCACGGGCCCAGCTTGTGCAGGACATTCTTAACAGGAACTCGAAGACACAACTGGACTTCCATGTTGTAAAACAGTTGATTAAAGCTTTGTTTAACGCTTAGACCAAGTGCCTAGTAGTTTTCTTGCATCAGAAATATTGTTAGTCATCTTGTATTAACTTGCGTAGGAAAAATTACTAATTTTATTGTGGTTTCCCACCCAGGGGTAATCATGGTCGGTGTAATTATTGGCTCGAGGAAGATAGGTATAAACCCTGATAATGTTGCCACGCCCATTGCTGCTAGCCTTGGGGACCTCATCACATTGGCACTGCTGTCTGGAATCAGCTGGGGTCTCTACATACAGCTACGTAAGTCATATTGAAAAATGCAATGCTCGCTATTATTTTGCTTGTTGCCACGGTGGTAACTTTTTTTTTGCGAATAGGGTGCCTGCAGCAGATGCAAATGTGGAGCTCGTCTACCAGAAATAATTACGAACGGGATTGATGTGACTAGCTATACGGTGTACAAACTCTTGGGGTAATCTGGCCGTGGTGGGGGTGGGTGGTTCAGTAGATCAGTGTGTTGCCCCTCGCCCTCCCCGGCCCAAAGAAGCAGAATTGATACATCAGCCATCAACTTGAATATAACCTCAAAACTATATGTGTTGCAATGACGTTCCTTGTAGAGCAAGACCGGAATTTTGCCGGCACTCAGTGGACGGGACGGGTGATGGGTCAGCTGAGCAGACCCAACGAGCAGTGGCGGGGGAGGCAATTAAAATCATTAGTGGCTTGTTTACAGCCACTTATCAATTTTTTTCCCCAGCTTTTTGGATTTGACAGGTCACCCACCGGTTTCCCGCTGTGCCTAGACCTTGTCTGTGAAGCTGAGGCGGGAGGTCAGTGGCCATTGAATCAGCTGATGGGATGACAGCTTCAAATGTCAAGTCAAAGCTCCTAACTGATTGAGATATGTTCCCTTAACCACTAGCTTCTCTAAACTGCATTTCCACTACAGATTCAGGATGCTGCAAGTCTTTACACAAGTCTCCATCCAGTCTGACCTTATTACCTCTCCCACCATTGACAGACCACTTCTGTAATCCCTACTTCACCTGCCATCTATTCCGTCAGCATGATTGCCCTTGAAACTCTCTCACCTTGAACCTCAAAATCCCACCACAATCAGCCCCAACACCAGCAGCGCCAACAACACCACCAACTTTCTCAGCAATCACCTGATGCTGCACAGGACAGAGGGCATCAGCACCCGACCACATTGCTGCCAGGGATGGCCTCACCATAGCAAGATTTACTTCACAGCCAGGTCCTCCTGACGACATCCCTGCTTGTGCCCTCCTGTGCAATGTGCAACCAGGCTGCGTTGATGTCCTGGGGAGGTCTCTTCCGCCCATGGGTAGGGAAGAGAACCTCACTGCGTGCTGCGACTCCCTCCTTAAGCATATGGAGGGAGTCATGGGAGAACCTAGGTGCAGCCGTGCACCTCTGTGCAGTGCTTGTCAGTGTTTGCAGCACCTTAATGCTGTAGAACACTGACAGCGCAAATGTCAAACTAAATTTGAGGAAATGGCTGATGACGCGTGGTAAATGATCTATCATGAGACCCGCTTCCTTCAATTGGCTGGGAAACTCGCTGGGCGGGCTTAACAAGCCCAATCATTGGAAAGTCATTTCGGAGGCTGGGATGGAGCCAGCAGCGGGGCCGAGACCCGCCACTGACATCACCCGCCGAGGTAGGGTAAATCGCGGCCCTAGTGTCCTGTAACGTCGTCCTGAGAACATTGGGAGGCAAGGCTTAGTTGCCTTGATGGCATTCTAATTAAGACCCTTGCCATGTACAAGTATTTGTAAAAGCTGAAAAATTATGGGTCATGTCGTACTTTGTAGCAAATCTTAACTTTTATGGGAAAAGTACCAGTTGCTGTCTTTTGGTGGAATATAACCTTGATACAATGACCACCCCATCAGTCTACTCTCAATTATCAGCAAAGTGATGGAAGGTGTCATCGACAGTGCTATCAAGTGGCACTTACTCACCAATAACCTGCTCACTGATGCTCAGTTTGGGTTCCGCCAAGACCACTCTGCTCTTGACCTCATTACAGCCTTGGTCCAAACATGGACAAAGGAGTTGAATTCCAGAGATGAGGTGAAAGTGACTGCCCTTGACATCAAGGCAGCATTTGACCGAGTGTGGCATCAAGGACCCCTAGTAAAACTGAAATCAATGGGAATCGGGGGAGAAAGCTCTCCACTGGCTGGCGTCATACCTAGCACAAATAAAGATGGTTGTGGTGGTTGGAGGTAAATCATCACATTGCTGCAGGAGTTCCTCAGGGCAGCGTCCTAGGCCCAACCATCTTCAGCTGCTTCATCAATGACCTTCCCTCAGAAATGGGGATGTTCACTGATGACTGCACAGTGTTCAGTGCCATTCACAACTCCTCAGATAATGAAGCAGTCCATGCCCGCATGCAACAAGACCTGGACGACGTTCAGGCTTGGGCTGATAAGTGGCAGGTAACACTCGCACCACAGAAGTGCCAGGCAATGACTATCTCCAACAAACGAGAGTCTAACCACCGCCACTTGACATTCAATGGCATTATCATTACCGAATCCCCCATCATCAACATCCTGGGGGGTCACCATTGACCAGAAACTTAACTGGACCAGCCACATAAACACTGTGGCAACAAGAGCAGGTCAGAGGCTGGGTATTCTGTGGCGAGTGTCTCCCCTCCTGACTCCCCAAAGCCTTTCCACCATCTACAAGGCACAAGTAAGGAGTGTGATAGAATACTCTCCACTTGCCTGGATGACTGCAGCTCCAACAACACTCAAGAAGTTCGACACCCTCCAGGACAAAGCAGCCCGCTTGATTGGCACCCCATCCACCACCTTAAATATTCACTCCCTCCATCACCGGCGTACCGTGGCTGCAGTGTGTACCATCTACAAGATGCACTGCAGCACCTCCCAAACCCGCGACCTCTTCCACCTAGAAGGACAAGGACAGCAGACGCATGGGAACACCACCACCTCCAAGTTCCCCTCCAAGTCACACATCATCCTGACTTAGAAGTATGTCACTGGGTCAAAATCCTGGAACTCCCTACCTAACCGCAAGTTGGGAGCACCTTCACCACACTGTCTGCAGCGGTTCAAGAAGGCGGCTCACCACCACCTTCTCGAGGGCAATTAGGGATGGGCAATAAAATGCTGGCCTTGCCAGCGACGTCCACATCCCATAAAAACAAATCAAAAAAGAAATTCTGAGTCTGATTTTCCCCCAATCCCTTTTATTATCTCCTTTTTCTCTCACCTCTCCCAAAGGTGCTGGCTCTTGCTGGGGAATGGTTTTACCAGCACCAGAATGTCACCACCACCGCCTCCACAAATGGCCACTCTTCCACGTGCGAAGTGAGAATCGACAGGCAATGCAACTGTGGGAGGCATCACAACTGACCCCAATCTTACCCTCTCCTGGTAGCCACACCTCCACGGTTTCCAGCAGGGGCCCACTGGATTGGAAGCTCCCTGGTGTGTGTAACTCGGCAGCACACTGGGTGGTGCATTTTCCCACTAAACCATCAGATCGATTCTCAACATCGATCAGATTTTGCGAGTGGTGTTTTTAACACACTTGCATGTATGGCCTGTTTAGGGATTGCTGTTGTGTTGCTGATGGGAAGAGTCATGCTGCTGGATTAACCAGACACGGCTGAACCATGGGTGCAGTTAGTGAACAATAAAAGCGTTCCGGCTATTATCCTCATAATGGATCAAACACTTGGCTTGAACAAAAGCTTTTACATGAATTCAGACTGAAAGTTTGAGACCTATTGTAGGTATTGCTGGAAATGTTATGTTTGTATTTAAATGCTGTGACTATTTTTGTAATTACAGAGGCACATCCTTACATCAACCCACTAGTGTGTGCTTTCTTTGTGGCTCTGGCTCCTCTGTGGATCATTATATCAAAAAAGAACCCAGCTACACGAGAGGTGTTGTACTCTGGCTGGGAGCCAGTTATTATTGCCATGACTATTAGCAGGTACTGACTAATAAAGCTTTACGATCCTAGCTTACTTCACTTGCTAGTTCTAGTGCGCACAAGTTTTGCTTCGAATTTTATTTGCTTTTTCGTGCGCCGTGGCCATTACCAATTTGGGTCTGCCGTAAGTAATTTCTCGGGTGTAGAGGCATCAGTCGCCCCCTTAAGAAGCATGAGGGTCTTGCCTTGATGGGATCACTGCTCCATATCTACTGGCCTGACAGCCTGACCAGGGAGGGGGTATAAGAACATAAGAATTAGGAGCAGAAGTCGGCCATACGGCCCCTCGAGCCTGCTCCGCCATCCAGTAAGATCATGGCTGACCTTCGACTTCAACTCCACTTTCCCGCCCGATCTCCATATCCTTTGACCCCCCACCCCCCCTAGAGTCCAAAAATCTATCGATCTCAGTCTTGAATGTACTCAGTGATTCAGCATCCACTTTGGGGTAGAGAATTCCAAGGAAAACAATAGCACACACCCCTTGTGACCTGCACTGGATATTCGTGTCTTTCTCCCGTGCATTTCTTCAAACTCTCCAAAGGCAGACTGAGCAAAGACTTGGTGAGTCGAGGCTTGATGTGACTCGTTAAAATGCTTTATTTCGCAGCTCATAAACATAGAAACATAGAAGATAGGAGCAGGAGTAGGCCATTCGGCCCTTCGAGCCTGCTCCGCCATTCAACGAGATCATGGCTGATCATCCAAACCCTAGCACCCGATCCCTACACCGACAGCCATCCCACCCAAACCCTATCCCCGTAACCCCACGTATTTAATCCCCCCTAACACTACGGGCCAATTTTTTTTATCATGGCCAATCAACCTAACCCGCACATCTTTGGACTGTGGGAGGAAACCGGAGCACCCGGAGGAAACCCACGCAAACACGGGGAGAATGTGCAAACTCCACACAGACAGTCACCCGAGGCCGGATTTGAACCCGGGTCCCTGGCGCTGTGAGGCAACAGTGCTAACCACTATGCCACCGTGCTAAACCTACAGAACAACCGTTATGATCAGATTCACTCGTTTTTGTCAATAAAACTCAATATAATATAAAAATAATGAAAATAACACACTACCCCACTTCAGTGGGTCATCTTACTTGATTTAAAACTAATTTTGTCCCTTCTTGCCACTCTCCCATCTTTTTTGCTTTTCTGCCTACTCCGCAACCTGTCTTCGTAAAGCCCCTCACTTTTTTTAATTCTCTTCCTTTTACAGACTGAGATCGAAGATTTTTTTTTATGCAATTAGTATGATTGTGTCCTTTTCAATTACCCGGACCAGCTAATGAATTTCTGATTGTTTAATCTCCGGTGAAAACAACTTTGAATTAGCATATTAACTACCTTTCATCTAGGAGTCCTTTTATTCCTTAAAATTGAGAATACATTTTTGCTTAAAAAGAAAACTCAGTTTTAAAAGTAACTCATATTTTAAATCCTACCTCCGGAGAAAAATGGTCAAATGATCCCAAACTGTGACAATGACAGGTTCACAATAAAGGTCTGTTTGAGGTTACATGTGACATTTGCTGAACTTGGCAACCAGTAGTGAATATAATGGTTGTGAGAAGTGTGAACAACAAGGAACCGCATCAGCATTCACCCAGACTTCTGATGAGCGAGATCTGTTTTGTTCAGTCAGGAACAAAGGATTCCATTTTCCCAAGTTTTTTTGTTGGAAATGACTAACTTTTTTTTTCAAATCAGAAAGACAAATGCTATTAATCTTAACAGCAAAGCTAATTTTCCAGTAAAAAAGCCCATCTGTACCCAAGCAGTGAGTGGGAGGAACCTAATGAAACGTCAAGCTTATTACCTTTAGCTAAAAGAGCATGTCTGAAGGTATTTATAAAAACTATCTGTTTCTATTGAGAATGGGCCTATATTCTCGAAAGTTTAGAAGAGTGAGAGGTGATCTCATTTAAAAAAAACATATAAAATTCTTCGAGGACTTGACAGGGTAGATGCCGAGAGGTTGTTTCCCCTCCCTGGGGCGTCTGGAACGAGGGGTCACAGTCTCTGGGTAAGGGGTCGGCCATTTAGGGTGGAGGTGAGGAGAAATTTCTTCACGGAGGGTGGTGAATCTTTGAAAATCTCTACCCCAGAGGGCTGTGGATGCTCAGTCGTTGAGTATATTCAAGACACAGATCGATAGATTTTTTTTGGACACTAAGTGAATCAAGGGATTTGGGAATAGGGCGGGAAAGGGGAGTTGAGGTCAAAGATCAGCCATGATCTTATTGAAAGGCGGCACTGGCTCGAGAGACCGTATGGCCAACTCCTGCTCCTATTTCTTAATTTCTCATTATGTTCTTACTAAACCAATTTGCAGCCTAGTTCATAGTAAAGTCTCTGAGTTTACACTTGCAAAACTTTTCTTGTCCATTTGTAAATCTGCTGGGATCTTAACCTGGACTGCCATCGTTGTCTTCAACTTGTTCATAAGAAGAAAGACTTGCATTTATAGAGCGCCTTTCACGACCACCAGACGTCCCAAAGCGCTTTACAGCCAATTAAGCTTTTTTTTGAAGTGCGGTCACTGTTGTAATGTAGGAAACGCGGCAGCCAATTTGCCCACAGCAAGCTCCCACAAACAGCAATGTGATGACGACCAGATCATCTGTTTTTGTTATGTTGATTGAGGAATAAATATTGGCCCCAGGATACCGGGGATAACTCCCCTGCTTTTCTTCGAAATAGAGCCATGGGATCTTTTATGTCCACCTGAGAGGGCAGACGTCTCATCCGAATAATTTAACGACAACTAACTTTGAACATATTACAAGATGTTTATTTGCGCTGTGCTGTAACTGTGTAATATGATTGTATTTCAGTGTTGGTGGACTGATTCTAGATAAAACTGTATCCGATCCAAATTTTGCAGGGATCGCTGTTTTCACTCCAGTTATCAACGGCAAGTACATTTATTCGTCTGCTGTGCATTTTTGTCATACTATGAGGCTCAGAAAAAATAATATATGAATGCGAGGAAGTCAGTTTTAACTTTTGGTGGGAAAAAAAAACAGGTTACAAGAAAAAATACAGGCAGAGATGGTACGGAATGGTGTGTGGGCTGGGGGTGTGTATAACAGGTTATGCCACATCCTGCTTATACAGACTAAAAGGGAAAAGAAAAACATTGTTTTCAATCGGTATGTTGGAAACATTTTAAGGATGTGGATTTTACTGAAATTAGACTCTCAGAGCTTCAATAAACAGACAGCAATGATGTTTGGTAGATGAGTGGGTGGCGCCGGAGGTTGAAAATCACAGGTTTCTTCCACTGTGTGCTCTGGCATCAGAATGCGCAGTAAACATTGTGGGCCCGTGATTATCCGCACATCTGTTTATCTGCATTCTCAGTTATCTGCAAATGTTTTTTTGCAGGGGTTGGGGTGGAGGGGGGGAATCCCTGCAGGAGTTGGGGTGGGAAGGGGGGGGATCCCTGCAGGAGTTTGGGTGGCGGGGGGGAATCCCTGCAGGAGTTGGGGTGGCGGGGGGGAATCCCTGCAGGAGTTGGGGTGGAGGGGGGGTGGGCGGGAATCCCTGCAGGAGTTGGGGGGGGGGGAATCCCTGCAGGAGTTGGGGTGGGAAAGGGGGGGGAATCTCTGCAGGAGTTGGGGGGGGAATCCCTGCAGGAGTTGGGGTGGGAAGGGGGGGATCCCTGCAGGAGTTGGGGTGGGAAGGGGGGGGGATCCCTGCAGGAGTTGGGGTGGGAAGGGGGGGGATCCCTGCAGGAGTTGGGGTGGGAAGGGGGGGGATCCCTGCAGGAGTTGGGGTGGGAAGGGGGGGGGGAATCCCTGCAGGAGTTGGGAAGGGGGGAAACTCTGCTTTCAAGTTTTTAGGGACCGGCAGGTCTGCTCTATTTGTCCTGTTCAGGATTCAGACAAACTGGCCCTGTGTTTGGCTGATCGGTGAGGGGGAGGCATTCTCTGGACCCTGCTATTCTGTGAAAGTTGCAAACTCTCAATCTTCTTAGGCGCCATCTGATCCATTAAGCGCCTATGTAAAGTTGGCAGGCTGTAATTTACCACTGCCGCCAGTGATGGCGATGTAACATCCCAATTTCATGTCTCCTGGCCTATGCAGCAGTGAAACTCCCATGCTCCAAACAACTCTGTACTTCTCAAATTGCCATAGATTTTGCTATTTAACGATAAATAACAAACTCAAAGTGTATAAAAAATAAGCACGAATGATTTTTAAAATGGGGACTGAATTGCATCTGAGCACCGAGGTCCAATTAACCTCAACCTCTAGCCCCTCTTCACCTGAAGACTACACTTGGCCTTGACTCCCTGTGAGCAAAGCTGTAAGAGGTTGACGAGTCATATATTAAATTTTTTGTGTATAGCATGCACTTCGTGCAAGTTTTGCACTTAACAGCAACAATAAAAACTTTCATTTATATAATGCCTTTAAGGTAGTAAAACGTCCCAATCAATGAGCCCCGTGAGCTGCACTTTGTTCCGCGTGGCCGGTTTCTTTTAATGCGCGGTCCCTTTAAGTTTCTGCGCAGCCGCGGTTTTTACAGTGTAAAAGCCGGCGAGAGCAGCACCTTGCAGATTGCTGCGCGTGCTCGCACCTTAGCGAGAACATTGGTCACCAAGGCACACGGCAGCAATGATTATTAAACATAATTTGACACACAGCCGCCGTGTAAGGAAACACTAGGACAGGTGTACAAAAGCTGGGTCAGAGAAGTAGGTTTTTTTTTAAGGAGTGGCAAGGCTTACTTCCTGCATCACTTTCCCTTGTCACGTTTCACCCGCCACATTTTGTTGACGATGAGCCTATTGTTAGAAAACATCGTATCCTCCAACTCACGGGTGAGCAGTGATCGCCCAGCATAAGGATGAAAGTTAGACTGTTCAGTTGAACAAAAGTTTGAAAAAGCAGCAGTTTTTTTTAATGTAATTTTTCTAAACAGAGTAAGATTTCTCTGAAAAAAACGAGATGTGTTGTAGTCCTTTGTTTACATAGAAACATAGAAGATCGGAGCAGGAGTAGGCCATTCGGCCCCTCGAGCCTGCTCCGCCATTCAATGAGATCATGGCTGATCATCCAAATTCAGTACCCTGTCCCTGCTTTCTCCCCATATCCCTTGATCCCTTTAGCCTTAAGAAATATATCTAACTCCTTCTTGAATATATTTAATGAATTGGCCTCAACATTTCACCTCCACAGGTTCACCACTCTCTGGGTGAAGAAATTCCTCCTCATCTCTGTCCTAAATGGCTTACCCCTTACCTTTAGACTGTGACCCCTGGTTCTGGACTCCCCCGCCATCGGGAACATCCTTCCTGCATCTAGTCTGTCTAGTCCTGTTAGAATTTTATACATTTCAGTGAGTTTGATCTGTGTCATCTTCTCCTTCTTCCTCAGGTGTTGGTGGCAACTTAGTGGCAGTGCAGGCCAGTAGAATTTCTACCTACCTCCACCTCTCCAGTATGCCTGGTGTTCCGCCGGAAAACATGCACAAGACCTGCCCGAGCCCTTGTCGCACTTTCTGCAGTTCAGGTGAGAGCCCCTCCTTGTGCAGTCAATAAGCAGAGCAATTAAAATACAGGAAACCTTGTGCTATCCGGCACTGACGGGACCGAGCTGTTGCCGTCCCATCAAAACTGCCGGACAAACCAGCGCTAATGTTGAAACATACGGAGATTTGGAGCTCCGTATCTGGCAACAAACCCTGCAACAGCTTCTAAACAGTCGGCCGTACCTTGCAAGTGTCTCTGTAGCTTAGCAACAGCTTCAGCGAGACCTTGCAGAGCCTGACTGGTGGGGGAAAAAAAAGCAACGAAAACGAAACGTCTCCTGATTTTTGCCAGTGGCTTGAGCATTCCGGACAGTTAACCTCTGGATAATCCAAAGTTTCCTGTACCAGCTTTAGACCTCACGCGATCCATGGTTCATGAGTGAGTGTGTGTGTGTTTACGAAGCCCAGGTGAAGGGCCAAGGCCCTTGCGAAGGACATCAATCACTAAAGTTGAAAATACTAGGAGATAAGGTCATGTAAATTGATTAGATGTTGTCGAGCTCGGGTTTTATTAGTCTGTCGGTGAACGAGAGGGGAAAGAGTTGCCACAGTTCTGAGAAGAAGATGGTGTAAAGATCTTGAGGTGATGATGGAAAAACAGTCCTTCATACCAATGAGAAACGAGTGAGCAGGAGAACACTGAACAAATCACGATGGTCATTTTTTATTTTCACTAAAGCAACAAGTACCACAAAACGAAGTGAATTGGTCAAGTAATTTCTTAGTGAGCTTTTTCTACCATGTTTTCCCTCTTTACTGAGGAGGGAGAATGTGTAGAATATCAGCGCTAAGGAGCACCCTGGGAAACTTCCATTTTCTGTTGAATAAAGTCCTGGCCTCTCCTCATGCATACAACCAGCAAATCGTTTTACGGGGAGCTAGCTGTGAATATAAACCCCATATCCTGTCACTCAATGGCACAGCTCGTCAGTTCTGCCACCTCCCTTCTGAGACGGGTGCTTGGGTAAGGAAATCACTTGATGTAAAATGTGTCCTACTAATTAAGTATTAATTTTTAGGAGTGATGAATTTCTAGAGCTTGATTGTTTTTAGAAAGTGGTAGCCTCATAGCTAACCTGTCTAGCTCAATCATCTGTGACATATTTTAAACAGTTGGTTCCTGTGTACTGGAGAAACCCTGCACTACAACCGAGCATTATTTAATTTTACCAGAAGGGGGCACCATTCCTTTCGGCTTCCCACATTGTCTCCTGGACAATGACGGACTAATGCTTATCTTGTCTCTGAAGTTCTGCTGTGCATTTTTGTGTGGAATTTTAGCAACTATGTGAAGCAGACTATTTTGATACTTTCCTTCATCAAATACGATTTAACAGCATTCCAAGTTTTGACATATGAAAGAAAGAGAGACTTGCATTTCTATAGCACCTTTCACGACCACCGGACGTCTCAAAGCGCTTTACAGCCAATGAAGTACTTCTGAAGTGTAGTCACTGTTGTAATGTGGGAAACGCAGCAGCCAATTTGCGCACAGCAAGCTCCCACAAACGGCAATGTGATAATGACCAGATCACCTGTTTCTGTTATGTTGATTGAGGGATAAATATTGGCCAGGACACCGGGGATAACTCCCCTGCTCTTCTTTGAAATAGAGCCATGGGATCTTTTATGTCCACCCGAGAGCAGACGGGGCCTCGGTTTAACGTCTCATCCGAAAGACGGCACCTCCGACAGTGCAGCACTCCCTCAGCACTGCCCTAGGAGTGTCAGCCTAGACTTTTGTGCTCAAGTCCCTGGAGTGGGACTTGAACCCACAACCTTCTGACTCCAGGCAAGAGTGCTACCGACTGAGCCACAAAATCAAATAAAAGTATGAGTAATGTTGACTGCTGGAGGCATTGGATGGACACATAAGATCTGCAGCAGTGGACTTAGTGAACTGTGACTTTATTGTACAAGAACCAATTAAGGGCAGTAACTACAGCCTCAACTTCTATTCACGCCACTAGCCTAACCAGAAGCCACATTTGTCTTAATAAATATATATTTGTAATCAACAGTAGACTGTTCTTCTTTTAGAAGTGTGGTAATGTCTATTGATAGCTCCCTGCGCTCCCATCATGCACTGTTTCTAGTCACTCACCAAAGACATTTGAGAACTAACAATTATAAATTATCCATCTATATAATTAAATGTTGTACCTGGTGCCGGCCTATCACGTAGCATCTTAAAGGCATCGCACCAAAGCACCACAAGTGAAGAGTGATTGGCTGAAATGAGAGATTGGCCCAGAAATTCGGGTCGGGGGCTTCCCGCGGGTGCAAGCCCCCGACCTGCACTTACCTAGCGCGCCGGCCGTTGAGCTGTGGGCCCGCGAGGGATTCCGATCCTGGGCCTCCTCCAACTGTCAGCGCGCAGTGCTTGTGTATCCCAGGGGCGCAGTTAGTTTGAAGCGTCCCCTGGGATCACGTGGGCCATGGAGAGCCAATGGTAGCAGGGAATGATTCATTCATAAGTTTGACAGGAAGAACTGTCAAACCTATAAATACTATAAGCCCCAAAACATCAAATAATTTTTTTTTTAATCACATTTTTAAAATAACTATAAATTACATGAAATAACTATTTTAAACAATAATTTAAATTTTTGAAAAAATTAATTACATTTTCTAACGGGGCTAAAAATAAACTTACCTTTCTTTAAAGTATTTAAAAATAATAAACCTGTGGAAAAAATGTTTTAATTTTAATTAATTCATCACTTACCTTGTTAAAAGCAGGCCTTGCACCTGCTTTTTAAAAGTGTAACTGCTGGAGACTTACCCTCCCGGAAAAACCTGGAAAAAAAACATAAGTTCAATGCGTACGTGCTGCCTCTCCGGCGTACGCGTTCGACCAGTGAACCCCTTCTTTCAGGGGAACGGAAGTGCCGGTTTCCCGCGCATGCGCAGTGCATGCACGAAACCGGCACTTTCGTTGGGCCTACGCGTGAGTACCCCATGCGTACTCACGCATTGGGACCCGAATTTCTGGGCCATTATCTGTTAAATTACCAAACCGATATGCAAGAAAAGAAAACTTGCATTTCTGTAGTGCTGTTCATGACCTTGGGACATCCCAAAGGGCTTTACAGCCAATGAAGTACTTTTGAAGTGTAGTCACTGTTGCAATGTAGGGAAACGTGGTGGGCAATTTGCACACAGCAAGCTCCCACAATCAGCAATGTGATAATGACCAGATAATCTGTTGTTAGTGATGTTGGTTGAGGGATAATTATTGGCAAGAACACTGGGGAAATCTCTTCTCTGAAATAGTGCCACGGGATCTTTTACGTCCACCTGAGAGAGCAGACGGGGCCTCGGTTTAACGTCTCATCCGAAAGACGGCACCTCCGACAGTGCGGTGCTCTCTCAGTACTGCACTGGGAGTGTCAGCCTGGATTTATGTCCTCAAGTCTCTGGAGCGGGACTATGAACCCACAGCCTTCTGACTCCAAGGCGCGAGTGCTACCCACTGAACCAAGCCTTAAAATATGCAGTTGACTAAAGCTGAACAAATAAAAAGTTCAGCTCAGCCAATGACCACCAACAAGGAATGAGTAAGTGGGAGAAAATGGAGGAATCGCATTGGTCAGGTTTTCTTTCCAAAGCCCCTTTTCACGAAACAGCAAGTACCACAAAACCGACCAACTTGCTCAGATAATTTCCTCTTGAGTTTTTGTCTGCCATTCTGACGTGAGTATGTACTGCTAGGTGTATCATTAACCGCACAGGAAAATTACACTACACTAAAAATATATATATAACTCAAATAGCCCCAAAAATTGTTAATGTATATTAAAATTACCTGTGATACTTTTCTCTCTGATATCCTTGCCCTTCTGTCTAGAGCTTGAGTTAGAAATTTCACCTTTTGGTGTGTGTGTCACTGTCCCCTCCTTGGAGCAAGCTCTCTCACAGTTGGCAGATCGCTTCTGTCATCTCAACTTCAGCTGCCATCTATTCCAGCAGCATCGGTGCCCTTGGAAAAAATCTCACCTTGATCCTCCGAATCCCACCATGATCAGCCCCAACACCAACATCACCAGGCTCACCAACATCACCAGCAACAGCACCAACCTGCTCCACAATCACCTGATGCTGCACAGGACATCAGCACCCGACCACATTGCTGCCAGGGATGGCCTCATTATGGCCAAATTTACTTCACTTGAAGTTGCACAACCTGGCTTCCACATGATGCGGCAGGTTGGCACACCCAACACCATAAAGCAGCCCTACAATGCCCAAGCCATTCCTTTCACACTCATCACCATTGCGGGGGGTACCCTTATGCCTCGCCATTCAATGGAACTCACTAAGCCACTTCCAAAGGTGCACACAAATCTGTCAAAGAAGGCAAAGTGTTGAAAATAAAGATTTCAATGTTTGGCAACACATCAACAGAAACTTTACATCAACATTGGTGGAAACACCCAAGTGTCCACCCTTGTGTGTTGTTAGTTGGTATGATTGGACAAGGATGAGGATGAGTGTGAGGGGTGGCTAGTGAGATGGGGAAGTGATCATGTAGATAGAGAGAGAGGGATAGGTGGAGATGCAAGGTAAGTTGGTGAGTAAGGATGTGCAGGAGTAGGGTAGGGAAGGCAGAGTGATGGGGATGTGATGAGTGGCACAGCAGGATGAGGTTGAGTGTGGCTTTGCAGTAACGTTTCGTGATTCACTGAGATCATTGAAAGCTTTGCGCCACTGCAGCCTGGTCCTCCTGATGACATCCCTGCTTGTGCCCTCCTGTGCAATGTGCAACCAGGCTGCATTGGTGTCCTGGGGAGGTCTCTTCCGCCAATGGGAAGGGAAGAGAACCTCCCTGCATACTGTGACTCCCTCCATAAACATATGGAGGGAGTCACAGCACCTCAATGCTGTAGAACACTCACAGCACAACTGTAAAATGAATGTGAACATGGCCCCTTTAAGAAAACCGGCTGATGACGCTTTTAATTGGCCGGGAACCTCGTAGGGCGGGCTTAACAAGCCCAATCAATGGAAAATTCTTCTCTAAGAGCGGGATGGAGCCGGGAGCGGGATCCCAATCTGCCACCTACCTCAGCCACACTGAGCCCGCCTCAGTAGACAAAATCGCGGCCACAAAGTTCAAATGGAAAAAAATAATGGCATTTATATACCGCCTTTCACGACCTCAGGGTGTCCCCAAAGCACTTTACAGCCAATGAAGTACTTCTGAAGTGTAGTCACTGTTAATGTTCCCTCTTTTTTTGGTACTGAGCGGGCCACAAACTCCTTTGAACGCGACCTTTTCGTCCGTGAGCAAATTTTACAGCAACAACTGTTACAACAACAACTTTTACAACAACCACTTAAAAGCATATATACAGTAATGCCATATTGCCACCCCACCGTCTCAAATCATGAGACAATCAGACAAGATTTTAAACAAGTTTAACATAACTTCTCTGCTTTTGAAATGAACCCCAGTGCTTTATTTGCACTTTTGAGGCTGTTTTAACCTGCGTTGCTACTTTTTAATGATTTGCAAATCTATACCCCAGATCCCTTTGCAACTCTACCCCAGTTAGACTCTTTTCCGAGGATTAGGTAGCCTCCTACCAAAATGCACCACCTCACACTTATCTATATTGAAATTCATTTGTCATTTACATGCCCATTCTGCAAGTTTGTTTATGGTAGAATTAATTAAAAGCTTTTAGTTCATCATGTAAAAACTCTATTTAAAAAAAAAAAAAAATACTTGTCAGAAATGACTGGGATATAAAAGAATTGCATAATAATGCATTAACACTTCAGAAACGTCACTCAGTTACACGGTTATGTATCGACAAACAATCCAAAAGGTCATGGTGAGCTGAAAGAGGCATATCTATTCGTGCAATTAGTATTAAATTTTAAAGTTTTCAAAGTATTAGGCCATCCCTCATGTCAATATAGCAATGGCTTCACAAGCAGCAGGAACAGCGACTTTCCTATGGTGCTGATGTGTTGTACATCCACGTAAGTAATTAGAATATTAATCACTGCAACCAGACAACCAACTGATATAAAGTTTTGCAGTTCTTTAGTTCACAGTCTTAAAAAGAATTGAACAAAAGCAGGTATCTGTATTTTCAACTTCAATCACTTCCATTAATAAACATTGTCTTCTTGAACCAGCACCCCCCACCATGTAACATGTCAGAAATGCAGCACTTATTCACAAGTGCAGAAAAACACATGCACAATTTGCGTCACCGAATTAATAATAAAAAGCAGGAAAAGCTATGATTTAACAGAAATAAACATTCATCTTTCTTCCTCGATAGGAGAACCAATCAGATTGACTTGAAAACTAATATGGTGATGTAAACATGTTAATTTACGAATTTTGCTTCTAATGTTTTTCTCTCACATTCTCCACAATATTAATCACTTCTTATCACGAAAAGTGTTGAATTATTTTAGGTACTTTGCAATTAAATAGCAGGAAACAAACTTCATTGTGTACTCAATTTTTAATCTCCTATTTCAAACATTTATACCAAATCGAAATTCTGCATTATCAGTCTAATCAAAGTATTTTCTGTGTCTTTCTCAATAAACAAATACAGGAAACTTTCTGCTATCCGGCACCGACGGGACCAAGCTGGTGCCTTTAGATCAAAACTGCCGTAGAAACCAGCGCTAATGTTAAAACATACGGAGCTCAGGGCTCCATGTGAAGCAACAAACCCTGTTGCTTAGCAACAGCTTCAAAACAGTCGGCGCAGCTTGCAAGTGTCTAGCTGAAGCTGTTGCTTAGCTACAGAGACGCTTGCAGAGCCAGGACTGGAGAAAAGAAGCAACGAAAAGAAAAAAATTATCTGAACCAACTCCTGAATTTTGCCGGTAATAGAGCTTTCCGGACATTTAACCTCCGGATAAACGAAAGTTTCCTGTAGTGGTTTCTTCTAAAGTAGCTTCTTGCAATTTTTATACATCATTACATAACTCTGGTTTCTATTAACACTCCACTAAACGTTTAAGAGGAAATCTATATTTACATTATTCCTGGGATTTGTTCAGACTATAGAATGACAGACAAAATAAAATGGTTTGCCTTTTTCCCGCTTTTTGGTTCTCTTCCGAAACATCTTACTTTTTATTGACTTTTAAAAAAAATATTAATATGTTACTCCTTAAGGGCTCCCAAGTTGAAAATAGCACGTGTCATAGAAACATAGAAGATAGGAGCAGGAGTAGGCCCTTCGAGCCTGCTCCGCCATTCAATTAGATCATGGCTGATCATCCAAATTCAGTACCCTGTCCCTGCCTTCTCCCCATATCCCTTGATCCCTTTAGCCTTAAGAAATATATCCAACTCTTTCTTGAATATATTTAATGAACTGGCCTCCACCGCCCTCTGTGGCAGAGAATTCCACAGGTTCACCACTCTCTGGGTGAAGAAATTGCTCCTCATTTCAGTCCTAAATGTCCTACCCCTTATCCTTAGACTATGACTCCTGGCTCTGGACTCCCCGACCATCGGGAACATCCTTCCAGCATCTAGTCTGTCCAGGCCTGACAGAATTTTATAGGTTTCGATGAGATCCCCCCTCAATCTTCTAAACTCCAGTGAGTATAAGCCCAATCGATACAATCTCTCCTCATACGTCATTCCTGCCATCCCAGGTATCAGCCTGGTGAATCTTCGCTGAACTCCTTCCATGGCAAGAACCTCCTTCCTCAGATAATCTGAGGTGAAGTAAAACTCCCTCTACATTGCATTTCCTGCTGCACTAGTGACCTTCCTCTCGTTGGCCATCCTTGTGAATCAGATTGATAATTGGTGCCGAACAGTGGGCAGTTCTGTGCTGTGGACTCGTGCTTAATTGGAATCATCCAAGCTCGTTTCAGTTCCGGCCACAAGAAACTAATCAGTAAAGCTGGTTTAAGATCTCTGAGGTTAGAGATAGTGTTCTTTGTCCCTGTGTCGCCCAAGTCCTTCTGAACTGAAGTCTGTGTAAAATTTTGTCTGATATCGCTTCAGCGAAGCGCCTTGGGGCGCTTTACTATGTTAAAGGCACTATGTAAATGCAAGTTATTGTTGTTGAAAAGGCTTAAATATTTGAATGCATTTATCCATTTGGGGCAGATTCTAAATGATGCTTTATGATGTTGGTGGACAGCAGGCGTTACTCCTGCCCTCTTGTCCATTAGCGGGCAATGGTGTATGGACATGGACTGCTTCTGCAGCCAGCCTCAATTAGCATTTCAGTCCCAGGATAGTACAGTATAATGTATTACATTGCTGCTCCTTCAGTGGACTCGAGATTTGATGTGGTGAGAGAGTGTCACTAGTGTAATGTTAAGTGAATCATCACCTGCAAGGCAAACTGACAGCAGAAAAACTTGGGACTTTTCAGCCTTTAAAGGAGGCCAATGAGAGCAGATCTTAGAAGGTAGGTAACATACTCAGTGGAATAGAAACGGTTAATCCTAAGCACAATTTCAAGTCAAAATCACAACTGCAGAACAAGAGGACATAAATACAAACTGGAAAAAGACAAGTTCAGGACTTATCTCGAATCATAGAATAATGTAGCACAGAAGGAGGCCTTACGGCCCATCGAGTCTGTGCCGGCTCTGTCACAGAGCAATCCAGTAGCTTGTGCCCTTCCCCCTTTTTCTCTCTCCCACACGGCAGCTGTCTCTCACTCTGCCAGCGCATTTCACACCTCATCTAGAGCCATCCTTTGTCTCTTTACCTGTCCTATTACCATCTTGTCTCGCCTTGAATATCTCTTAATGTCTCTTCACCTCTCACAGACCTTCCCTTTTGTTCTTTCATCCCCTCCCCCATTTCCCAGCCCCCAAACTTGCTTTTTAATCTGTTTCATTTCCTGCTTTTTTTCTCAGTTCTGACGAAGGGTCTTTGACCTGAAACGTTAACTCTGTTTCTCTCTCTGCGGATGTTGCCTGGCCTGCTGAGTTTTTCCAGCATTTTCTGTTGTTATTTTAGTTCTTTTGCCAGTCACCTTAAATCTTTGCCCTCTGGTGATCGACCCATCAGCCATTGGAAACAGTTTCTCTTTATTTACTCTATCTAAACCCTTCCTGATTTTAAACACCTCCTATCAAATCGCCTGTTAGCCTTCTCTGCTCAGGTAGCACTTCTTTAGACAGAATGAATAGCTGGAATCATCTCCTGGGTTGCGAAGTGGAGTGAAAATCTCGGAGTCATTCAAGAGGCAGTTAGATGGTGTGATTGGGGGGGGGGGGGGTGGGGGGGTGGTGTAGGTTTCTTTGGCAGGATGAGCTGATTGGTCTCCCTTATCCAATGCTTGTTTATGTGATCTTTATGACGCCTGGAGTTGCATTTGCTTTTTCACTCCAGAAATACAAACTCTCGTATTTAATCATGTACGGTGCCTGTAAGGAAAACATTATTTATGTGTGTGTTATTTTTCTTTTGCAGATTTGAACTCGCGATCATCTCGCGTCTTGTTCCTTCTAGTTGTCCCCGGACACCTAGTCTTTCTGTACACCATTAACTCCATGCAAGGGGGACACACTACTCTTACGCCGATATTTATAGCATTCTACATGATGGCTGCTTTACTGCAAGTATGTTCCTTTTTTAAAGTTGAAAATCCTTTAGGGTTTTACTGATTACGGACTGTTTGCAAAGCACTGCTTTGGAATGTTGCTGTTATTCTAAATTGCCCCAGGAACTATTAAAAGCCAGACCTGGTGGTGAACCAGCTGCGAGTTACTAAACGTTGGGATGTGGGTTCTGCCATTTGATTGCACATTTAAGGGTTACCAGTTTTAGCCAGGCTGTTTGTGCGAGGTGGAAGTAAAGGCAAGGAGCTCCACCAGAGACAAGAGTCCACCTGAGGCGCATTCTGGGGCCTTTTAGCATCCAGTGCTGCCTGTTCACTCTTTTAGTGCATGGTATTGCAAGACCTAAAGAGAGAAACATAGAAGATAGGAGCAGGAGTAGGCCATTCGGCCCCTCGAGCATGCTCCGCCATTCAATGAGATCATGGCTGATCATCCAAATTCAGTACCCTCTCCCTGCTTTCTCCCCATATCCCTTGATCCCTTTAGCCTTAAGAAATATATCCAACTCCTTCTTGAATATATTTAATGAATTGACCTCTACTGCCTTCTTTGGCAGAGAATTCCACAGGTTCACCACACTCTGGGTGAAGAAATTCCTCCTCATCTGTCCTAAATGGCTTACCCCTTATCCTTAGACTGTGACCCCTGGTTCTGCACTCCCCGACCATCGGGAACATCCTTCCAGCATCTAGACTGTCTAGTCCTGTTAGAATTTTATAAGTTTTGATGAGATCCCCTCTCATTCTTCTAAACTCCAGCGAATACAAGCCCAATTGACCCAATCTCTCCTCATACGTCATTCCTGCCATCCCAGGTATCAGCCTGGTGAATCTTCGCTGCACTCCCTCCATGGCAAGAACATCCTTCCTCAGATAAGGCGACCAAAACTGCACACAATACTCAAGGTGTGGTCTCACCAAGGCCCTGTACAACTGCAGCAAGACATCCTTGTCCCTGTACTCAAACCCTCTCGCTACGAAGGCCAACATACCATTTGCCTTCTTAACCGCCTGCTGCACCTGCATGCTTACTTTCAGCGACTGGTGCACAAGGATGCCCAGGTCTCGTTGCACTTCCCCTTCTCCCAATCTATTGCCATTTAGATAATAATCTGCCTTCCTGTTTTTGACACCAAAGTGGATAACCTCGCATTTATCCACGTTATATTGCATCTGCCATGCTTCTGCCCAATCACCCAACCTGTCCAAATCATACTGGAGTTTCTCGGCATCCTCCTCACAGCACACACGCCCACCCAGCTTTGTGTCGTCTGCAAACTTGGAGATATTACATCTAGTTCCCTCGGCCAGATCATTAATATATATTGTGAACAGCTGGGGTCCAAGGACTGATCCCTGCGGTACCCCACTAGTCACTGCCTGCCACTCGGGGGAAAAAGAGCCGTTTATTCCAACTCTTTGCTTTCTGTCTGCCAACCAGAGAGACCAAAATAATATTCAATAAAGCTATAGTACATAGTTGGAGAGAGTGGCCGGTAGCGGTGGGGCGGGGGGCGGGGAGGGAAGAAAAGAAAGAGAACTAATATAGAAAAACATGTTAAAACTGAATACTTCATTTGGAAACTGAGGTTAAAAGTGATTGATCTGGGCTTGGAGATAGGTTCCTTGTCGGACTTCTCAAAGAATGACACACATGAATTAGGAGCAGGAGTCGGCCACTCGGCCCTCCTAGCCTGTTCCGCTATTCAATAAGATCATGGCTGATCCGATTACTCCACATTCCCGATAACTTTTCACCCCCTTGCTTACCAAAGACATGATATGGGGAAACTAGACCAAGGGCAAAATAAAATGCTTTACAGAGTAACAGCGGGTGGGGAACGAAGAGATTGATATTAGAATATGCTTTTTGATAAAGGGATTGATAATTGAGCCTATTTTATGGTTAATGTAGCGCTTTTTGAAAAAATTGAACCTGTAATTCAGGTGAACAAATGTTACAGGGATTAAAACTTTCTGTTACTAGATGACTAACCCCATCGCATGCAACAAGCCTGTCACTGCATGTTGATTTATACTCTTCTCAAAGACTTCCTTCAATTTCTGAATCTAGGAATTAGCAGGGTTGAAGTGTTGTTCCTAATTTTAAAGATTAACGGTTGTGTGGCCAAAATTTATCCCTCAGCCAAAACTACACCAAAAAAAAAAATTTCTGGTCATAGACCTCAGTTGCTGTTTGTGGGACCTTGTGATGTGGTGGGACCTTGTGATGTGCTGATTTGCTGCAGTGTTTGCCTACTTTATAACACTTCAAAAGTAACTCTCATTGGCTGTGAATCACTTTGGGACATCCTGAGAACATGAATGTCACTATATAAATGCATGTCCTCTTTTTCTCGCTTTATCTTTTCCTTTCTTTCTTTCTCGATTTCTTGCATTCTATCCTTCCTTCTTCCAGCTGATGTTAAAAACAGTCCAGCCTCTTGTGAATAAGCCAAAATGTCAAGCTGATTCCAAATACAGGTAGACTACCCTTTATCCGAACTTCCGAAAACCGAAACCCTCTAAAAACCGAAGGTTTTTTCAGTCAGCGTAAGTCGTGCGCACGACATGACCAGAGTGGCGCACGACTTCCGCTGAGCAGAGGGTCAGCGTAAGTCGTCCGCACGACCCCCCGCGGACCCGACCCCAGCCGACCCCCGCCGACTTACGCTGAGCAGAGGGTCAGCGTAAGTCGTGCGCGCGGGCCGACCCCCCCGCGGACCCCCGACCCCCGCCGACTTACGCTAAGCAGACCTGTTGGTGGAAATGCGGAACTTCATTGCATTCCAGGCTAGCAGCGACAGACAAGCCACTCCCGGTCAAGTGTGATGTAGACATGACCGATCTGGAATAGTTTGGGTTGTTGAAATGTTTATTTTTGAAGGAATTCTGAAATACGGCGGTCTGATAAAACAGGATATGTGATTTTTATTTGCTGTCGTAATACAGGTGCTGATCCTGCTCTATGTTGCCGATTGGATGATTCATTGGATGTGGGGGCGTGGCATGGATCCGGATAATTTCTCGATTCCTTATCTGACGGCACTGGGCGACCTGCTGGGGACAGGATTCCTGGCACTCAGCTTTCACATTCTCTGGTTGATTGGCGATCGAGACACAGATGTTGGTGACTAAAATGAAGATTCTCCCCCCCCCCCCCCCCCCCCCCACCCCCCCAAAATTGGGGGAGTAAAATCAGTAAGTGCAATTCAGTGAAGATGACCTTAATGAAACTTTACACAATGGAGACTGTTTCATGTGCAGCCCATGTGCAGCAACCAATGGGGATACCTACATAGACTACAAATACTGCTTAATCAGATGTCGCAATGGAATCCCTGCTGTGTGTTAAAACTGGAATCTGCAGCAGGGCAACACATAGTAAACTGGACATTGACTTAAGAACTGGAAGCTGCTAATTTGAATTAACGGCCGTTTTTTTTTGTACTGGGGATGTAACCTGTTATTTGAACTTTGAGAAGTATCTGCTGTTTTTTTTCTTAAATGCAAAGAACAATCTTCCTGAGATCCTGCTGTCTCAGTTGATCATCTATGAGGGGGTATTCTGGAATAACAGGGTGGGAACTTTATTTTACACTACTTTTTAAAAAAAAAAAAGGACAATTATGAGAATTCACTGAGCATGGTCAGTGTCACGGTGCATTGTGCAAGTGTGCTTCATCTACATTGCTGGATGTGGAAGAAGAGCCTATAATGTATCAAGTTTATTTATTTATATATATATATTTATTATTTTATTTATATATATAATAGATATATATATATAAATTTTCATTGCCTATTGTTTGCTGGAAACTACCAGATCTGAAGTAGGCAACATTTAGAGTGATGTCTTTGTTCCTAATGAATTATTTACCTCAAATCCACATCTGACCAACTGTCCAACGTGAGCCTGTGGTTGGGGTGGATGGAGAAGTTCCCCCTGAATGCTTGGAACACCTTTTGTTCCACTTCTGCGCGCTTAAGCATAGTGGTTATGTTACTGGACTAGTAATTCAGAGGCCTGGACCAATGATCCGGAGACGTGAGTTCAGATCCCACCACAGGCAGCTGGGGAATTTAAATTCAGTTAATTAAATAAATCCGGAATAAAAAGCGAGTATTAGTAATGGTGACCATGAAACTACCGGATTGCCGTAAAAACCCAACTGGTTCACTAATGTCCTTCAGGAAAGGAAATCTGCCATCCTTAACTGGTCTGGCCTATATGTGACTCCAGACCCACAGCAATATGGTTGCATCTTAACTGCCCTCTGCCACTCGGTTGTATTCAAGAAGGCGGCTCACCACCAACTTCTCAAGGGCAATTAGGGATGGGCAATAAATGCTGGCCTTACCAGTGACACCCACATCCGGTGAATGAATTTAAAAAAAAAGCCGGGGCCTTTACCTCTCTTGAAACGCACCCAACCCATCAATGCTAAAGCAGAAAATAACCAGCTGCAGCCGGTCGGTTAATTCAGGCCAGGGCTTTGGGTAAGAAAAGCGGGGCCCCACTCAAATTAGTGGTTGAGCCCATGTTAGGTATTGAACAATTGCAAAATGGTTTAATTTGTTTTGTCATTAAGATAATTTAATACAGGAAACTTTGTGCTATCCGGCACCCACGGGACCGAGCTGCTGCCGTTGCCTCAAAACTGCCGTACTCTCCAGAGTTAATGTTGAGAGATACAGAGATTCGTCTCCGTATTTGACAACAAACACTGTTGCTTAGCAACAGCTTCTAAACACTCGGGTGTGGCCCTAAAGCTCTGTAGCTGAAGCTGTTGCTATAGCTACAGACCTTGCACAGCTTGACTGTTCAAACAAAGCAAAAAAAACAAACAAAAAGAATTAAAAAACGGCTGCTGATTTTTGCCGGTGGCTCCAGATTGCCGGATAGCTCACCTCCGGATAGCACAAAGTTTCCTGTACCCTCCTTGGGCTGGACTCTAGGTTCTGGTCTAGATTTAGAATTTTAGGACAATACTTTTATTGTGAAATTACTTTGAACGTTAAAGCATTTAAGCAGTAAGTGCACAGTAAAATATTCACATGTCTGTTTGTCTGGAGCCAGAGTTGCCACTGCTGGCTGCCGCTGGAGAATTGTGCTGCACACTGCTTTTAATGAATGAGTGGCAACTTATGCCGTTCAGCTTCTCTATTGACCTAGATTAAGTTATTTAATTTCTCACCTGCACAGAGTTGGCCTTAGAGGCTCTTGATTTTAAAAACAAAAAAAAAATCATTGGTAAGCCAGCCATATTACTGACTGAACAAACTAGTTCGAATGCTTTAGCTATCTTGAACCTATCCGCGACCCGTTGTCACACTGTGGCCTGACTGTGAGGTATTTCTGAATCAAGACTTCTCTTAAAAACTGACGAAACATTGAAAATCATTCAACGGACCAGATGAGTCCCTTGAAATAGGCATTGTTGGTCACATGACCAAAAATTGTACCACAAACTGACTTGTTACTTTCAATAGGAACTGAAATTCTCAATGAAATATATCCTGAGCCAATGACTCTGCACAGTGGTCCGTTGATAATTGAGCCAATGGAGCAGCTGATTTTACTAAGTCTAGAATTGACCAAAAATATGTTTTGGCAGAGACAAATAAAACTCTTAAAATTTTATATATATCTCTCAGTCTCTGCTAGAACACCCATTGTTTAAGGGATCGGTCAGAGAACCCGTAAGAGACCCCTTTGTAACTCATCCCTTTTTTATATTGCACTTTTTCCTTATAGCTCCCAAAGATTATTATATAAAGGGTATTTAGCATGTCGTGGAAGGCATAAAATGAGAATAGCCCATGGAGTTTCAAACATAGTCTTTAAGCTTTACAACTTTTCCCCACTTTCTTGTCTGAAATGATGTGCGGTGTTGATTGTAGACCTTTGCTCCGATACTTTAGTCAAGATAGTAGAATGGTTTAGCTCTGATTTCTCCAGTGACCCCCCCCCCCATCAGTTTCTCTGTCCTTGGTTGATGTGCACTTCAGTTATGCAGAGAGTGATTTTTTTTCCTTTAACAGTTTTTGCTGCTTAGAGTCTCGTCTCGCCTCTCCTGGCTGAGAGTCTAACCGTCTGGATCGGAAACCAGAAGGCTACTTCCAAAATATTCCGTTGACTTTGAGCATTTTAACCGCTTAAAGACGTGAAAATTTTTTTATACAAAGTCATACCAAAAATTCCATGTAATTATTTCTATCATACCCTGGCTTTTTTTTAAAAGAGATGGTAACTCCTATTGAAAGTAATCCAATTTTTCTAAATCATTGAACGACTAAATATAATGTCACTGATGTGTGTATTCAGGTTATCATAATAAGCTGGAGCTGCCTGGGCTGGATGTTGGTATAAACGGGGTCACAACTACAGCAGTGTGCTCTCAGATCCAAATGGCCCAAGGTTGCCCCAACCTCCGTGGTAACCTCAACCCATTTATTGTTGAAAGCAGCATTGGGTGTCGTCCCTACTGCAGTTCATCTTTGGTCGGATTGTGTCAGGTGACTCTTAATTTCAGCTGTGCACAAAGATATGGACCATAAGAAACAACTTTACGATGCCTATATATAGTGATGGGTTCATTTTATTCCCAGCTCCCAATTGACCTAGACACCTTTATTTTTCTTTAAAAAAGTCAAATATATTAAACCATGATAATAGTTCTCTTCCCATTTTCTGAACAAAGCTAAATTATACTGAAATGTGTGCATGTTTCTCTTAGATATTTTTTTTTAAATGTGACAAGAAACATGACCCTAGGCATCTCCTTCCCCAAAGTGCACTGCGAGTGTCTGTGACCATACTGATGAGCACCCTGTATAATACTATATTTAAGTATTTTGACAACTGTTAAATCTTTATTAAAGAATTGAATCTATATAATGAACGACTGCACACTCTATGTGAAATGATCATAATGAAGGGTTTAATTATTTTGTTTTGCAAGACCAGAATATATATTAAAATTGTTTTGCTATGTGCTCTCCTTGGCTTTTTGACTGCTGTATTAAGAGAGAGAGAGAGAAAATTGCCAACTTGATTCTGTGATTCTTCTGGTCATTGGCGACAGCTGATCAACCCAAGATGAAGAACATCGGGACAACTGCGCTGAATCTGCTAGTTCACCACTGTTGAAATGCTCAAACAGAAAATGTAAAAAGAGTGCAATCGTTGAGTAGGTTTCCCCTGGGGGAAAAAAAAAGTCACATTTCGTTATCATCCATTTGTCATCTGTTGCATTTTTTTTTTGTGTGTGCACGTGTTACTTTTTTCTGTGGCATGTGATCTAAAATGCAAAAAAAAAAGTGGCCTAATCGCAATGTTTGTACCGAGAGCAGGCTGTGTTTGTTTAGTCCTAACTTCATTCTTGTAACTGTGAATGGAAATTCTTCCAGATCCAGCCTCCTTGTGCTCAGTGTTCTGACCCAGTTTTCCTGCACAGTATGTCTAAAATTAATATTTATATTCTAAATTGCCAAGGTGTTGTGAACATCCCGGGAGTCTGTATTTGATAAAATAAAATGTCATACAATGATGAACTGCCTTTATTTTTTGCCTTTTTTTTCCCTCTCTGCCACTTTTAAGATTGGCGCATAGACATTGAATAATTATTAAACCTTCTGGCGTTCGGGCGTGCAAGCTGGAAATCCCAATGTGTAAACCACGCAAATGCATTTTGTATCATGACCAGGGAAGTCCAAGAATAATTAGTTTTAGGTTGCCAGGATTCTGATAGATATGCACATTGGAATTTGTGCGGTCTCTCTTCTTCCTTGCAATTTCCCTCCCTCTTTTCTCGAAGATGTTGTCTTCCAGTAGAGTATGGTTCAACTGCTGCTAACAACACTGTCCAGGTGGCCACTTTTCACGTGTGAGGCTAGACAGCGCGTGTCACCAAGGTATGTTAGTACAATTGGAGCTTTCAAAACTGAAATTGATAGCTTTTTGTTGGGTAAAGTTATTAAGGGATATGGGGCAAAGGCAGGAAAATGCAGTTGAAGTGCAGATCAGCCATGATCTAATTGAATGGCAGAACTGCTTTTTTTGATATATATATAATATAAATGACCTGGATATTGGAATACAGAGTAGAATTTCTAAATTTGCCGATGATGCCAAACTTGGGGGTGTGGCAAACAGTGATGATTCCAATCAACTGCAACAGGACATATAAAGGCTAGCAGAATGGGCAGACAAGTGGCAGATGGAATTTAATACAGAGAAGTGTGAGGTGATGCATTTTGGCAGAAGGAACAAGAGGCGGCAATATACACTTAATGGCACAGTTTTAAAGAGTGTGCAGGGACAGAGGGACCTGGGAGTTAAAGGGCATCGGTCCCTGAAGGTGGCGGGACATATTGAGAGAGTGGTTAGCAAAGCATATGGGATCTTGGGCTTCATAAATAGAGGTATTGAGTACAAAAGCAGAGAAGTTATGCTGAACCTTTATAAAGCGCTGGTTAGGCCAGAACTGGAGTATTGCGTCCAGTTCTGGTCGTCACACTTTAGGAAGGATGTGAAGGCCCTTGAGAGGGTGCAGAGGAGATTTACCAGAATGGTTCCGGGGATGGGGGAATCTTAGCTACAAGGACAGGTTGGAGAAGCTGGATTTGTTTTCATTAGAGCAAAGGGGGTTGAGAGGTGACTTGATAGAGGTGTAGAAGATTGACAGGTTTGGATAGGCTAGATGGGGAAAGGCTGTTCCCACTAGTTGATGGTACAAGGACTAGGGGACACAGATTTAAGGTTTTGTGCAAGAAATACAGGGGGGGACGTGAGGAAAAACTTTTTTACGCAGCGAGTGGTGATGACCTGGAATTCGCTGCCGACGAAAGTGGTGGAAGCGGAGACACTCAATGTTTTCAAGGGGAGACTGGATAGGCACTTGAGGGAAATAAACTTGCAGGGCTACGGGGATAGAGCGGGGGAATAGGACTGACTGGATTACTCTAGCACGGACTCTATGGGCCGAATGGCCTCCTTCTGTGCCGTTATGACTCTATAACAGGCCCGAGGGGCTGAATGGCCTATTCCTGTTCCTATTGTTAAAATGTGTTTACCAACCAAGCCAAATCCTGTCTTCCGCTAATGTCCATACATGTGCATCTTTCAGCAAGACTCACAGGATAGCAATCGGGTATAGTAAGCCTGGCTGAATTCTTTTCACCCCTATCCACAACAATGCCAGTTGTAGCACCCCTTACTGCTAGCATAGCTGAGATCGCACAGATTGGACACTGAACATTCTGATTTGTATGGCTTAATACTGCACCAAGTGTACCAACCAAGCCACTGGGGGAACAGCTTGTGAAGTCTTGGGGAAGCTGCTGCGCTCCTCAGTACTGGAAAAACAAATATTAATTGCAATATTTGTTACAAAGGGACTTGGGTGTCTGTGTACATAGATGATTAAAATGTTATGGATAGTCATAGATAGTTATACAACACAGAAAGAGGCCCATCGTGTCCGCATCGGCCATCAAGCCCTGTCTATTCTAATCCCATTTTCCAGCACTTGGTCCATAGCCTTGTATGCTATGGCGTTTCAAGTGCTCATCTAAATGCTTCTTGAATGTTGTGAGGGTTCCTGCCTCTACCACCCATTCAGGCAGTGAGTTCCAGATTCCAACCACCTTCTGGGTGAAAAAGTTTTTCCTCAAATCCCCTCTAAACCTCCTGCCCCTTACCTTGAAACTATGCCCCCTGGTTATTGACCCCTCTACTGAAGGGAAAAGTTCCTTTTTATCTACGCTATCTATGCCCCTCATAATTTTGTACACCTCAATCAGGTCCCCCCTCAGCCTTCTCTGCTCTAAGGAAAACAACCCCAGCCTGTCCAGTCTCTCTTCATAGCTGAAGCGCTCCAGCCCAGGTAACACCCTGGTGAATCTCTGCACACTCTCCAATGCAATCACATCCTTCCTATAGTGTGGCGACCAGAACTGCACACTGTGTATTCCAGCTGTGGCCTAACTAGCATTTTGTTCAGCTCCCATCATAACCTCCCTGCTCTTATATTCTATACCTCAGCTTATGAAGGCAAGTATCCCATATGCCTTTTTAACCACCTTATTTACCTGTCCTGCCTTCAGGGATCTATGTACATGCACACCAAGGTCCCTCTGATCCTCTGTCCTTCCTAGGGTCCTACCATTCATCCATTATACCCCGGAATATTGAGCTGCCAGTCCTGTCCCTCCCTCTACCATGTCTCTGTGATAGCAACAATATCATACTCCCATGTGTTCAACACCTTCAATTCATCTGCCTTACTCGCAAGACTCCTTGCATTAAAATAAATGCCATCCAGCCTTGCCATACTCCCTTGTGCTGTTACATATTTGCTCTGCCTTCCAGGCTGACTTGTTTTTTCCTCTACATTTGGCTGTGCATCACCCCCTACTATAGCTCCACTCCATATCCCATCCCCCTGCCAAGTTCGTTTAAACTCCTCTCTCCCCTCCCCACCACCCCCCCCACCCCCCACAGCACTAGCAAACCTCTGCGCACACCCCCCCCCCCCCACAGCACTAGCAAACCTCTGCACAAGGATGTTGGTCCTGTTCCAGTTCAGGTGCAACCTGTCCGACTTGTACAGGTCCCACCTTCCCCAGAAGCAGGAAATAATCAAAAAGTCGAGTGGAATGCTGGCCTTTATATCTAGAGGACTAGAATACAAGAGGGTAGAAGTTACGCTACAGCTATACAAAGCCCTGGTTAGACCACACCTGGAGTACTGTGGCCAGTTCTGGGCACCACACCTTAGGAAGGATATATTGACCTTGGAGGGAGTGCAGCGTAGGTTTACCAGAACAATACCCAGACTCCAAGGGTTAAGTTACAAGGAGAGATTACACAAACTAGGGTTGTATTCCCTGGAATTTAGAAGGTTATGGGGTGATTTGATTGAAGTTTGCAAGATATTAAGGGGAACAGATAGGGTAGATAGGGAGAAACTATTTCTGCTGGTTGAGGATTCTAGGACTAGAGGACATAGCCTAAAAATTAGAGCCAGACCTTTCAGGAGTGAAGTTAGGAAACACTTTTACACACAAAAGAGTGGTAGAAGTTTGGAACTCTCTTCTGCAAATGGCAATTGATGAGAGATCAGTTGCTCATTTTAAATTTGAGATTGATAGATTTTTGTTATGTAGGGATATGGGGCAAAGGTGGATATTTGGAGTTAGGTCACAAATCAGCCATGATCTCATTGAATGGCGGAACAGGCTCGAGGGGCTAAATGGCCTCCTCATGTTCCTAATATTGGTAGGAGTATGGGTTTACACTGGGTACAAAGCAGCTAGGCTGCTGTTTTCTTCCTGTTGCTGAGTGCCCTATAGTTTCACGGGGGGGGGGGGTGTACGGTGAAGTATTGACAGCAAGAGGGTAAAACTGATTGCACAGAGTTGTTTTGAAGAGCAGCTCTGCCATATCTGAGTTGCTCACTTCACACTGTCTCATGAAACAGATGGGCACAGAGAATAATTTACAAAAAGCACAAATTGCGATTAATGAGCTCTGATTGCTGTGAAGCAACAAGAGCTGCTCCGATTAGAGGTTTGAATGTGCATTCCGCCACTTCATAATGGTGTGCAGTGGGGCCCCAATGTGCTGGAGCACCATACAGCTGTAATGTTTCATTTAATTTCTGTGCCGAGGTGATCTTTGTAGATTTTCTTCAACAACTTGTATTTATATAGCACCTTTAACGTAGTAAAATGTCCCAAGGCGCTTCACAGGAGTGTTATAAGACAGGAAATGAAGGCAGATGACCAAAAGCTTGGTCAAAGAGGTAGGTTTTAAGAAGCGTCTTAAAGGAGGCTGGAGAGGTCTAGGGAGGGAGTTCCAGAGCATAAGACCTCAGCAGCTGAAGGCATGGCCACCGATAGTTGAGCGATTACAATCAGGGATGCTCAAGAGGGCAGAATTTGAGGAGCGCAGATATCTCGGGGAGTTGTGGGGCTGAAGGAGGTTACAGAGATAGGGAGGGGCGAGGTCATGGAGGGATTTGAAAACAAGGATGAGAATTTTGAAATCGAGGCATTGCTTAACCGGGAGCCAATGTAGATCAGCGAGCACAGGGGTGATGGGCGAACGGGACTTGGTGCAAGTTAGGACACGGGCAGCAGAATTTTGGATGACCTCAAGTTTACGTAGGGTAGAACGTGGGAGGCCAGCCAGGAGTGCGTTGGAATAGTCAAGTCTAGAGGTGACAAAGGCATGGATGAGGGTTTCAGCAGCAGATGAGCTGAGTTAAGGGTGAAGACAGGCAATGTTACGGGGGTGGAAATAGGCGGTCTTAGTTATGCCGCGGATATGTGGTCGGAAGCTCATTTCAGGGTCAACTATGACACCAAGGTTGCGAACAACCTTTATATTTTCTAATATAAAGACACAAAGGGCTTGATTTTAACTCCGCTGTCAGGCGGGCTTTGAGGCGTGTGGGGGGTTAAAATCGCAAAACCTGGGGGTCGGGACGCCCCCCGCCTGGTTCCCGACACCTAGCCATTTTAACCCAGGCGTGTCTGATGGTCCCGAATCAGTCTGGGACTGGTCTTTAGGGCCCTTAAACAGCACCCATTGGCCTTTATAATCCCATTTTAACAGGCCCTTGCCTGTTTAACCCTTTTCCCACGTAAAACACACCTGGTGGGGATCACGCCTGTGAAACCTGGCGTGAATACTATTGGCTTGCTGACTATCAGCTGCAGGTCAACCATTAAAGAGGAGATTTGATCAGCCATCATTTGCAGGTGGCAGGACTTTGTTGTTTCAGGCCTGGGGCAACTTTTACCAGGCTTAACCACACCTGTGGAAGGTTGGAGCCTCACATACTTCTCCAGTGTGACCTCCTGCAAAACCCCTCTCGCCACCCTCACTCAGCGCTTCCTCAACTGAGGCATCTACCAGAAGCATGGGAGGCCTTTTTTTCCTTCCCTTCTTGGCATTAGAGGACCTCCAGCCCCATTCGTGAAATGACACACGCCACAACTGCAGAAGTTGCCATCAGAATTTTTATTCAAAACAAACTGATAGCATTTTTACAGAATACACATTTCACCCAAGTGACTACCCTTGTGACTATTTGTGCTTTATTTTCCTCTTACGCGTGCTCCTACGTAGTGGTTCCCCTGTGGCTTCAGCAGATGTGGAGGCCCCTTGCTCACTTTCCTGCTGCTCCTGTCTCGACACCTTTGGCGAGCGTCCTCTGGGGTGGCGAGCCTGTGAGGGCTCGTCAGCAGTCTGCTGCTCCTGCAGCTGTGGAGTTGAGACGTCTTTCTCAGTTGTGTATGGACTCAGGTGGGGCTCTGACCGAGGGCTCTGCAGTGGCATGGAAGTGTGAGCGCTTGGAGTGGAGCCCCCACTTCCTTGAGGGCTGCCACCAGCCTCCCTCTCATGGGTCAGGTCCCCCTCAGTGCCTGCAAGTGGCTTGAGAGCACCTTGCTGCACATCAGGGGGGCCATGGGGACCCGTATCTGCAATGGCAGTCCTACTCAGAAGGACTTCCATGAAGGTCTGGTTTCTCTGTTCAATAGATGCCCATCGCTCCTCAAGAGATGTCATTCTATTCTGAACACTCACCATGGCGACTAACCTCCTCCATGGCCGTAGCCCTCCTCTCCTCTACCGTAGCCAGCCTTACCATGGAGGCAGCAATCATTTCCATGTAGGTAGACATCCTTTCCGTGTTGATGCGTTCATGTGCCAATGGCTCCACAAAGGCTCTGCTCATGTTCGCTATGGACTCCTCCTTCGCTCCACACTCACAGCGACCCTAGAGACAAAACCTGCCAGAGACTCCTGCATCTGTGCCTGGAGTTCCATCACCTCTGATCTTACGGATGAACCCAGAGGCAGAGGGTCGACATGCAGCTGAGCCGAGCTGGCAGAGTCCTGCACCCTCCGACGAGGACTCTCCACTGCTGTCCCTGTCTCCACAATATGCTGATGCTCACTTGTGAGCTGTGATACACCAGGTGATAACTCTACTCTATGTCCCGAAGGTCCCACCGAGGTGTGAGTGTCTGCGCTGGTGCTGGGTGCGCTTATTTCTGCTGACGCTGCGCCCTCAGAGGTTGCAGATTCCTCTGAGGAGTCTGGCTGCTCAGGCTCTTCTTCCTGCACAGTGGGGATGGGGGCTCTCGATGGTCCTGTGGGGGAGTCAAGGAAAAAGTTAGAGATATGATGCCAAGGTTACAGGCACATTGCATTTTGCAGATGATCATAAGTCCTTATGATGTAGCTTCAGAATCATTATCAGCGACTCATGCAATGCCAATGAGATGGAAAACTATTCTGTCGCCAGCTTGCGGGGATGCACCTGTCTCTCCTTCCCCAACTCCCGCATCTATGTCAGCCCCGACAATCTCCAGGACGCCTTCCTCCCAGGGGGTGAGCTGGGCTAATGAGGGCGGCCCTCCTCCTGCCCTGGCTCGCTCTCTCCTGTTGTGAGCTCTCTTTTCCTGCAATGAGGGAGACAAGTGGAGGTTGAGTGAGAATGAAGGAGTGAGTGCAGAGATTGCATAGCATAGATACTTAAAAGGAGACAAAGATGGAGTGAGGTTGCAAGACCAAGGGCCCTCCCTGTGTGTTGTCAGTTGTGTTCAAAGCATCAGAGTGAGAGGGAGTGTGAGGGCTGCATGGTGGAATAGTTATGTGAATGTGAGCATAGAGAGAGAGGGAATGGGTAAGGGTGCATGGATGTGAGTGTCAAGTTGGATGTGGAGGAAGTGATTGCTAAAGCTGAGTGCTGGTGAGGAAAGGCAATGGGGATCAGATTGAGGGTGATGGAAACTTCATACAGTACTTACTTTTCCAGTGCGATGAAGGTCATGGAATCTTTTCCTGCACTGCATCCAGGTTCTTCGTGTGAGCCCCAAGGAGTTGACTTCCCCTGCCACCTGTAGCCACACAGCCTTGGTCTGACTGGGAGGCCTTTTCCTCCCTGAAGAAGGGAACAGGACCTCCCTGTGGGCCCTAGCACCATCCAGCAATGCCTGGAGTGAAGCCTCATCAAATTTGCGGGCAGCTCTTGCCCTCCCGCTGGCCGTTGCTCCTGTGCCATCTCAATGGTGAAGTTTGGAAGCCTGCAGAAGAAGCAAGGCTTGCTGTGGGCCCTAAAAGCAGCTGCAATGATGACGTCATTGTCTTGTTTTACACACTTTGTATAAAAATAATAAATTGCAGGACAACAGAGTATTACAGTTTAACTCTTTTATTAAGCATTAGGTCTGATCTTACTCATAGCAGCATCAGTGGGGAAAAGCCTGGCATTAGGACCCCTAGCCTGGGTCTTCCAAACAATAGTAGTCCTTACAGATGCCTGCAGGCCAATGACAACTCAGCATGTGATCACACGTGAATATAATAGGTATCCCTTACAGATGCCTGCGGGCCAATGATAATTCAATATGCAAATGTTACAGTCATATTCTGCAACTTTCTGACTGGAAATACTCAATTTGAGTGAAAATTGCATCAATCTCACAGACCCATTTAGATTCGTGTGGGAAACACCAAATTCGGGAAACCCGACAATTCCCCGCACCTGAGTTAAAATCGAGCCCAAAGTCTTGGAAATATGAGGCAGATCTGTTGGCATCTGAAGACAGAAGTTAACACTTTTGGTTGAGATCTTTTATCCGAACTGGAAGAGGAAGACGCAGAGCTTGTAAAACGTTAACCTGTTGTCTTTGCAGATGATAACGGGCCTGCTGTGTATTTCATGTTATCATTTAAGGTTCCCCGCATTTATGAGATTTTACTTTTTCAGTTTTGTATTCGGCTCCAGCTGTTCTTGCAGCGCAGTCATGGAGCTGCTGCTGGTGTTGCTTTCTCCTTTGCTGCTGCAGATCCCTGCATCTGTAACACAAACGCAGCTGAAAACACAGTGGCCACCCGGTGCGGAGGGGAGTGGGCAAGTCGGAGGACCTCCTCGTGGGTCTGCTCCTGGGCCTGAGCAAGGTGGCCATCCACAGGTCCAGGTTGGACGCGGCTCTTGGGGGCACTTTTGTTTGGTTTAGGATTGATGACACTGGGGCAACCCAGTGTCTCCTTATTGGTTTATTTAGAAAAGGCATACCTTTGAAGCTTTATAAAAAAAAACATTGACAACAGCTTGCATTTATCTAGCATCTGTAAAATTGAAAATTGCTCCTAGGCGCTTCATAGAGGCATAAGGAAGATTGGCTGCTGAGCCAAAGGAGGAAAGATTAGGAGGGCTGACAAAAAGCTTGGCAAAAGGTAAGTTTTAAAGGGGGACAGAGAGTGAAGAGGTGGAGGAATTTAGGAAGGAAATTGCAGAGCGTGGAGCCTGGTCATGAATGAGGATTTCAATGCCAGATGGGCTGAGGTGGAGGGAGGTGGGTGATGTGATGGATGTGGTACTAGGCAGTCCTTGTGATGGAGAGCATATGAGGTTGAAACCACAGTTGAATAGAATGTTGAGGTCATGAAAAGTCTGGTTCAGCCTGAGACAATGGCCAGGTAGGGGAATGGAGTAGACAACGAGAATAGGGAGTTTGCACCGGGGACCATAGTTGATAGCTTCAGCCATCCCAATATTTAGATGGAAGAAACTATGTCTCATCCAAAACTGGATGTCAGACAAGCGGTCTGACAGCAAAGAAGTAGTGAATGAGTGATCGAGATGGTGGAGAGGTAGAGCTTGTGTCACATCATTGTACACGTGAAAGTCGGCTGACCCCATGACTGTGAGCCTGGGAAGAGAAGCCATTGCTGGAGATGCTGTTGCTATGATAGGTAAGAGTGGAATGGAGCGAGGGCAGTCCCACTGAACTGGACAACAGAGAGGTGTTGAAGGGTGATGTCACTTACTATGTTGGAGGTTGCATGGAGGGATAATGCACCATGGTCACAATCATAGTGATGTTTGTGAGGAGTTAGGGCCATTTCAATGCTACAGGAGGGGCAGAAAGCTGATGGGAGGAATTCAAACAGAAGCTGCGGAAAAGATATGCATGGATCTGGGAAGTAACAATAGGTTCAAGGACCTTGGAGAGGAAAGAGCGGTGGAGATGGACTGGTGGTTAGCACGGATGGAGGGGTCAAAGGTTGGTTTTTGAGGAGGTGACATGTACAAGGAACGGATTTGCCATTAAAGATTTGGTACTGAAAAATTTTGCTAGCAGAAAATTACCAGGCTCACTAATGTGTATGTGTTTAATTTGTTTATTAAAAACTATTGCACAGAAGTTTGTGACATTTTACACTTTAACACTTTTTTCACCAGTCCTGTTCACTTTTGGTGACTGGCTGTCATAATTTGAATTATATGAGTCGAAATCTATGTTCTTATTTGTTTTATCTTCTGTCTCTTTATTGTATAACTTCCTTTGCGATACTGCTGTAAGTGAAACTACTTTGTGCAGATGCAACACCGTTTTCACACTGTAATAAACAGTAGGAGTGAGAATTATTGTTATTTAGAACTAATAAAGAGGATACATTGGAAGGGCAGATATAAGATAAAAGAATGCCCCCACAACACATCAGTGAATAAATGAACCTTACAAACCCAGAAAAGGTTTGAGGTTCAATCCTTGGTCTGTGTTAGGGGGGTTATAGTACAGGCCCGACTATTATATAAAGGATATAGAGGCATTGGATATGGTGTAAAAAGTATTCGCAAGGATGATACCAGAACTGAAAGGATATGCCTGTCAGGAAAGGCTGAACAGACTGGAGCTCTCTAGAGGAGAGCAGGCTGAGGGGTGACCTGATTGAGGTCTTTAAGATTATGAAAGGGTTTGATAGACAACAACAACGTCTTGTATTTATATATCATCTTTAACATAGTAATACGTCCCAAGGTGCTTCACAGGAGCGTTATCAAACAAAATTTGACACCGAGCCACGTAAGGTGATATTAGGGCAGATGAAGAGGTAGGTTTTAAGGAGAGTCTTAAAGGAGGAAAGAGAGAGGGGCCGAGAGGTTTAGGGAGGGAATTCCAGAGCTTAGGGCTTCGACAGCTGAAGGCACGGCCGCCAATGGTGGAGCGATTTAAATCGGAGATGCGCAAGAGGCCAGAATTAGAGGAGCGCAGATACCTCGGGGGAGTTGTGGGGCTGGAGAAGGTTACAGAGATAGGGAGGGGCGAGGCCACGGAGGGATTTGAAAACAAGGATGAGAATTTTAAATCAAGACGTTGCTCAACCGGGAGCCAATGTAGGTCAGCGAGCACGGGGTGATGGGTGAACAGGTTTTGATGTGGGTTAGGACACGGGCAGCAGAGTTTTGGATTAGTTCAAGTTTATGGTGGGTGGAAGATGGGAGGCCAGCCAGGAGTGCGTTGGAATAGTCAAGTCGAAAGGTAACAAAGGCATGGACGAGGATTTCAACAGCAGATGAGCGGAAGCAGGGGTGGAGTCGGGCGATGTTACGGAGATGGAAGGAAGCAGTCTGAGCGATGGCGCGGAAGCTCATCTCGGGGGTCAAATACGACACCAAGGTTGCGAACAGTCTGCTTCAGCCTCAGACAGTTGCCAAGGAGAGGGATGGAGTCAGTAGCTGGGGAATGGAGTTTGTGGCGGGCACCGAAGACAATGGCTGCAGTCTTCCCAATATTTAGTTGGAGGCATTTTCTGCTCATCCAGTACTGGATGTTGGACAAGCAGTCTGACAGTTTAGAGACAGTTAAGGGGTTGAGAGAGGCGGTGGTGAGGTAGAGCTGGGTGTCGTCAGCGTACATGTGGAAACTGACGCTGTGTTTTCGGATGATGTCGCCGAGGGGCAGCATGTAGATAATTGTACCCCTTTAAAAAGTGGGCACGTGCTTAACTTTAAACAGGCACCAGCCTGTGATAAAGAAAGATTCAGCATGTAGATGAGAAATAGGAGGGGGCCAAGGATAGATCCTTGGGGGACACCAGAGGTAACGATGTGGGAGCGGGAAAAGAAGCCATTGCAGGTGATTCTCTGGCTACGAATGGATAGATAAGAATGGAATCAGGCAGGTTTGGGCCGGATGGCCTGTTTCAGTGCTGTAGATGCTCTGTAACTCTACGTAGCTACAATTGGCCTTGTGCCTCTGGATTAAAGAATGGGAAATCAGTCAGAGTTCCTATCTTGTCCAGTGACCTGTGTGTGTGTGTGTGTGTGTGTGTGTGTACAGGAAACTCTCGATTTACCGGCACCTAAATAACCGGAAATCTCTGTTAACCGGCAAAATGCAGGAGTAGGTTCAGGTAAGTTTTACTTCATATTAGTGGCCGTTTCTAGATCTGTGGCCGTGTAACCGGGGTTCCTGCACCTGTTGCTATGCAACAGGGACGCCTGGATCTGTGGCCGGGGTTCCTGCACCTGTTGCCATGCAACAGGGACGCCTGGATCTGTGGCCGTGTACGGGGCTCTCGTACCCTTTAGCTTTTCCTCTCTGTAATCCGGACTTATTGATAAACCGGCACCACGCCAGTCCCGTCGGTGCCGGATAAAAAAGAGTTTCCTGTATCAGGTGAGAACAGGATTAGGCTTAACTCAGATCCTCTATTACCACCACTAATTACAACAGAATCACCTGAAGATATTGACAGTCAATGCTGACAGCACCTGAATCACAGCCACATGAGGCAGATACCAGATGCTGATTGTGGGAATGTACCCCAGCAAGGAGTCAATTTCTTTAGCAGAGGAAGGGAAGGAATAAAATTAACAAGGAAAAAAATGATGAAATAAATACAAAAGCAAAATACTGCGGATGCTGGAAATCTGAAATAAAATCAGAAAATGCTGGAAACACTCAGCAGGTCAGGCAGCATCGGTGGAGAGAGAAACAGAGTTAACGTTTCAGGTCGATGACCCTTCGTCAGAAATAAATACAGAAGGGATAAAAGGAAGCAAAAACGTTGCCACAAATTCAATGATGCCCAAGACTGCATGACTTGTTGCTGTGGAACCCACACCCTAATGAACAGTGGTAGCTAGGGTGTCATTTCTGGTATGGTAATTGTGGAGACAGGAATCGTAGCTATTATCTGCTCCTTGTCCTGCACCAGTAACCTTATTCACGCAGATCAAATGGTTACTCATAGACAAACGTATTAATTACATAGATAATGTGCTGACAAAAAACAAGCAAAGGTTTTTTTTTATTGCCAGCCAGTTAGTAACTGAACCAAAATAAAAACAAAAAGTGCTGGAAATATTCGGCAGGAGCTGTGGAGAGAGAAACAGAGTTAACGTTTCAGGTCTATCGCCTTTCATCAGAACTGGAAAAAGTTAGGGATGTAACAGGTTTTAAGCAAATACAGAGGCAGGGAAAGTGAGGGGAGGATTGGAAAGAACAAAAGGGAAGGTCTGTGATAGGCAAGAGTGATTAAATGACAAAAGGTATGATTGTACTGAACCATCCATCCTAGAAATACCTGCACAGCAACTGACCATACTTTACAAGGATGAAACTACAGAATGGAATTTCCCTGGGGTGAATCATGTTTTCTTTCCCAACTTTCCTGACAGCCTCTTCTCTTCTTCTTAGGAAGTCCCTCGGAACCGAGGATGACTTGCTTCCACATTAAAAATGAGCTCGCAGGTGACTGATGAGTCCAATGCGGGACCTACAGTCTCTGTCACAGGTGGGACAGACGGTGGTTGAAGAGGCGGGGTGCTTGGGTTGACGTGCGCTCCTTTCGCTGTTTGCGCTTGGCTTCCGTTTGTTCCCGGTGAAGAGACTCGAGGTGTTCGGCGCCTTCCCGGATGCTTCTCCTCCACTTTGTGTGGTCTTGGGCCAGGAATTCCCAGGTGTTGGTGGGGATGTTACACTTTTTCAAGGAGGCTTTGAGGGTGTCCTTGAAGCGTTTCCTCTGCCCACCTGGGGCTCTCTTGCCGTGCCGGAGCTCCGAGTAGAGCGCTAGTTTTGGGAGTCTCGTATCGGGCATGCGGACAATGTGACCCGTCCATCGGAGCTGATTGAGTGTGGTCAGAGCTTCGATGCTGGGGTTGTTGGCCTGAGCAAGAACACTGACGTTGGTGCACCTATCCTGCCAATGGATTTGCAGGATCTTGCGGAGGCAGCGTTGGTGGTACCTCTCCAGTGCTTTGAGGTGCCTGCTGTACATGGTCCATGTCTCTGAGGCATACAGCAGGGCAGGTATCACTGCTGCCCTGTAGACCATGAGCTTAGTGCCGGGTTTGAGGTCCTGGTCAAGCAAGGCTGTGTCATCGCACCAACGCTCTTCTCAATCTTCTTTGCTGCAATGCTCCATCTCACCCTCAGTAAGCTCCCCACTGGAGTGGAGCTAATTTACAGAACAAGCGGGAAACTGTTCAACCTCCGTCGCCTCCAGTCCAGATCCAAGGTCGTCCCATCCTCTGTCGTCGAATTACAGTATGCAGACAATGCATGCGTCTGCGCTCACTCGGAGGTCGAACTCCAAACCATCGTAAACACCTTTGTAACATTTGCATATCGAATTATCATTGGCCTGCAGGCATCTGTAAGGAATACTTATTATATTCACATGTGATCACATGCTGAGTTGTCATTGGCCTGCAGGCATCTGTAAGGACTGCTATTGTTTGGAAGACCCAGGGGGTCCTGACTCCATCGTGTCCACACGGTGCTGTACTGCTGTGAGTCAGATCAGACCTGATGCTTCATTAAAAAGAGTTTAAACTGTAATACTCCGTTGTCTTGCAATTTATTATTTTTGTACCAAGTGTAGCAAAACAAGACATGGTGTCGGAACAGGGATTTGAAATGGACATCATTGGAGCTACCTTACCTCGAATGAATTGGGAATCTTTGAACTTACCTAGAGAATGGAGCAAGTTCAAGCAACACGTGGAGTTAATGTTTTCGGGTCCACTGAAAAGCAAAGGGGAGGAAGAAAGATGCAGTTACCTACTCCTGTGGATCGGAGAAAAAGGGAGAGACATTTTTAAGACATGGTCTCTCACCGCGGATGAAGCAAAGGTACTGAAAAGTTATTTTGACCGTTTTGAAGCATATGTGATGCCCAAGACAAATACGATATTCGCTAGGTACAAGTTTCAGGAGAAAGTACAAGGAGCTAGTGAGTCGTTTGAACAGTTCGTGACTGAGTTAAAACTGCTGGTAAAAGACTGTGTATATGCAGATAAAGATGAGATGGTCAGAGACCGCATCGTGTTTGGAATACATTCAGCTAAAGTGAGAGAGAAACTTTTGAATGTTGGGTCCGGGCTAACGCTGGACAAAGCTATGGACATAGCTAGATCGCACGAGGTAGCCCAAGCACAGTTGAAAACCATAACCGGCGCCACGAGCAGCTCGAGTGAACAGGCAGTGCACGCAATTAATAGATACACACCAAAGAACACTGCCCAGAGAGCGTGTTTCAGAACAGAAAGAACAGAGAGAGTTCTAAAAATGGGCGATACAGACATAAAACGCTTCAAAAACTGTGGATATTGTGGAAACAACTGGCATGGAGAAAAGGAGTACTGCCCTGCCAAAGGAAGGCAATGTACTAAATGTGGTAAACGGAACCACTTTGCTAAAGTTTGCAAGACTGTTTTCGGAAAAGCAGTACACACAGTGAGTGACAGCCAAATGCCAGATAGAGAGCCAAATGCAGAGGAACTGTTTATTGATTCTGTGTCACAGAAAAAACAGATTTCAGAGACTGAGCAAGCTTATGCCGATATTGAGATAGGAAAACAGGGCAAAGAGCTTAGGTTTAAACTAGACGCTGGATCGCAGGTTAATGTAATTCCTCTGAGTGAGTATCACAGCTTGAAGGATGAGTGTGAGCTACAGCCCACCTCATGCAGACTGACCAGCTATGGGGGTGAGCAGCTCATTGTAAAAGGCACATGCGTGATGAAATGCAAGTACAAAGAATGTGACATGATGCTGGACTTTTACATTATTGACACTCAAGCACCTCCAGTGCTAGGTCTAAAGGCATGTTTAGACATGGACCTCGTCAAGCTAGTGCTATCATTGACAGCACCAGTTGAGAAGCAGACAGTCATGGAAGAGTTTGCTGACGTTTTCAAAGGAATCGGACTATTCCCAGGTGAATGCACTATTCACCTTGACCCAGCAGCAACCCCTGTGGTTTGCCCACCGAGAAGGATACCCCTTGCTCTACGTAATCGCCTGAAGGAGGAGCTGCAGAGCATGGAGAATACAGAAATCATCGTCCGGGAAACAGAACCGACAGAGTGGGTCAACGCGTTAGTAGTGGTTGAGAAACCACGTACAGGCAAGCTCAGAGTCTGTCTCGACCCCAGAGATTTGAACAAGGCTATCAAACGCCCTCACTACCCTCTACCAACGCTAGATGACATCACACCCAAGTTAGTGGGGGCACGTTACTTCAGTGTAATGGACGCACGATCAGGATACTGGACTATCAAGCTCACGGAAGAGTCATCTAAGCTAACAACGTTCAACACACCATTTGGACGCTACCGATTTCTGCATTTACCATTTGGTCTTATCTCAGCTCAGGATGAATTCCAGCGGAAGATCGACGAAACCTATGAAGGCCTCGACGGAGTAGTCGCAATCGTAGACGACATCCTCATCTATGGCAGGAGTAGAGAGGAATATGACAGGAACCTCCGTGCGATGCTACAAAGATCACGGGAGAAAGGTATCCGGCTCAACCCCGAGAAAAGCATAATCGGATCCACCGAGATCAGTTATTTCGGGCATCGCCTCTCAACTGATGGCATTAAGCCGGATCCAGAAAAAATCTCCGCCATCAAGAAGATGGAGCCACCGAAGAACCGCGCAGAGCTAGAGACAGTACTAGGCATGGTTAACTACTTAGCCAAGTTTGCCCCGAGCCTCTCCGAAATCAACGCACCCATGCGTCAGTTGCTCAAACAATCCAATGAGTTCCTGTGGGACAAACAACACAACACAGCATTTCAGAAAATGAAAGACCTAATCACCAGAGAACCAGGACCAGTTCTTGCCTACTTCGACCCCAACAAAGAGCTCAAACTACAAGTCGATGCGTCAAAGTACGGACTAGGCGCAGTATTACTGCAAGAAGGAAAGCCCATCGGCTATGCTTCCAGATCTCTCTCAGACAGTGAAATCAACTATGCTCAAATTGAGAAAGAGCTATATGCAATTCTGTTTGGATGTAAGCGTTTCCACCAGTACATCTATGGCCGACAAGTTATTGTGGAATCCGACCACAAGCCCCTCGAGTCAATCATGAGGAAACCATGCAGCCCCACCAAGGCTACAGAGAATGATCCTTCAGCTACAGAAGTACGACTTCACAATCATTCACCATCCAGGCAAAGACATTCCTGTCACAGACACGCTCTCCAGAAAGTCTCTTAGCTACCAGGACAGCAGCCTCAGTGAAGGCATGGATGTGCAGGTGCACATGGTGTACAACAGCTTACCTGTGAGTGACTCAAAACTGAAGGAGATCTGAGCAGAAACAGAGAAAGATGCACAACTCACACTGCTGAGCAAAGTCATACATGAAGGATGGCCTGAAGAAAAGAGGAAATGCCCTCAGAGCATATCTGAATTCTGGAACCACAGAGATGAACTGTCACAAATCAACAGAATCGTCTTCTAAGGGGAGAAAATCATCATTCCTACCAGTCTCAGAGAAGAGATGTTGACAAAAATTCATGCTGGACATATGGACATGGAAAAATGCAAACAAAGAGCACGTGACATTATGTTTTGGCCCGGAATGTGCAAACACATTGAGGACATTGTCGGAAAATGTTCCATTTGTCTAGAACGCCGCCCATCAAATGTCAAAGAGCCCATGATACCTCACCGTATCCCAGACCGCAGACTTCGCTCAATCCTTCCAAGCACCAACTAGCAGCTGCAGCCAGAGGTCGTCAGCTGCAAGCAAGTGCATGCAAAACGTGTACAGAGACAGCAACACCAAAAGAGATACTATGACAGGTCAGCTAGACTACTGCCGCCGCTGCACAATGGAGAATCCGTCAGAATCCAGGAGCAAGACTACTGGAAGCCAGCAGTCGTCATCCAGCCAGCTGACACTGAGCGATCGTATCACGTCCGCACTCCAGAAGGACAGGTGTACCGCCGCAATCGCAGGCACCTCCTGAACACCAAGGAACAACACCGTCATTCGGGACGAGAGGTCAAGCCTAGAGTTATCCTTGACTTGTGAACTGTCAAAGGATGTAGGCGGATCGCTGCCCTAAAAAAATAACTGTACATCGTTATTGAAACGTTGAGATGTTTTCAGTGCTAGTTAAATGTTGAGTTTACTTATATGTTGATGCTACTGAGAACATTATGTAGAAGAAAGGTTCAAAAGTAATGCATAACATTTTTCTTTTAAAAGGGATGTAACATTTGCATATCGAATTATCATTGGCCCGCAGGCATCTGTAAGGAATAACTATTATATTCACATGTGATCACATGCTGAGTTGTCATTGGCCTGCAGGCATCTGTAAGGACTGCTATTGTTTGGAAGACCCAGGGGGTCCTGACTCCATCTTGTCCACATGGTGCTGTACTGCTGTGAGTCAGATGAGACCTGATGCTTCATTAAAAAGAGTTTAAACTGTAATACTCCGTTGTCCTGCAATTTATTATTTTTGTACAAAGTGTGCAAAACAAGACAACCTTCACCGAAGCATACCAGAGCATGGGCCTCACACTAAACATCGGTAAGACAAAGGTCCTCTACCAACCTGCCCCCACCACACAGTGCTGCCCCCCGATTATCAAAATCCACGACAAGGCCTTGGACAACGTGGACCACTTTCCTGACAGCCTAGTGGTTTGGAAACATACTGGAATTTCTTGGTCTTTCTGGTCAGCTTATGTGCCTGTTGTCTCTTCTTGTCTGGGGAAGCTGACACTGGCATTTCTATCAACAGATACTTGTGTAATTATCTAAGTAGAGGATGGAAACAAAATAAAATCCCAGGAAGTCTTGTGCAGCATTCATTCACCCAGAGCATTGTCCTGCTGCAAGACCCAGGACGACCAGCAGCGGCGCTCGAACTGCTGGCGCCGCCGAGCGGAGGGGGGGCCGGGCCGTCTGCGCGACGTGCATGCTGGGAGTCGTAGTTCTCACTCCGGCTCCTCCTTCCCGCCCCCTCCTTTGGCAAACTACAACTCCCAGAGTGCAGCGCCGTCACTTGACGCAGCGGGAGGAAAAATTTACCCCCCAAAAAAAAGCTGGGCGGAAGACGTCGAAAAATTGAAAACTAAAAAAAGAAAATATTTTGGGTTTGTTGTTCAAGCAATACAAATATATATATTTTTTAAAAATCAAGCTGCTGAGGTGAGGGCTGGTTGTTGTTATTTTTTGTTGATGTTGTGTGGGGTGGGAGTGATGTTTGGTGCGGGGCTTGAGGGGCGGTGTTGTTGAGGCGCTTTGATGCTGCGCTCCACTCACTCACTCGCTCACTTCACGCAGCCCCCGCCCGGACCACACCATGGCAACCGACTACCTGTTCAAGGTGCTGCTCATCGGCGACTGCACGGTGGGCAAAACCTCCCTGGTGCAGCGCTACGCCAATGACAACTTCAGCAAGAATTACAAATCCACCGTGGGAGGTAAGAGGCGACATGTATTTATTTATGCTACTTGTGTTTTTAATATATATGTTTTTTAATGTGATTTTATAATAATGTGCATGAATTTTTTTAATGTTATTTATTTGTGAATTTTTTAAATATAAGTTGTGTGAATTTTTTAGATGTTACTTATTTGTGATTTTTTTTTCAAAAAAAACAAGGACTTGCATTTGTACAGCGCCTTTCACGACCACCGGACATCTCACTCAAAGCGCTTTACAGCCAATGACGTACTTTCGGGGTGTAGTCACTGTTGTAATTGTGGGAGCTTGCTGTGTGCAAATTGGCTGCTGTGTTTCCTACATTTACAATAGTGACTGCACTCCAAAAGTACTTTGGCTGCAAAGCGCTTTGAGACGTCCGGTGGTCGTGAAAGGTGCTATATGAATGGTGCTATATAAATAATATTTACATTAATGGATTGGCAAAACTACTTGAACAATCTACAGCACCCGGCCTCACCCTATATGAATCCAAGGTTAAATTCCTCCTCTATGCCGACGACCTGGTTCTGCTGTCACCAACTAAGGAGGGTCTACAGCAGAACCTGGACCTGCTGGAGTCGTACTGCCAGACTTGGGCCCTGACAATAAATCCCCAAAAAACCAAAGTCCTTGTGTTCCAGCAAAGATCCAAACAACATGGACCCACAATAAATTTCACAGTAGGAACAACCAAAATTGAACAAACCACTCACTACACATACTTGGGCTTAAAAATCAGTTCTACGGGAAACTTCAAACTGGCTGTGAATGAACTGAAAGAGAAAGCAAGAAGGGCTTTCTATGCCATCAAAAAATCAATCCAAATAGAAATCCCAATTAGCATTTGGCTCAAAATTTTCAAATCAGTAATTGAACCAATTGCACTCTATGGCAGTGAGGTCTGGGGACCACTAACACAACAAGATTTTGCAAAATGGGACAAACACCCAATTGAGATCCTACATGCGGAATTCTGTAAAAGTATCCTCCGGACTCAAAGGAAAACAGTAAACAACGCATGCAGGGCGGAACTAGGCCAATACCCATTAATAATCACTATCCAAAAAAGAGCCACCAAATTTTGGAATCACCTACAAATGAGCAACCCCCAATGCTATCACTACGACGCCCTGAAATGCCAAGAGCTGACCATAAAGAAGAATACCCTCAGTCAACTAGTCCTGGGACTCAGTGAAGTAACTAATAACAATACTAACAATAACCAGCCCCAGGACAGTGACAGGGTAACACAAAGAATTCGACCCAACACAATCGTCGCTAAGCAAAAGGAAAAATATCTGTCATATTGGGCAGAAACAACAAAAACCCAAAGCAAACTCAATTGCTACTTGGCCCTAAACAGACAATACAACATAGCTGATTACCTGACCATGGTAAAGGATAACAAACTGAGAAGAACCTTGACAAGGTACAGACTTAGCGAACATAGCCTAGCGATCGAAAAAGGCAGACACAGGCAGACCAGGCTGCCAAGAGAAGACAGGATATGCTCTCACTGCAGTCAGGGAGTAGTTGAGACAGAGATGCACTTCCTCACAGCCTGTGGAAAATATCAGGGCATCAGAGAGAATTTCTATCAAAAATTCTCACAAATATGCCCTGAATTCAGAAATCTGACTGACAACCAAAAACTCCCATTCCTACTGGGGGAGGAGAGAAGCTGTGTAACACTGGCGGCACACTATGTTACAGCTTGCCATGAACAGAGGGACAACCAGTAAACTAAGACAAGAGTATATATAAACAAGGCGAAAATATATTTATAAACTCAGGGATATACCTGTTTATACACTGTATGAATGGAACCGCGTTTATGTGTTCAACCATAAATGTATTTTGATGCTTTGGCAACATAAGATGTACCTTATCATGCCAATAAAGCGATTTGTATTGTATTGTATTGAATGCACGTCTTTTTAATGTGGGAAACGTGGCAGCCAGTTTGCGCTCCGCAAGCTCCCACAAACAGCATTGTGATAATGACCAGATAATCTGTTTTTAGTGATGTTGTTTGAGGGATAAATATTGGCCAGGACACCGGGGATAAGTCCCATACTCCTCTTTGAAATAGTGCCATGGGATCTTTTTCGTCCACCTGAGAGGGTTTAACGTTTCATCAAAAAGACGGCACCTCAGCACTGCAGTGGAGTGTTAACCTAGCTTTTGGTGCTCAGGTCTCTGGAGTGGGACTTGAACCCACAACCTTCTGACGCAGAGGCGAGAGTGCTGCCCACTGAGCCACAGCTGACACTAGATATAATTTGTGTGAATTTTTTTAATGTTTATTTGTGATTTTTTTAATATAAGTTGTGTGAAGTTTTTTAATGTTATGTGACTTTAAAAAATATATAGTAGTGTGAACAAAAGGAGGATGGCTTTCTTGTGTTGGAGAAGAAAACTAATAATGGTATTTACTTAAAATAGTGTATATTTACTGTGTTGGGAGAAAGGAATAAAAAATAACTTTTTAACTGTGAAGAGGTTTTGTGAAGCGAAGAACAAAGTTACTGGCTTGCTAAGTGTTTGTAAATTGGTAAGTAAATAGTGTTACAATTATCCACTCTTCCTACTCTCTCGTGGTTTGGTGTCTTCCCTTCAGTGCTTTGGAATGTTTTTCCCATGTTGAAAGTGCTTTCTAAGTACAATTTGTTGCTGTTATTTCTGAGGCTTGTTATCTTTCAGTGTCAATAGAATTATAAAATCATACAGCGCAGAAGGAGGCCAGTCAGCCCTCCATGCCTGTGAAAGTGCCTCTTTTTGAAAGAGCTATCCAATTAGTCCCACTCTTTCCTCATCGCCCTGCAAATGTTTCCTTTTCAAGTATATATCCAATTCAATTTTAAAAGTTACTATTGAATCTGCTTTCACCTCTTTTTTTAGGGCAGTGCATTCCAGAACATCTTGCTTCATTTTTTAAAAACATCTCCTAATCCCTCCCCTGGTTCTTTTGCCAAGTATTTTAAATCTGTCCCCTCTGGTTACTGACCCTGCTGCCAGTGGAAACAGATTTTCCTTAATTACTTTATCAAAACCCCTCATACGTGAATTTTTTTTTAACCTCGCGTTAGTCATGTGATATTACTTCAGTAAATTTTGCATTCTAATTAACTGCTGTCACTTTTAGGCTGCTATTGTCTTTAAATTTAGTGTATAGAAGTTTCTAAAATGTAAATAGGACACAAAACCTTTAAATTCCTGTTTTTTGTCGATAATGATGTGGAGGCATTAATTATTAAAGCTCACTTTTTAAAAACAAATGAATCTTCAGCATCAGTGATGAAACTAAGAATTCAAGACATTATCCCACCCAGTTATCCTGTACTTTGTCTTGGGATTTGGTAAATGGTGCCAACCTTTCTGATTTTCACCCTCTCTTGTAAACTGTCCTGTAGATGCCATTCCTCATGCTGACCTAAATTCTGAGTCAACAGGACCGGAACAGAACAAATAATTATCTTGGAAATCTTGTGTCTTTTTATATGAAATATTTATTGTAAGGATTAAGATGATAATAAACCATTTGATACACACAAGTTTTAGGGAAATTCTTGAAGTGAAAGTCCACGAATGTGATGAACTTAAAAGCAGCAATGTCTGATTTTTTTAAAACTATGTACAAGTCTCTGCTTGGTAAATCTTTTTTTTTCCCCTAATAACAGAAAACGCTGGAAAAACTCAGCAGGCCAGGCAACATCCGTGGAGAGAGAAATAGAGTCAACGTTTCAGGTCTGGGACCCGTCACCTGATGAAGGATTTCGACCTGAAACGCTGACTCTGTTTCTCTCTCTCTACGGATGCTGCCCTGGCCTGCTGAGTTTTTCCAGCGTTTTCTGTTGTTATTTCGGATTTCCAGCATCCGCAGTATTTTGCTATCTTTTTTTCCCCTTGTGCTTTGTGTTTTTAATTATAGAAAAACTTTAATTTTAAGATGCCCAGTTGTTCTGCTGCCCTCTACTCATGTGATTTTCATCGAAGCTGAACAATGAGTGTGAGATCATGATCAGAGTACCTAAAAAGTAGATTTCTGCTGTGCAAACTTGTTACTGTATCTTTATAGTATTATAAAAATAAACTTTTCTAATTTCTCGACTTCTTTAATCCCTATCAGAGTATTAAACATTTTTAATTATTGGCACTACAAGAATCACACCATGAACCGTGGAATTATCAATTAGTTTCCTTAACGAAAACAACAACAACAACTTGTATTTATATAGCGCCTCTAATGTAGTAAAACATCCCAAGGCGCTTCACAGGAGTGTTCTAAAACAAAATTTGACACCGAGCCACATCGGGAGAAATTAAGGCAGATGACCAAAAGTTTGGCCAAAGAGGTAGGTAGGAGCGTCTTAAAGGAGGAGAGGTAGAGAGGCGGAGAGGTTTAAACAAGAGTAGGAGTAAATGAAACCGTTTATATCGCAGTGCAATCTGCAAAACATGCAACGGAGTTGAGATGGGAATGTCTTGTCTTTGATGAATTGTCAATTTAAAAAGGCTCAGTAGAAGCATGAGCTGTGTATCAGCTGGGTGTGTACATGATCTAAATTAAGTTGCTGATGATTGTAAAAATGTAATACCAATGATGATGGGTGAGCAGAGCTGTGCATGAGGAAATGCTTTTTTGAAAATTCAGTTAGGCTTAGCCAGTTTCCCCTCTTTAAATGAGGACAAATGGGAAAAGGAAAGTCTTGCAGGAAGTGTTGAGAAATAGTTACAAGCTCACATGAGATTGTAATTGTCTTGAGTGTCTCTAGTTATAAGGGACATAATTGAGCAATCAGTATATAAAGGAATCTGCTGAATAAAAATTCAGAGTGGGAGTAGGGTGGGGGAAGGGGGGGAATGAAACCATACCAAATCCTTAAATTGCTTTTGAGGATGTGGTTAAGTTGACAGTCAATTTCACAAAATATCACGCAAGGGACTGGTGATAATTGAAGGATGAGCTTTGCAATTTGGAGAAGCAGTCAAGTGGATTGAAAACCAGTGGGTTCATTGCAAAGCATATGCACTGCGCTACCAAATCATAAGCTGCTTGTAATTTTGTAACACCAGTGGAATAAGTATGTTTTGTAACAAGCTTTAGACTGCCTCTAACAAGTACATAAAGTACAATGAGCATATTCACTTAAGTTTTTGTTCTGTTGGCAGACCTATGATATTTTCTGTAGATCTCGCTTTATTTTCCAAGGAACAGTACCTCACACATGAGCGTCTCTCGCAGTTCAGTCCCTTTTTTCTTTAAACCCAGAAACCAGTTGCACCAGTAGCAGAATACCAACGTCCAGTCAGTTATAAAGACCATTTTAAAACTGAATAAACACTCAACTTAAGTTTTAGGCTCTCCTTTAACATAATGTGTCGAAGCATGATGGCATTGTGTATGTCATTGTGTGATCTATAATGAGAATGCTGCAATAAGTGTTTTTGCACTAATGGAACTGTCGCTGCTTAATTTTTTAAGAACTTTCTGGGCATGGCAGTATTTTAAAACAATCCTATCTCTCATATTTCAACAGTTTTGCGCCCTGTATGACACTTAACGTTTCACGGGGTAAAAGATGGAGATAGATGTACACAATGGATTTTTCCAGCTGCTTCATGTTCCCGTGATGGGTAGATTTTTGTCTTTAGTGCCCGTGTATAAAGCATGGGCGCCGCACAGAGGAAAATCATGCAGGAAGGATTGTATACCTTAATGGAAAGAGAATTAAGCAAGCTTCCTTGTGTGCGCATGACCTGCCCCGCCCCGCCACATTTTCCCCTCTGTGCTGCGCCCAGGCGATTGTTTGTTTATGTCCAGGTGCTGAAGATTAAAAATCTATACCCCAATATTTGTCATGAGCACAATTTCTCATGTGGTGGGGGGAATACATTTGAGATGCATTTATCAGAACTTAATTGGCGATGGTGTTAGTCCAATGTACAATAACACACTGGGAATTCCCTACCAGTTTCACTCGTTCATTATACAGGAAACTTTTTTTTATCCGGCACCGACGGGACCGGCGTGGTGCCGGTTTATCAAAAAGTCCAGATTACAGAGAGGTATAGTAAAAGGTACGAGAGCTCCGTACACCGCAACAAATCCAGGCTTCCCTGTTGCTTAGCAACAGGTGCAGGAACCCCGGCCACAAGATCCAGGCATCCCTGTTGCATAGCAACAGGTGCAGGAACCCCAGTTACACAGCCACAGATCCAGGAACGGCCACTAATATGAAGTAAAACTTACCTGAACCTACTCCTGAATTTTTCCGGTTATTTAGGTGCTGGTAAATCGAGAGTTTCCTGTAGTACTTCAGGTGTCAGTTTGGCTAACTGATGGCACACTTGGCTCTGAGTCCTGGGATTGTCGTTTCAAGTGGCACTCTGTGAATCGAGCAAATAATCTAGACTGCTGCTTCAGTGCAGTACTGAGGAAGTGCTGCATTGCAGGAGGTGCTGTCTTTCAGCTCAGTCTTTAAACCAAGGGCCTTTGTAAAGGATCCAATGGTACTTTTTTTTCCCCAAAGAGTAGGGAATTTTCTTGGCCAACACTCGTCCCTCAACCAACACCACCAATAACCGGTCAGTCATCTCCTTACTGTTTATGGGTGTGTGCAAATTGACTGCCTTGTTTTCCTACACAGCAGTGACTACACTTCAAAAGTAATTAGTTAGTTGTAAAATACTTTGGAATGTCCTGAGGTTGGGGGAAAATGCTATAGAAACTCAAGTTGTTTCCTCTTTTCTTGTATAATTCTTTTATTTTGTTTACAGATTCCATACTAGTTGGTAGCAACCAACTAATGAACGTTGTTATAAAAGGTGTTTACACTGCAGGAAAGCCTTCATAATTTCATCAATTTGTTCTACATTTTAGTATAAGTTAATGCCTTTGTGAAAATGAAGTCATCTTTATCACTGGGCTTTGATCAGCCTATTACGACTAAAGTTTAGGAATCATTCTATAGCTTTCTTTTTTTAAATAGAGAATTTGGGTCTATGACACTGGTAACAAACCCCTTTAAACAGGATTTCAATGTGCATTCCTCCATGTAGTTAAAGATGGTAAGTTTGCAGCCTTACCCTTTCCTGATAACTAATCAAAATGATCAATGTAGTAAAAGATGGAGCTGCCTACATAATGGGCTGGATTTTCATTGAGGAGTCGGGTAGGAGGCGGGACTACAACTTTCGGGGTTGTAGTCCCGCCTCCATCGAGTTCTAGCCAACCCATGCGATTTTGACTTGATTGACCTTGTTGAGCAGGCTCAGCAGGCCAATTAAGGGCCACCCGGCAACAGGTGACATCATAGATTGATATTTCATCTGTCAAGACCTTTTGACAGATGAAATATCAGTGTTTGACAGCTGTTTGAAGCTGTCAAACACTGAAAATCTGTACTCTAAGTTAATTCCTTCCTGTCCGGATGATTTAGAGATCTCCCCAGAACAGAAAGCTGAATGCTGGAACTTTTGACAGCTCGCAGCCATTCTGCTTTCTGTGCCGGTGAGATGAGGGACTCCCGAGACCTGAGGGAAGGAAGGCTGTAAAGGTATGTAAATGTAAGTAAAACTTCTTGAAACACTTTACACAGACCAAACACACTTACCTCTGCACTCATGCACCCATCACTCACCTGAACACCGGACATCTCGACCCCTCCAAGCCCTTCATCCCGACGGCCCACCTCACTAACTTGGCGTGGTTTGGAGCCATCGGGAATCCCACACTTCAAGAATGAAAATAGGGATTAGGCAAAAAACTACCTGTTAACGGGCAGTTAATTGGCACTAATCCCCTCCCTGCCTCGGAGGCGGGTCCCAGTGTGGGTCGGGTACCCACCTCCTTTGAAACTGGCATGGGGGCAGGTTGGGGGTGGGATGGGTTCGTGCCCCCCCCCCCCCCGATTTCGGGATTTTAATCCCCCACATGCCTCCAATCCCACCTTCACGGCCCAATGAAAATCCTGCCCAATGACTCCAAGGTTTGTACAATGGGATTGTTCCTCTTTCAAATTCCGTTTATAGGCATAATCTTTAAGTGCAATTTCTCACTTTGGAATGTATGTCTTGCAAGACATAATTGGAGGTGATGCAATAAAATGAATCAAATATACAATAATACTCTGGGACTTTCCTGCCTGATCCATTCATTTCACTACTACATAATTTCTCAATTTGAATTGGTTTACAGATGCAATGCTGTTTGGTGTCTGCTGACTCTCTAATCATTATGAACATTGCAATGGAAAGCTATTGTAATTTAAAACAATCCTACATGAGCTGTTTCAAGGTGGTGTGCCATCCCATTCTGGGGAGGGGAAAACTGAATCATAGACTCATAGAAATTTCCTGCACAGAAGGAGGCCATTTGACCCATCGTAGCTGTGCCAGCTGAAAAAGAGCTATCCAGCCTAATCCCACTTTCCAGCTATTGGCCCGTAGCCCTGTAGGTTACGGCACTTCAAGTGCATATCCAAGTACTTTTTAAATGTGATGAGGGTTTCTGCCTCTACCAGCCTTTCAGGCAGTGAGTTCCAGACCCCCACCACAGTCTGGGTGGAAAAAGTTCTCCTCAACTCCCCTCTAATCCTTCTACCAATTACTTTAAACCTATGCTTTAAATCTATGAAGTGGTCCATTTTACTTCTGTGGAACTACAGAAGCAGAGGGGGATTTTTCATCAGTGGAGAAGGGAGCTACAATCATATGCTTTAACCCCCAAATGTTTTATCCAGGAAGGCTATTTATTGGGGAACCTGAAGCAGAGTTCTCTTGGCTGGGTTTTATTTTGGAAAATGGGGACCAATGCTGACCCCTAATTGGATGTTTGCTAAATTATTGAACATTGTTTTAAAGATTTTTTTCTATTCAGGATGTTCCAGTTGTATTTTCTTTGTCTTATTACTTTCAGTTGACTTTGCACTGAAGATTATACAATGGTCTGACACTGAGACCGTTCGACTCCAGCTTTGGGACATTGCAGGTAAGTGCCTGTTTTAGTTAGATGCACTCAACCAGAAAAGTTTAAAGTAGAGGCTATTTTTAAATAAATATATATATTGAGTGGTCTCCAGATTCCAATGTTAATATGCCTCCCAAGCAATGTTCCCTGTAATTTTTTTTTTTTTTTTCGGTACACAACCCCTTTAAGGGCCTGCGCGGCCCATTCACAGTTTCGTGCATGCGCGAACTTTAACATTGCAAAAGCTGAGCCCGGGCTGCATGGGACAGGCAGAGATCTGCGTGGCCGCGCAGCTTATAGGGAATGTTGCTCTCAAACCCCCCAACCTCTGTCACCTGGAAGGACCAGGGCAACAGGTATGTGGGAACACCACCAAGTTCCCATCCAAGTCGCACACCATCCTGACGTGGAAATATATCGCCGTTCCTTCATCGTCGCTGGGTCAAAATCCTGGAACTCCCTCCCTAACAGCACCGCTGGGAGTACCTTCCCCACACGGACTGCAGTGGTTTAAGAAGGCAACTCACCACCATCTTCTCGAGGGCAGTTAGGGACGGGCAATAACATTCACATAATGCCAGTGACGCCCACATCACATGAATGATTTTTTTTTTTTTCTTTATATAAGTGATGCAGTAAATGAAATGGGACTCATTGAAAAGAATGGCACAACTCCTAACATTACAGTCAGCCCCCTTCTGAACTCTCGTAAGCACACAAGTATTTCACACCGGTTTTAAAAAATCGCAGCAACAGCCCCCAAGATTAGCTGCTTGGGAGATTGTCGCAGTCGGGATAGAAACAGTCGTAGTTGAAATATTGTTCAGAAATAAGATGGAGATTGTGAGGCAATAATCGTCTGTTGACAACCATGTACAGGAAACTTTGTGCTATCCGGCACCGACGGGACCGAGCTGCTGCCGTTGCCTAAAAAGTGCCGTACACTCCAGAGTTAATGTTGAAAGATACAGATCTCCGTATCTGACAACAATCACTGTTGCTTACCAACAGCTTCTAAACACTCGTGTGTGGCTGCAAGGGTCTGTAGCTAAAGCTGTTGCTATAGCTACAGACCTTGCACTGCTTGACTGTGGGGGGGAAAAAAAAAAGCAAAGAAAACAAACAAGAAGAATAAAAAACGGCACCTGATTTCTGCCGGTGGCTCCAGTTTGCCAGATAGCTCACCTCCGGATAGCACAAAGTTTCCTGTAGCAAGTTTTCTATCTTGGAAATTGCATTAGGGAGCTGTGCGAAGCAAAGAAAATCAGTCATCCAAGGCCACTCTTGCACGCCTACTGGTAGTGAACTCCAGAATGATGATGTCAAAATCTGGAAGAAGCTCATCTTTCCTTTTACCTTCTGACCCAGCACATTAAAAAATAGGAGCAGGAGTAGGCCATTTGGCCCCTCGAGCCTGCTCCGCCATTCAATAAGATCATGGCTGATCTTCTACCTCATCTCCACTTTCCTGCACACTCCCCATATCCCTTGATTCCCTTAATATCCAAAAATCTGTTGATCTCTGTCTTGAATATACTCAACGACTGAGCCTCCACAGCCCTCTGGGGTAGAGAATTCCAAAGATTCACCACCCTCTGAGTGAAGAAACTTCTCCTCATTTCAGTCCGAAATGGCTGACCCCTTATTCTGAGATTGTGACCCCTGGTTCTAGACTCCCCAGCCAGGGGAAACATCTTCCCAGTATCTACCCTGTCAAGCCCTGTAAGAATTTTGTATTCAATTAGATCACCTCTCATTCTTCTAAACTCTAGAGAATATAGGCCTAGTCTACTCAATCACTTCTCATAGGGCAATCCCCCCATCCCAGGAATCAGTCCGGTGAACCTTCGTTGCTCTCCCTCTATGGCAAGTATATCCTTCCTTGGGTAAGGAGAGCAAAACTGTACACAATACTCCAGGCGTGGTCTCACCAGGGCCCTATATAATTGCAGTAAGATGTCTTTACTCTTGTACTCAAATCCTCTTTTCTAATAGCTCCATGGTGAGGAACAGTGTATGGCATGGGGAGACCTGACTAAATAGAAAGCAATTACATTTTTAAAAAGTTAATTCATATGTTACCAAATAGAATGGGGATACTTTATATATTTTTAAAAAAAAGTAGGATTAACGTTTTGTGAAGTTTTTATTAAATAAATAAAAGGCCAGTGTACGTTTTAAGGCTATAATCCAGCACAAAGTCCTACAATGGCCTTATCGTCTTTGTGTGAAACGTAAGATATATATTGTTTGACATTATTGTCAGACTAAATTACAATTCTAGATGCAATCTTAAAGTATTTTTCACACAAATGTCAAAGGATTAAAGCAGGGCCTTATTCCACAAAATTCTCATCAGATTAACCATTTTTTTGCCTGGATGAGTGCAGCTTCAACAACACTCGAAGCTCGACACCATCCAGGACAAAGCAGCCCGCTTGATTGGCACCCCATCCACCACCTTAAACATTCACTCCCTCCACCACTGGCGTACCGTGACTGCAGTGTGTACCGTCTACAAGATGCACTGCAGCAACTCGCCAAGGCTTCTTCGACAGCACCTCCCAAACCTGCGACCTCTTCCACCTAGAAGGACAAGGGCAGCAGGCGCATGGGAACACCACCACCTCCATCCTGATTTAGAAGTATATCGCCGATCCTTCATCGTCGCTGGGTCAAAATCCTGGAACTCCCTACCTGACAGCACTGTGGGAGTACCTTCACCACACGGACTGCAACGGTTCAAGAAGGCGGCTCACCGCCACCTTCTCGAGGGCAATAAGGGATGGGCAATAAATGTTGGCCTTGCCAGCGATGCCCACATCCCATAAACAAATTTTTAAAAAGGGTGTGTCACTAACTCTAGTGGTAGAATGTTTAGGCCGAGTTCACATCCCAGCCTTGCCTGCCACTTGCATTTGGCAAAAAGAAAATACTGCAGATGCTGGAAATCTGAAATAAAAACAGAAAATGCTGAAATAAAAACACTTGCCCTCCTTTGCTAAGTTTTTTGGTGCCTCTGGCTGAGGTCATGTGTGTGAATTTGATGCAGGAAGGATTGGCTTTTAATCACAGAAATGCCCTTGTTGACTGGTTGTCTGTTGTGGTACAAAATATAATCCAAAACATTAAGAGCCTTGTAACTAAGAGATTATGGCAAATAAAAGTTGGATTATAAGTACCATCATTACTCTTATCCCTATTTGTAAGATTTAACTCTGGAACTAGGTGGGAGGGGAAGTCCTTGGTAGATGATAACATACAATCCATTACTGACAGGTGACTATCAGTGTTTTCTCAGAAAATTTTAAGGCCTAGAAATTCAGTTGCTTGAGCCAGCCGTTAGCGCCTTAGGAGGAGTAGATGTCGGGCGCTAGGCGGGTAGCGCCCGGGCGCAGCGAGAACTGCGCCTCGCCCCAACTTCACTAGAGATTTAGCGGCGGCACAAAGTCTTTGCGCGCGCAGATCATGACGTCATTTCCTCGTGCAACGCCCTTTGTGCGCCCCCAACCGGAACTTCAGTGGCAATGCCCCATTGTGCGCCTGGCGGCCCTAGCGACTGTTAAGTGGAACGGTGCTCAGCCGATGCGGGGGGCGCAAATTAAAGGGCACTCCTCCTGCAATATAAAAGGCTGCCATTTCGCAGCACTCCCTCTTGCGAAACGGATCTTTGGAGAGAGACCAAGGTAGATAGCTTTCTGCTTTGGCCCAACACTCGGACAGGTACTTCTGGCTTCAGGCCACAGATTTCCAGTAGTCTTTGCCTTCATTGACATCTCATTGTTTGCCAGCATATTATGGGGGCTGCAATGGGTGTCAACGCAGGCTTTCTCAATTACATCCAAAGGGCTCACAGACGCCGTGAGAGAGTGGCAGCCCTGGCTAGACGGAGAGGGGGCAACAGGCGTCGGCAAAGGAGGCCTTACCCACCCAGGGTATACCGCCAGCAGTTCTCCTATCTCAACATATCTGAGGAGCAGTGTGTTCGGAGGCTGCGATTCAGAAGGGACGTGGTCACAGAGATCTGCCAGCTGCTTGGCAGTGATCTGCAGCCACAGCTGAGGAGCAGGACGTCTCTGTCGGTGGCTCTCAACTTCTATGCCACCGGCTCCTTCCAATCCGCTACTGGGGACATTGCCAACATCTCCCAGTTCGCCGTGCATTGCTGCATCCGCCAGGTCACCAATGCCCTTTTCAAAAGGAGACGTCAGTTCATCTCCTTCTCCATGGCCCTTGCCAAGCAGCAACAGCGTGCAATGGGCTTTGCAGCATTCGCGGGCTTCCCCATGGTGCAGGGCGCCATTGACTGCACGCATGTGGCTTTGCGGGCACCTCTGGAGAATGCCGAGGATTACCGCAACCGGAAGGGCTACCATTCGCTGAACGTCCAGCTGGTGTGTGACCACAGGCAGCTCATCCTAGCTTTCAATGCCCGCTTTCCAGGCAGCAGCCACGATGCCTTCATCCTGCGACAGACTTCTGTGGCAGACATGTTCCAGGCCCAGCCTCACCCACGCGGATGGCTTATCGGGGACAAAGGCTATCCTTTGTGTACCTGGCTGATGACCCCGCTCCGTGCGCCCAGCACCCCGCTGAAGAGAGATACAACGAGAGCCATCAAGCGACCAGGAACATCATCGAACAAACAATCGGCGTCCTGAAGCAACGGTTCCGCTGTCTGGATCGTTCCGGTGGAGCCCTACAGTATTCGCCGGAGCGAGTCTCCCATTTCGTGGTCGTTTGCTGCATGCTGCACAACCTGGCTATCCGCAGGACTCAGCCACTGCCACCACAGATTGGAGGACCACCGGAGGAGGAGGACCAGCACAGGAGGGAGGCACAAAGTGCAAGGGCCGCCCGTCGCCGGCTTATTGAACGTCGGTTCTAGGCCCCCTCTCAGGGAATGGCTTGTGCCAATGTCAGCAGATGAATGTAGCCGCTCCACAAGCCCTCAGCCGAGCAGGGCAACCAGGACTTAACCAAAAAACCATGCACACTGCAATTTAACAACAATAATTTATTGAAAACCTCTGCCCTTCCCACGTTACATGCTCATGTGGAGAAGCCCCCTCCAAAAACACAAAACTACCAGTCTCGGCCTTACAAAAAGAAAGAAAGACACCAGTCTCGGCCTTGCACAAAAACAACTGCACCAGTGTCGGCCTTACAACAAGCACCAGGCATTTGTGCATGCCTCTACTTTTTGCCCTGCGAGGGCGATGCCTTGCGCATCCTTGCCTGGCCCCTGCCCGCCCTGCTGCTGCTCCTCAATGGGAGCCCAGTGGCTGCAGCAAGGCTGGGGGAAGGCTGCTGAGGGGCAGATGGCGAGACGGCAGATGCCCTTGGGGGTCGGCCTGCACCAGCTCTGGCCTTGGAGTGGCCGGCTGCTGACTGCTCCAACTCTGGCTGGGCGGCAGCAGTCTGTCATAGAGTCATAGAGTTTTACAGCACAGAAAGAGGCCCTTCGGCCCATCGTGTCTGCGCCGCCCATCCATCCCTGTCCAGTCTAATCCCATTTTCCAGCATTTGGTCCATAGCCTTGTATGCAATGGCATTTCAAGTGCTCATCCAAATGCTTCTTGAATGTTGTGAGGGTTCCTGCCTCTACCACCCTTTCAGGCATTGAGTTCCACATTCCAACCACCCTCTGGGTGAAAAAGTTCCTCCTCAAATCCCCTCTAAATCTCCTGCCCCTTACCCTGAATCTATGCCCCCTTGTTATTGACCCCCCTACTAAGGGGAAAAGTTCCTCTTTGTCTACCCTATCTATGCCCCTCATCATTTTGTACACCTCAATCAGGTCCCCCCTCAGCCTTCTTTGCTCCAAGGAAAACAACCCCAGCCTGTCCAGCCTCTCTTCATAGCTGAGGTGCTCCATCCCAGGTAACATCCTGGTGAATCTTCTCTGCACCCTCTCCAAAGCAATCACATCCTTCCTATAGTGAGGCGACCAGAACTGCACACAGTACTCCAGCTGTGGCCTCACCAGCGTTTTGTACAGCTCCATCATAACCTCCCTGCTCTTATATTCTATGCCTCGGCTAATGAAGGCAAGTATCCCATATGCCTTTTTAACCACCTTATCTACCTGTTCCGCTGCCTTCAGGGATCTATGTACATGTACACCAAGGTCCCTCTGACCCTCTGTACTTCCTAGGGTCCTACCACTCATTGTGTATTCCCTTGCCTTATTTGTCCGTCCAAAATGCATCACCTCGCACTTTTCAGGGTTAAATTCCATTTGCCACTTTTCCGCCCATCTGACCAACCCGTTTATATCGTCCTGTAGCCTGAGGCTTTCCTCCTCACAATTTACCACCCCACCAATTTTCGTGTCATCTGCGAACTTACTGATCATACCTTTTACATTCTCATCCAAATCATTTATGTAGATCACAAACAACAAGGGACCCAGCACCGATCCCTGAGGTACCCCACTGGACACAGGCTTCCAGTCACAAAAGCAACCTTCGACCATCACCCTCTGCCTCCTGCCACTCAGCCAGTTTAGGATCCAACGCGCCAAGGCACCCTGGATCCCGTGGGCTCTTACCTTCTTGACCAGTCTCCTATGCGGGACTTTGTCAAAAGCTTTACTGAAGTCCATGTAAACCACATCCACAGCATTTCCCTCGTCCACCCCCCTAGTCACCCCCTCTCAAAATTCAATCAGATTTGTCAGACATGATTTACCCTTGACAAAGCCATGCTGACTATCCCCGATTAATCCTTGCCTCTCCAAGTGGAGACTAATTTTGTCCCTCAGAATTTTTTCCAATAATTTCCCTACCACAGATGTTAGGCTCACTGGCCTGTAATTCCCTGGTTTATCCCTGCTACCCTTCTTGAATAATGGTACTACGTTAGCTGTTCTCCAGTCCTCTGGTACATCCCCTGTGGCCAGAGAGGTTCTGAAAATTTGTGTCAGAGCCCCTGCAATCTCCTCCTTTGCCTCCCACAGCAGCCTGGGATACATCTCATCCGGGCTTGGGGATTTATCCACTTTTTGGCCTGCTAAAACCGCTAGCACCTCCTCCCTCTCGATGCTAATATGTTCAAGTATGTCACAGCCCCCTTGCCCGATTTCTATGTCTGCATCATCTTTCTCCATAGTGAACACAGATGCAAAAAATTCATTTAAAACCCCGCCTACATCATCTGGCTCTACACACAGATTGCCACTTTGGTCCCTAATGGGCCCTACCCTTTCCCTGGTTATCCTCTTGCCCTTAATATACTTATAAAACATCTTAGGATTTTCCTTTATTTTGCTCGCCAGTGTTATTTCATGGCCCCTCCTCGCCCTCCTAATTTCTTTTTTAAGTATGCCCCTGCATTTTTTATACTCCTCTAGGGCTTCTTCCGTCCTTAGTCTTTTGTAACTGCCAAAAGCCCCCCTTTTTATTTCTAATGCATTTTTGTATATCCCTTGTCATCCAAGGTTCCCTTTGCTTGTTGGTCCCACCCTTGACCTTTACAGGAACATGTTGGCGTTGTACTCTCTCTATTTCCCTTCTGAAAGTCTCCCACTGTTTTGATGCGGATTTTCCTATAAGTAGCTGCTCCCAGTCCAATTTGGCCAGATCCTGCCTTATCATATTAAAATCGGCCTTCCCCCAATTTAGAACCCTTATTTCCGGGCCGTCTTTGTCTTTTTCCATGACCACCTTAAATCTCACCGAATTGTGGTCACTGTCGCCAAAATGCTCTCCTACTGACACTTCCACCACTTGCCCGGCTACATTCCCCAGAATTAGGTCCAGTACCGCCCCCTCTCTTGTAGGACTTTCTACATGTTGGCTCAAAAAGCTCTCCTGGATGCACTTTAAGAATTCTGCACCCTCTAAGCCTTTCACACTCTGACGATCCCAATTTATATTGGGGAAGTTGAAATCCCCCACTATTATTACCCTATTATTTTCGCACTTCTCTGAGATTTGCCTACATATCTGTTCCTCTATCTCCCCCTGACTGTTTGGGGGCCTATAGTACACTCCCAGCAAAGTGCTTGCCCCCTTTTTGTTTTTAAGTTCTACCCATATGGCCTCATTAGAGGAACCCGCTAATATATCATCCCTCCTTACAGCAGTAATTGACTCCTTAATTAATATTGCAACACCCCCTCCCCTTTTACACCCCCCTCTGTCTCGCCTGAAGATTCTATACCCCGGAATATTGAGCTGCCAGTCCTGACCCTCCCTCAACCATGTCTCTGTGATAGCAACAATATCGTACTCCCATGTGTTCAACAACAACTTCAGTTCATCCACCTTATTTGCAAGACTCCTTGCATTGAAATAAATGCCTTCCAGCCCTGCCATATTCTCTCTTCCCTTCACATATTTGCTTTGCCTTCCCAGCTGACTTGTTTTTCCCTCTGTATTTGGCTGTAAATCACCCCCTACTATAGCTCCACTCTGTACCCCACCCCCCTGCCAAGTTAGTTTAAACCCCCCCCAGCAGTGCTAGCAAACCTCCCCGCAAGGATATTGGTTCCCCTCTGGTTCAGGTGTAAACCGTCCGACTTGTACAAGTCCCACCTTTCCCAGAAGCAGACCCAGTGATCCAGGAAACTAAAGCCCTCCCCCCTGCACCATCCCTTTAGCCACGCATTCATCTGTTCTATCTTCCTATTCCTATACATCATTCCTTCACATTCTGCATTCATTTGTTCTATCTTCCATTCCAGCAGCTCGTGGCAGCTGCAATGGCGGAGTGGCGGTGTCGGCTGCAGGAATGGTGGCAACCTGGCAGATCGCAGGTGCTCGCTGGTCGCCTGACACATTGGCACTCGCACGGGCCAGCACTGCAGCATGCGCAGCAAACAGCTGAAGGACAGACTGCTGGGCTGCTGCTGCGCGGCGAGTGCCCTGGCGATGCCTGGCTGATCCAGCGAGGGTGGCAGCAGTTAGTGCCCGTGTGGCCCTGGTCTGTGTCCGCATGACACCAGCCAGTGAATGGACGGCACGACTGAGCACTTGGCTAGAAGCCGACTGTGCTGCTGCGAAGTCCTGCAGACCCCTGGCCTGTGCTGCCGCGATGTCCTGCAGACTCCTGGCCTGTGCTGCACTGAATTGTTGCAGACTCCTGGCCTGTGCTGCCCCGAATTCCTGCACACTGCTTGCCAGTGACTCTATGGAGTCAGGCATCCTTGCCACTGCAGCCATGAGCTCAGTGTGCCTGCGCTCAGCCTGGACGGCCATTTCCTCTAGGAGGCGCACCTCCTCTGCGCTCACCGTCGCAGGACTGGAGGCCGCACTCACCCTCTGGGGCGAAGTCCGCCGAGCTTCCCCACCCCTCCCGCGTTGCTGCAGGCCGCTGGGCCCCAGAGCTTCACACTCCTCCGACCCTTCCCCCCCCCCCGGCTCCCCTCCAGGGAAGACGTGTCCCCTACATCGCCATGGGCTGGCGTGGCTGAGGGTGGCACTGATGGGCCGGCTTCCTCTTCCTCCTCCTCGTTTTCCGAAGGGCTGACAGTGGCAGCTTGAGGGCTCCCCTCCTCACCTGGCGATTCACCATCTGAAAGCAGGAAGGCACAAGAGTAGCTTTAGAGTGAGGACAGGGCGGCAGCGAGGGAGGCATGCGTGGTGCCATTCACCGCATTGGTCGGACAGTGGCAAAGGATGCTGATCTGATGCGCAAGTGGAACGAGAGAGGTCCAAAAGGTCATGCCCTTACCATTGGTGCCCAGAACAGGGTCGGCATCTCCACTGGCGACGGGGCCAATCAGCCGGCCTCCCATAATGCGCTCCACACGCTGGTCGAGGTCGGAGAGCTCTTTGAGGTCAGGACGGCCTCCGCCGGTGTCAGTTCGGTTGCGCCGGTTGTGCGCAACCTTGGCCTGCAAGAGAGAGGACGGCCTCTAAGTACAGTGTGTAGCCCTGATCTTGTCTGCACTGCCTCCCATGGTCGAATAGCTTGCACAGTGTGTAGCCCTGATCTTGTCTGCAATGCCTCCCATGGTCGAATAGCTTGGACAGTGTGTAAAGTGCTGAATGTGCAATTGATTTTCATGCCAGTCCCATAGCTGCTGGATGAGGGCTGGCCATTAGGGCTTTCAGGTCCCTTTGCCCATAATGTGAGGTGCACATGCAATGATGAGGAGGACACTGGAAAGGGTACTCACCCTGACAACCCGAGTGAGGTCGTTGAACTTCTTCCGGCATTGCACAGGAGTCCTGGCAACAACGCTGTTGGAAGACACCCTGTTGGACACCTCCCTCCAGGCTTTCCGGTAGGCGCTGGGCAACGGCCTCTTGCCACCTTCTGGGAACAAAACATGGCGCCTGCGCTCCACTCCGCCAACCAGCACCCTCAGGTCTCCGTCGCTGAAGCGCTGCGCTCTCTCCCTGGCCTTCACCATAGTCCTGGGCGTTGTACAGGTGAAGCTGAAGTGGTCAGGCCTAGGTTGAGGGCTGCAGTGTGCAGGGCGTGGCAGGCAAACAAATCCACCCTCCCCCTTTAAGAGATGACCGGCGCCAGAGTGTCTGCCGTCAATCAAGAACTCGCCGCACCTGCGCTGCGCCCGGCCTCGGGGGTATCACTCAACACCGCCGGCTTAGCGCCTAAAGATAGTCGTGCATCGCCTGTTTTAGCGCAGCAGCAACCTCTTGGGGTGATGCGACTGAATATCGGCGAAGGGGGCGCGACTTTGCGCCGGGCGCAAACTTTAGCGGCCGCCCGACTTTACCGCCCCAAAAGTGGCTATACTGAATTTCTAGGCCTAAGTCTCTTTTTTTAGAAAATGTACCATTCGTGTACCGGGGGGGTGGTGATTTAAGATTTGTTTCTCTTCCAGAATATTCTGCTCTAAAATGAGATCTCGAATATTGCATTCATAGCAATATTATGCATTGCAGAGGCATTTACTTTCATATATATTTGTGTCCTCGAGGCTGCAAAGAGTTATCGAGTGCTGTTCAAGTGTTTCTGCTTTGCTGTTAGCATGAATTGTAGAATAGTTGAGTGAGTGATGCCCTAGTTCTGAATTTTGTGCTAATTAAAAGAAGGCAAACGCACTACTACCCAGAATGAAGGGACTTCACTTTTTTGTGTACTTGGGTAAGGGATTGGTATTTGACGGCAGAATGCTGTTCTGCTTTATATCCAGTGCACTCAAACGATTAGTTACAGCATGGGTCAGTCCCTGAGCTTCCCCAGTACAGTATTATTTTAGAAACATGCCTAAGCAAGTTACTTTATCTAAATTGTCTATCTTTTTGTAATGGAGTGAGATACCAAAATTGTCTGCTGCATAATGAATTGGTACTTTTTTTCTTCTCCCTTTTTCCCCCACTACCGCCAATGTTCCCTCTTTTTTTTCCCCTGCACGGTTCCTTTAAATTTGCTGCTCGGTATCTTCCAGTGGCAGCAGCCTGTGAGGAGCCTGTGCGGGACCTCGCGATTGTGCACCTTGGGGGCGACATTGCCCCCCCCCCCACCCCCCAATTTTTGTCACTTGAATATTTACTAGAAAGAGACTTTCATCATTTCACAGGAGGTGAAAGGACTATATTGTAAGTCAGCACCCAGCTCGGTGAATAACTGATTAACTTGTATTCCTAGGCCAAGAGCGATTCACCTCCATGACCAGACTATATTACAGAGATGCAGGAGCATGCATTGTCATGTTTGATGTGACAAATACGACAACGTTCTGCAATTGCCTGAAGTGGAAGCATGATTTAGACAGCAAAGTAGCTTTGGTGGATGGAAGCCCCGTGCCATGTGTCCTCTTGGCAAACAAGGTGAATTGAAGAAGTAGATTTAATGCAGCACTTACCTGCTTCCAGGATTTATACTAACTTTGCTATTTTGTAAAGGAAAGTCTTGCAACTCTGAATTAAACAGGGTGCACTTGGACTAATTTATAGTAAAACCTAATTTGTCAAACTTTTTTTTTAAAATGGCAAGTAGAACTCATCAATGCAAAAATCTCATTTGATTTTTGTGCATTATTTCCTTCCAAAGAAAATAATGCAGCCAAGCAAAAGTTTGGACTTTTTATTTATATTAAGTTTTTGACTATGAGCTGGCTTGCAAACAGATCGGACTGAAATGCAAGCAGCAATTGTTCTACTTGCACTTAAGTATTACGGAACTTTAAGTATGGCATGAGAAGATGTTATTGGACCCATTGCATCCTTCCACCAGTTTGTTCTACCTGGAAATCTCCCCAATTTACGTCACTTAATGCTGCTGACAAAAACAAATGAGCACGGGTAAAAGATTCCAAGATGTGACACGCTAAAATTCTGCGAGATTTTTCCATGACCACACTCATTTTCTCTAACATTGGAGTTTGTGACATTCCACTTTGGTTGCATTCTGAAATCACTTTGTAAGGAGAATTAGTGTTCCTTAGTGATTGTTCGACACTTATTGTTACAACTTTTAATCCTGCTCGAAACCAGATATTTATACGTCTCATTTTTAAGATTTAACATTAGCACTTTTGATGAGAGTATATTTCACATATCTGCTAATATTGGTGGGGAGTGGGAGTGGGGGAAGAACATCTGATCCTTCTTGCTCATTGAAGCTTGCTGACTTACCTACTTGTTCTCCAGTACTTTAGTTAAGGTTAAATGTAAATAACCTGCTTATGTGTTTTTTAACTTAAAGACCTTAATTATGTGCCTTCTCAATCCTTTCCTCAAATGAGAAGTAAACTGTCAACCTTATAACTTGAATCGCCCATATGACATTTCTTTCAGCTCTATAATGCATCAAAAACTTTTTGAAAGTAAGAGTGATGAAAGTTGTCTTCCAAATGTCTTGAGGGTTTTAAAAAAAAAATTTTGTTTTGTCTTCTAATCCGGGTTCTTGAGATTCACCCTGGATCCCATTAGTTCTTCTGCAGCAACCTTTCATTGATCTTATTTTGGGAATAGCCAATGTTCACGTTAAATCACATCTGCCATTCCTTAACCCAGCTGTTTAATTTGCTTAGATTCATTTGAATGCGATTTTATTCTGGTCACCTGTTCGTATAGTTGTTTGTAGCAAATTTCCTTTTAATTTTTGTAAGTGTGCTCTTTTCTTCAATTGGATTTTTGAATAATATAAAGAACAAAAGACCTAGGACAGACTGCTGCAAATCTCTACTAGTCACTACCCAACATGCAAACGTGACCCCCTCTACTTATTGTTGCCTTGTATCTATTTTGCCACGCCAATTTTTAGTCCGGCTAGGTAATTTGACGTTGCCTTTTTGGTTTCTGTTTCTCAAATAATTCTGCTCAGTCTTTAGGCTTTTGTTGGCTTGCTTTGTTTTTTGGTATTTTACTGTATCCTGTGCATATACAAACACACTTCTTTTTCACATGCTTGAAGTGGTTTAGCAGTTTTTCTCTGCCCCCCCCCCCCCCCCCCCCCGTGCTCGCAATACTGATGGAATGCAAGTTCATGGTTTCCTGATCTCAAGCAAAGGTGGCAAACAGAAACCTGATGCTTCCCTCAACAAATAGATGGCGCATCGGAAGGAACGGGAGCTCTTGTTCCTGTTGTGCACCTTCTCGCTGTCAGCGGTGGAGCAGTATCGGTGGATGTTTGGGAGCAGTTCTCCAACTTCTTCCCGTCAAGCAGGTGTGCTTACATGGAAACATGAATTAGGGGGGGGGGGAAATAATTCATTGCCAAAATAAAGTTCATATTACAAAATTGACCACTAGATGGTGCTAGAATTATTGGGATAAGCTGTGTCGCACCGTCAAACAGTATTTTAAATACCATATTCATGTGGGCTGTTAAGAAAAATTTGCAACATGATTAAATATTCTTGGATATCTTTTTCAAATACAGTAAAGCTGTGACCATCATGATTTATTGTCGTTATTTTGCCAATATAGCTTGAATGGGAGGGAAGGGATAAATGAGAAACTGGCTTCATGACATGACTTTATTTCAGAACAGCCTTTAACAGTGTCACATCTTTCCTTTACCATCTGCTGAGGAGAAATGTCCCTGCCACCAATAGGAATTCCAACTAAATCTTCACTTTGGAGGTCGCTGAAAGTTTTTTTTTAATCCCATCCATAGCTGTAGTTGTTTAACAATAAATATTAGTAATTTTAAGTGTTTAGAAAAGGGTAATTTTTGCTTTAACTCCCTAAACTGGAATTTTGTTTTGTTATGCTCAGTGTTCTTTTTTTTTACCCCCAAATAGTGTGACTTGTCAGAATGGGCAATCACCAGAAGTGAGATTGATCTGTTCAGTAAAGAAAACCATTTTGTTGGTTGGATTGAAACTTCTGTGAAAGAAAACAAGAATGTTGCTCAAGCCATGAGGTATGTTGTGGAACCACTCCAAAGAATTCATTGTTTTGGAATCCGTTACTATCATAATGAAATGTTTTACAGGAAATTTTAATTTCAAGATATTGCTTTTTTTGCCGCTTCCTAAAGTGTTCAGTATTCAGAGAAGCAAAAGCTGTACAATTTATTTAAAATTCAAATGTTTTTAGAATTCTGGACATTTTAACCTCGTTATATAGATGAGCATTTTACTGTAGGCCTTTCAGCATTAACTTAAAATCCCGCTTGCTTTGTTTTTCAGAGTATTAGTAGAGTGTTTGATGTCAAAACGTAGTTTGGGATCTCCGCCCCCAAACCAAGGGGATTATATTCAGCTAAGGGACGTGCCAGCAACTGAAAGTCATCGGAATTCAGCATGCTGTTGAAAAGTCATAATGCACTACATATGTCGAGGAAATTTGTATTGCCACCAAGTCTTCTAATGCACTAAATTGACTAGTTTTCACCAGACTAGTTCTGGAGGTGTTCTGAACATTGAAATGTTGTATGCTTCACAGCCATGCAAGTTAATGCCAGTTTTTTGATTATTGAATTGATTTGATCTTTGGTCAGAGTTTTAAATTGGTTAGTGGGCTAATTCGACCCAAAATTCAGTTCTAATCTCCCGGTTGACGTAGGGTTAGAAGTAGAACTTTGATTTTATTCTAGCTTCACTCCAGATAGTGATTTACTAAAGATACGGACTCGAACAAACTTGGCTCAAAATCAAGTAAAGTTGGCCTTCAGTATTATAAATTTGCAAATTGTTCTTGTTGGAAGTTTTGCAGTTTGAACTCCTATGATGACTTTGGTGGAGTTTGATCTAGGGTCAGGGAGGAAACAAATAAACTGCTCACAGGATTTTTCTTTCAATGATGATGAACTGTTCACTTTCTACAGGTGTATATACTTGTACCAGTGCTTCTGGAATTCTGTACAAACCAAATGATGAACATTCTGTACTATACGTATTTGCTATTGTACATATTATTATATTCTGTGTTGCTACACTTTCACATTTTAAAAAGTATAAATCAGACAGGATACTGCAGACGTACATCCACGGGGAATAGCAATTTGATGAATCTTAAGGGAGCCTATAAGCCACTTGATTAGAATGTGCTATTGCTAGCTTTTATTCCCATAATGTAATGAGGCAATAAATAATTTTATTGAGGCCAATTTTGGAAAGCATTAAATTAACTAGTAGTTGGGTAGCCAATGTCTAGCTTTATGGGTGAATGTGGCAACATAATGCACAATACTGTGGGAGTTGTTTTCAAATCTGTTCACTTTTTTATTAACTTTGTGTTTGCTGCAGAATTGCTGTAATTCTTTTTTGTTAAGACCAAAAATTATAAGTATTGCTTCAACCAAGAAGCTCCTCGGTCCATTGGTGATGGCATTTATGAATTAATTAATTAGTCCTGCTAACATCTAAATGCTGCTTTCAGCTCTTATGAGCGAGAGAATGATTGACTAATTGTACTTGTGTGCTGCAATTTGTGGCATTAGATTTTCTTTATCATCTGTATAAACCGCACTGAAATTCTTTTGTATGCTATAATTCTTCTGATGGGTGGATACCATTTTTGAAATTTCAGAAAATGTGCAAAGCCTTGAATCTTTGAGTTTGATTATTTAAAAAAAAAGTAATTCCAGCTGAAGAGAAAAGGGGCAATTTGGATTTAATGAATCAGGAAAATCCATGACTGCAGACTTTTGTTGCTCTTGCCTTTTTATTTCCACCAACTTAGTGCCTTTTGAACAAATATTTTTCTATATTTTCTTCATAGTATTTTTGGAACAACCTTCATTTGTGAAATTGCAACTGCAGTACTCAAAGGATTAATGTGCATTTTAATTGATTTTGTGATCTTTAAATTCCCTCCTTCCATACACGGTCCTTCAGCCAAGTTGGGCATATGATTGCCTTCCAGGTTTTTGCCAAAAGACTGTCTGAAAATGGGGGGTTAAAGTTATTACTGATAGATCCGTGGACTTGTATATTGTGCTTCTGCACTGTCCAGAAATCTCTACACTTAGTTTAGTTGTGTATAAACCGTGACATTTGGGGAAATTTCTTGGCAATCACAGGAACATTTTAAGATATTTTGATCACTGTAATATTATTTGTAACTTGCTAGTAAACTATTGCTGTAAAAAGAGCCTTTTGAAATAGTTTTGTATAATCAACATTTATGGCAGCTTTGGTGGAAGTGGTTTGGGTGACAAAATATGAATTCCCAATAGTTCACGGGTTGGCTTTGGGCACGAATTCTTGTATGGAAGTTTCTTTTGTGATGAGTATGTATGTATCAAATTAGTTAATTTACAATCTGTAAAATGAGGGACACACTGATCTGGTCACTGTAATAATGTGTTTTTTTTAATGGATTAGTACTTCCCTCACAGCATGCAGTCTGAAGTAGTTGTTGGCAACCAAAAGGGAATCAAATACATTGCCTCTTATTTTTCATAATGTTTGTAATATAGGCTATGTTACTCCTTGTAGTAATGCATCGTAAAATCCAAATATTACTGCCGGTCACCTCGTGATTTGACCATCAATAGAAGGCCCCTTCCTCCAGTGCCGGCAAACTGGATAAAATTTGAATTGAGCTTCCCCCTCTCGCCATGAACTCTGTGTGTATACATATTGTAAAGAATAATGCAGGCTGGGGTTCCAAGGTAATAATTCATCTCAGGACTTGGGTGAGATTGATGAAATGCTTCAGCCTTGTGGTTTGTGGTGTCATCTCAACCTCAAACCGCATGCAGACTGCTTGTATTTATCATAGAATAGTACAGCACCGAAGGAGGCCATTCAGACCATCGAGTCTGCGCCGGCTCTTTCGAAGAGCAATCCAGTTGGTCCCACTCCCCTCGCTCTTTCCCCATAACCCTGGAATTTTTTCTTTATTTACTCTATCTAAATTCTTCATGATTTTGCACACCTCTATCAAATCTCCTCTTGGCCTTCCCTGCTCTAAGGAGAACAACCCCAGCTTCTCCAGTTTATGACTAAGAGTGCAATCCAAATGACTTCCTCCTATATTTTGATACTTCCTCCTCATATTTTGATACCATTATGAACTTTGTTAAGCAAGTTTCAAGTGGTCAAGCACTTGTATAGTAGCAATTTTACATTGTTTTGTATGTGAAAAATATATGTAATATTTAAAAATAAAGAATTTATTGTTTTTTAAAAAAGTGTTCTAACATTAGTAAATGAACTTGGGTTTGTGGGGGGGAAGAGTTGTATATTGGTGTTGCCTTGGCCCAAAACTAATTCAACAGGCCGTGATTAAACCAGCCAGCTTGTGTAAAAAGGAAGAGCAGCTGTGTTGGGGGGGGGTTGGCGGGGGGGGGGGGGGAAGTAATGTGTGCAAAGCCGATTGGAACAAGACTACCACATGCTGCTTGTGTGTTGCTGCGGTGCACAAAGGATGGTGGGTAAACCGAATTCAGATGCATTTCATGTGGCTTATCTGTAGTAATTACTTAATATAAATAGAAAATGCCTATCATATCTTTTTTTTAGTATTTTTTATGACCGGCAGATCTAGAAAATATAAGTTGGTAGGACTTGTCCCCCTAATTTTACACAGTTGTTGATTCAAGCCCCTCAAGACTTGAGTGCAATACCTAGGCTGCCACTTCAGTGCAGCACTAAGAGTGCTACAGTGTTCGAGGTGCCATCTTTTCAGATTAGATATATACGACGTGGGTACTCTGCCTACTCTGGATAGGGGTGATGTAAAACCCCCAGTGGTGCCATTTTGAAGAGAAGCTAGGATTTTTCTGATGTGTTTTGTCAACATTTCTCCTTCAGCCAATGCCAACATCTTCCACCTCTGTAATATTGCCCCTTCCTCTGCTCATCTGCTGCTGAAATCCTCATCCTGGTTGTGAAGTGCTTTGGTTTTGGCGGGGGGAAAGCCCAATTGTCTGATGGATGAAAACTTGGATTTTAGCTCCATCTCTCGCTTGACATTCGCTTTTGGCATACAAGGTTAGACCCTGTCAGCTAAAGCAAACCTGAAGATGCGACTCCATAGCAATGGTTGCAATCTCTTTGGTTACGTGGGGAGAATCAATTAAGTTATTCGACATCTGCAGACTATTTATGGTGTACCACAGAAAAATTAGCCTTTTTATGACCGAATGCATCCATAAAATGATAGGATATCCCAATCTCACTTTGCAATAAATTTTGTATTTAAAATAATGAAAAGTGGTTCTGCTCTGATGATTCAAAAGTAAATGTACCGTATTTTGTGGTACTTGCAATAAAGGCTGTAGCATAGGCAAATCGAGAGTGAAAATAAAGAATTGCAAAAATGCTTGAGCGGTTAGCTTTAATTATTCTACAAATTTTTGAACATGTTTCCTTAGCTGTCTTTGTACATCTAACACAAGCAGTTTGCTTCATTTCTGCAGTTTATGGAGGTTGAAATATGTGGATCAGAGAATGTAGAGATGGGAAGTAAAGGCAAATTTTTTTTTATTCATTCATGGGATGTGGGCATCGCTGGCAAGGCCAGCATTTATTGTCCGTGAGAACCACTGCATTCCATACAGTATACTTTTGTAGCGGTTTGGTACAACTGAGTGATATGCTGGGCCATTTCCGAGGGCAGTTAAGAATCAACCACATTGCTGTGGGTCTGGAGTCACATACAGGCCAGACCAGGTAAGGACGGCAGATTTCCTTCCCTGAAGGACATTAGTGACCAAGATGGGTTTTTATTGACAATTCGGTTGCTGATACTAGCTTTTTATTCCAGCCTTTTATGCCATGGTGGGATTATGAACTCGTGCCTCTGGATCATTCGTCCAGGTCTCTGGATTACTAGTCTAGTAACATAACTGCTATGCTACCATACCCCTGCCAGAATCTGTACTTAATTACAATGGCTTTAGTTGCAGGCCAGCCAAATATTTGCTAAGCTAGCCTGGAAGTGCCAGCTCTACTTCACAACCACCACCCCTCTCAACCTCTCCACTGCCTCTGATTGATTGGTCACGCTGCTTGTCCAATATCCAGTATTTAGATGAGCAGAAACTTCCCCGAACTAAATATTGGGAAGACCGAAGCCATTGTCTTCAGTCCTTGCCACAAACGCCATTCCTTAGCTACCAATTCCATCCCTCTTCCTGACAACTGTTTGAGGCTGAATCAGACCGTGTGTAACCTTGGCATCCTATCTGACCCTTAGCTGAGTTTCCAACCCCGCACCCTCACCATCATCAACACTGCCTACTTCCACCTCTAATATCGCTCCGCCTCCGCTCATTTGCTGCAGGTGAAGGGGTAATTACAGTCCTAGCCCTTTTAGGCTACCCCAGATCAGGCATGTTCACCTTCAACTTAAGCCCCAGATCAGGTGTATTCCCCAGACGTTCACCTTCAACTTGAGTTAGAGATAGCCAAATTCCATAAGATGCTTAAATGGGTCTAAAGGTTCAGGCTATCTCTCCCTAAAGGAAAGGAATGACTAAAGATGTTACCGTCCTCCGGATAGTACTTTTAATAAGTTGAACTAGACTGTAACCTTCTGGATATTATGAGGGTCTAGAATACCCCCCAGAATTCTGCAACTCCTTACAAAAGAGTACAGAACTTGTGGGTTCGCGAGTCTATACAGAATTACTCTTTGAGACAATTCTAAAAATATATAGCTTTATTTAAGAGCCGACATTCAGTTAACATCTGTTGAATCAGTCACAACATTAACAATTCAAAATACAATTAGCTTACATTTCTTATTTCTCAGAGATCCTTATTCTCAAATCTTTACTCAGTTACATTTCTTATTTCTTTCTTATTTCTAAATCCAGAACATCCACCAAAATCAATACCTTTGATTTACCCGAGACTCAGTTTAAAAAGTTAGAGATGCCTCTGGAAAGTTGAGAAATGCCCTGCCCATTCAGCGTGTTCTGACTTCTGTTTAAAAAAAGGTCTTATTTTTATACCATTTTGGCATTGGTTTCTTCTTTGATGTTCTCTGCTGGTGTCGGCTAATTGTCTTTATTGATGCCTCTTTCGAATGCTTTCTATTCTTTACCCTCATTTCAGCTGTTGCTCTTAGACTTCTGTCTCTTGTTTAGGTGTTTCAAATATGTATCATAATAAAATAGCTACTATCGATTTATCTCCTTGATGTAATTCTTATCAGACGTTGTGTCTCTGTTTTCCATGTTCAACACAAAAACAATGCTTGGTGTCACCTATTGAAGTTATATCTTCAAAGTCTTCTTGTTGGTATGGTTTTTTACTATATGTAAATTGAAAACACTTTAACTCTGTGTTTATGCATTTTTTATTTACTTCAGTTGGTTGCATATTTAATCGTGTTTCCTGACTTATTTGATGTTATATTATGAAGGCATATGGTTGTTTAATATTCTAAGTTTCTGTTTGCATCAGTGTTAGCTTTTAACACTTTAAACTGGGTGATTCCACTGTGTTGGTTGCAAACCATAGAGACTCTGGAATCGCCAAACTGCCATTTCAATCTTTCATTGTTTTAGTACATTTAACTAATTCCCATTTCAAAGCTTGTTTACAACTTTATCAACTGATCTTTATCTCAGAAGCCTGTTCTCTGTTTACAGCCTTGTCTGCTGAGACTTGTGTCTTTTAAACCCAGTATGTCTTTTATTAATATTAGAAAGCTGTTCATAGTATTGTGTATTTCTCTGAATCATGTCTATTCCTTCACACACAAACCCTCACAAGTCTTTTGTTACCTCTAGACATGACTATTCCAATGCTCTCCTGGCCAGCCTCTCGCCTTGTATCCTCTGTAAATTTGAGCTTATCCAAAACTCTGCTGCCGTTATTCTAACTCGCACCAAGTCCCGTTCACCTGTCACCCCTGTGCTAGCTGACTTACATTGGTTCCCGGTCCCTTTAACTGGTTGTACGGCTCATTCAAATTTTCGCACGTGCAGTTTCTTCAATGTAAAAACCGGTGAGTGGCATGCGTGGGTCCTCCAGACCGCCGCGCGGTCACGCAGCTTAACGGGAACATTGCTCCGCGCTCCTCCAATTCTGACCTCTTGCGCATCCCTGAATTTCTTCGCTCCACCATTGCTGGCCGTCCCTTCAGCTGCCTAAGCTCTGGAATTTCCTCCCAAACACCTCTGCGCCTCTCTCTAAGATGCTCCATAAAAACCTACCTCTTTTTAACCAAGCTTTTGGTCACCTGTCCTAATATCTCCTTATGACTCGTTGAATTTTATTTCCTGCGAAGCATCTTGGGACATTTTACTAAGTTAAAGGCTCTATATAAATGCAAGTAGTTGTTGTTGTTGAAAGGATTGGGGTGGGGGGGCGGGTGGAGAGTGAGAATCAAACTATATCCCCAAGTTGTCTGCCCACTATTGGTTTGATTTACCTACTTAAAAAAACACTCTTACAGACTGAAAGATAATATTGGATTCATGCAAAAAATATCACTTGATGGCTTTAAAATTCTAAATCTGAAATTGATACTGATTTCCATTGTATGCATTAGCTATGGTTAGTGCCCTGTGTACAGAGATTGGGTGGTATGCAACATCTTTTGCACTGATACAGGTTAAATAATATTCTATTCATCAAAACGATCTCCAGAAGAAATACATTTGGAAAAATAAATTTAGTATTAAAGTGGTTCTGCCCTGATGATTCAAAGTAAATGTACCATATTGTGCATTTCCTACATTACAACAGTGACTACACTTCAAAAGTACTTCACTGCGTGTAAAGCGCTTTGGCACGGCCTGAGGTTGTGAAAGGCGCTCTATAAATGTAAGGTTTTTTTTGTTACTGAGCCATACAGGTCTGAGAACAGTAGCTTCCCATATTCACTTCACTGCCATTGGGTTGGTTCTGAGTTTGCTAATCTCATCTTATTTTCTGGGGGGATGGGTGGCTATGAAATGACAACAGTTTGTCTCACTGTCACGATTACTGTATTGGTTGGTTAGCTGGACGTCTTGCATCAATGGAAAGCTATCGCCATGTTTGAGTTTCTAATCCAAGCTACTACGAACTACATGAATGTAAGTTTGTTTCCCCTAATATGGAACACACACACACACACCCTGTTCAAGACATACTCCACTTACCCAAGTCTAGAAAACTTAGGCAGCAGAACACCCAAAAGTGCATAAGGATCTTGCTGAAGTATAACCAGCTAAAACTGTGCAGCTAACCAGCAGAGCCCTCATAAGCTTCCCACGGCTTGTCCACCAAGGATGGCCTTGCATGTTAAAGCATTGATCTGGAACTGAATGGGAAACGAAGCTCCCAGTGGCAGTATACCCATCTACATTCCATCAGTGAGCCAAGCTGGCAGGTCAATCAATAGTGCCCTGGAGTACTGCGGGCCTCCTGGTGCAGGTATTTGATGGTTTGCTACAGACGGTTGACTTGGTTCCAAATTCCCATAACCAGGCATGTCATCTTGGAGCCAGCTCAGCCCCAAAGAGCTGCTGCTCACGTGATTACTAAAAGTGGTCTAACTGGCGTTGTAAGTCCAATCGTTCTGTGTGTTGGGCACTAAAATGTGATTAGGTAAGAATAGTATGAGTCTGGATAGGAGAAACACCGAGACAGCACTGTGAGCCTTACGTTGTGCCAACTAATACCCAGAGTCAAACACGTTACATGCACTGGAAGCTGCAGGCTTGGTGCTGTACTTTTTGATTTTGTACTTTGTGTCTTTAATACCAACTACCACTTGCGAACCGTAAGCAGAAGACGACCGGGGACAGCAACAGTAGAGCATAAACACTCAATTTATAGCAAATTAAGGAGTGATTGAAATATTGAGCTTGTTCAAGTTCTGAACCATTCACGTGGGTACTGGGAGTCTATTCGCTTAAATTGTTGCAAGGCTGATATTGACACAATGGATGGATATAAAATTTAAATCTTAATTTGCAAAACGACCCAGCGTGTATTAGCAGTATCAAAATAGGTAGGACTGCTTCTTAAATGGGGCATGAAGATTGTTGACTCTTGGACGCTCATTGGTTACAGAAAAAGCTGAAGTCACTTCAATTCTGTTCCAAATTCAGTTTCTGGTGGTTGTGCGGTAATAGTGATTTCTACTAATTGAGTATTGATCTTGTTTCTTTTTTTCATAAAACCTGCTTTTGAAAGAGTGTAACTTTACCACTGCTGGAATATGCGTATGAACTTGATTCTCTGAGTTGGTAATTTGCTATGAAGGAGTTTGTAAGCATGTAGTCTCGCACCCGAGGTTTCTTTTCAGTTTTAATGATGTTTTCCTTTAATTGATTTTTTTTTTTTACTTTAGTTGCAATATAATATTGTAATGAACAGCAACACTGGGTGGAAATATTTTAATGTGAGTAGGCTATTTGTCTCACCACGCCTGTTCTGCCATGGCCATCGATCCAGATTTCAAATGGACTTCAGAAGGATGTTCAATGAGGAAAGAAAGTGCTAATTATTTTTAATCCATCTCCATTCCCTGCTCTTCTCCCAAGTAAAATATTTAGCTTCTCAACATTTCAGTTGATTCTTAACTTACTATAAAATGAGTGTCTATGCTCTACTGTTGCTCTTTAGTGGGCATTCTGCATTAATACTGAGTAGCAGCATCTGCTTCTAAGTATCATTTACTTTTATATATAACAGTTCCTGATTTTTTTTATTTCTCTACACTGCTGCAGATGCTGCATCTCAAAATCCAATTGTGCAGTTGCATTATCCAGTCAGCGCGCAAGTGCCCTGTTTGCTGATGTATGGCAGATTTTAATAATGGATTCTTGTCTCGGGTGCAGACTATTTGCACTGTGCTCATACCTGTATAAAACTGTTGGATGAGGTTTTTGCTATGTTTTTATACTGGAGACCATGTCCAACCTCTATCATGTGAAACTGAACTTAGTATGAGCCTCATTTACAGTATCAGTGTTAAGTAATCATTTTAATACTAGAGCATGTGATTGTTTTGAAAGCATAAGAACATAAGAAATAAGAGCAGGAGTAGGCCATACGGCCCCTCGAGCCTGCTCTGCCATTCAATAAGATCATGGCTGAGCATCGACTTCAACTCCACTTTCCCGCCTGATCTCCATATCCCTCGATTCCCCTGGAGTCCAAAAATCTATCGATCCCAGCCTTGAATAGACTCAAAGACTCAACATTCACAGCCCTCTGGGGCAGAGAATTCCAAAGATTCACAACCCTCTGAGTGAAGAAATTCCTCCTCATCTCGGTCACAAATGGCCTGCCCCTTATCCAGAGACTATGCCCCCTAGTTCTAGACTCTCCAGCCAGGGGAAACAACCTCTCAGCATCTACCCAGTCAATCCCCTTCAGAATCTTGTATGTTTCAATGAGATCACACCTCATTCTTCTGAACTCCAGAGAGTATCGGCCCATTCTGCACAATCTCTCATCATAGGACAACCCTCTCATCCCAGGAATCAATCTAGTGAACCTTTGTTGCACCGCCTCCAAGGCAAGTATATCCTTCCTTAGATAAGGAGACCAAAACTGTGCACAGTACTCCAGGTGTGGTCTCACCAAGGCCCTGTACAATTGTAGCAAGACTTCCTTACTCTTATGCTCCAACCCCCTTGCAATAAAGGCCAACATGCCATTTACCTTCCTTATTGCTTGCTGTACCTGCATGCTAGCTTTCTATGTTTCTTGCATGAGGCCACCCAAATCTCTCTGAACACCAACATATGAAAGTTTCTCACCATTTAAAAAACATTCTAGTTTTCTATTCTTCCTACCAAAGTGAATAACCTCACATTTCCCTACATTAGACTCCATCTGCCACCTTACTGCCCACTCACTCAGTCTATCTATATCCCTTTGCAGACTCTTTGGCCGCGATTTTCCGAGTGGAGTCGGGTTCGATGTTTGGCGGGTTCCGGTTCCACTACAGGTTTAATCCACTTTGAAATAATGATTTTGGCTTAAGCCCGTCGTGCATGCTACCCGGCCCAATCAGTGGGTTCGGGTCTGTTGCTCGCCTCTGCTGACGTCTATCAGCCAGCTGCATTTAACGGGCCCATGCAGCCTTGCGGTTTTTCATTCCTATTCTTCTGCTGCTCGGTGTGGCACATATGAAAATGACTGCTTCAAGACCAAAGGCATCTCCACGATTGAGAGGGCGCCAAGAGGTTCTAGTCCCCTCAAACGGACGGAGGAAGCCTCCTCAGCAAACCAAGGCAGCCTGGCTGTAAATTGCTGAGGTGGTGAGCACCAGGTCATTGTGTGGTCGCACCTGGGTTCAGTGCCGCAAAAGGTTCAATGATCTGCTACGCTCAGCAAAAGTGAGTATAACATCACACTTACCTTCAATCTGCTCCCCATCTCCTCTCATCACCAGCACTCTGCATTGGCAACCTACTCCTGCACATCCCACTTTACCCTTACATCCCTTGCACCCTTAACCATCCCTCTCTCCCTATGTAGTGTTGTCACCTGGTGTATCACAGCTCATAAGTGAGCATCAGCAGATGGTGGAGACAGGGACAGCAGTGGAGAGCCCTCGTCGGAGGCCACAGGGCGCTCCTAGCTCTGCTCAGCTGCATGTAGACCCTGCGCCTCTGGGGCCATTGAGAAAGAGAGTGGTGCTGGAACTTCAGCAACAAGTGTAAGAGTCTTTGACGGGTTTTGCATCCATGGTAACTGCGAGTGTGCAGAGAATGGAGGAGTCCATCTCAAAATTAAGCAATACCATGGTAGAGGCAATGGCGCATGACCGTGCCATCATGGAGAGGGTGGCAACCTCCTTGGCGGACATAAGTCACCAGACTCAACAGAGTATGGTGACTCTTCTAAATAGATGGTCTGCTATGGAGGATAGATGGGCAGCTATTGAGGAATGACACCAGAGGAACATGGACATCCCCGTTATGAGGACTGTCAGTACAGAGACGGGTCCTCATGGCCCCACTGATGTGCAGCAAGGTGCTCTCCAGCTACTTGCTAGCAGTGACGTGCGGGCGACTCATGAGAGGGATGTTGGTCGACAACAACTCCAAGCCCTCACACTCCCATGCCACTGCAGTGCCCTCGGTCAGAGCCCCAGATTCCTCACCCAACTGAGATGGCCGTCTCAGCCCCTGCACAGCCGCAGGAGGAGCAGATTGTTGCCGAGCCCTCCCAGGCTCCCAAACCCAGAGGACGCCTGCCAAAGGTATCGATGCAGGAGCAGCATGAAAGTGAGCAAGGTGCCTCAACATCTGTTGAAGCCACAGGGGAAGCACCACGTAGAAGCACATGTAAGAGAAAGTTAACACACAAATAGTCAGAAGGGTAGCTACTTGGGTGTTCCGATGTAATACAAATTGAAGATTATCATTGTCATTTCAATTGTAATAAAGAAATGCGATGGCAAACATTCAAAGAGTTGGCCTATGTGTGCCCAGAAATGGAAGTGTCACAGTGAGGTGTCAGGGCACCTTTCATCTGTAATGATGGTGGTGGGAGTGATAGGAACCCACACTTTATTGTATATTGTGTATGGTGTGTTAAGAAGGTGGCAGCCACATGTGTTTGCTTCATAAACTTAAGCGAACCTGGCATGGATTAGTGCATCCCTTGCAACACGGGCAGCAATATGCTCACATGCTGGTGGAACTGGCGCATCCGCATCCGCCTCCGCAAGATCTTCCTCCTCTGAGGAGGAGGAGGAGGAGGAGGAGGTTCTGCGCTGAGCCACTTGTTCCTCAGGCAGCGGTAAGCCACACTGCTGTGCGATGTTGTGCAGTACACAGCAGACCACAATGATTCTGGAGACCCTGGCTGGTGAGTACTGTAGGGCTCCACCTGATCTGTCGAGGTATCTGAATCGCATTTTGAGTAAGCTGATGGTTTGCTCGATGATGGCTCTGGTGAAAATGTGGCTCGCATTGTAGCGCTCCTCAGCTTCGTTTGATGGCCTCCTCATCGGTGTCATTAGTCACGTCTTCAGGGGATAGCCCTTGTCTCCAAGTAGCCATCCGGAAAGTTGGGTTGGCGGATTGAACAGCTGAGGCACAGTAGACTGCCGCAGGATGAACGAGTCATGGCAACTGCCAGGGAACTTGTTCTTCCTGTGGTTACACACCAGCTGGATGTTAAGGGAGTGGAAGCCCTTGCGGTTGACAAATACGGCTGGGTTGTGATGGGGTGCCCTAATGGCCACATGTGTGCAATCTACGATGCCCTGCACCCTTGGCAAGCCTGCCATATTTGCAAAGCCAACCGCACACGTGGTTACACTTGCTTCATCTGTGGAGAAGTGGATGTAATTGTGCGCCTTTGCAAAGTGGGCATCGGTAACCTGCATGATGCAAGTGTGTGCGGCCGACTGGGAGATTCTGCTGATGATCCCTGGAAGGACCCTGAAGCAAAAAAATTGAGGGCGGTGGTGACTTTGACAGCCACTGGTAAGGATTGCGAGGTGCAGCCCTGCGCTGACGGCCTCTGCCCTGTGCAGCATCAGGTGGGTGAGGAGGAGGTTGGCGCTCCTGTTGCTGCTGCTGCTGGTGTGCCTGGTTGTGCTGCTGCTGCGGCTGCTCTTCCTCCGAATCTGAGGACCAGGATGAGAGGGTATAAATGGTTCCCATGCTGCTGTTAAATATTTCGGTTGAGGAATAGATGTTATAAGCGCTCAGTCAATGTGGGGAGAGGGTTTTCCAAGGAGGTCACTGTGCATATGGATCTCAGTTAACCACTTACAAGCTCAGTAGACCTGCAAAAAGTGTTCCAACACTTCAAAAAATAAAGTTCTGCCATCTAAAAGTCAGCCATGTTACAGGTCCGCTTTTATGCTGCAGGTGCAGCTGTCAAGAATTCCTGTAGTTCCTGAACCCGGCACAATCTGCTGCCGTGTTTTGCAAACGGCGTGGAACATGCTGAAAATGTACTAAAATGGGAAGAGCCTGGTAAAAAGGGATTATGTAGGCAGTTAACAAGCTGTTAACTGCCTTAAGTGCCTTTCCCGCCGCTTGGTGTCGGGTCTGATCGGGACTCCCAGACCCAACACTTTGCAAAGTTGCATGGAGGCAGGTTGGCACTGGGCTCGGAACCCGCCGTCAATCAAAACGAATTTAACCTCTGACCCGACTCCAAACTGTAGTGTCCGCGTATCAATAACACACGGACTGCAGGAGAACAATAACAGGTGTTTACTGAACAGAGGGTATGCTGGAACTGAAAGTACAGAAGCCTGCTACGGCTTTATATACAGGTGTGGTCACTGCCGGTACTACAGTATAAAATCAGTTCTCTCTTAAAGGTACATACACAACAATTTCTCCCCTTTTAGATAAACAGTACATAACATTCATTTAACAATTAAATAATAACTAATTACAATTACAATTTTCTCTGTACTAGATACATCAACTGAAGTAATCATTTCTAAATTCAGTCTTTGAGGAGGCTTCCTGATCCTGACTGGATAGCGCCTTTCTCGAGTATCCTGTTCTTGCGGCGGAGTCGATTCTGGCTCATTGTCATTGGTTGGTTCGTCAGCTTCCAATACCACTGATTCTGAGGTAGACGCAATCTGTACTTCGGGTTCATCACCAGGTGCGCATGCTCGTGGTATGGGTTTGACTTGTTCCTGTGACTCTAGAATCTGGTCAGCATAGCATCTCACGATGCTCTCTCCAACGTCCACTGTGTACATTAGTGGCCCCTGCTGTGTGCATATCGTTCCTGGCTGCCATTTTTCTGTTTGGTAGTCACGGGCCAAGACTGGTTGCCCTATCTTGAAGCTCCTGGTTGGCTTCTCAATGATGTGCTGGAATTGCTTATCCTCAACATCTCGTCTTATGTTTGGTTTGAGCAAATCCAGGTGACACCTTAGCCTTCGGTTGAAGAACATTATGGCTGGAGCTTGGTTGGTGACTGCATGTGTCGCATTCCGGTAAGCAAGCAAGAAATTATCCACCTTGTGTTGTAGTGGTATGTCGTCGTTATACATCGCCTTTATTGCTTTTTTAAAGGTCTGAACAAACCTCTCAGCCAATCCATTTGTGGCTGGATGATATGGGGCAGATGTGTAATGTTTTACCCCATTATTCCTCAAAAACCTCCGGAAATCCTCGGACACAAACTGTGGTCCATTGTCGGAGCAAATCTGTTCTGGCAAGCCATTCCTGGCGAAGATGGTCCGTAGGACTGCAATAGTTTTCTCCGTGGTGGTGGAGGACATTTTGATGACCTCTGGCCATTTTGAATGTGCATCCACGGCGATTAAAAACATTGAGTCCATAAATGGACCAGCAAAATCAATGTGTACCCGTTGCCATGGAGATGAGGGCCACTCCCATGGGTGTAGCGGGGCCTGTGGTGGAGCGTTTTGGACCTTCTGGCATCCTGTGCATCTCTTGGTCATATCCTCGATTTCTTTATCGATTCCCGGCCATCACACAAACGCCCTGGCTAGGCTCTTCATTTTTACCCCTCCCAGATGACCCTCATGAAGCTCATTGAGCATTCTATCTCTCAACTTGGGTGGAATTACCACTCGGGATCCACACATCAAGGTCCCCCGGCACACTGACAGCTGTTCTCTCCTTGGCGAGAATGCTGGCAACAGTGAGTCGCCATGTGCTGGCCATCCCTTCACCGTCAAATCATAGACCCGAGAGAGTGTCGGGTCATTTCGGGTTTCCTTCTCTATACTTGAGTTTGTAACAGGTAGACATTCGACAATTGTCGAATGGAATATCTCAACAGGGTCCACTGCAGGTGCTTCCTCCACCATAGGCAACGGTAGGCGCGACAGCCCATCAGCATTTCCATGCTGTTTCGTACCCTTGTACTCTATGTCGTATTGATGTGCCCCTAGAAAAAGGGACCATCTTTGCAGCCGTTGTGCCGTCATCACCGGAACGCCCTTCTTTGGGTTAAAAATGGAGACCAGAGGCTGATGATCAGTCAGTAGGGTGAATTTCTGCCCATGCAGATAGTGATTGAACTTCTTCACCCCCCACACCAGGCTGAGGGCCTCCCTGTCAATCTGGGCATAGTTACGCTCGGCTGAGGTTAACGAGCGCGACGCAAAGGCCATTGGCCTCTCTGAACCGTCAAGGAATTTGTGTGACAGCACCGCTCCAATGCCGTAGGGAGACGCATCACATGCCAACTGAATCGGTAGTGTTGGATTGTAGTGGGCCAATACTTCTTTTGAAGTGATTAGGCATTTACATTTCTGAAAGGCACGCTTACATTCATCACTCCATTTCCATGTTACTCCAGTTTGCAGCAGGGCGTTCAGTGGGTGCAGAATTGTAGATAAATTCGGCAAAAACTTATGGTAGTAGTTCACCAACCCGAGGAACGACCTCAGTTGCGACACATTTTCCGGTGCTGGAGCCTTGACTACTGCCTCAATCTTGTCTGGGGACTTATGTAACCCCTCCTCATCAATCATGTGGCCACAATACGAGGTTTGTCTCCTGAAAGACTCGCATTTGGGGCGGTTGGCTCTAGCCCATATTCTTGTAATCTAGTGAGCACCTGCTCCAGGTTGGCAAGGTGTTCACTGTCATTTTCGCCCGTAACCAGGATGTCGTCCAAATAACACTGGGTCCCCGGGATCCCTTGCAGGACTTGTTCCATCGCCCTCTGCCAAATAGCCGGGGCTGATGCTACCCCGAATACCAGTCGGTTGTACTGGTAAAGACCTTTGTGAGTGTTTATCGTGAGGTATTTCCTAGATGCTTCTTCCACCTCCATTTGTAGATACGCTTGGGCCAGATCAATCTTCGTAAAGCGTTTCCCTCCAGATAGTGAGGCGAAAATATCTTCTATCCGTGGAAGTGGATATTGTATTGTGTGCAGGACTGGGTTCACAGTTACCTTAAAGTCCCCACAGATGCGAACCTTCTTCGGCTTCCCAGGCGTGCTGCTCAATGATTTCTTCATTACAGGAATGATGGGTGTGGCCCACTCGCTCCAGTCCACCTTGGACAGCACACCCGAATGCTCCAGATTCTCCAGCTCTGCTTCAATGGCTGGGCGGATTGTGTACGGTACCGGTCTGGCCTTAAAAAATTTTGGGTTTGCGTTATCTTCGATTTTTATCGTTGCCGTTACTCCTTTTAGAGTCCCAAGTCCTTGTTGGAACACCTCTTTCGCGTCAGTTAGAATTTTTGACAGTCGTCCAGGTGTGACGTCGTCATCCTTTTTGTCAGCCACAGTTAGCGCCTGAATGGAATGCCAATCCAATTGTATTTTTTGGATCCATTCACGTCCCAATAATGGTGGTCCTCCATCTTGTAGTATATATAGATACAGTTTCTGTGTTTCCTTGCCGTTGTATTTAACGGGCACCCTTATTTTTCCTCTGGGGTAGACTTTTTGCCCCATGTATGTCTTCAATACAATGGGCGTGTCCTTCAAGGGTATGTGTGAGAATAGCCGCTCATAGTCTCGTCGATTCATGACAGTTAGGGCTGATCCTGTGTCCAATTCCATCTTTACTTGGGACCCTGCTGTCACGAGGGTGACCCAAATGGTTTGGTGATCCTCCTTTGCGATCACGTTGTGTAACTTTAGACAACTTAGCCTCCTGCTCCCGGAGTCATTATCACTCTCCTGATCTTCTGAACTACTGTCTGTCATTTTTTTTTACTTTCTTGTACTTTTCCTTAGTAGTTCTTTTAGTGTTGGTTTTCTTCCCCGACCTGCAGACTCTTGCTATGTGTCCCACTTTCCCACATTGCCTGCATACTTTGTCCTTAAACCAGCAGTCCTTCTGATCATGGGTTGTTCTGCTGCAGCGATAGCACTTTTCTGCTCCATATGCCATTTCGTTAGCGCTATATTCTTGTGGTTTCTGTTGTATTTCCGCAGCGCCCCGTGCTGCTGCTTCGTAGGATACTGCCACGCTGAAAGCCTTTTCTAGCGTAAGGTCCTTTTCCGAAAGTAGTCGTTTCTGGGTTCCTTCACTCTGGAGCCCGTAGACAAACTTATCCCTTAAGGTATCTGCCAGTCCTGCTCCGAACTGGCAGTGCTTCGATAACTTGCGTAGTTCCGTAAGATAGTCAGCATTGCTCTCATCTTTGTGCTGGTTTCTTTTATGGAACTTGAATCTTTCTGCTATCAACAGCGGTGTAGGGTTTAGATGTTCTTGTGAGATATTGACAATCTCTTCAAAACTTTTCTCCATTGGTTTAGCTGGGGTAATTAAATTCTGCAATAGGCCGTACGTTCTCGCGCCCATCAAATTTAATAATACCGACGCCTTCTTTCCATCGGCCACCTCATTTGCCTTGCAGTACACTTCAATTCTTTCCACATACGTGGTCCAGTCTTCTATTTTGTTGTCGAAAGCAGTGATACTGCCACTCTTCGGCATCTTGGGTGGTTTAAAATGGCGCCTCCCGCGCTTTTCCTTCTTCCCCAATGGAATAAAATGGCGCCTCCCGCGCTTTTCCTTCTTCCCCTTGCTACCAACGCTGCTCCTAGCATTCTAAAGGGTAATCGCGGCGCCCCGCGGCTTCGGCACGTCTCTCTTTTCCTTCCCCTCGTTTTATTTTCTCTACGCTGCCCGGTTCCTGAGCACCGACCACGCCCTGTGCGCGCCACCCTCTCTCTCTCTCTTTTCCTCCCGACGATGCTGCACGGCCCCTTTGCAGAGCCGCTCGATCGAGCTCGAGCCCGCCGCAGTCCTGAAGGGTCAGCGCACTACCTGCTACCAGCACGATTTGCTGGAACACCTTGACTGGGGAGCCAAGCCCAGCTTTCTACAGCCTCCCCTGCGATTCTCTGAACTCCGATGGATCACTGGGCGGTTGCCCGCGGTCGACGCCTGTTGCTCTGACTTTGACCTCCAAGAAGCTTCTTTTCAGGGATGGATCCCCGTGAGGTGATGCAGTACTGCAGGTGAGTTCGAACCTGCTCGTCGCCAGTGTAGTGTCCGCGTATCAATAACACACGGACTGGAGGCGAACAATAATAACAAGTGTTTACTGAACAGAGGGTATGCTGGAACTGAAAGTACAGAAGCCTGCTACGGCTTTATATACAGGTGTGGTCATTGCCGGTACTACAGTATAAAATCAGTTCTCTCTTAAAGGTACATACACAACACAAACCCACCCTCTGAGCGCCGGCAAAATCGCGGCCTTTGTGTTCTCCTCACAGCTTAATGTCCCACCAAGCTTTGTATCATCAGCAAACTTGGATACATTACACTCGGTCGCTTCATCTAGGTCATTAATATAGATTGTAAATAGCTGAGGCCCCATCTATGACATTAATCTTGAACTTTTTAATAAACTTAACGTTTAGTTTGTGATTTAGATCCTGTTTAGATAGCATTTTTTTCTCAACTCGTAGAGGAAATGGTGCCAAACACAAGCAGAAAGTTGGAAAAACACACATTTGGGTGAGTTGAGTCTGGAAATGATCATAGGAAACGACTAATATTATGAAAAATATAATAAAGGGATAGATAAGTTCCCTTGATACTTTACCCAGGTCAAAATCCTACCCAACACGTCCTCAAAGCCCCATGCATCTGTCTCCACCATAATATCAGGGAACGTGAAAGAGTATGAGAGTAAGTAGATTTCCTCTACCTTGCAATACAATTTCCAGTGTGTGACTACATTAACTTTTTTAAAAGTTTTTATTGTTGGTCAAAAGCGAAGAAAGACTCCGTCTCTGAAACCAGAAATGTGGTGACTCTTCTGACAACAGCAGGATTTAGACAGCTGCTGAATCCAAACTGCCTAACGTGCTTGAAGCTCTGTACTGTAGCATGAAAAGGGGTGAGTATAAAAAGAAGATCTTCAACAGAAGGGCAATAATTGGTAAGAACTTTAAAAACAGGTTGCTAAAATGTAAGGATTATAGAAGAAAGATGCTTTTTTTCCCCTGAAAAATGCTCAGCAATGAAATGGAAGTGCCCTGTTAAGGAGATTTGGAATTAATTTGTGGGATTGATGCTTCTAAACTGATCAAAATATTTTTGGATATGGGGTTTTATGGTGAAGCCCAGATGCATTCATAGCATTTATATCAACAGCGATGTTACGTGTCGTCTGCCACCTCCATCTCCATAATATCGCCCTTCTCTACCCTTGCCTCAGCCCTTAAGCTGCATAAACCCTCATCCATGCTTTTGTGACCTTAATACTCGACTATTCCAGTGCTCGCTTGGCCTCCCATCTTTCACCCTTCATGAACTTGAGCTCCTCCTAAACTTGCTGCCCGTATCCCCATCACCCTGTGCTCTGTGACCTACATTAGCTCCCAGTTCCTGAACGCCTCATAGAATCATAGAATAGTACAGCACAGAAGGAGGTCATTCAGCCCATCAAGTCTGTGCCGGCTCTTTCGAAGAGCAATCCAGTTAGTCCCACTCCCCTGCTCTCTCCCCATATCCCTGCAATTTTTTCTCCTTCAAGTATTTATCCAATTCCCTCAATTTTAAAATTAACATCCTCATGTTCAAATCCCTCCATGACCTTGCCCCTTCCTAGTTCTGTAACCTGCTCCAGCCCTACAACCCTCTCAGAACTTTGCATTCCTCCAACTCTGACTTCTTGTCCATCTCCTCCACCACTTAACCCCCCTCCACCCCGCCGCCTTCCTTCACACTGCCACTGGCAGCCGTGCCTTCAGCTGTCTGGGCTCTAAGCTCTGGAATTCCCTCCCTAAACCGCTCCATCTCTCTGTCCTCCTTTAAGACCCTCTTTAAAACCTTCCTCTTCTACAAAGCTTTTTGTCAACTGCCCTAATGTTTCCTGCTTTGGCTTGGTGTCAATTTTTGTCTCATTACGCTGCTGTAAAGTGCCACGGGACATTTTACTAGTTAAAGACGCTATATAAATACAAGTTGTTGTTGCCTTTAAGGATATGTAGACAGATCAGCCTGGCCTTGTGACCTGTTTTAATGGGGAATTTTATAGCTTATAATAATTTAAACTGTAACAGTAGCTCTAATTGATGGGGATATTGGCAAACAATTTAAAACTGGGGTAGACGGGTGCCACAGAGTTATAGTGTGGTGTAATGCAAATTTGCACCTGTGCTACCCTGAACTCAACCCTGCCACATGACAAGCAATGATCAGATTCAGGCGCTCCCATCAAGGCGAGTGGGAGGAAACGGCAGAGGCAGCTGTTCGCAACCAAGGCCTAGATTTAATCCTTCGCTCTGCTCAGCCACATCACTAGGAGGAGCCACTGACATAGACTGGGCAGTTCCCCAAAAAAGACGGCCTGCTGCATTTTCCGAGAAGCTCACATGCACCTTCGATTGGGGCTTTCGGAGCTACACCATAAGAATCCTGGGAGCAGGTTACCCAGCAAGCTCAAGGCTACAATTTGTATCCTGCAATGGGGGGCGGAAAAAGTGAGAGAAAAGGAAAATCAACTCTTCTATGTAAAAAAAAAAGTTATGGGGGAGACAAAAAAGGAGAGAAAGAAAAGACAGTCTCAAAATTTTAAATAGTTAAAGCTCAGTGTTTTAAATTCTCACCTAGGTTTATATGTTACCAATTTTCACCTTTACTTTGGCTACGTTTTTGTCCCCATCTTCCTCAGCTAGCAGAATAGACGGCAAACCTGCTTCCCACCCCTTCAATACCACGACGTAGGAGAGGCATTAAAGCTGCCACGCTGTATATATGGTAAAACCTAGGTTGTGAATGTCTCAAAGCACAATGAAATGCAGTGACTAATGTATGCACTCTGCAGTTCTTACACTTCTTAGCATATTAACCAGTTTATAATTGACTGGAATGTCAGCCATGGCTCGGTTGGTTGCACTCTCGCCTCTGAGTCAGAAGATTGTGGGCTCAAGACCCGCTCCAGAGACTTGAGCACAAAAATCTAGGCTGATGCTCCAGTGCAGTGCTGAGGGAGAACTGCATTGTCGGAGGTGCCGTCTTTTGGATGAAATGTTAAACTGCTCTCTCAAGTGGACATAAAAGATCCCATGGCGTTATTTCGAACAAGAGCAAAAAAAATGATCACGTTGCTGTTTGTGGGAGCTTGCTGTGCGCAAATTGGCTGCCGCGTTTCCTACATTACAACAGTGACTACACTTCAAAAGTACTTCATTGGCTTGTGAAAGGCGCTATATAAATGCAAGTCTTTCTTTACAAAAGAGGGTGGAAATGAAATTTTGCTCACCCCGCACCCCCGCCCCCCCCCGCCGCAGTCACGATCAGACTGGGAAAGAAAAAAAAGAAAGACTTGCATTTATATAGCGCCTTTCACGACCACCGGACGTCCCAAAGCGCTTTACAGCCAATAAAGTACTTTTTTGAAAGGTAGTCGCATTTGTAATGTAAGAAACGCAGCAGCCAATTTGCACACAGCAAACTCCCACAAACAGCAATGTGATAATGACCAGTTAATCTGTTTTGTTGAGGGATAAATATTGGCCAGGACACCAGGGACAACTCCCCTGCTCTTCTTCGAAATAGTGCCATGGGATTTGTTACATTCACCTGAGAGAACAGACGGAGCCTCAATTTAACATCTCATCCGAAAGACGGCACCTCCGACAGTGTAGCACTCCCTCAGCACCGCACTGGAGTGTCAGCCTACATTTTTGTGCTCCAGTCTCTGGAGTGGGACTCGAACCTACAACCTTCTGACTCAGATGCGAGAGTGCTGCCCACTGAGGCATGGCTGACACTCACAGGGATTTAACCACGGGAGGTTAATGAACTGAATTTGTGGAGCGATGTATATGAATTTCTACGGTTAAGGTTTTTGATTTACATCTGAATATTATAGAAACATAGAAGATAGGAGCAGGAGTAGGCCATTCGGCCCCTTGAGCCTGCTCCGCCATTCAGTGAGATCATGGCTGATCATCCAAATTCAGTACCCCGTTCCTGCCTTCTCTCCATATCCCTTGTAAGGTTCTCAAAATTCCCACATTCCCCCAAGGTTATTAATAAAAGGGACCCTGTATGGACAATTTAAAAAGGGTACCCAAAAAGATGGCATCCGCACCTCGTGACCAAAAGCCTGTAAGATTTTCTGCAGCACAAGCAGGCAGCTTTGGGAAATCGAAACTTAAAATGCATTTCTGTGAAAAGGACTTTGTGTTTGAAAAGCCAGACAGCTAGGCAAACACTGAATATGCATTACATCAGATCAAACCCAGTTAGGCCTAAGCATAAGGCCATTAGTTTGTCCGCATAAATAATCGGAAACAGCTCAAGGGAGCCACCAAGGCTGGACAGGCCGATTAAAATGCATTAATGACAATACAACCCGGACATCGGGCCATTAGGTGCGATAAACGGCCATCTAAAGCCAGTTAACTTAGATTGGTATAATCATTTAAAACAGCCCGCCAAAAGTTAAACAATGGACTGACCTGATTTGGCGCGCAGATAAGGAGTGGAAGAACAGGTATAACTGTAGGCCCATCAGTAGCAATCGCTCTCTTGGCTCTCTTGACTCTGACCTCTTGTTTGGTCTTGGGCTGCTGCTGCTCATACTCGTGCCCTGGCCTTGTGGCGGGTTCTCTTCTCGCTCCCCGCATTAATTTTGCAACCAAGGACATCCATACCAATCGCAGGAGGGGGAACGAGACCCGAGTCCAAAGTCATACAGGACACACGGGCCACGAAAAGGGGCAGACGAAATGAGACGAGACAAGGCGAGACGAAGAAAAAGGTAAAGACCCGACAAGAGCAGAGAAGGGCAGCAGAAGATGCATTGGTAAAGACCGAGTGCCTAGTTATAAGCTGGCGCTTGGGGAAGAAAGTATATGTATGGACAGTGAGAATAAGTTGGCAATTAAACACTGTGAATAAGCTGGCGTTAAACGCAGGTGTCCACGCCGCAACGAATATACCGGCGTTCAAAGAATGGGTAGAAAAATCTAAGCGGTGAAGACTGCCAACCGCCCCACAAATGCAACGTTACCGCCACCGACCGCCCGAGGGAGAAGAAGAAGAGAACCCATCATGACGAGACGACGATGGTAGATGAGGAGAGGGAAGGTGTGTCGCAGCAACAGCTCCAGCACCGCGCCCTGAGACCACGTGGCGACGGGGTACCCCAAAGGACAGGAGACCAAACCTCAAAACTCGCAACTGTTAAAGCAACAGGCTTTGGATTGGTGAGCATGAATTCCTGGCCCCTCATAGCTTAATCTAGTTAGGTATAGGGGGTGGGATAAGGATAAGGGGATTGTTAATGTAATTGTTTTTCCCTCGATGTGCCGTGTGTTCCCCATTCCCTGTATAAGTATAATTATTGTTTATGCCTGTATTTTCTACCAGTAATTCTCTTAAGACTGTGTTTTATTTTCTGTTTTAATAAAACCTTGGTTTTATTACACCAAACCACTTGTCTACTCGATTTTCTGTATCGCTGCCTGTACCTAAGTCCGGTGTCTAGAACCCAGAGGTGTGGGAGCGATTCGAACCGCTCACAGGCAGTCAGGGGCATAACTGACTGGGCGTACGTGCCACACGCCACCCCCTACACCCTTGATCACTTTAGCCTTAAGAAATATATCCAACTCCTTCTTGAATATATTTAATGAATTGGCCTCTACTGCCTTCTGTGGTAGAGAATTCCACAGGTTCACCACTCTCTGGGTGAAGAAATTCCTCCTCATCTCTGTCCTAAATGGCTTACCCCTTATCCTTAGACTGTGACCCCTGGTTCTGGACTCCCCGGCCATCGGGAACATCCTTTCTGCATTTAGTCTGTCTAGTCCTGTTAGAATTTTCTAAGTTTCAATGAAATCCCCTCTCATTCTTCTAAACTCCAGTGAATATAAGCCCAATCGACCCAATCTCTCCTCATACGTCATTCCTGCCATCCCAGGTATCAGCCTGGTGAATCTTCGCTGCACTCCCTCCATGGCAAGAACATCCTTCCTCAGATAAGGTGACCAAAACTGCACACAATACTCAAGATGTGGTCTCACCAAGGCCCTGTACAACTGCAGCAAGACATCCTTGTTCCTGTACTCAAACCCTCTCGCTACGAAGGCCAACATACCATTTGCCTTCTTAACCGCCTGCTGCACCTGCATGCTTACCTTCAGCGACTGGTGCACAAGGACACCCAGGTCTTGTTGCACTTCCCCTTCTCCCATCTATTGCCATTCAGATAATAATCTGCTTTCCTGTTTTTGACACCAAAGTGGATAACCTCGCATTTATCCACGTTATATTGCATCTGCCATGCTTCTGCCCGATCACCCAACCTGTCCAAATCATACTGGAGTTTCTCTGCATCCTCCTCACAGCACACACGCCCACCCAGCTTTGTGTCGTCTGCAAACTTGGAGATATTACATCTAGTTCCCTCGTCTAGATCATTAATATATATTGTGAATAGCTGGGGTCCAAGGACCGATCCCTGCTGTACCCCACTAGTCACTACCTGCCACTCGGAAAAAGAGCCGTTTATTCCAACTCTTTGCTTTCTGTCTGCCAACCAGTTCTCTATCCAAGTCAATACCTTGCCCCCAATCCCACGTGCCTTAACTTTACACGCTAATCTCTTATGCGGGACCTTATCGAAAGCCTTTTGAAAGTCCAAATACACCACATTCACAGGTTCTCCCTTATCTATTCTACCAGTTACATCCTCAAAAAATTCCAGTAGATTAGTCAAGCACGATTTACCTTTTGTAAATCCATGTTGACTTTGTCCGATCCTGTCACTGTTTTCCAAGTGCTCTGCTCTTACATCTTTTATAATGGACACTAGCATTTTCCCCACTACCGATGTCAGGCTCACCGGGATTTGGGGAGTGAAGTGCAGTTCACGTGGTATTTTGTTATGAAAATGTAAATAGTTTGTGTAAGCCCCTATTCCTTTTGTGATAATGCCTACATATTTTTATGCCCTAATGTGACTCTGAACCCTGGGTTTTAATGGTACAAATCACGTGTGCTGCACATCACTTTTTAGTAATTTTCAGATTGTGATGTTCTTTAATAGAAAATGTGTAGCTTTTAGAGTTAGTGGAATTTCTGATTTTGATTTTTTTCTTTTTTTTAATACACAAGCATTGATATAGCAGATTTGTCAGGTTGCAGACTGAGATACCAACTGCTCTATAGCTGTAGACCAGATCAGTATATATACATTAACATTTGAACCCATGTCTGAACTGCAACTGTCTCATAAGATTTTATTACAGTGGGTTTGTTTTCTTAGTCTTAAGTTGTGGATGACCTTAAATGTGGTTAACCTGAGGTTTACTAGTTCACAACACACATTTTAAAATACACTTAAATTCAGCGCGGGAGGAATGGTTAGAGCTGTGTCTCTTCATATGAAGACAGACTGGGGATCATATGGCATCTGTCTGTGTGCTGCTACACCAAATATATGTTGGTGTATACACATAGAGTGAAATGTTAATACTTTAGGGGGAAAATTAAAGAGATTCCTGATCTGAGATTTCCCCCATTGTGACAATCTGATCTGCAAGCTGAATCTTGTATCCAAACGCATACTGTTCTAAGTGTCACTTTCAGCCTCTTTATTCTAAAAACTGCTTAACTGTGCATTTAAAAAGTTTTATTGTGTTGCACCATCTTGATGATGATATACCTATCAATTCGTCCAATGAAAAGCGACGAGTTAAGAAAGTAACTATAGGTTTTTATTGACTAAATAACAGAGCCCACCCTCGTGGGTGATCGGATCCAAGAAGGAGGAATACCAGCCAGTCGACCACCTTTATACCCGGGCAGGTAGGCGGAGCCATGGGCGGAGTCGGCAGTGGTCAGCCCGGGTATAGCAGCGTGACAAGAGGCGACCTCGTACAGTGATACAACAATGTGAACAGTGATAACTATAGGGAAACGATCTAACAGTGATAACTATAGTGTAACGATAGTGAACGGTAAAAGTGGTTTACCACATTCACCCCTTGTTTAGATTTGAGTCCGGCGGGGTGAAGTGTACTACCAGTTCTGGTATGTCAGTCTGTCCGGAGGCCTCGTAAGCCTGTCTGATCGTCGCAGCGGCGGTGTTGCGTTCTCCGGTGTTAATGCTGGCATCTGCGAGGTAGGCGAAGGCTGTTGGGGTTCCAGCGTACCGTCTACCTGGGCTGGAATTGGGGGGGTGGTGGGGGGGGGTAGCGGTGGTGTCTCCGGAGTGCCCGAGGGTGCGAGGTCTCGTAAGGAGACTGTGTCCTCCCGCCCGTCTGGGTATGCCACGTAGGCGTACTGGGGGTTGGCGTGCAGGAGGTTCACCCTCTCGACCAGGGGGTCCGTTTTATGGGCCCTCATGTGCTTTCGCAGCAAGACAGGCCCCGGAGAGGTCAGCCAGGTTGGTAGCGTGGTTCCCGTAGTCGACTTCCTGGGGAAAACAAACATTCGTTCATGGGGGGTGGCGTTAATGGCAGTGCAAAGTAGTGACCGGGTGGAATGCAGCGCCGCCGGGAGGACCTCCTGCCAGCGAGAGGTTGGGAGGCCCTTAGACTTTAAGGCTAAGAGGACGGCCTTCCATACCGTCGCGTTCTCTCTTTCCACCTGGCCGTTCCCTCGGGGGTTGTAGCTGGTGGTCCTGCTAGTGGCGATGCCTCTCGCTAGTAGGAACTGACGGAGTTCCTCGCTCATGAAGGAGGCGCCCCGGTCACTATGTATATAGTTTGGGAACCCGAACAAGGCAAAGAGGTCGTTCAGGCATTTAACGACCGTGGTGCTGGTCATGTCTGGGCAGGGGAAGGCAAAGGGGAAACGGGAGTACTCATCAACAATGTTGAGGAAGTACACATTACGGTCAGAGGACGGGAGGGGCCCCTTAAAATCGATGCTCAAGCGCTCGAAGGGGCGGGTGGCCTTGATCAGGCTTGCTCTGTCCGGCCTAAAGAAGTGCGGTTTGCACTCGGCACAGGTCTGGCAGTTCCTGGTCATGGTCCTGACCTCCTCGATGGAGTAGGGCAGGTTGCGGGCCTTAATGAAGTGGTAAAGCCTGGTGACCCCGGGGTGGCAGAGGTCGTTGTGGAGGGTCTGAAGTCTATCAATTTGCGCGTTGGCGCATGTAATTCGCGATAGAGCGTCAGGGGGTTCGTTCAGCTTACCAGGCCGGTACAAGATATCATAATCGTAGGTGGATAGCTCGATTCTCCACCTCAAGATCTTGTCGTTCTTGATTTTACCCCTCAGCTTGTTATTAAACATAAAAGCGACCGAACGCTGGTCGGTGAGGAGGGTAAATCGCTTGCCTGCGAGGTAATGCCTCCAGCGGCGTACCGCCTCCACAATCGCCTGGGCCTCCTTCTCGACCAAAGAGTGTCGGATCTCAGGGCCCTGTAGGGTCCTTGAGAAGAAGGCCACCGGTCTCCCCTCCTGGTTGAGGGTAGCGGCTAGGGCGAAGTCGGATGCATCGCTCTCCACTTGGAAGGGGATGGACTCATCCACTGCGTGCATAGTGGCCTTAGCAATGTCTCCCCTGATGAGGGAGAAGGCCGCGCGCGCTTCTTCCGTAAGGGGGAAGGAGGTGGACTTCATGAGGGGTCTGGCTTTGTCCGCATAATTCGGCACCCATTGGGCATAGTAGGCGAAGAGCCCCAGGGTTCTCTTCAGCGCCTTTGGACAGTGGGGAAGGGGTAGCTCCATGAGGGGACGCATTCTTTCGGGATCGGGGCCGATGATTCCGTTCTCTACTACGCAGCCGAGGATGGCAAGGCGCGAGGTGTTAAACACACATTTCTCCTTATTGTAGGTGAGGTTCAGCCGTTGGGCCGTACGGAGGAATCTTTCCAGATTAGCGTCATGGTCTTGCCGGTCGCGGCCGCAGATGGTGACGTTATCTAGATAGGGGAACGTGGCTTGCAGCCCGTTCTGGTCAACCATCCGGTCCATCTCCCTTTGGAAGACCGAAACCCCGTTGGTGACGCCGAAGGGGACCCTAAGGAAGTGGTAGAGGCGGCCATTCGCCTCGAAGGCGGTATACTGGCGGTCCTCGGGGCGGATAGGGAGTTGGTGGTAGGCCGACTTAAGGTCGATGGTAGAGAATACCCGGTATTGAGCAATCTGATTGACCATATCAGATATGCGGGGAAGGGGGTATGCGTCCAGCTGGGTGTACCGGTTTATGGTTTGGCTGTAGTCGATGACCAGGCGGTTTTTATTGCCGGTCTTAACGACTACAACCTGGGCACGCCAGGGGCTGCTGCTCCCCTCGATGATGCCCTCCTTCAGGAGACGCTGCACCTCAGAGCTAATGAAAGCTCTGTCCCCGGCGCTGTACCGCCTGCTCTTGGTAGCGACGGGTTTGCAGTCGGGGGTGAGGTTAGCGAACAGGGAAGGTGGCGGGACCTTGAGGGTGGATAGGCCGCAGGTGTTACGCGGTGGGCGATTTAAAGGCTGCTGGTTGTCGACTGTGAGCGGGGGGAGGGGTCCACCGTATGCTAGAGTGACGCTTTGGAGGTGGGATTGAAAATCCAGCCCTAGTAGGACGGCAGCGCATAGCTGGGGCAGGACGAGGAGTTTAAAGTTTTTATACTCCGTGCCCTTAACCGACAGGGTCACAACACAGTAGCCGCTGATGTCTGTGGCGTGGGACCTTGATGCCATCGAGATCCGGTTGCGCGTTGGCTGGACAGTGAGGGAGTAGTGGCTCACCGTGTCTGGATGTATGAAGCTCTCCGTGCTTCCGCTGTCGAACAGGCAGGTCGTGGCGTGGCCGTCTACTTTGATGTCCATCATTGACTTGGACAGCTGATGCGGGCGAGCTTGGTCTAGTGTGACGGAGGCTAGTGTGTGGCTGAGCGGGTCGCTGTAGTCTGTAGGTGAAGCGGCCGTCAGGTCTGGAGGTAAGGTGGCGGTCGAGCGTGGTGGGTAAAGTGGAGGCGCCCACGAGGTGGGGCAAAATGGCGGAGAAGATGGCTGCCCCCACAACCCACATGAGGCACTGCTGGCGTCGGTTGCCTGGATCAAAGATGGCCGCCCCCGTTGCTCATCTGTGGCCTTGATAAAAGATGGCCGCCCCCACAGTTCGCATGAGGCACTGCTGGCCTCTGCTGCTCTCCCTCTGCAGGCCTTCGCGAAGTGGCCTTTCTTCAGGCAGCTGGAGCACGTCGCGTTTTTGGCTGGGCAGCGCGACCTCGGGTGTTTCGCCTGCCCACAGAAGAAGCAGCCGGCGGCCCGGTCGCGGGGGTCCGAAGTCGCAGCTGGTACCGGGGGTGGCGGTCCCGATCGGGTCCGGGACGCCGACGCTGAGGTAGGTCCCGGGGGCGGCGCTACGAGGGGTATTGCGGTCGGGGTCGGGCCCGAGTCCCAGAGTCGCGAGCTGTACCTGGAATACACCTCGAGGTCCCGCTGGGTCACTTCTAGGGAGTAGGCCAAGGCTGCAGCTGTGTTCAGGTCGAGGTCCTTTGATTCCAGCAGTCTCTGCCGTGAGTCGTCGGACCGAACGCCTTTCACGAAGGCATCGCGGATGTTATCTTCAGTGTTTTCTGCAGCCGATACTGCTTTAAAGTCACAGTCCCTGCCGAGTGTTCGTAGCGCCCGTAAAAATTCAGCTACAGACTCTCCTGGCTGTTGCGGGCGGGATCTTAGGAGGTGTCTGGCATACATGGAATTTACCGGGCTCCGGTACTGCTGTTTCAGTAGGTTGATAGCGGCCTCGTAAGTAGTAATGTCCTGGATGAGTGCGTATACTTTAGGGCTCGCTTGGGCGGTCAGAACTCTTAGTTTGGATCTCTGAGGGACGCCGGATTCTTCCAGGTAGGATTCGAAGCAGCACAGCCAGTGTTTGAAGTCGAGGGCTGCGTTTGTTGCTTGTGGGTTTAGATCCAGGTACGGTGGTTTGAGGGCTCGCAGCCAAGCCGGCTGCTGTGGCTGTTGTAGCTGGGCGTCTGGCTGGTCGTTTGGCTGCTCCGTTGACTGGTTGTTTGGCTGCTCAAGTGACGACATTTTAAAATTTAGTCAATAAAATTGATATACCTATCAATTCGTCCAATGAAAAGCGACGAGTTAAGAAAGTAACTATAGGTTTTTATTGACTAAATAACAGAGCCCACCCTCGTGGGTGATCGGATCCAAGAAGGAGGAATACCAGCCAGTCGACCACCTTTATACCCGGGCAGGTAGGCGGAGCCATGGGCGGAGTCGGCAGTGGTCAGCCCGGGTATAGCAGCGTGACAAGAGGCGACCTCGTACAGTGATACAACAATGTGAACAGTGATAACTATAGGGAAACGATCTAACAGTGATAACTATAGTGTAACGATAGTGAACGGTAAAAGTGGTTTACCACAGATGACACGCCTTGGCGCACCATCTTGCCGTCCGGCGGAAGCGGCGGTCACCAATGGAGGGCTCTCTACGCGGGAGTCCTCCCCTTATCTATTGGGGACTTGGCTTGGAGGGTGTTGCACGGAGCAGACCCGTGCAATAAAGTTTTAAGTAGGTTCACGGACTCCCAGGCTGCCTGCATTTTCTGCGGCCTGGAGGAGTCCGTGTGCAATGTATATATGGAGTGTGAGAGGTTGAAGGGGCTGCTCCTAGATTTTTGGCTGCACTTCAGTCCCACGCTCCTGATCTTTGGTCACCTGGTGCGGAGGGGAGCGAGCGGGTCAGGGGGACCTCCTCGTGGGACTGCTCCTGGGCCTGGCCAAAGTGGCCATCAACTGGTCCAGGCAGCGGGCAGTCGAGGGGGTCATTCGGCGCGACTGTCTGTCTCTCTTCCGGGGCCATGTTTGCGCCTGGTTGACCCTGGAGATGGAGCACGCGGTGTCCGCCGGCATGCTCGAGGCCTTCTGCAACCGGTGGGCACCGCAGGGTCTGGAGTGCATCATCACCCCGGCCAACCAAATTTCAATTTAATTTGTTAAGTTTCATTTAATGTTTTATTAGTTACAGTCTATTTGTTTATGGGTTGCTCAAAAAGAGTACACCATCTTGATAATAGCCTGGAATTTGCAGAAACCCCTTTATGTCTGTACATTTTCTCTTTTTACTAGTAAATGCACTAAACTTTCTGGGAAAGCCAAGAATACTGTATTTAGTACTTCAGTGGTGTTCAGAAATTTCAAAAATGAAAACTGATCATTAAAACATGGGGTTAAAGCAATCAAAATTTAAAGCCATTATTAATCTGTCCCCATCAGGTTTTTGACTTGGCAAAAGAAGGTAACCCTACATAAATGAGGGACGTGGATTGGCTAAAGAAATTAACAAAAACCTCCATAACCCGGTGACCACCATACCGCCAACCTCGGATTGCCAACCCTCCAGGATTGCCCTGGAGGCCCAACCAAGTATTTACTTCATGCAAATTTACAGGAAGATCGCAAAAACACCTTATTGGTTGGAACAGATTGGCAACCACGGTGATTGCAACTCGCCGGCCAATTTGGCGTGGGTGAAACTTTGATTGTGTTATTTTAAACGGAGTGGCTGCCGCCAACGCACAACGCTTCTACCCAGTTTCTGTGCCAGCCGTGGCTAAGTGGGTAGCACCCTCGCCTCTGAGTCATGAAGGTTGTGGGTTCGAGTCCCACTCCAGGGACTTGAGCACAAAAATCTAGGCTGACATTCCCAGTGCAGTGCTGAGGGAGCGCCGCACTGTCGGAGGTGCCGTCTTTCGGATGAGACATTAAAGCGAGGCCCCGTCTGCTCTCTCAGGTGGACGTAAACGATCCCACGGCACTATTTTGAAGAAGAGCAGGGGGAGTTATCCCCGGTGTCCTGGGCCAATATTTATCCCTCAACCAACATAAAAAAAAAATTATCTGGTCATCAGCGCATTGCTGTTTGTGGGAGCTTACTGTGCGCAAATTGGCTGGCGCGTTTCCCACATTACAACAGTGACTACACTTCAAAAAGTACTTCATTGGCTGTAAAGCGCTTTGAGACGTCCGGTGGTCGTGAAAGGCGCTGGTTGGTTGGTTGGTTGGCTGCCTGCAGTCGCGTCCTAAATTTAAATTGTACAATGCTTATATATATATTTTTAAAATCTGGCAAAGGCTGGGGAATGTAGTTTAGATTAAAGTGCAAGGCTTTAATGCATGGCCCTTTAAATGTCTGGAGCTTCCTGTCCTTTGCACACCAAGATGGTGGAGGAGAATTTTTTTTATTTATATATTTTGCCGCCAAATTTTAACGATTCCACTTGGGCCGGGTGTGGAGGGAAAAAAACACAATTAAAAAAAATTAATCTCCATGAGAGCCGAAAATAAACCAGGCCGCTGGCGAGCTGACGGAGCCTTTAATTGTCAAGCGCGCCTGGCGAATCTGCCGCTACCAAATGTCTGCGAGTTGGTCCGCCGGAAAAGACAAATTTCAATAATCAGCATTAAAAAAAAACAATAACGCCCCCGGGGGGAGTGAGTCGGCTCGTCCTTCAGTCTCTCTTGCCCCCAGAAAGAAAGAAAGAGAGAACGACAGAGACACAGGCGTAACGAATCTGCCGATCCGAGTTTGGGGTGGTGTTTTTTTTATTTCCTCCCATCGACGGACGGCGGGGGGAGAGGCGCAACCGAACGTGCTGTGACCGAGCGCGATTGGGGGGAGGCGGGGCTTGGCTATGACAGGCAGGTGGGACCGACCAATCGGCGGGCCGGTTATTTTTCAAACCGACCAATGGGAAGGCGGCCGAGGCTGGGCCGTCCAATCAGCGTGGGGTGTGGGCGGTGTCGGAGCAGGCTAGGTTGCGGGGTGCGCGCGGGGTGTGTGTTTTTTTCGCTCTTTTATCTCCAGTTGCCCATTTTCCCCATTACCACCGAGGGGGGGAAATTCAGTCAAATTTTTATCTTCTAATTTTTTTTGAAAAAAAAACCAACCCTTCGGGGACCCGCGGCTTTTTTTTTTACAACCCTCCTCCCCAAAAAAACCCCGCGGCGGATTATTTCCCCCCCTAAAATTATATGGTTTAAAAAAAAGAAAAAGGGGGTTGTGTGTGTTTTTTTTCTCTCGCAATTGGCCGTTTGCGTACGCTGAAGCCTGAGGCCTGCGACATTTTTATTTTTTTTTGGAGGGGGGCTGATTTTTTTTTAACGAGGTTTTGGGGGGGGGGGGTGGGTGGTGAAAGAGAGCGAGAGAGAGACCGAGAGAGAGAAAACATCTCTCAAAAAATCTCTGGTTTTAATTCTTGGAAAACCCTTTTCGTTCCCGCCGAAGAGATGTCGAGACCTGTCAGGTTCGTATGTAGTGCATTTAAATTAATGTCTGCTCGCTGGAGAGGCATTGCGATTATTTTTAATCTCTCTCACGCAGGTATTGTTTTCTTAAAGCGGGACTGCGTTTCCAAAAAAACAAAATGCCAATGCTTCCTCCCCCACCCCCCTCAATCTCTTTTTTTTGTGTGTGGTGTGTTGCAGCAATCTCCCTAAATGCGTTTTTTTTTTGCAGTTTAAGGCAACAATATAGAGACACGATTGCAACCTTCATTTTCATCCCTGGATTAAAACCCCAAAGTGCGTCTCCCACCGTCTCAAACCCCCTAATGTTTTAATTAATGGAAATGTGAATGGCATTTGTACAGTTGCTGAAGTGCCATGTCCTGTATTCAGTTTGCACCGAACTGTGCAAGCTCCTGACATTTGGCTTGTCCTGGAATTACAAATTTTATGAATTTTTCCTTTTTTTTTGGTGTTGGTGGGGGGAGAGTCTAATTGTACTGTTTGCAAGCGTTTGTGCTTTTAGTTGACCAGAGCAGCCAAAGATCTAATTACAATTGTTTGAATTTAATCGTTTATGTTCATTAAGGGAATTGATACCATGATCACACTTTCCATGTTTTGATGTGAACCTTTTGGTGTATGCAGAGTGTAATTACGTACGCATATCAGTACGTATTTTAAATAAAATTGGTGGGATTCTTTTTAATTCAATAAGTGGGAGTATTATTCCTTGTATGATATTTATTGAGCAAAGTCAGTATCTGCGTCTCCATTTTGAACTGTGTCCTGTAAAAGACATGTGGTTTCTGGGAAGTTGGAGGGACAAGTGGGCTCATGCTGTGACTGCATTCCACATACTGTTGTTCTCAATCCCTTGTGAAGTAAATAGGAAACTTAAGTCTTTAAAGTCAAGTGATGGCACTCACTAGTACACTTAACAAGGTTCCTGAGGAAATGCAATCATGGCAGACTTTTGTTTAAATGAAAGCAAATTAAATTTGTAACTGTAGTCTCTTTGGGGTTTGAGCTCTATGTCTGATTGGAAATGAGCAGAGTGTGGGGGGAGTGAGGATAGGATGTACAGCCCTAGATCCAGGTGCATTTCGTTTCAAGATGGTGGATCCAGAATACAGACAAGAAACATAACTTTTTTTCCCTCTCAAAATGAGCTATCAAATGTTACTTTAAATCTGGCAGTGACAGTTTAATTTTTGGCAGGATAATCTTTTTAGGTCATATTTTTGGGCATTTCAAGTGACTAGAATTGTTCTAGAATAATTCAGCATGCAAATAGAAGATTTTGAGTTTAAACTGCCACCAGTTTCCTTTTTATGTTTACTCTTGGTTTTTCTCATCCCCAATACCAGTCTTTTCCCCCACCTCCCCACAATCCAAGACGGGCACTTGACCTGTTCCTGTGCAAATATTATTGCACAACAAAGCTAGGATGTATGAGAGTACCAGAACTGGATCTTTGCAAAAATCTAAAGTTATTGTTAGTTTTTATTGAAGTGGTGGAAGTTTGTGCAGTTATTAATGTTTCCAAAATGTGCCTTTAATCTTAAAATGTCATCCCAATTCTAGGCATTTTGGTAGTAAGTGGACTTGCAGTAACTAATATTTTCCATTATTTTTTTCAGGAATAGGAAGGTCATTGACTACTCACAGTTTGAAGATTCTGATGGTATGTACTATGCATGAAATCAGGTAATTTTAAGTAGCTTGTCTTGTGAATTTAAATACAGAATCATCCCTAATTTCTTGAAGGCGCTAATTCATATTGTAGTATGTTTTCATGGCACCATCCACTCAACAACAACTTGCATTTATATAACGCCTTTAGCATGGTAAAACGTCCCAAGGAGCTTCATGGAAACGTTATCAAATAAAGTTTGACACCGAACCACATAAGGAGATATTGGGACAGGTGGTCAAAGAGGTAGGTTTTAAGGAGTGTCTTAATGGCGGAGAGAGAGTGGTAGAGAGGTGGAGAGGTTTAGGGAGGGAATTGCAGAGCTTAGGGCCTTGGCTGCTGAAGGCACAGCCGCCAGTGGTGGAGCATTTACAATCGGGGATGCGCAAGAGGCCAGAATTGGAGGAGCGGAGGGTTGGCGGTAATGTTCCCTGTAATTCTTTTGGGGGGCGGCGGGCACACGGCCCATTCAAAATACCACACATGCACAGTTTTTCTATGTAAAAGCCGGCTGGAGCGCCGAGCAGCTTAAGGGGAACATTGGTTGTAGGGCTGGAGGAGGTTACAGAATAGATCGGGGCTAGGCCATGGGGGGATTTGAAAACAAGGATGAAAATTTTAAAATCGAGGAGTACCCGGACCAGGAGCTAATGTAGGTCAGCGGGGTGATGGGTGAACGGGACTTGGTGCGAGTTAGGACACAGGGCAGCGAGCACCGGGGTGATGGGCGAACGGGACTTGGTGCGAGTTAGGACACGGGGCAGCGAGCACCGGGGTGATGGGTGAACGGGACTCGGTACGAGTTAGGACACAGGGCAGTGAGCACAGGGGTGATGGGTGAACGGGACTTGGTGCGAGTTAGGACACGGGGCAGTGAGCACAGGGGGTGATGGGTGAACGGGACTCGGTACGAGTTAGGACACGGGGCAGTGAGCACAGGGGTGATGGGTGAACGGGACTTGGTGCGAGTTAGGACACGGGGCAGTGAGCACAGGGGGTGATGGGTGAACGGGACTCGGTGCGAGTTAGGACACGGGGCAGTGAGCGCAGGGGGCGATGGGTGAATGGGACTTGGTGCGAGTTAGGACACGGGGCAGTGAGCACAGGGGGTGATGGGTGAACGGGACTCGGTGCGAGTTAGGACACGGGGCAGTGAGCGCAGGGGGCGATGGGTGAATGGGACTTGGTGCGAGTTAGGACACGGGGCAGTGAGCACAGGGGGTGATGGGTGAACGGGACTTGGTGCGAGTTAGGACACGGGGCAGTGAGCACAGGGGGTGATGGGTGAACGGGACTCGGTGCGAGTTAGGACACGGGGCAGGGGGCGATGGGTGAATGGGACTTGGTGCGAGTTAGGACACGGGGCAGTGAGCACAGGGGGCGATGGGTGAACGGGACTTGGTGCGAGTTAGGACACGGGGCAGTGAGCGCAGGGGGCGATGGGTGAACGGGACTTGGTGCGAGTTAGGACACGGGCAGCAGAGTTTTGGATGAGCTCAAATTTATGGAGGGTGGAAGATGGGAAGCTGGCCAAGAGAGCATTGGTATAGTCAAGTCGAGAGGTAACAAAGGCATGGATGTGGGTTTCAGCACCTGGTGAGTGGAGGCAGGGGTGGAGACTGGCAATGTTATGGAGGTCGAAGTAGGCAGACTTGGTGATGGAGCAGATACAGGAAACTTTGTGCTATCCGGCACCGACGGGACCGAGCTGTTGCCGTCCCATCAAAACTGCCGGACAAACCAGCGCTAATGTTGAAACATACGGAGATTTGGAGCTCCGTATCTGGCAACAAACCCTGTTGCTTAGCAACAGCTTCTAAACAGTCGGCCGTACCTTGCAAGCGTCTCTAGCTTAGCAACAGCTTCAGCGAGACCTTGCAGAGCCTGACTGGTTGGGAAAAAAAAGCAACGAAAAGAAAAAAAAACTAACGAAACGGCTCCTGCTTTTTGCCGGTGGCTCGAGCATTCCGGACAGTTAACCTCCGGACAAACCAAAGTTTCCTGTATGTGGTCGGACACTCATCTCTGGATCAAATACGACACCAGCACTGGATGCAGGGCAAGCAGTGTGACAAATCATACAGTGTACATGTCGAGAGAGGCGGTGGTGAGGTAGAGCTGTGTCTCGCCGGTGTACACGTGGAACCTGACGTGTTTTTGGATGATGTCGTCGAGGGGTAGCATGTAGATGAGAAATAGAATAGTGCCGAGGATAGACCCTTGGATGACCCCAGAAGTAACGATGCAGGAGCGGGAAGAGAAGCCATTGCAGGTAATTATCTGGCTACGAATGGATAGATGAGGATGGAATCCGACAAGGGCAGTCCCACGCAGCAGGACGACGGAGGAGAGCCGTTGGAGGAGGATGGTGTGGTCAACTGTGTCAACGGCCACAGACTGGTCGAGAAGGATGAGGAGGGATATTCTAACTCTGTCACAGTCACATAGGATGTCATTTGTGGCATTGATGAGGTTGATTCAGTACTGTGGCAGCGTTGGAAACCAGATTTGAAGGATTCAAACATGGAGTTGCGGGAAAGATGGGCTTGAATTTGGGAGGCGACAACATGTTCAAGGACTTTGGTAGGGGAAAAGAGCTTGAAGATGGGGCGGTAGCTTGCAATGACAAAAGGGCCAAGGGTGGGTTTTTTGAGGAGAGGGGTGATGATGGCATATTTGGAGGGGAGGGAGACAGTTCCCGAGGAGAGGGAACCGGTAACAATATCCGCTAACATGGGGACTGGGAAGGAAAGTTTGGGTGGTCAGCAGTATGGTGGGAATCGGGTCTCATGGACATGATGAACTCGATGGCGAGTGTCGCAGCCAAGCACAGTCCTGTTTTTATTTGCCGTCTACATACGTACTTACAGCAGGATTCTTTTTGGTTTTTTTATTCTTTCCCTCTCTCTGCCCTCCCCAGCTCAATGTCACAGGCAAATACATGGTACTCTTACTGCCACTCCCCCCTGCGGCAAATAACTGTAGCTACAGGGAGTAGAACCTGAGAGCATCTTGGTTTGCATGGCATAATTTTACACTAGACAGTGAACGTACAAACTGCCCTCACTGGAGCTTTTAGATTTTTTTTTTAAAGAAGAACTTTAACTGAGATTGCCCACAGGAAGTTGAGGGTCAAAGATCCAAATATGCACAATGTTAAATTGATCTTGAAGCTGATCTTATAGTAATTGAGTAATTTCCATAGGTTTTAAAAGCAAATATATGGCCACAGTTTTTTGTGATGTGGCAAGAAGTTAGTTTATCTTGTTGACTTGTTCATTGGTGTCTCTCTCACACTCTCTCTCTCTCTCTCTCTCTCTCTCTCACACACACACACCGTGACAAATTCTGGAAGAGCAGACTGAAGTTCTGCAGTGTACAACTCCCATGTGGACCATTGTAAACATCATTTTATTTGTAAATTTATATAATGCCTTTCATATCCTCTCGACACCCCAAAGTACTTGGCGTAATCACTGTTGTAATGTAGTAAAACCTGGTAGCCAATTTGCATACAGCAAGGTCCCACAAACAGCAATGAGGTAAATGACCGGGTAATCTATTTTTAGTGTTGCTTGAGGAATCAATGTTGGCCAAGATATCAGAAGAACTCCCCTGCTCTTCTCTGAACAGTGGCATGGGTTTTTATTTACTTAAACTGCCTGTTCGGGTGTTAATGTTTTATCTGAAAAATAGCACCTGTGACAATGCAGCACTCCCTCACTACTGCACTGAAGTGTCAGACTAGGTTATGACCTTAACCCACAACCTACTTAGAGGTGAGAGTACTACTATGGATCCCTGTAATATCCACCTACGTACTGATGTAAAAACAATTGAATATTCTGTTGGCCAGTAGTAATCAGATGACCGTGCTTATTTTTTTGGCAGTCTTCTTAGCCAATAGCAATCGTGATTGTTCCAATGTCTCTTTGTAAAGCAATCTCTGCCTTTATTATAGTTATGTGAGTGTTCTGTTTGACTGGGTTTTCCATCAATGGGAGTAAAGCAGGCTAAGTAGAATGAAGATTAATGACAAACCTGCTTTCAAAATGGCACTGGCAAAACAGTATCTGTATAGGATATTGCCAACGCTGTTTGTCATTTCTTCAATGAATCTAATATTTTACTAGCTGAGCTCTTAGATTGTGCATTTATATAAAATGAATTGTAGTGCTGATCTATCTTTCTCTTTTTGGGGTTGTGAATATGCTTTTATTTTAAAGACTTCTGTTCAGAGCAAACATATGCATGCTTATTTTGATCTTTATTACTATCCAGCTCGATTGGTCTGTATGCATCTAAAGTTCTTCTGGTTAAGTTTTTTTCATTTGGTGTGAGTATTTTGAGTTAGAGGACTGATTCAAGGCAGTAATGCATCTTGGGACTTGGATGGGTTTTCACATCTGAACTGTTTTTGTTATCTTGTATTCAGTGTTCCCTCGTGCGGCTTTGCAGTAACGGGAATGGCCCCGCGCAGGCCACTCACCGGCTTTTGCACTGTAAATACCACTCATGCGCAGAAATTTAAAGGGACCGCGCATTAAAAGAAACGGGCCGCACGGAACAAAGCACAGCTCACGGGAAACATTGCTTGTATTGCGTATTGATTTCTAATTTGAAGTGCACTGGTGACTCAGTACAGTACAGTAGTAGATAATGGCCCAGATTTTGCGGTCAGCGGCCGAGGCACGGCACTCGACGTTCGTTAGCTTGCAGCTGCCCACAGACTTTTTGCGGGCTTTTGAGTGGCAATTTACGGTTATTAGAGCTCCTTTCCAGCGGTTTGCCCTCTACAGGGGATCTGTGTTGTGTGCGAGCAGGGAAAGCAACAACATGTCTCTTCAACCAATCAGATTGAAGAATTCTCACTGAGACACACAGAATCTATATTGGAATATTGAATTCAATGTAAAATCATGCACTGAAGGTGATACTGAGAGGGAAAGAAAGATGGGATTAAGAGAAAGATAAGAAACAAAGAAAAAGTTTTAAAAAAATCTCCAACAATAATTTAAATTTTGAAGGAGTGAGACTCCACGGGGGCAGAGGTTATTTGGCAGTAATGAAAACTTATCACGGCGTTAAAAAAACAAAATTAGAGGGAACATTGGTGGGTAGAATCTTTCAGCGAGGTTCTAGTGTAGCTAAGCTTGTGGAGGAGCAGGGCAAATAAGAACATAAGAAATAGGAGCAGGAGTAGGCCAATCGGCCCCTCGAGCCTGCTCCACCATTCAATAAGATCATGGCTGATCTGATCCTAACCTCAAATCTTCTATCACTGTGCATCCACCCGAACCCATGTGATCTCCCGGGAGAGGCGAAAAACCAGATAAAGACCCAATGGCCAATTTGGGAGAAAAAAATCTGGGAAATTCCTCTCCGACCCATCTAGGCGATTGAAATTCTTCCAGGAGATCACTCTGTCCCTATATTTTCTACAGTACTTACCTTCTGTAAAGGCGATCTCCACCCCAGCCAGGAACAGGAATAAAACCATCTCCTGAAATCTAACAGAATTAGAACATAGGAGCAGAACCAGGCTACACGGCCCCTGGGCCCACTCCGCTACCCACAGGGCCATGACCATTCCGAACCTAGACTCGTGTCCAATTTCCTGCCCGCTCCCCGTAACCCTTAATTCCCTTTACTTCTAGGATACTATCTATTTCTGTTTCAAATTTATTTAATGATGTAGCTTCCACAGCTTTCTGGGGCAGCAAATTCCACAAACCTACCACCCTCTGAGTGAAGAAGTTTTTCCTAATCTCAGTTTTGAAAGAGCAGCCCCTTATTTTAAGATTATGCCCCCTAGTTCTAGTTTCACCCATCATTGGGAACATCCTCACCGCATCCACCCGATCAAGCCCCTTCACAATCTTATATGTTTCAATAAGATCGCCTCTCATTCTTCTGAACTCCAATGAGTAGAGTCCCAATCTACTCAACCTCTCCTCATATGACCACCCCCTCATCCCCGGGATTAACCGAGTGAACCTTCTTTGTACTGACTCGAGAGCAAGTATGTCTTTTAAGTCTGGACACCAAAACTGTATGCAGTATTCCAGGTGCGGCCTCACCAATACCTTTGTACAACTGCAGCAATACCTCCCTGTTTTGATATTCCATCCCCCTAGCAATAAAAGCCAACATTCCATTGGCCTTCTTGATCACTTGCTGCACCTGCATACTAACGTTTTGAGTTTCGTGCACCAGGACCCCCAAATCCCTTTGTACTACAATACTTTCCAGTTTCTTGCCATTAAGATAATAACTTGCTCTACGATTTTTCCTGCCAAAGTGCATAACCTCACACTTTCCAGTATTGTATTCCATCTGCCAAATCTCTGCCCACTTACTTAGCCTGTCTATGTCCCTTTGCAGGTTTTTTATGTCCTCCTCACTCACTACTTTCCGTCCCATCTTTGTATCATCTGCAAACTTTGATATGTTACACTCGGTCCCCTCCTCCAAATCGTTAATATAGATTGTAAAGAGTTAGGGACCCAGCACTGACCCCTGCGGAACACCACTAGTTACTGGTTGCCAATCTGAGAACGAACAATTTATCCCAACTCTCTGCTTTCTGTTAGAGAGCCAATCCTCCACCCACGCCAGAATATTACCCCCAATCCCGTGATTTTTTATCTTGAGCAATAATCTTTTGTGTGGCACCTTGTCAAATGCCTTTTGGAAGTCTAAATACACTACGTCCACTGGTTCCCCTTTATCCACCCTGTATGTTACTTCCTCAAAAAACTCCAGCAAATTTGTCAAACATGACTTCCCCTTCATGAAACCATGCTGAGTTTGTCCTATTAAATTATGTTTATCCAAATGTCCTGTTATTGTCTCCTTAATAATGGACTCTAACATTTTACCAACCACAGATGTTAGGCTAACAGGTCTATAGTTTCCAGCCTTCTGCCTACTACCCTTTTTAAATAAGGGTGTTACATTAGCAGTTTTCCAATCTGCCGGGACCTGTGCTGAGTCCAGTGAGTTTTGGAAAATTATTACCAATGCATCCACAATCCCCACCGCTACTTCCCTCAAGACACTAGGATGCAAGCCATCAGGTCCAGGGGATTTATCCGCCTTGAGTCCCATTATTTTACCAAGTACCACTTCCTTAGTGATTTTAATCGTATTTAGTTCCTCCCCCCCCCCCGCCTAGAGCCCCCTGTTTGTCCAGTGTTGGGATATTCTTAGTGTCCTCTACTGTAAAGACTGATACAAAATAATTGTTCAGTGTTTTTGCCATCTCCATGTTTCCCACCATTAATTTCCCGGTCTCATCCTCTAAGGGACCAACATTTACTTTAGCCACCTTTTTTTCTTTTTATATAACTATAGAAACTTTTACTGTCTGTTTTTATATTTTTTGCTAATTTACTTTCATTATCTTCCCTTAATCAATCTTTTAGTTATTTTTTGCTGTCTTTTAAAGACTTCCCAATCTTCCATCCTCCCACTAGATTTGGCTACCTTATATGCCCTTGTTTTTAGTCGGATACTATCCTTAATTACTTTACTTAGCCACGGATGGCTATCTTTTCTTTTACACCCTTTTTTCCTCAGTGGAATATATATTTTTTGGAAGTTGTAAAATAACTCCTTAAATGTACACCACTGATCATGTACCGTCTTACCCTTTAATCTATTTTCCCAGTCCACTCTAATCAATTCCGCTCTCATACCTTCATAGTCTCCTTTATTCAATCTCAGCACGCTTGTTTGAGATCCAACCTTCTCACCCTCTAATTGAATATGGAACTCAACCATGTTATGGTCACTCATTCCAAGGGGATCCTTTACTAGGACATTTTTAATTAATCCTGTCTCATTACACAGGACCAAATCTAAGGTTGCTTGCCCCCTGGTCGGTTCAGTTACATACTGCTCAAGAAACCCATCCCTAATACACTCAATGAACTCATCCTCAAGGCTGCTCTGCCCAATTTGATTTGTCCAGTTAATATGATAATTAAAATCCCCCATAATTATAGCTGTTCCCTTATTACAAGCCTCAACTATTTCCTGATTAATACTCCGTCCAACAGAGTTGCAACTGTTCGGAGGCCTATAGACTACACCCACTAGTGTTTTTTCCCCTTATTATTCCTTATCTCCACCCAAACTGTTTCACTATCCTGCTCCTTTGACCCAATATCATTTCTCTGTATTATAGTGATTCCTCCCTTTATTAACATAGCCACCCCACCTCCTCTCCCTTCCTGCCTGTCCTTCCTGATTGTTAAATAACCTGGTATGTTTAATTCCCAGTCATGGTCACCCTGCAGCCATGTTTCTGTAATGGCCACAAGATCATACCCATATGTCGTTATTTGTGCCGTTAACTCATTCATTTTGTTACGAATGCTACGTGCATTCAGATAAAGAACTTTCAAATATGTTTTGTAACACTTAGTTCCTGTTTTTTCCCTTTTTAGTACTTTACTTTTTGCTCCATACCTTCTGTCCCTTCCTGACATTCTGTTTTTTAATTCCCCCACTGCTACCTAAGTCTATGACCTTCTCTGTTGTTATTTCTATTATTTGCTCTCTAGAAACCTCCCCCCCACTAATTAGTTTAAAGCCCTCTCTACAGCCCTAGTTATATGATTCGCCAGGACTCTAGTCCCAGCACTGGCCAAGTGGAGTCCGTCCCAACGGAACAGCTCCCTCCTGTCCCAGTATTGGTGCCAGTGTCCCAAGAAGCAAAACCCATTTCTCCCACACCAGTCTTTGAGCCACGCATTTAACTCTTTAATTTTATTTATCCTAGCCATATTCGCTCGTGGCTCAGGTAATAACCCAGAGATTATTACCCTTGAGGTTCTGTTTTTTAATTTGACCCCTAGCTGCTCATACTCCTTTAACAGAACCGTCTTCCTTCTCCTATCTATGTCGTTTGTACCAACATGGACCACGACAACTGGATCCTCCCCCTCCCACTCCAAGTTTCTTTCCAGCCCAGAAGAGATGTCCTTAACCCTGGCACCGGGCAGGCAACATAGGTTTCGGGACTCCCGCTCTTGACTGCAGAGAACCCTATCTATCCCCCTAATGATACTATCCCCTACCACTACAACATTTCTTTTTACTCCCTCCACTTGAATGGCCCCCTGTACCACGGTGCTGTGGCCAGGTTGCTCATCCTCCCTGCAGTCCCCGCTCCCGCCCTCACAGGGAGTAAGAACCTCGATCCTGCTGGACAAGAACAAGGGCTGCGTCTCCTTCAACACTACATCCTGGATCCCTGTACCTTCCTCACTCGTAGTCACACCGTCCTGTCCCTGACCACGGACTACATCTGCAGTAATTAACTTCATAGGTGTGACCATCTCCTGAAACATAGAGTCCAGGAACTTCTCCCCCTCCCTGATGTGTCGCAGTGTCTGAAGCTCGGTCTCAAGCTCCATAACATGGAACTTGAGTTCCTCTAGCAGCAAACACTTGTCGCAGATGTAATCACCGTGAGCCTCAATGGGGACCACCGGCTCCCACATCTCGCAACAGTAACACATCACCTGCTCCATTCTATATAATTAATTAAATTTCTTATTATTTGTTATGAAGACCCTGCCCGGATATAGATGATAATGTCACACCACTATTCAAAGGACTTACCAACTTAAAGGTATAAAAGAGAAGAGAAGGAAGAAAACCAACCAACCAGCTGATCACCAACCTCCTCCTTGAATACTGTCTGTGGGGCCTGTTTGGTTGACTCGTCTCGCTGCTCCGCCTCCGCAGTGTTGTCCAAGCCTGGGAGTGGGGAACAAAACAGAGCAAAAAACACACCCTCACCTCCCACTTATCCGAACTCTCCCACTTAGCAAAACTCCAGCACCACTCAATGCACAAGGCACTCCGTGGACTGCACTAGCCCCTCCCCTTTTATACCCGGATTCTACTTCCGGTTTAAACTGCCCAAGAGTTTAAAAAACCCTTAAAAAATTAAACTTACTTCAAATAATTGACGACTTAACACACTAAAATTCACAAAATACACTTAAATGATTTTTCTCCCACTTAGCAAAACTCCAGCACCACTCAATGCACAAGTCTGTAATTTCCGCATTTTTACATAGGATATACGGCACAGAAACAGGCCATTCGGCCCAACCAGTCCATGCGGTGTTTATGCTCCACTCGAGCCTCCTCCCGTCTTTCCTCATCTAACTCTATCAGCGTAACCCTCTATTCCCTTCTCCCTCATATGCTTAGCTAGCCTCCCCTTAAATGCATCTATACTATTTGCCTCAACTACTCCCTGTGGTAGCGAGTTCCATGTTCTCACCACTCTCTGGGTAAAGAAGTTTCTTCTGAATTCCCTATTTGATTTCTTGGTGACTATCTTATATTGATGGCCTCTAGTTTTGCTCTTCCCCACAAGTGGAAACACTCTCCCTGTATCCACTCTGTCAAAACCTTTCATAATTTTAAAGCCCTCTATTAGGTCACCCCTCAGCCTTTGTTCAAGCAAAAAGAGACCCAGCCTGTTCATCCTTTCCTGATCGGTCTACCCTCGCATTTCTGGTATCATCCTTGTAAATCTCTGCACCCTCTCCAGTGCCTCTATGCCCTTTTTATAATATGGCGATCAGAATTGTACGCAGTACTCCAAGTGTGGTCTAACCAAGGCTCAATACAAGCTTAGCATAACTTCACTACTTTTCAATTCTATCCCTCTAGAATTAAACCCTGGTGCCTGGTTTGCTTTTTTTTATGGCCTTGTTAACCTGTGTCGCAACTTTTAGTGATTTGTGTACTTGTACTCCGAGATCCCTTTGCACCTCTACTCCACCTAGACTTTCATCCTCCAAGCAATAAGTGACCTCCCTATTCTTCCTACCAAAATGTAATACCTCACATTTATCTGTGTTGAACTTCATTTGCCAATTATATGCTCATTCTGCAAGTTTATTAATGTCTTCCTGTAATTTGTTGCAGTCGTCTGACTATCCCCCCAATTTGGTGTCATCTGCAAATTTAGAAATTGTTTGATTCCAAAATCTAAATCGTTAATATAAATTGTGAACAGTGGTCACAGCACTGATCCTTGTGGAAAACCACTACCCACCTTCTGCCACTGTGAATCACAGAAATCACAGAAACCCCACAGTGCAGATAGAGGCCATTTCGGCCCATCGAGCCTGCACCGACACATATCCCACCCGATCCCAGTAACCCCTACACCAACACATATCCCACCCTATACCCGTAACCCCACGTATTTAATCCCCCTAACACTAAGGGTCAATTTATCATAGCCAATCAACCTAACCCGCACATCTTTGGACTGTGGAAGGAAACCGGAGCACCCGGAGAAAACCCACGCAAACACGGGGAGAATGTGCAAACTCCACACAGACAGTCGCCCGAGGCCGGATTCGAACCCGGGTCCCTGGCGCTGTGAGGCAACAGTGCTAACCACTATGCCACCGTGCTACCCTTTATCCCTACTCTCTGCTTTCTGTCTTTACTGCACTTGAGTGAACGCCAGAAGTTGCTGTCTGATTTGCTTCATAATAACGGTGAGTGCTGATAGCCTCACCATTATTTCTATTGGACTACATTAGACCAAGAGGTTCTCTGGTTGCATACCTGGTTTTTACCATGTTGGCTGATCTCGAGCAGATTTGTGCTGCCATGCGACAGTTGACCTCGAGTCTCTTCGCCAGGAGCAAGCGGAAGCCAAGCGCAAAGAGCGCACGTCAACCCAAGCACCCCACCCACCCGCCCCTTCAATCACCGTCTGCCCCACCTGTGACAGAGACTGTAGGTCCCGCATTGGACTCACCAGTCACCTGCGAACTCCTTTTTAATGTGGAAGCAAGTCATCCTCGGTTCCGAGGGACTGCCGAAGAAGAGTCCATGGGTGAGGAGGGAAACATTGGTCAGGATCCTTGATTCTGATTGCTGTCCAGTCACCGTGTTGGTAGTGTACACATGTGGGCGTCGTACAAGGACAGGATCGTGTATGGTTGTGATATCCTCTTGGTTGAATAGCCTGCCAGTACTTATTGTCCTGACTTGTAGGTCATGAGGTTACAAGTGGCTTTGCTCCCTGCGGAGTCATACCCCAGCGGAGTCGATGCCTTCAAGAGAAGAATGGTAAAGTGAAAATTAATCAGGGTGTGGGGCAATGTTCCCTCTAATTTTATTTTGGGTGTGTGACCCCTTTCAGAGTTCCACGCAGTGCGGTTTTTCTGTTTAAAAGCTACTGAGCGGCCTGCACGGGACCTCCAGACCACTGCAGCTTAACAAGAACATTGGTGTGGCGACAATGTGTTGATTAGGATGTAATTGTTAATCCTTGTTTGTAAACAGTATTATTAAATGACAGCGCAGTCATGAACATTAAACAGTCCTTGGAGTGATCTTGAGGCCCTACTGATTGTGGTTTAACTTGCTCATGTATGGTTTACAGTAATGTAATCACACGTTTGATTCAACCCACCTTAGTTGGCCTGGCAACTGACTGCAACTCTGTCCCAGTTGCTCTCTCTTCCCTCTTGCTTCTCTTCTGCATCAAATTAATTTATCTTCATATCTGACCCCCCTCTTAGCCTCAATCCCTTTATTTGTTTTTCTGATCATTTTCAAGTGTTTCTGGAACTCGGTAACCAGCAGGTGCTGTAAGACTGAGCTGCTAACATTGTGATTGGGACCTGTAGCAGTTCCCACCTCCATGCATCATTAGACACTTATTTTTAAAAGTTAAAGACACCAGGATGCTGTTGGTATAGCGGAGACTATGGAAAAGAAAACTAGTGATGCAACAAGCCATCTCGTGATGGCAGTTTGTTATTGCAGACTGCACAAGTTTGCTTTCTGAATACTTCATTTCTACCCATGTGTCATCTTTACCATATTTGCTTGCTTCTATGGCATATTCATAAAATGTTTTGGGTAGGAACTAATTGGATCTGAACCCTAGTTGCGTTGCACTGGCTACCAATCTTTGGGTGTTGTCTCATGTTCTTGAATAATAGGATATCCTCTTTCTTCCCCCAGCCTGGTAAACTGCATCATTTGGTTTGTCATAGTGGATGTAGGGAATTGGAGAAATACCAATATTAATCAGAATCTTTGCTTGCAGATGAAGCTTATGGAAGAGATTCGCCCCCCCCGGCTAAGAGAGCAAGAGCATCTCCCAGGGAAGGAAAAAACAAACGAAAGTCTGCAAAAAATGCTCGAGATGAAAGGTAACATTTTACGGGAACTCTTCAATGTCCATGTTTTGGTTTTAAAGGATTACCTTGTACGTTTTTGATAAATTTCTGAAGGATTGCATCGTGTGGGTACATTGCTTGGTGTAGAAGACTGCCGTTAATTTCTGACTTCAGGTCAGATTCTTTTCAGGTATAGAAAATGTTAGGCCGTGGTTTGTGGTTCCTTGATGTTGGGCAGCAGTGCTGTTGTTAAACACGTTGACTCTGCTCTGAGGCACAAGTTTAAATTCAACTCCAGAAAGCAAGATGAAGGCATCAGCGTCTCGGCTGGTTTGTCGGCTGTTCACCCTTGACCTTAATGACCATGAAAGAGACTATCTTCAAGTTGAATAGGTGGATTACATGAACAAGTAGCAATTGGGTATTGGCAGTTTGAAACCCCATTCATCTTGGGTTCATTACCAGAACCAAGGATTTATTTTGTTGTCACAATGCATCATTGTCAAAGTTGGGAAAAGTTACAGCTATTTATATCTCTCTCTGTGTACATATGTAAGAAATCTTGGCATGTATTCTCATTTATTTGGCAGTGAGGAATCGGACGACAAGCTGTATGAGAAGGACCTGAAGGCTGCCATTGCACTGTCCAAGAAGGAGACATCCCATTCACCTGGTGGGTTTACATTAAACTGTATGGTACAGGTTAAAGGTCAGATCGAAGGAAGCAACCTCATGTAAGTGTAGTTGTATGTCTCACAGCTCTGCATTTGTAGGTTTTGATTATTCCTGGCGGCTATTATGCCCACATGTTATAATGAATCTGGTCAGCTGGTGATGGGACTTCTGCGGGGGAAAGAAAGTCTTTGAACACACTAGTGTCCCACCAGCCAATCAATGGAACAACAACAATGTCAAACTAAGACAGTCTGTCATCCTTAGCTGGTGGTTTTTAACAGCAAAACTGAAGGAACTTGAAGAAAAATAAACCGTTTTAAAAAGCTGGCAAAAGGAAGAGATAAAATGAGATGTGACTTTTTCACCTGGCGCTCAAAAATTGTTGCATGCAGTTTCCTGACTCTCAGCTACTTACCTCATTTCGATACAGAATTCCAGCGGGTAGGAATTTCTAGTCTGTAGAAGTTTAGCAAATGGGAAACGCCGTAATCTGAAATCTTGAGAATATAACTTTCACGAAAGGTGTTTAGTGCCAAAACATAGTGGTGAGCTTACATTAGGGGACTGCTTTCTTGTAGATCCGAACTCTCGTGCCCCTCTCTGCTTGAAATTCAAGCACAGTAAAACTTACAGGATTTGCTACAATTTTTTTTGTTTTGAGATCATTGGGATAACTTGGTCACCAGCAGAAAATCATGGAAGTCAATTATAAATGTTAAACGGTCGCAAAATAGGATATGACAGCAGTAGTTTTCTGTGCGAGTGGTTACATGTATTTTTTTCTCTTGGTCTTGTTTTTATTCCTTTTATTATATATACAAGCGTCTCGGTTTCTCTCTGGCTGATTGATTGTTCCTGTGCATGCTTGTTCTGCTATTGGTTTTCTTTGTGTGGTTTCTCAGACTATTTTTCAAGCCTTGTGGATGTGTATTGCGCACAGTCTTGAGTGATTTTAACCCGATTTTTTAAATAACAAGTGGCAGTGGTGCATTTTGGAACACTTACTGCACGGTGAAGAGATACAAGGTTTCATTTTCCCGACTCTGCTTGGTTCCAGATCAGCAACAAGGGTGGGGTGGGGATGGCGGTATCATTTTGGGGTGGTATTGCACTTCCTGGTGGCCAGGGGGAGGCAGAATATTGGTTGATGTACTGAATGTAGAACACTTTCCCAGCTCGCCGGTTCCAGCTTGGTTAGTTTAGAAATGATTTGCTCCTGCCATCGGCCTCGGCGTTAGTGGATTGTTTTGGCCTGTGAACTTCGACAGAGGTGTCGCTGCAGGGCAGAAGGTGTTCTGTCAATCTTTGCTGTTCCTTTTACCTTCTCCGTCCCCTCCACCTACCGCTGTAGAAATAATAATCACCACCATTGATCTGTGCTCCGTTTAGTGATGAGGCTGAGACATTGTCGCGGTTTCGGTGTTCGATTACCCGATTTGCTATTCTCTACCTGGCTGTCATGAACCATCTGCAGGTTTAGTTCCTGAAGTGATGCTCAGTCTAGTTTGCTTTCGTAAGAATGTTCTGTAATTTACTTTCAGATGAGGACATGGGAAGTGAGGACGATTTGGACCATGGCGACAGTGATTATGAGGCTTCCAAGAAAAAGGGCAAAAAAGGAAAAAAGACTAAAGCAGAGAAGAAGGAGAAAAGAACACCGAAAAAGCCCAGGAAAGCAGCTGAAGGTGAGTTACATCTTGTGTTTTGAGATGAGGAGGAAATGGGTAGTGATCGAGATTGATGTTGGTGACGGTGACTGAGAACTCGCGAAGAGACGAAAGGAGGGAGGAACGAAAGCTGAAAAGGACATCTCCGAAATCTGGGGAAAGGGCCGCAGGTGGTTTGTGTCGTGGAATGCCCATCAGTTGTGGTTCTTGGGAAGTTCAGATTGGGCTAAGAAGGTGTGGAAAGGCTTTTGGTGGAAGGCAGGGCACTTTCCATGATGTCTGAACTTGTACGATTTATTTATATTGCACAGGCAACAGCTTATTATACAAAAATACAACCTTGTATGTAGAGCAAGGTTAGTTAGTTGAAGGCTTAGCCCAGATTTGTTTGTTTGTAAAAGCTCTACCCTGACTGTCGTTAACCCTCATCCTGCCCTCGCCTGACGTGAACCTTCTAGTAGAGGCTTACTGTGTAGTTATCAAGAGCAGAAACCCTCACTGATTTTATTCCTGTACCTAGTCTTAGGACGCTGGCCAAAATAACAAACTCCAGACAGATCAAGGGATCCGAGCCGAGATCTACATAGGATTACATTCCATAGGATATACGGCCCAGAAACAGGCCATTCGGCCCAACCAGTCCATGCTGGCGTTTATGCTCCACTCGAGCCTCCTCCTGTCTTTCCTCATCTAAATCTATCAGCGTAACCCTCTATTCCCTTCTCCCTCGTATGTTTGTCCAGCCTCCCCTTAAATGCATCTATACTATTCACTTCAACCGCTCCCTGTGGTAGCGAGTTCCACATTCTCACCACTCTCTGGGTAAAGAGGTTTCATCTGAATTCCCTATTGGATATCTTGGTGACTATCTTATATTGATGGCCTCTAGTTATGCTCTTCCCCACAAGTGGAAACACTCTCTCTGTATCCACTCAATTGTCTGTAAGTGCATTTAACTCTGAAAATCAAGACCATCTGGGCAGTTTAGAAACTTTGTCAGAACTACAATGTCACTGTCTGTCTAATGTTGTTTTCCTCAGTTAGCCGTTCCATTCTTCACGATGAGCCAGGAGCCTGCGCAAAGCTTAACATTGTCTTTGCCCTGCATCCATACTCGTGCCGTTCCAACAGAAGTCACCGGACAATCATTAGGAGTGGGAAAGCTCTGTCAGCTGTTCCTCGGCATGTCCCAAATCTGGGACCTTCTTGATCTCTGACTCACTCTAACACCATAAGGTAGATCTAGAGCTATCTGGGTGGGGTGGAGAAGGAACAGTTTCACTATGCAAGGTAGTACGAGTATAGGCCATCTACATTAAGCTGTCATGCGGACTATCAAATGGATAGTTTTTTTCTTCCTTTCAGTTTCTGGCCATACACCTGTAACCATTAGGGTGGAGCTCCCACTGTCTTTGCCAGTGCCACTGTTGGCTCGTAGATGGGATGTTTGAGAACAGCCTAGTGACCGCACTTTTTTTTTTTGGTTCACCCACGCGCGCACACTCTCTGAAGTGCTAAGTTTGATAATTCAGCAGGGATCGTGTGTGTGTTCTGGGATTGTGCTACTGTGCTTTGCACTGCCGCACAGAGCTCCAATTGAAAACCGGAATAGTCCACAGTAATTGAACAGTAATGAAGACGTGCAGGGGAGCAGTTGTCTGTAATTGGGGGCAGGTCGCAGGCTGTCGTTTCAGCTTACTATTCATTGGTTTATGAAAAATCCACGCCAGAGCTATACTGTATCATCGCTCTTTTACATTGCTGCTTCAGACGATGTTTTGTAACCGTTGGGTGGAAATCTAGTTAATTCGAAGCTGGCCATGTGGGTGTCCTTCCGGACAGGTACCCCAGTATAATTGTATTTAAATGGAATTGTTTTCAAAGCAGTTAGTCAAATGACAAAAATCATTCATACTCATAACTTTGTGTGTATATAATAATTTTTGGCAACGCGGGATTTCTTCTTTCTGGGTTCCTGGAATTGCTGCTTAAAGGATAACTCCAATCTCCAAACAACTTCTATTTTAAAGAAGGTAATTATAGTAAGTACTCCTGAATGGTAAGTACTTACCTGTAGATGTGTCCCAGGTATGTATGTTCTTCTCGTTCCTCCCTATCTTCCCCGCCCCAACCCCACCCCATCATGCCCTTAACTTTATCTCCTTTCTTGCCTTCCCATTCTGAAGGTGGATACGGATCCACAGGCACCGATACGTTAGCCGCGAAATCATTTGCTTTGTCTAAGCTCAGACACTGAGTGTTACATCGTGAAGGATGTTGCAGTGAAGCCTGATGCTGTCGTCAGCCAAGGTTCACGTGTGCTCTCCGATAATGGTTAATGGATAGTGATTGGAGCAGGAACCCCCTCCCTGATTTCATTTCTTGCCCCCGCCCTCAATCTTCCGAACCCATGGACACCAAAGACTATTATTGTGCTCCTGGTGGTTGAGATTAATTAACTCGCTGCAGGCGAAGGATCAAACCTGGAATCTTCCAGAAGTGCACTCGCGTTCTAGCACTGGGCTCCATTAGTTCAATTTATTTTCAGTCTTGATTTATAAGCAGTTGCAATAAAACATTGTATAAGAACTGCGGAAATGCTAGTTTTGTTTGACTGCTGATGCATATGAAAATAAACCCAGTGCTAGGAAGCAGAGGTGGTTAAGCTGCAGTATCTGCTTTTCTCCTTGCACACCACGTGACGGAGCACTTCAGAACTGAGTTTTACATAAGAACATAAGTAGGAGCAGGAGTAGGCCATACGGCCCCTCGGGCCTGCTCCGCCATTCAATAGGATCATGGCTGATCCGAATCTAGACTCACGTCCACTTCCCTGCCCTCTCCCCGTAACCCCTAATTCCTTATCTGCTAGGAAACTGTCTATCTCCATTTTAAATTTATTTAATGTTGCAGCTTCCGTAGCTCTCTGGGGTAGCAAATTCCATAGATTTACTACCCTCCGAGTGAAGAAGTTTCTCCTCATCTCAGTTTTGAAAGGGCAGCCCCTTATTCTTAGATTATGCCCCCTAGTTCTAGTCTCGCCCATCAGTGGAAACATCCTCACCGCATCCACCCGATCAAGCCCCCTCACAATCTTATATGTTTCGATAAGATCGCCTCTCATTCTTCTGAACTCCAATGAGTAGAGTCCCAACCTACTCAACCTTTCCTCATACGTCAACCCCCTCATCTCCGGAATCAACCGAGTGAACCTTCTCCGAACCGCCTCGAGAGCAAGTATATCTTTTCTTAAATATGGAAACCAAAACTGCACGCAGTATTCCAGGTGTGGCCTCACCAATACCCTGTATAACTGCAGCAAGACTTCCCTGTTTTTATACTCCATCCCCCTTGCAATAAAAGCCAAGATTCCATTGGCCTTCCTGATCACCTGCTGCACCTGCATACTAACTTTTTGTGTTTCATGCACCAGAACCCCCAGATCCCTTTGTACTGTAGCACTTTGCAGTTTCTCTTCATTTAGATAATAACTTGCTCTTTGATTTTTTTCTGCCAAAGTGCATAACCTCACACTTTCCAACATTATATTGCATCTGCCAAATCTCTGCCCACTCACTTAGCCTGTCTATGTCCTTTTGCAGGTTTTTTATGTCCTCCTCACTCGCTGCTTTCCCTCCCATCTTTGTATCGTCGGCAAACTTGGATATGTTGCACTCGGTCCCTTCCTCCAAATCGTTAATATAGATTGTAAAGAGTTGGGGTCCCAGCACTGACCCCTGCGGAACACCACTAGTTACTGATTGCCAGCCCGAGAATGAACCATTTATCTCAACTCTTTGTTTTCTGTTAGATAGCCAATCTTCCACCCATGCCAGTGTATTACCCCCAATCCCGTGATTTCTTATCTTGATGAGTAATCTTTTGTGTGGAATCTTGTCAAATGCCTTTTGGAAGTCCAAATACACTACATCCACTGGTTCCCCTTTATCCACCCTGTATGTATGTTACATCCTCAAAGAATTCGAGCAAATTTGTCAAACATGACTTCCCCTTCATAACACCATGCTGACTCTGTCCTATTAAATTATGTTTATCCAAATGCTCTGTTACTGTTTCCTTAATAATGGACTCCAACATTTTGCCAACCACAGATGTTAGGCTAACTGGTCTATAGTTTCCAGCTTTTTGTCTACTTCCCTTCTTAAGTAAGGGTGTTACATTAGCAGTTTTCCAATCTGCCGGGACCTTTCCTGAGTCCAGGGAGTTCTGGAAAATAATCACCAATGCATCCACAATCCCTACCGCCACTTCTCTCAAGACCCTAGGATGTAGGCCATCAGGTCCGGGGGATTTATCCGCCTTAAGTCCCATTATTTTACTGAGTACCATCTCCTTAGTGATTTTAATCGTGTTTAGCTCCCCCCCCCCCCTCCATTGCCCCGTTTGTCCAGTGTTGGGATATTTTTAGTGTCCTCTACTGTAAAGACTGATACAAAATATATGTTCAGCGTCTTTGCCATCTCCATGTTCCCCACCACTAGTTTCCCGGTCCCATCCTCTAAGGGACCAACGTTCACTTTAGCCACCCTTTTTCTTTTTATCTAGCTGTAGAAACTCTTGCTATCTGTTTTTATATTTTTTGCTAGTTTACTTTCATAATCTATCTTCCCTTTCTTAATTAATCTTTTAGTTATTGTTTGCTGGCTTTTAAATGCTTCCCAATCTTCTATCCTCCCACTAGATTTGGCTGCTTTGTATGCCCTTGTTTTCAGTCGGATACTATCCTTTATTACTTTACTAAGCAACGGATGGCTGTCTTTTCTTTTATTCCCCTTTTTCCTCAGTGGAATATATTTATCTTGAAAGATGTGAAATATCTCCTCTTGTACCGTCTTACACTTTAATCTGTTTTCCCAGTCCACTTTAGTCAATTCTACTCTCATACCTTCATAGTCTCCTTTATTTAAGCTCAGTATGCTGGTTTGAGATCCAACTCTCTCATCCTCAAACTGAATTTGGAATTCAACCATATTATGGTCACTCATTCCAAGGGGATCCTTTACTAGGACATTTTTTATTAATCCTGTTTCATTACACAGGACCAGATCTAAGATTGCCTGCCCCCTGGTTGGTTCAGTTACACACTGCTCAAGGAACCCGTCCCTAATACACTCTATGAACTCTTCCTCAAGGCTGCCATGCCCAATTTGATTAGTCCAGTCAATATGAAAGTTAAAATCCCCCATGATTATAGCTGTTCCCTTATTACAAGCCCCAACTATTTCCTGATTTATACTCTGACCAACAGAGTTGCAACTGTTAGGAGGCCTATAGACTACGCCCACTAGTGACTTTTTTCCCTTTATTATTCCTTATCTCCACCCAAACTATTTCACTATCCTGATCCTTTGACCCAATATCATTTCTGACTATTGCAGTGATTCCATCCTTGATTAACATAGCAACCCCACCTCCCTTTCCTTCCTGTCTGTCCTTCCTAATTGTCAAATACCCTTGTATGTTTAGTTCCCAGTCATGATTATCTTGCAGCCATGTTTCCGTAATGGCCACCCGATCATACCCATGTGTAGTTATTTGTACCGTCAACTCGTCAGTTTTGTTACGAATGCTGCGTGCATTCAGATAAAGAACTTTCAAATATGTTTTCTGACAATTTATTCCTGCTTTTACCCCTTTTACTACTTTACCTTTATCATTATACATTCTGTCCCTTCCTGACACGCTCTGGTTTTTAATTCCCCCACTGCTACCTTGCTCTATTGCCTTCTCCGCTGTCATTTTTATTTTTCGCTCTCTTAAAACCTCCCCCCCCCACTAATTAGTTTAAAGCCCTCTCTACAGCCCTAGTTATTCGATTCGCCAGGACTCTAGTCCCAGCACTGGCCAAGTGAAGTCCGTCCCAACGGAACAGCTCTCTCCTGTCCCAGTACTGATGCCAGTGTCCCAGGAAGCAAAACCCATTTCTCCCACACCAGTCTTTGAGCCACGCATTTAACTCTCTAATTTTATTTACCCTAGCCAAATTTGCACGTGGCCCAGGTAGTAATCCAGAGATTATTACCCTTGTGGTTCTGCTTTTTAATTTGGCCCCTAGCTGCTCAAACTCCCTCAGCAGAACCTCCTTCCTTGTCCTATCTATGTCGTTGGTACCAACATGGACCACGACGACTGGATCCTCCCACTCCAAGTTTCTCTCCAGCCCAGAGGAGATGTCCTTAACCCTGGCACCGGGCAGGCAACACAGCCTTCGGGACTCTCCCTCTCGGCTGCAAAGAACTCTTTATCTATCCCCCTAACGATACTATCCCCTACCACTACAACATTTCTTTTGTCTCCCCCCACTTGAATGGCTCCACGGTGCTGTGGCCGGGTTGCTCATCCTCCCCGCAGTCCCCGTTCCCATTCTCACAGGGAGTAAGAGCCTCAAACCTGTTGGACAAGAGCAAGGGCTGCGGCTCCTCCAACACTACCTCCTGGATCCCCGTACCTGCCTCACTTCTAGTCACACCATCCTGACCCTGGCCACGGACTACATCTGAATTAATTAATCTAATTGGTGTGACTACCTCCTGATACAGAGTCCAGGTAACTCTCCCCCTCCCTGATGTGTCTCAGTGTTTGAGCAGCCAACACTTGCTGTAAGTGTGATCACCGTGAGCATCAATGGTGTCCACCAGCTCCCACATATTGCAGCAGCAACACATCACCTGATCTCCCATTCTATGTAATTAATTAAATTTATTAATATTATTCTTAAATACCCTCTGCCCCGATTCTAGATGATGAATATCGCACCTTAGAAACTATAAACCACAGAGTTTAAGCTTAAAAAGAGAGAAATACCAACCAATCACTTACCTGCTTTCTGGTGACGTCACACTTGGATTACTTTTTACCTCTCTCCTTCCCTCTGAGTTCCAAGATTGGAGATTGGTACGCCTTACCTGGGTCTCGGGAGCCTTTATAAAGCCGCTCAGCCCGCGATTCCCGCCGATTCTCGCACTGAGGCCTTACCTGGTCTCTGGAGCCTTTATACAGCCGCTCAGCCCGCGATTCTCGCACTGAAGCCTTACCTGGGTCTCGGGAGCCTTTATACAGCCGCTCAGCCCGCGATTCCCGCCGATTCTCGCACTGAGGCCTTACCTGGTCTCTGGAGCCTTTATACAGCCGCTCAGCCCGCGATTCTCGCACTGAAGCCTTACCTGGGTCTCGGGAGCCTTTATACAGCCGCTCAGCCCGCGATTCCCGCCGATTCTCGCACTGAGGCCTTACCTGGTCTCTGGAGCCTTTATACAGCCGCTCAGCCCGCGATTCTCGCACTGAAGCCTTACCTGGGTCTCGGGAGCCTTTATACAGCCGCTCAGCCCGCGATTCCCGCTGATTCTCGCACTGAGGCCTTACCTGGGTCTCGGGAGCCTTTATAAAGCCGCTCAGCCCGCGATTCCCGCTGATTCTCGCACTGAAGCCTTACCTGGGTCTCGGGAGCCTTTATACAGCCGCTCAGCCCGCGATTCCCGCCGATTCTCGCACTGAGGCCTTACCTGGTCTCTGGAGCCTTTATACAGCCGCTCAGCCCGCGATTCTCGCATTGAAGCCTTACCTGGGTCTCGGGGGCCTTTATACAGCCGCTCAGCCCGCGATTCTCGCATTGAAGCCTTACCTGGGTCTCGGGGGCCTTTATACAGCCGCTCAGCCCGCGATTCCCGCCGATTCTGTGTTTTGTTTCTGTAAACCATTGGAAAAAAATTGTATACCTGGGACATTATCAGGGAGGGGTCGTACTTATCCAGTAACTAGATCCTAGCATTAATTCCATTTTTTTTTTTTAAACCTATGTATATATGCATAGTTTTTTTAAGTTTCAATTTGAGCCTTTTCACTTGGCTGGAAACAGCCATTAGTCTGTAGGAATCTGTCACTACTCGTATATGCTGGTACAATACACTGCTACAGGAAACTCTCTTCACCGGCACCTAAATAACCGGAAATCTCTCTTAACCGGCAAAATTCAGGAGTAGGTTCAGGTAAGTTTGACTTCATATTAGTGGCCGTGTAACCGGGGTTCCTGGATCTGTGGCCGTGTAACCGGGGCTCCTGCACCTGTTACCATGCAACAGGGACTCCTGGATCTGTGGCCGTGTACGGGGGCTCTCGTACCTTGGTAAGTATACCTCTCTGTAATCCGGACTTTTTGATCAACTGGCACCACGCCAGTCCTGTCGGTGCCGGATAAAGAAGAGCTTCCTGTACCTTTTTAACTGCCTTCAGACTTGGTGCTTGTGATCCTGCTTTATTTCTTTTTTCAATTAAATGCTCTCAAGCACATCAGAATTTTTTTTTGGAAGATTCTTTTAACACTTGGGGCAAGATAGTGGACGGCATCCCAAGTGTGCAGTGAGTTCTCTTGCGGCTTTTGTTTACAACTGTTTTGAGTTGATGGCGTGAATCCAGAAGCCGTTGTTAATTTTTTCTTCAATGATTTGTGTTCTGTTGTGAGCAATCTAATTTTGACCAGTGCTAGTCATACGGCTGTTTTATATGTTAATATCAACTAGCATTGGCTAGTAGTAATTATGACTGTTCTGAGTGTGCCACTTTGAACAATCGCTACTGTCATTGGTCCCTAGGAAGCACAAGGTGATTGCTGTGGTAACCACCTTCTGAGACCGATGGTTGGTCCGTGTGAACACTGTGACTGGGACATTGCATCGCTCATTGATCCTTGCTTTCTTGAGCCACAATATATATTTTTAAAACCTTCAATGTGTTATCAATATGAATTGGGAGGGCATTGTTCAATATTCATTCTAGAATTTAGAAATAGGCATGTGATCAACAGAATAGCAGGAATATTGTACAATACATAAAATATAGTCAATACAGGAAACTTTCTGATATCCGGCACTGACGGGACCGAGCTGGTGCCGTACCATCAAAAGTGCCGGACATACCAGCGTTAATGTTGAGAGATACGGAACTGAAAAGCTCCGTGTGAATCAACAAACCCTGTCAGCTTCAAAACAGTCGGCTGCAGCTGCAAGCGTCTCTAGCTGAAGCTGTTGCTATAGCTACAGACCTTGCAGTGCCTGACTTTTGGGGGGGGGGGCGGGGGGGGGGGGGAAAGCAACGAGAACTAAAAAAACTTACAGAAAACGGCTCCTGATTTTTGCTGTTAGACCGAGTATTCTGGACATAACCTCCAGATAAACCAAAGTCTCCTGCACTCTTTCTGATTTTGTCCTTGAGTAATTTCACAGGCGACGAACATGTTTAAACTGTACATTGCTGTGGGTCTGGAGTCACACATTGGCCAGACCGATTTCCAGATGGGTTTTTAACAATCGTTTCATTTCAGATTTATTTAATTAACTGAATTTAAATTCCCCAGCTGCCGTGGTGGGATTTGAACTCAAGTCTCCGGATCATTAGTCCAGGCCTCTGGATTACTAGCCCAGTAACATAACCACTATACTACTGTTCTGGTAATGCTGATGTGAAACAGTAGCTAGGATTTGTACAAGAGCATCCCGACACGATTGAAATCTGAAACTTCAAACATAGGGGACAGAACCGATGTGCTCCCTCTGGTTTCAGAGCGTTGCTATTAATCACCTCACCAGTTGGGAAGGAAGTCATACATAATGTTTGGGGGGGGGGGGGGGGGGGTGAACTCTTGATTTGTGGGGCATATTTAAAAGTTTGATGTTATGCCCACCATATTTAGTTTAGATGCTTCCTGATTAGCATCAAGGACACAGATTCTGTGTTTTTGTTTCTTCAAGATAATGTACAATCACTGATGGTTTCATACTTGATAGTTGAGTAACTTTATCAGAGGATGGGGACTGGAAAGGATTAGCCTGTTGGAGAGGATAGTTCATGAAACAATACAAATATCCTCCACGTGGATGCTTTCCCCGCCCCCCCCCCCCCCCCCCCCCCCCCCCCATATAAGCCTTTCTACTAAAAGTGCTTCTCCCATCCATTCTCTAACATTTTTGACAATTTTGTGCAATTTCACTTCATAAACCAATTTTCCTCACTGAATTACATTTGCTGTATAGCGCACCTTTTTCTTCTGCCTAGTTTTTGATCATGTTTGCAAGCCACCAGACCGTTTTGTGCTATCAGTAATGGTGATTTTAAAAAACCTCTTAACCAGGGTACAGACTAGTCTGTGTTACAGGGTAGTAACACAAGAGGTTGGGTGTCCCATTAACTAAGCAACACTAATGCAGCTTGTTGACACCTGACTCCTGAGATGTTGCTTCATTGAAACTTGTTTCAGTCACTGTTCTTTCTAATATGTAGTGGGGTGGTCTCATTTTCTCCGTGTTTGTGTGCACTCTGTCTGAAATTATGAGGCGACTGGCAGCTCAAACCAAATACGCCTATGATTTGAAGGATAATAATGGGTTTCATTTTCAGAATGGAATAGAATCATTTGTGCCTTTGCACACGCTCTTTTCTCTGCCCCTGCTGCTACTGTTGACCAGTAAACACAGCCGTGTGGGGAATGCTTTCAGTTGGCTTTTTAGTCAAATGTTTTCTTTGCATATGACCCTTTTTTTTGTTTGGGCATTTCCATTACTACTTTGAATGATGTATTACTCTTTTGGCAATGTTGCAGCACAAAATTCGTCCCTTGTGTCTGCAGTGATGTTTTCCTACATGTGGGCACCCCTAGTCTAATCTCACTGTGCTGCTTGCTCCCTGTAAATTTTAATATTCCTCTTTTTTGAAAAATATTTCATTCCCTTTAAAGAGAACTTGTGGACTCTACTTCAGCACTGGTTTTAAGGCGGAGAATTCCACGTTCAGACTATCCTCTGTATAATGAAAGTTGTTCCAACCCCTCAATATTTTAATGATTATTTTAAATTTGCGCCCTCTAGCCTTGTCGACGAGCAAAACCCATATCATGATTCTGCTTGCCTTTTCATGGCCTTATTTACTTGCGCCGTTACCTTTTATAATGACCTGTATATCTGACACCGAGGTTCCTCTGCTTCATTTAAAATCTTCCCATTTTAAGGTATATTTCTATTTTTACTTCCAACATGTAATCTGCAAGTCCCATTGCTGCAGTACACTGCTAGTTAGAAGATCTCCGTGATTTCACAAGTACTTGGCTTTTCTCTCTCTTTGTTGTGGGATGGTATGCTGCAATTCCAGTTAACAACGCTCTAATCCCAGAGTATTTATTTGGAAATAACCTTCATTTTTTTTTCTTTCTTGCATCTCCGCACAGCTCCATCACACTTGCACCTGATTGGCTCAAACATCATCTTCATAAAACAGCAGCAAATCACAACTGGACAATTTATAAAGCTAGGCATTTCTTCTGACCTTCATTACATGGCTCCCCCCCCCCCCTGCCCGGTTGGGAGGTCGGGAGGATTGAAGAGCAGCTGCCGATTTAAAATTAATTCAGCAAATAGCCTCTAATTTACCTCATTATGTGCTTATTCAGAGCACTGGCATTAGAGGGATAAGTCGGGTTAAACACCGCTCCACCGTAGCAATTGAACAGCGTATCCCGTTCTCTCTATGGGCAACGGCACGTGAGATGGATTAGTGATTGTTTCAGCGTGTAAAGTTTTTTCTAATGTTCACTGCGATGGCTGGCCCTCTGCATCTTTTATGATGTTTCCGTAGCTGATTATTGAAACACGACGCTTCCTTGCATAGATTTGACTCCCTTTATATCCTCCCTCCTTGCTTTTGGTTGTCTGACTTGGGTGGCCTTTACCGAGGAGGCAGCTTTACCCTGAGGGTTGCCTTTAACTGGTTTCCCGAGATCAGCATTTTGTTGCCAGGTAATTTCCTGTGTTTGCCATGCCTTTCTAAACCACGTGGGAAGCTAGAACATGGTGTGGTTTATTTTTTCTTGCTATCAAATCCCTTAACCAGATAACTTTTTTGCAGAATTGAAGATCTCAATTGGTTTAAATCCAGAGTTCATCGATTCCCCCCTCTACCAATCAATGCGATACCACCTGGCAACAAAACGCTGGATTATTTCTGGGAAATAATTTGCGTGTAGCTTTGAGTAGGGAAAAAACTCCAAATTAAAACTGGGCAAATGTACAAAGGTGAGTGAGCTGGTGCTAGGATCTGGGTACAACGATGCTCTGTAAAATAAAAGTTGTTCATCCAAACCATTTACCTCTGGGGAACAATATGCCAGACTTTCTGAATGAGCAGTTGCAAAATCTGCCTTTAATGCTGCATTTGATTTTTTTACTCTTCTGGAAAATAAATGGTGGAAGATATGAATAAATAATGAGAATGTATTGAGAGCAGATGAACAGTAAAGACTTTCTGGAGTCCAGAATAGCTCAGTGCATTGGTTACTTTTAGGGGTTCTTGTTAAGTTGTCTGGAAGGGCTGTACAAGAGAACATTGCAGTGGATGGTATGAAGAGTTTATTTTTTTTTAAATGTCACTACTCTGGGCCATGAGATCATTAAATGAATGACACTTATTTTCCCAACGTCTGACAGACCCTCCATTTTCAGTCCATTTCCACTGTGGCCTTTCAAGGGTGCAAAGTGAGTAATTCCCCAGAGAAGCCCAGGATTTTCAGCATTTTAATGTTTTTTATTTCAGATTTCCAGCATCCACAGTATTTTGCTCTTGCCTCTGTTTTCAATGCCTGTCTGCCTTCTTTGTGATAGCCAATTTCAAAACATTGCCATGGTTGACAAATGGGGATTAAGGATTATGATGATCTATAAATATCACTAATTATAGCAATCATGTAAAAATGTTCCAATCAATCAATGTATTTTTATTTATTTATCTTTGGCTACAGAAATAGCACACTCATTTAAAATCAGTTTTTGTTTGCAGTTGACCCACGAGTGTTGGTAGCGTGCCGTAACAGCCAGCGTGCCCTAACCGCCTGTGCAATGTGCTGGATGCAGCCACTTGAGAAACTGACTGTCAGATTTATAAATTTGTTGCTGGCACTTTAACCAGTTTCACTTCTTCATAAATGCACTGCTGATGACATCTTTATATTATAGTTCCAAATGATGGCTTCAAAATGGTCACCACCACCAAAAGGGTTGTGGTGACGCGGCTGTTGGGCACATAAAAGCACAGCATATAAACTCCCCGATGCTTGTGATGTCAACCTGTGCTGCAGTTGGCCCCCGCAACCGTGTGTTACGGCCCTGATAACCTGTTTGAAAATACAGGTGAGGAAAAGATCGGGCTCAGCTGTGATGTTCTCCGTGCTTGAATAGCCCGCCGATACTTGCTGTGCGTGTCCTCTCCTGAAGAATGGCCACTAGGGCAATATGCGACTGTTTCTGGAGCAGTATCCCTGCAAGAGGTGGCACCTTGAAGAGGGGAGAAGATTGGTGGGGGGGTGGAGAAATCACCACATGGTGTGTACCATGGGTTTACTTGATACGAAAGAATAATCACTGCCTGTCTGAAGGTTGTTTGCTGTGTCACTGTCCAAGGTCATGTAGAACATGGCTAACTGCAGAGGAAGGGTCCTTTTACTGTGACCCACCTTCAGAGTAGCACTCCTAACTGAGTGTCATTTTTTTCCATGTCCTACACCAACCACCCCTGTGGCAATTGAGTGAGGTTACTGTCACAACTTCAAAAAGGTGTCAATGCACTGACCGTCACAAGTGTCAATGGTGTCTTCCAGTATAAGCACTGTGGATTTCGGTGATTTTTAAAATTAAATCCAGTGTCTATTTGCATCATTTAGCAGGGGATGATGAAAGTGAAGATGAAAAAGGCCAGAAAGACGGTCGTCAGAAAAGGCAAGCTGCATCTAAAGCTGCAAGCAAACAGAGAGAAATCCTGTTGGATGATGGAGGGAGTGAAGAAGAGCAGGAAGAAGATGAAGAGGCTGTTCAGGAAAGTGAGTGATAAGATTTGTGCCTTTAGAAGACTTCAATAGTATTTGTGCGCATGGTAAGATTGTCATTGTGACCTCTTTGAATGGTGAGATTGTACACTGCCCCCTGGTGGTTGAATGGTGAGATTGTGCACTGCCCTCTGGTGGTTGAATGGTGAGATTGTACACTGCCCCCTGGTGGTTGAATGGTGAGATTGTGCACTGCCCTCTGGTGGTTGAATGGTGAGATTGTACACTGCCCCCTGGTGGTTGAATGGTGAGATTGTACACTGCCCCCTGGTGGTTGAAAGGTGAGATTGTACACTGCCCTCTGGTGGTTGAATGGTGAGATTGTACACTGCCCTCTGGTGGTTGAATGGTGAGATTGTACACTGCCCCCTGGTGGTTGAATGGTGAGATTGTACACTGCCCCCTGGTGGTTGAAAGGTGAGATTGTACACTGCCCCCTGGTGGTTGAATGGTGAGATTGTACACTGCCCCCTGGTGGTTGAAAGGTGAGATTGTACACTGCCCCCTGGTGGTTGAATGGTGAGATTGTATACTGCCCCCTGGTGGTTGAAAGGTGAGATTGTACACTGCCCTCTGGTGGTTGAATGGTGAGATTGTACACTGCCCTCTGGTGGTTGAATAAGTAGTTATACTATCTGAGGGGTGGTGCTGTGTCTCTCAGACCTGGTCGTCCCTGGTCTCTTGAGTTAGCTGACCGTGGTAGTCAGTGGCTACAATTGATGCTTAGAGGAAACATTAGCCAGTGTGTAGACATCAGGTGAAAGTAGGACTGAGCTTAGCTGTGGTTCCTTCCATAAGTTGAAATACTTTTGTTTTCGACCATCTAGTCTCTCTCACATGGAGCGGACAGTTGGATGAGAGAGTACTTCTGGTGCCTGTGGGATTATAACCTGCAAAAGAAGGGATGGTGACTGAGAGTAGTGGGCAAAACAAAATAAATTTAGGCTGTCTCGCTTACTTCTGTGTTATACTGTTAAGCAACCTCATTGAAATGAATAGATCTTGCTATCATTTTATATTTGGGTTCCAATTAGGAATAGTTCTTTTAAAGGCAAGGTTGCATTTAATGAATTGTACAGCATAGATATAGTAAGTCTAATGAAGCCAAATGCAAGTGCGCAGTAAGTAATTTTTGTGGTAGGAGCAAAATCCTGACTAGTTCATGCAATTGTAGGCTTGCGTTTATGTAATGTCGGTAAATTAGAGTCTAAATTGTTGATGTGTAATTGAGGCGGAGGCATCTTATGAGAAAGGTAGCGAAAGGGATGCGGTCCTGCAGGCAGATTTTAGGGAGCTAGGAAAGAGATTAAAAAGCAGGACCTCAAAGGTAGTAATCTCCGGATTACTCCCGGTGCCACATGCGAGTGAGTACAGAAACCGGAGGATCGAGCAGATGAATGCGCGGCTGGAGAGATGGTGCAGGAGGGAGGGCTTTAGATTCCTGAGGCATTGGGACTGTTTCTGGAGGAGGTGGGACCTGTACAAGCCGGATGGGTTGCACCTCAACAGGACCGGAACCAATATCCTCGTGGCGGGGTTTGCTAGTGCTGTTGGGGAGAGTTTAAACTAGCTTGGCAGGGGGATGGGAACCTGAGAGTGGATTCAGAAGGAAGAGAAACAAAGCTGGAAATGGAAGGCAGAAAATTAGTAAGCGAGTTTGGTAGACAGAGGAAACAAAGGCTAGAAAATAGACATCAAGGGAGTTTGGCAGTGCTAAATGGTATATACTTTAACACAAGGAGTCTAGGGAATAAAGCAGATGAGCTGAGGGCGCAGACATGTGGGAGTATGATATTAAAGCTATTACTGAGACATGGCTAAAAGGGCAGGAATGGCAGCTCAACATTCCTGGTTTACAGGGTTTTCAGACGAGATAGGGGGGTAAAAAAAAAAGGGGGGGTCGCAATATTGATTAAAGAATCAATTACAGCTGAGGAGGGAGGATCTCTTAAAAGAATCATCAAATGAGGCCATATGGGTTGAACTGAAAAACAAAAAGGGGCCATCACTCTGCTGGGAGTGTACTATAAGACCCCCGAACAGAGGGAGATAGAAGAGCAAATATGTAGGCAAATTTATGAGGCGTGCAAAAATAGGACAGTAATAGTAGGGGATTTTAACTTCCCTAATAGTAACTGGGATAAAATTAGTGTGAAAGGCATAGAGGGAGCAGAATTCTTAAAATGCATTCAGGAGAATGTTTTTTAACCAGTACGTAGCAAGCCCAACAAGAGAGGGTTCTGCACCTAGTTTTAGGGAATGAAGCTGGGCAGGTGGAAAGGGTATCAGTGGGAGAGCATATTGGTGGTAGTGATCATAATTCAGTTAGATTTAGGGTAGTTATGGAAAAGGACAATAATGGACCAGGGATAAAAGTTCTCCAATTGGAGAAAAGCTAATTTTACTAAGCTGAGGTGATTTAGCCAAAGTGGACTGGAGACAGAAGCTTGACGGTAAATCAGTGTCCGAGCAGTGGGAGGCATTCAAGGAGGAGATAGTGAGGGTTCAGAGCAAGTATGTTCCCTTAAAGAAAAAAGGTGGGACTAACAAATCTAGAGCTCCCTGGATATCGAGGGGCATACAGGGTAGGATAAAGAAAAAAAGGGGAAGCTTATGACCGATACCGAGGACTCAATACTGTAGAAAGCTGAGAGGAGTACAGAAAATGCAGGGAGGAAATCAAGAAGGGAAATAGGAAAGCAAAGAGAGGGCATGAAAAAATATTGGCAAGTAAAATCAAGGAAAACCCAAAGAAGTTTTATAAATACATTAAGAGCAAGAGGATAACTAAAGAGAGTAGGGCCTATTAGGGACCATAAAGGTAACCTGTGTGTGGAAGCGGAAGACATGGGTATGGTTCTTAATGAATACTTTGCATCTGTTTTCACAAAAGAGAGGGATGATGCAGACATTGCTATCAGGGAGGAGTAATGTGAAATATTAGATGAAATAAACATAGTGAGAGAGGAAATATGACCGGGGTTTAGCAGCTTTAAAAGTGGATAAATGCCCAGGCCCGGATGAAATGTATCCCAGACTGTTAAGAGAAGTAAGAGAGGAAATAGCAGAGGTTCTGACCATCATTTTCCAATCCTCTCTGGCTACAGGTGTGTTGCCAGAGGACTGCTAACATGGCACCGTTGTTTAAAAAGGGAGAAAGGATAGACCGAGTAATTACTGGCCAGTCAGCCTAACCTCGGTGGTGGGAAAATTATTGGAAAAAATTCTAAGGGACAGGATAAATCTTCATTTTAGAAAGACACGGATTAATCGGGGACAGTCAGCATGGATTTGATAAGGGAAGGTCGTGTCTGACTAACTTGATTGAATTTTTTGAGGAGGTAACAAGGAGGGTCAATGAGGGTAATGCATTTGATATAGTCTCTATGGATTTTAGCAAGGCTTTTGATAAGGTCCTGCATGGCAGACTGGTCACGAAAGTAAAAGCCCATGGGATCCAAGGCAAAGTGACAAGTTGGATCCAAAATTGGCTCAGACAGGAAACAAAGGGTAATGGTCGAAGGGTGTTTTTGTGACTGGAAGGCTGTTTCCAGTGGGGTTCCGCAGGGTTCATAGAGTTATACAGCACGGATAGAGGCCCTTCGGCCCATTGTGTCCGCGCCGGCCATCAAGCCCTGTCTAATCTAATCCCATATTCCAGCATTTGGTCCGTAGCCTTGTATGCTATGGCATTTCAAGTGCTCATCCAAATGCTTCTTGAATGTTGTGAGGGTTCCAGCCTCCACAACCCTTTCCGGCAGTGAGTTCCAGACTCCAACCACCCTCTGGGTGAAAAAGTTCTTTCTCAAATCCCCTCTAAACCTCCCGCCCTTTACCTTGAATCTATGCCCCCTAGTTATTGACCCTTCTACTAAGGGAAAAAGCTCCTTAGTATCCATCCTATCTATGCCCCTCATAATTTTGTACACCTCAATCATGTCCCCTCTCAGCCTCCTCTGCTCCAAGGAAAACAAACCCAATCTGCCCAGTCTCTCTCCATAGCTGAAGCGCTCCAGTCCTGGTGAATCTCCTCTGCACCCTCTCCAACGCTATCACATCCTTCCTGTAGTGTGGCGACCAGAACTGCACACAGTATTCCAGCTGTGGCCTAACCAGTGTTTTATACAGCTCCATCATAACCTCCTTGCTCTTGCCTTCATTAGCCGAGGCATAGAATATAAGTATCCCATATGCCTTTTTTTACCACCTTATCCACCTGTTCCGCCGCCTTCAGGGATCTGTGTACTTGCACACCCAGATCCCTCTGACCCTCCGTCTTGCCTAGGGTCTTTCCATTCATTGTGTATTCCCTTGCCTTGTTTGTCCCCCCAACGTGCATCACCTCGCACTTTTCTGGGTTAAATTCCATTTGCCACTGTTCCGCCCATCTGACCAACCCATCTATATCGTCCTGCAGACTGAGACTACCCTCCTCGCTATTTACCACCCTACCAATTTTTGTATCATCCGCGAACTTACTGATCATACCTTTTACATTCATATCCAAGTCATTAATGTAGACCACAAACAGCAAGGGACCCAGCACCGATCCCTGTGGTACCCCACTGGCCACAGGCTTCCAGTCACAAAAACAACCTTCGACCATCACCCTCTGCCTTCTGCCACTAAGCCAGTTTTGTATCCAATGTGCCAAGGCACCCTGGATTCCATTCTTGACCAGTCTCCTGTGCGGGACTTTATCGAAGGCCTTACTGAAATCCATGTATACCACATCCACTGCGTTACCCTCATCCACACACCTAGTCACCCCCTCAAAAAATTCAACCAAATTAGTCAGACATGATCTTCCCTTGACAAAGCCATGTTGACTATCCCTGATTAATCCTTGCCTCTCCAAGTGGAGACTAATTTTGTCCCTCAGAATTTTTTCCAATAATTTTCCAACACTGATGTTAGGCTCACTGGCCTGTAGTTCCCCGGTTTTTCCCTACTCCCCTTCTTGAATAATGGTACTACATTAGCGGTTCTCCAGTCCTCTGGCACATCCCCTGTGGCCAGAGAGGTTCTGAATATATGTGTTAGAGCCCCCGCAACCTCTTCCTTTGCCTCACACAGCAGCCTGGGATACATTTCATCCGGGCCTGGGGATTTATCCATTTTTAGGCCTGCTAAAACCGCCAATACCTCCTCCCTCTCGATGTTAATATGTTCGAGCATATCACAGTCCCCCCGCCCTATTTCTATGTCTACATCGTCCCTCTCCATAGTGAAAACAGATGCAAAAAATTCATTTAGAACCCCTCCTACATCTTCCGGCTCCACACACACATTGCCACTTTTGTCCCTAATGGGCCCTATTTTTTCCCTAGTTATCCTCTTACCCTTAATATACTTATAAAACATCTTAGGATTTTCCTTTATTTTGCTCGCCAGTGTTATTTCATGACCCCTCCTTGATCTCTTAATTTCTTTTTTAAGTATCCCCCTGCACTTTTTGTACTCCTCTAGGGCTTCCTCCGTCTTTAGCCTTTTGTATCTGCCAAAAGCCCTCCTTTTTTTTTCTAATCCATTCTCGTATATCCCCTGACATCCAAGGTTCCCTGTGGTTTTTGGAACCACCCTTGACCTTTACGGGAACATGTTGCCATTGTATGATCTCAATCTCCCTTCTGAAAGCCTCCCATTGCTCTGATGCGGATTTTCCTACAAGTAGCTGATCCCAGTCCATTTTGGCCAGATCCTGCCTTATCCTATTAAAATCGGCCTTCCCCCAATTTAGAACCTTTATTTCCGGCCCATCCCTGTCCTTTTCCATGACCACCTTAAATCTCACCATATTATGGTCACTGTCACTAAAGTGCTCACCTACTAGCACTTCTTCCACTTGGCCGGCCACATTCCCTAGAATTAGGTCCAGTACTGCCCCCTCTCTTGTAGGACCTTCTACATGCTGGCTCAAAAAGCTCTCCTGGATGCACTTTAAGAATTCTACACCCTCTCTGCCTTTCACACTCTGACTATCCCAGTTAATATTGGGGAAGTTGAAATCCCCCATTATTATTACCCTATTATTTGCACATTTCTCTGAGATTTGCCTACATATCAGTACTGGGTTCTTTGCTTTTTGTGGTATATATCAATGATTTGGACTTGAATGTAAGACGTATGATTAAGAAGTTTGCAGATGATACAAAAATTGGCCTTGTGGTGGTTGATGAAGAAAGAAGCTGCAGGAAGATATCAGTGGACTGGTCAGGTGGGCAGAACAGTGGCAAATGGAATTCAATCTGGCGAAGTGTGAGGTAATGCATTTGGGGAGAGCTAACAAGGCAAATAATACACATTAAATGGTAGGACACTGAAGTGCAGAAGATCAGAGGGACCTTGGAGTGCATGTCCACAGATCCCTGAAGGTAGCAGGACAGGTAGATAAGGTGGTTAAGAAGGCATACAGGATACTTTCCTTTATTAGCCGAGGCATAGAATATAAGAGCAGGGAGGTTATGCTTGAACTGTATAAAACACTAGTTAGGCCGCAGCTAGAATACTGCGTGCAGTTCTGGTCACCACATTACAGGAAGGATGTGATTGCACTAGAGAGGGTGCGGAGGAGATTTGCGAAGATGTTGCCTGGGCTGGGGAATTTTAGCTATGAGGAAAAACTGGATAGGCTGGGGTTGTTTTCTTTGGAACACAGGAGGCTGAGGGAGAGACCTAATTGAGGTGTATAAAATTATGAGTGGCCTAGAGAGAGTGGCTAGGAAGGACCGATTTCCCTTAGCAGAGGGGTCAATAACCAGGGGGCATAGATTTAAAGTAATTGGTAGGAGGATTAGAGGGGATTTGAGGAGAGCTTTTTTCACCCAGAGGGTGGTGGGGGTCTGGAACTCACTGCCTGAAAGGGTGGTAGAGGCAGAGACCCTCGATCACATTTAAAAAGTACTTGGATATGCACTTGAAGTGCCGTAACCTACAGGGCTACGGACCAAGAGCTGGAAAGTGGGATTAGGCTGGAGAGCTCTTTGTCGGCCGGCACGGACACGATGGGCCGAATGGCCTCCTTGTGTACTGTAAATTTCTATGAAATGAAATCTTGTGGTTTTATTGATGCGTAATTCTATGTTCTGTGTTGGGCGAAAAACAAAGACATTGTGGATGTAAGTAATGCTGCGTAGTTACATTGCAAAACAACATCAAGAAATAGGTGAGATACTGCTAGGGACCACATGCTGTGGCACCAAGTCCTGCTCCTGTGCAGTGGTTTCTACAGTGCCTGCAGAATAGAAATACTGTACAATATTTTCTGCTTGCTATATATTCCCCAATGACTGGGTAAGATATCACAAGCCAAAGCAGCACCGCTCGTTGTTGAGGTAAGTCCTGCTGCTGGTTTAATTGGAAAGTATAACGTAAGCTTATTTAGGGCTTATGTTAACAGTTGTCTAAATGCTCGGTAATTTTAACTGCTGTTCTGTGAGCATATATAGTATTACTAGCTGGAGTGCCCGGCAGTGCCGAGGGTTTTTTGAGGGCATGATGTTATGAAAAAGGTAGAAATAATTTTTATATATTATAATGAGTTTGTCTGGGGGAGAGAGAGAGACAGACTGCGGGTGAAGAAGGGCGGCCGCCATTTTGTGAGGTCGGCGGGAAGTTCCCTCACCCACCTCCTCTCTCCCTCCCCCTCTCTCTCCCTGCCCCTGTCTCTCCCTGCCCCTCTCCTCTCCCTCTGACTCACCACGGTACCAGAACAGAGCATATCCGACACCGGGAGTCCGGGTGCCCATCGCTCTGAAGCGAGTCCGGGGTTCCTCATGGTTAACGCTGCCGGCCTTTGGACCCGGTTGGCCGGGCAGCAGTGGAACGCCTTTCGCTCCGGACTCCCATGTCCGATATCGGTCGGGGACGGCTCGTGTGAAAGCCCCGGTTTTCCCGGTCCCGCACTCACGGCGAGAGAGAGAGAGAAATTTTTTAAGCTTCAGGCCCGGCCGGTCTGTAATGGCCGCCACTCACCTCAGTAACGGCAGTTTGAAGGATTAGGCCCCGCCCACAAACGCCATGAAATGCCCCCCCCCCCCCGTGACGCACCGATTGGTCAACCATCAGGGCACTGAACTGTAGGATTGGTCAACCATCTCATCACTCAACGCTAATGAGCGGTGGGATTGGTCAACCGCTAATGAGCGGATTTTTCCCCGTTTTTTGTCTACTGTCCGAACAATTTTTGTCTGACCAAAAAGTAAAGACACCTAGTAGACTCCACTAATCATAAGCTTTCTTTTGATATATAACATGTGTAGGTACGCTCTATAACTTTTGAGTGATGCTCAGACAGACAGAACTATCCTTTTTTAAAATTTATTTTATTTTATATATATAATAATATATATATATAGAAGATAGACGTTGGTATCCTTTTTCAGTTTTAAGATGTTCATCAAACCATGTGTTTTATTTTGTCCTGTTTCTCGCGGTGAGCTGACTGGAGACAATTTTTGTTTTAAACTTGGTGGACGTCACGGAAAGTAAATGCAGGATAATTTGAAGTCTTAATTTGTTTCTGTTTCAGTGTAGATAGACGGTTAAAGGACAGGAGAGCCTCTGGTGACCCGATTTTAAGAAGGGTGCAGATGCATTGCTGGATAGTAAAAGGGGAGCATGAGGGAACTCCTTTCACCTGCAGTCCAAATCAATGTGTGTTCTCTTTTTTGGCTGCACGGCCCATTCAAAATTTCCCATTCAAAAGCTGGTAAGCGACCTGCGCGGGACCTCCAGATGGCCGAGCAGCTTTGCAGGAACGTTGGTTCACTTGCAGTTTAAGCAGTTCTGGGGGTACAGTTGGAGGTGGCTAAAATAAACGTGGTGGTTGTTTATCCTTTCTTGATGAATCTGGCTGGTTGGTGTCCGAAAGTCATGCTGCAGTTGTACAGGGCCTTGGTGAGACCACACCTTGAGTATTGTGTGCAGTTTTGGTCGCTTTATCTGAGGAAGGACGTTCTTGCCATGGAGGGAGTGCAGCGAAGATTCACCAGACTGATACCTGGGATGGCAGGAATGATGTATGAGGAGAGATTGGGTCGATGGGGCTTATACTCGCTGGAGTTTAGAAGAATGAGAGGGGATCTCATTGAAACTTATAAAATTCTGACAGGACTGGACAGACTAGATGCAGGACAGATGTTCCCGATGGTCGGGGAGTCCAGAACCAGGGGTCACAGTCTAAGGATAAGGGGTAAGCCATTTAAGACTGAGATGAGGAGGAATTTCTTCACCCAGAGACTGGTGAACCTGTGGAATTCTCTACCACAGAAGGCAGTTGAGGCCAATTCATTAAATATATTCAAGAAGGAGTTAGATATATTTCTTAAGGCTAAAGGGATCAAGAGATATGGGGAGAAAGCAGGGACCGGGTACTGAATTTGGATGATCAGCCATGATCGCATTGAATGGCGGAGCAGGCTCGAGGGGCCGAATGGCCTACTCCTGCTCCTATCTTCTATGTTTCTATGTCATGTACATTTGCTAAATATACTTGATCTGGACTCCACTAATTTTGACGGCAAAAGTTCAGGAAGTTTCCCAAAGGCAAAACGTGGCCAGCATATTGTTTGCAAGCACTTACAGAAAGTTAACTTCTAGCTGATTTTTGTTACTTAAATTACTCTAATCTTCAATCTGCTGATTGGCAGCTGAGATTCCCGTCTGCAAGGAATGCACCTGGTCGGAGGCACGTGGCCTGTTTTGGAATCTGATCACTCAGTTTATTTATCCCTTGGTTGCATGGCAGGTGTAAGGATGTGTAGCAAAACATTTATTTTAGTTAAGTCTGTTATAGGTAGGAAAGAGATAAAAGCAGTAGAAAATTTGCACCATAGATTTACTGGAATGTTACCGGGAATGAGGGATTATAGTTATGAAGAGACACTTGAGAAGGAAGAGCTTTTTTAAATCAGGGCTGAGAAGGTTATGGGTAACCTGATGGAGGTCTTCGGGTTTGTAAAGAGTTATGATGAGGTAAATAGTGATTGTTTTCACTAGGTCAGCGAGACACTAATGAGAGGACACAAATGTAAGATGATCACCAAAAGAATTAAAGGGTTAGAATTGGAATTTTCTGTCACACAATGTAGTTGAAGCAAATATGTACAGATTGTTCATAGAAGAGGAAAAGAAAAGGCTATATGGAGCAAGCAGGAGAGGGTTAGAGTAGGTGGCTCAAAGAATAGTACCAGTGCAGACTCAATGGGCCATTTGGCCCAGTTTCTGTGTTGTAACATTCTACGCTTAAAATCCAACCAGTTTATAACGCAAGAGTTGTAGCCATAAAAATGCTCGAGTTGTACAGTATCGCCATTCAACTTCACCGAGCAATTCATCGAGTGGCATGCACTGATTGCATTAAAAGCATTTTTGAGGGAGGCTCCGTTAGGTATTCCTGTTTGGTGTGATTGTGTAAGGTGCATGTTCAACAGTTAGTGCTTATTAAAATATTGATGGAACAAGAGCTTAAGAGGATTGTTGCTGATTTGAGGGTTAACTTTTTTAACCCCAACTATGGATACAAAACCTATATGGCCACAATGATGACCATTTTACCATCCGTGTGGGCTGTACAGTAGTGAGGCTACTTAATCCATTCCTTCTGTGAAACTCTGACTCCGATAGAATCAGTAAAGCTGATCACGGGACTGAAATCACTTCAATGATAAGAGAGGATTTAAAGAGAGGTAAGCAGCCAGTGGAGACCTTATGGGTTGAATTAAGAAATAGGAAAGGATCTTAGAGTGTAGTGGGAGTTGTGTATAGGCCCCTGGTAGCAGCTGTGAAGTGTTGGATTGTATAAATGCAGAGATTAGATAAGCGGGTAGCAAAGGCAGAGTGGTTTTAATGAAGGATTTTAACTTTCATATAGATTGGGAAAAGTAGACGGGCACCTGTCAGAAAGGTAGTTAATTTCTTGTAGAAAACTATCCCGGACACACACAACAATATGTCCTAGAGGCAACAAGGGGGCAACCCATATTAGATTTAGTAATGAGCCCTGAGCCAGATTTAGTCAACGGCCTAACTGCGTGAACATTTATCCAATAGCAATCATAACATGATCGAGTTCAACGTAGCTTTTGAAAAGATTCTAGATTTTAGGTAAGGCCGACTTCAATGGGATGAGGCAGAGACTGTCCACAGTAAACTGGGTGAATCTGTTAATGGGTAAAACGACAGCAGATCAGTGGGAGATGTTCAAAAAAGAATTTAAGGTGATACAGAACCAGTTTATACCCCTGAGGGGCAAGAGCTCTACTTGCCCAAAAAAACAGCCATGGACAACTAAAGAGGTAAGGGACAGCGGACAACTAAAGAGGTAAGGGACAGCGGACAACTAAAGAGGTAAGGGACAGCATAAAACTAAAGGAAAGGGCATTCAAAAATGTATGGACACTCAAGAAATTCACTACCTTTCTGACAGGTGCCAGAAATAGCACCAATCCTGGCGAATGGGAAAGATGCAAAGAACAGCAAAGGTTCACAAAACAGAGAGCAAGAGCTACAAAAAGGGAGTACGAGAAGTAACTTGCAAGGGATATCAAAATCAACACACAGAACTTTACAGTTACATTAGGAAAAAGAGGGTGATCAGGAGCAATGTTGGCCCCTTAAAAACTGAAAGTGGCGATATTGTCAATGACCATGTGGAAATGGCGAACGTTGTTGAATAATTACTTTGCATCACATCAGTATTTACAGTAGAAGAGAATAGCATGCTGGAAATCCCAAAGAAACTAATATTGAATCGGGGACAGGGACTGAATAAAACCAATGTAAGTAAATGAACAGTAATAAAGAAGATAATGGCACTAAAGAGTGACAAATCCCCAGGACCAGATGGTTTCCAGCCCAGGGTTTAAAGGAAGTAGGTGAGCACACTGCAGATGCCCTAACTATAATCTTCCAAAATTCTCGAGATTCAGGAACTGTCCGTTTAGATTGGAAAATTGCACATGTCACTCTGCTTTTTAAGAATGGTGAGAGGGGGAAACCAGGGAATTATAGACCAGTTAGCCTGTTGTCGAGAAATTGCAAAAGTCTATAATTAAGCACTGTGGGAGCACCTTCACCACACGGACTGCAGCGGTTCAAGAAGGCGGCTCACCACCACCTTCTCGCGGGCAATTACGGATGGGTTTTAAATGCCCACATCCCAGGAACTAAAAATTTTTTTTTTTTTTTTTTAAGTTTCTTGAGCGATTTGACTTGTAGAGGCATTAAAAAGTCCCAGGGTGTGCTGTTATGTCTCTAATGTTGGAAAAGATCCAATGGTCCTGTTTGATTTCTAGTGTGAGTTTAGGGCAGTTGGTTCACGGATACACTGGCAAATAGAAGGAAATCTTTGGCTACATTTTGTATCCAGGTGTTATTAAATAAATAACACTAGAGTCTTCTCGGCTGAGGCACCTTTTTTTATTGGTTTGTTGCCCATTGCTACTTGCCTTGACGGCATTAACATCGAACCACATTGGACTGGAATCAGGTGTAGGCCAGACCAGGTAGCAGTTGCAGGTTCCCGTCCCTGAAAGGCATTCGTAATCTAGTTGTGTTTTTAGGCAATCTGAGATTTTTCTGGTGATGGTCAATAAACTAGTAGATGTACTGAATTCAGTTTCGCCGCTTGTCGTGGTGGTCTTTGACTTCACAATCTGGGTTTCCAGTCTAGTATTGTAACTGCTCTACCGTCATGTCATATAGCTTGCCTCACCGTGTGCGCTTAATAAGCATCAGCACAAATTTCATGTTCGTGTTTATGAAGGAGCACAAAATGCTTTTAAAATCCTAAACTTTGTTTAAAAAAAAATACAGCGCTGTTTTTATTAAAAAAAAAAAAAAAATCCTGAATTGTGTTTAGTTGGGACCAACATGAAAATGCGTAATGGTTGTATGGCTGAATTTCACAATTGTTCAATATTATTATAGAAGGGGATTCTGGAAGTGATGCAGACTTTTATGTGGAAGATGATGATGACAGCGACTACGAGAGCTCTTTGAAGAAAAGCAAAAAGGGAAGGAAGACTAAAACAGTACCTGAAAAGAAAGAAAAGAAGACGCCCAAGCCCAGGCTCAGCGCCACAGGTAAGCTGCACGCTACTGTTGATGGAGAAGTTACCATGCAGGGGATCGGCTCAAGTTCTCCTTGTTAAACCAAGGTTAAAGGCAAAGGATCGTAGTGTAGTTCACCACCGCGAGTGTAAAAGAGAAGGCCAGGGAAATCAAGTACTTGGGTGATGCTAAGCTGGGCTTTTAAAAGAATGCAGGTTAGAGAAAGGAGGAATGACTCGACAAGGCACGAGATTCCACCGTTTTTAGGTTCTGAGGGGGAAAACTGAATTGGCGTAGGAAACTGCGATAAGTTTTCATTTCTACACGTGTAAGACGGGTGTATTTGGAGCCATGAGGGAAAGTTAAAAGGAACATTGACTGACTCAGAGTATCAATCAAATTGATCAACGAGAGATGAAAAAGGTTGCAACAGAGAAAGTGGTTGCAAGTTAATTCAGGTGTGTCCTGGGGCATTGGTGCTTGTTGTGAATGGTCACCGTTGAAATCATTCTCGTGGTTTAAAAATATTCATGCTAAGCTGCTCTGCTGGGAAAGTGATTTGCTGGTTTTATTTGCATTTGCGATCGTTTTTCATTCCTGTACTCTTGGCCACTAAGGGAATCAAGGGATCGGGCAGGAAAGTGGAGATGAGGTAGAAGATCAGCCGTGATCTTATTGAATGGCAGAGCCGTATGGCCTACTCCTGCTCCTATTTCTTATGTTCTTAAGACTTTTCATCGATTTGCATCCGCCCCCTAAGTTTTAGAACACCTACTCAAACGTCCTTTTTAATGTTTTAGCAGGGGTAGTCAAGATACAAAAACTAAATTTGAGAAAGGAGTACGAATTCGAAGAATCTCTAATGTGATTGTTGTGTATTTTACAGGTGTGTGCTCAAGCGTGTTTAAAGGTTCTAAACTTTTATGAACACCGAATTCATGTCACAAAGCTTCAGAATAAACACAGTTGTAACATGCAAGCAGCCTTTTTCTTTTCTCTTTCCTCAATTCTGCTGGATTGGAATTTGGGATGGATTTACGGTAGTCTATCTATCCACTAATACTAAAAATCTTACTCAGTAATGCTTCTCCAGATTTCAACAGAATTTAAATCTTGATACTAGGTTTCTTTGGAAAAATAGTTGCGCCCAATAATGTCCAACTGTGCAGTTGCACGGCCAAGAATTGATGCAGCACCTCAGTATTTGAGACATTATCACTCCATGATCTTTGAAGCACTTTTAATTAACTTTCACCCAATTTGAGCAAATTTCCCATGACCTAATTCTTGGCTCCTTTCAACATTTGACCAGCTGTATTACTTTATTTATGCATGTACAGGAAACTCTTTTATCCGGGACCGGCGTGGTGCCGGTTGATCAAAAAGTCCGGATTACAGAGAGGTATACTTAGTAAGATACGACAGCCCCGTACACGGCCACAGGTGCAGGAGCCCCGGTTACACGGCCACAGATCCAGGAGTCCCTGTTGCACGGCCACAGGTGCAGGAGCCCCGGTTACACGGCCACAGATCCAGGAGTCCCTGTTGCACGGCCACAGATTCAGGAACCCCGGTTACACGGCCACAGATCCAGGAGTCCCTGTTGCATGGCCACAGATTCAGGAACCCCGGTTACACGGCCACAGATCCAGGAGCCCCTGTTGCATGGCCACAGATTCAGGAACCCCGGTTACACAGCCACAGATCCAGGAGTCCCTGTTGCATGGCCACAGATTCAGGAACCCCGGTTACACGGCCACAGATCCAGGAGTCCCTGTTGCATGGCCACAGATTCAGGAACCCCGGTTACACGGCCACAGATCCAGGAGTCCCTGTTGCATGGCCACAGATTCAGGAACCCCGGTTACACGGCCACAGATCCAGGAGCCCCTGTTGCATGGCCACAGATTCAGGAACCCCGGTTACACAGCCACAGATCCAGGAGCCCCTGTTGCACGGCCACAGATTCAGGAACCCCGGTTACACGGCCACTAATATAAAGTAAAACTTACCGGGACCTACTCCTGAATTTTGCTGGTTAAGAGAGGTTTCTGGTTATTTAGGTGCCAGTTAAGAGAGAGTTTCCTGCATTTATACAGTTTTGTAGAAATTAACAAGCATTAAATTTTAGCAAAACTTTTAAGTACGCTGTATTTTTACATACAAGTTTTTGAAAATTATTGCGTGCTATTGGCTTTTCCTTTTCAACTTCCAAATGCAAGTAATTGGGCTGCCATTCAAATTGGATGGAAAGCGAAAAGGGACACGGTTCCCTTTTTAAAAAAATAAAAAAAAATTATCGCAAAACAGTCAGAAATGTGGCCCTCCTTCACTCCTGTTGTTACATGGCCTTATTTTGGAGGCATTCCTCTTGTGATCATCACACAGCTCATTGTAGATTGCAGGCAGCCATCGAAGCTTTGGCAAAAGCAAAATACTGCGGATGCTGGAAATCCAAAGTAAAAAGAGAAAATGCTGGAAATACTCAGCAGGTCAGACAGCATCTGTGGGGAGAGAGAGAAACAGAGTTAACGTTTCAGGTCGATGACCCTTTGTCAGAACTGGAAAAGGTTAGAGATGTAACAGGTTTTTAAGCAAGTGCAGGGGCAGGGGAGGAAAGAACAAAAAGGAAGGTCTGTGGTGGGATAGAAGGCAGGAGAGATTAAAAGACAAAAGGGATGATGGTGCACGGCAAAAAGAGATGGTAATGGGACTAGTAAAGAAGCAAAAGCTAAGTCTAGAAGCGGTGTAAACGGGAAAGGCAGAATCATCAACCGCTGCCATGTGAAAAAATAGGGTGTCTCCACAGATGCTGCCTGACCTGAGTATTTCCAGCAATTTCTGCTTTTATTTATTATTGAAGCTTTGGGTTTGGATGGCCATTATTTGGTACGTCGATGGGTCTTAAAATTGGCCTATCTACAAAGTTTATACTAAAAATTTGAGTTTAATGTGTCTTGGGAATTCTGCTGCAATATTTACTTCAACTACATGCCTCCACCTCCCAGAATGGAAGTACCATTTTGTTCAGAGCTGTGCGGTTCTATGCAGCTGCAACCAGAGACATTCGATGGATCAAGCCAGTGCCTTTGCATTGCCGTGCTCCAAGCTGGCCTTGCATCATCGAGTTTCATGCCTCTGTTTTCCATAATGTTTTGTCATAGTTCATTTCTATGTGGTGGTTTAACAACTGTGGACGATTTTTTTTTAAATTACCTCCGATATGATTATGCTTCATTGTTGAATGTAGTTCAACATTCAGGTATAAACCTCACTCCCTACCTCGTGCTTCTATCTGACCTGGCACACACGGAGCTTCCTGTTTTGGTGTCTGCTGCAATGTGGTGACCTGCATCAGTAATTTAGTACCAATTTCCCCCGCTCCCTCAGTGTTTCCTTCATTTGACTACTACTTCAATCATATGTGGATGTTTTGATTTCTAATGTTTTCCAAGTCTAGAAAGGCTCGGGTGCTGATTTATGACCTTTCAGTGCCCAGCGTGCTGCTTACTGTATCTAATGAAGTGTTTCACCTGTCTTTTTTATGCTCTAAAAAAAAAAAAAAAAAAATGGATTTCCTATGCTTTTTATGCAGTGTTCAAGTGTTGTAATCTCTTTTACAGTTGCATTTAAATATCTCGTTCCTTTTGACTTTTTAATTGTACTCTTGTCTATTTGAATCTTGAATTGTTTTGAAATGGTCATCTTTGTAGCATAAAAGATGATTTGTTGTAGTGCAATTCTGAAGTATGTTTTCATATAATTACTGATTTGTGTATCTTTTACTTTTTAAGTCACCCCTGCAACTCCTAGTCCGGTAAAAGGCAAAGGAAAGGGGCGGGTTGCTGCCACAAAGGCATCACCACCTTCTAAGGGGCAACCACCCGAAAGCCCTGCTAAAGAGTCAAAGAAGGAGAAGAGTCCTCCACCAGAAACAAATGAGGAGGAAGAACCAGAAGAGGAGGAGGAGGAGGAGGAAGAAGAGGAGGAGGAGGAGGAGGAGGAAGAGGAAGAAGTTAATTCTGGGGATGACTGAACAATACAAGGGGATATTTTTTTATATAAGTAGAGTTAGAAAATGACTTCACTGACAGCTCGGTTCACAAGGTTTAGACACAGGACTTGTGTGTGTTTTTTTTTAGAGACTGTCCCTTTGTGTCCTGCAGACGTTATTAACAGAATCAAATCATTTAAATTTGGCTTGGTATTTTATGGGAGTTGCTTTGATCTTTTCAAAGTTAGGAACTGCAAACCTAGTGCGAATTGCTAGTATTTTTGTCTTTTTTTATAATGGCAATTTCAAGTGAAGCTGTGAAAAATCTGACAAAAACACTACAAAAGTAGTTTAGCAGCAAAAAATATGCCCGCAGTATGTTCAGATGAAGGCAAACCCTTCGGCCTATTTGATCTCATCCTTTCAGGAAACTAACTCTACCATCTTTCCATTACAGCATTGAATTGTTGCGTGCAAAACGGCAAACCCAGATGCAAACTTGTAACGTACAAGTACAGTTTATATAACAAACGATTCATCTTTTGCATACTCGCAAAAAAAAAACTGCACATTTTCTTGGTCTCCGGTGTTGAATGAATCCTTCCTGTGGATTCCTTTGTCTGAAATGTTTGACTGCAAAGTGTTTTTTTTTAAACAAAGGACAAGATCAAAGACTCCTGTAAATAAAACATCAGCTTAACTATCTCGGCCTTGTAAAATTTAGGTGCTGTACATACACGTAGCCAAATGACCTAGAAGTTTAGATGTAGCTTCATTTTAAAAATAGTTGTAGATTTTGCTTATAACCATTTTGAATCGTAACCTTAAGAGTAAATAAAAGTGTTTCTGGTGTCTTTTAAGGAAAAGCATCTGCCATTTACAACAATGCTAACTGATTACTATGTCTCCCAGTATATTATCTAAGCAGTTTCTAAAATTTGTCTCAATAGCATTGTAGTCTTTCACATGTGAATCATAAGTCGGTTAAGTAGATAAAACTAATGTTGTCTTAAAACAATTCCATCCATTTTAATTGAAAATGTGAACCCCTGTTGCATCCTTCCAGCATAACTAAATATCAAATGATCACAAATTAATCGTCCCCAGTCTACTATTTCAGTCCAAATTTAAGATTTATTTGGTCCACTCTTTCAACTATTTTAGTGTTATATATGTTAAGTTTAAAAAAAAAACTGATTGAATATTGTATTTTTAAGATATCTTAAACTTTTTGGGTCAGCCTAGATTTTTTTTTTAATAAACGCCCTGGGATTTCAATGGGCACGATCTTTTGTATTGCAAATCTAACCCGTTCACACATGGGAAATGTTGCATTGCAAGTGATGATTGTATCTAAAATAGTACGGTCAAGCTGTTCCAAGTAAATGAGTGGTGATGTGGGATGCTGTAATCCTGAAAAGCTATCACAAACTTGTCATTGGTAGTTCTACCGTCAATACTTTAGAGGTACGATATTGAAAAACAAAGAAAGCCAGATGGGAAAAGAAAAAGCTGCACACCACCAAAAATCGCCGAGTCATCAGGTCTGATCTTGTGAACTGAATTGTATTTTTTTTTTGCAGATTGAAATGTTTAAAAATGAATGTGATGGAATCCTGAAAAACTGCGCAATTGTTTCTGTATCAGCATTTTGTCAAAGCAGCCATATCTTTGTAAGTTACAAAAAAAAAAGAACTTGTACAGCCAATTCTTACGATGTTAACATCCGATTCACGTGGGCTTTCAATTTCTTTTGTTTTTATTTTCGCTACAGAACATTAAATGTCTGCTGGTGTAAAATGGTTTCTTCGAGCAATTATTTTGGAGGCTGTTAAAGGGGTGGGAGGGAGGAGCATTTTTGAAACACAACGATGTGTTCAGAGCAATGCACTTAAATGTAACTGTTGCTTGCAACAGCGCTTAAAAAATCTTTGCGCATGCTATTACATAGGATGTGTGAGATCACGGATTTTTAGACCTATATCATCCCTGGAATGCTGTTTGCAGCTGTCGGGTGCTTTCTGTTACATGGTACATGTTGAGATATCAATTTCTTCGCCCCCCCCCCCCCCCGCCCTTCCCATTTCCATTTCAGAGATCATAATTTTTTTCAGCCATGGGTATGTTGCTGTCGAATACTTTGTGGAAGATTATAAAGTACATATATTTGGTGGTGGGTGGGGGTGGTTGTTGTAATTAGCTTTGACTGTGTAACCTATCCACATTTTTTTAAAAAAACGTCATTCTAACCCAGTGGTCAGTCAATATTTCAGTGCCTCAACTTGTTTCATAATTTTTTAACAATCTATTGTAGTTCAGGTGAATACAGTATTGTATCATCTAAATAGACTGAGCCCATCTGTACTCTTAGATATATGATGAAATGTTGTTGTTTGCAGTAGATTGTGAGCAACTGAACAGTTGCGTCTTGCCAGAAATAGTGTTATTGGGAGAAATGTATCATTGCCCAGTATATTGAGGAATGTACTTTTGAACTGAAACGTTCTCATGACATATTGCAAGATTGTTTTTACTTTTTCTTTAAAAAAAAAGACAGTGATCTGGTGACTTGGAGTCTGTAACTATAACAACTTGTATTTATATAATGCCTTTAATGTAGTAAAACGTCTCAAGGCGATTCACAGGAGTGTTATAAGACAAAAAAAATTTGACACCAAGCCACATAAGGAGAAATTAGGGCAGGTGACCAAAAGCTCGGTCAAAGAGGTAGGTTTTAAGGAGCTGCAAAGGCTGCAGACTAGTCTAGAAGGACGAGGAGGGATAGTTTACCTTTGTCACAGTCACAAAGGAAGTCATTTGTGACTTTGATGAGAGCCGTTTTGGTACTGTGGCAGGGCAGAAACCTGATTGGATTGGATATAATTTAATCCCTTTAAGTGATCTAGATGAAGCTAATGTGAATGGCATGCTTGACATTCCTATAATGTAAATGAAACCATGCAGTTGCTGTAGTGTCCTCCAAGGAGAAGTAGTTATTTAACTTCTGTAAAAGTGAACTTACATTGGTTCCACTAGCACTACTTGAGGGGATTTCCCTCTTTCTCCCTTGATGATGATTATTGTGTCAAGGTTTAAATTATATTAACCATTTACTTGCATATTAACAATGGACCAGAACTGTACTGATATAAAGAACAAAACTGGTGTAATCTCTTGGGACTTTGAGACATATGTTGGAGAATTTGCATTCATATCAGCAAGATAAAAAAGGGGAAATGGTAAGTGCCTATGTTTGAATTCAGCTGCATTTCATTCTAATTTCCTGCCTGTGGAAATTGCCAAAAACGGGGTTAATTTTGGATCTCCCACGTTAGCCAGCCGCTCCTGTTTAGTCTCGTCTATATGCTCCTGCCCTTTTCCCCCTTCCCCACCCCCACTTTTCCACTCTTTTCACTGCATATTGTTCTAATAGATTATTGAAGATTCAGTTTATTAATGATTCAGTTTTGCAATGAACTAAATATCAGAATTGGAATCAGATGTTTTTGTTGAAACGACAGGTGTTTGGGTGATTCACAACTCTACATTCCTGGAGCAATGGGGACAAAATAAACCCGAGTTAAAGTTTATGGTACGGTTCACTGTGTGATGCAATCGTTGTTTCTAAGCATGTTGAAGAGAATTGGCTGTACATTTAGAAAGAAAATATGGACAGATAAGACAATTTTAAACTGCTGTAATCTTAGTGTTATTGATTTAACCCTTTGAATAGGCACATAGGAATTGCTAGATGAAAAAGACCAAGATCCATCTAGTTTACTTTCTACCATCCTGGTAGTCGCATGATACAGTAATGGGGTTGTTGACCAATCATAGCAATTAATGTCTACAACAGACCCAGACATGATTGGAGGGAAAACCCAAGTGGTGGAGGACTAGAGAACCATCGGTCCGAAGTCACCTGTTCCTCCCAAGCATGCTGCACTTGCCATATGTCATGTCTCAAATTACTCCTGTACTGTACCTGAAATTATTTTCTGAAAGCACTCTAATATGCATTTGAATGAATCGATACTGTCTGCTTCTACCATCTCCCTAGGGAGCCTGTTCCATAGATTGGCCACTTGCTCACTTAAATATTGTTAGTTTTGAATTTACCCCCCTTCAAACACAGGCTGTATCCTCTGGTTCTATTGCTCAGGACTGTCTGCAGTAATTTCCCTCAGTTGTGTGTGTTGAACATTTAATTTTTATCTAGTGTTTTATATGTAAAAAGGATAAAGTAACATTTTTTCGCCTGGTGCGGTGCCCCTTATGTGGGTTTCTATCTTAATTTAAACAGCATCCAGAAAAGGTAAAATAATTTTTTTTTTAATTGTTTCCCCCCCCCCCCCCCCCTCCACGGAAACTAATTTGAGATCCACTGCCACAAACTGCTTATTCTGATCAGAAGGCAAGTATTTCATTGGGAGAAAGACCATGCTTTTTTGCTGGTTTCTTAAATTTGTGGCTTTTAATTATCTATATCCGAGAATGGCATTGGCTGGTAAAGGTGTTCAAGTCCATAACCAGGATTGTTTTCCCTTGGTGCCATTTGCAGAAAGATGCTGGTAAAGGCTTTTCAATCTTCCTCTTGTTTTTAGGGGAAATGTATTTTGGGCCAAATATTTACTTGATGTTGATTTCTGAGACCCTTGTGAGCGAGTTTTGTATCCGTCTGCAGCCCACGTTGATTAGCCAGATCATTTGCAATGACAGTCTGTGTGCGACACTAAAACAATGTAGGATAATTCATAGGCTTGAATACATTGGTAATATACAGGAAACTCTCTCTTATCCGGCACCGATGGGACCGGCGTGGTGCCGGTTGATCAAAAAGTCCGGATTACAGAGAGGTATACTTACCAATGTACAAGAGCCCCGGTTGCATGGCCACTAATATATAGTAAAACTTACCTGAACCTACTCCTGAATTTTGCCGGTTAAGAAAGATTACCGGATATTTAGGTGCCAGTTAAGAGTTTCCTGTACTGAGAGATTCAGATAACCATAAACTGAGAACTTATCTTGTGATGGGGTTGTTGGTATCATCAGGTTTTGTATCTTCACATTATACTCCTAACAAGTATTTTGTTGCATACATAAAATATAGGATGGTTTCATTCAATTTTCACAAGTTTCTTTTGTGGAAATCACGAAAAATGGATAGTAGGTTATGGTTTTTTGCAAGGTTGCCACTGAAAGGCTGTTGTACAATAATACTGGGCCTAATTTCACTGAATATTACAGGACTGTAAAGTACCCGGTGTATTTTAGAGTTGAAACACTTGCTTTATAGGATTGGCGAAAACGTGTTCTTTCTGTGAGGTGGTGGAAGAAATGGCTCTTGAGCCAGTGTTGCAATCAATCCATTATCGGCTGGGTGGCTTGTGTAGTTCAGACAAAAACAGTAAGACTTTCTTTCTAACAAAGTAAACACGGTGATCCCTTGTAATGGGGGCTGATTGTGTTTTTCCAAAATAAATGGATTAATTTATAGGTAACTTTTATATTAAAAACTTGTGCATAGTCTTGAGCAACTTAATGGCACAGATGATTCTATCCACCGTGTGAAAATGTACGCGAGGGTTTCAGACTTTTGAGATCTGGAGTAGATCCAAAACATGTTGCAACTAACGGAGCTCGACGTGTACGTTACTGGTGTTTCCTGATTTGGGAATGTTGGGATAAAGGGAGTGCTCCTATAAAGAGAATCCTGTGGCCTTGCCGTCTTGGATGCTGTGGAACTTACAGCTTTAAGAAAACTACTTTCCACAGAACTGTGGCAGCCGTGCACTGTGTAGTTTTTGTGTTGGACCAGTTACTTACAATCAGCTGTTACTATGCATGTATCCAAAGGAGCAAACGCTGCTTAAAGTGGGATTTGACCTGCCAAGTAGGTAAAGGCAATAATGTATGTAACACTTGAAAGAAAATGGATCAGGGCAAAATGTAAATCCGTTCAATTGTAGGCTTCACTAAAAGTGATGCTGCACATTTGAGGAGCAAATGCCTGACTGAAATGTAGCTGATGCCAGTTAATTGGCACATGGTTAATGAAAGCATTTGGTTATTGGAGAGGTGACTATACAGGTAGCTTTGAATGTGTTTAATTTAATACCCCTACAGTTTTGTGCAATAGAGGATTGTGCTAATGGAGATGGTTTAGATTTTTAGCTTAACATCACCATTAACAGGCTTTTAACTACACGAGGTCCTATTTTCATGAGCCGAGGGCTGGGCCAAATAACTTTTTAAATTCCTTAACAATTGTTGTGTTATGCGTCTGTGCAAAGCCATTACTTTTACGTAATCTGAAAAAGACGAGTGATTTATTGAAGTCACTATGTTTGAATGGGTTGTGCACCCAGGAATGGTTTTGTACATTCACAGAGGAAGGATTCAGCCAATAACGTAGCTGCCATCCACTTGCTAACAGTGTTGGGTAATGTTCATGTGCACATTTGAAAATGGTTTTAGTGAGGAAAGTGTTGTGAACTGCTTGCCTGCCTTAATTAACATGAATTCCTAAGCATCCTGTTTCTTTGCACTGGTTTGTCATGGAAGTCAATGATGGGGTGGGGAAGGAGGAATATCACAAGCATGGCAGCGTTTTATATTTTAGTCATTTCGGAACAGGACTGTCTCCTTTTGAGGGCTTACATGACCAGGTGCTCTTAATTGTGCTAAAACTGATTTTGTTTTTGCTCAAAGGGTTAAGTTGGAACACGTTTGCATTTTAGTGCTAATTACTGTACATGTCGCCTCGTCTTTTTATTTTGTGCTTTATAAATCTAAATGTACTCCGCATTTTGGACTTGTCTTTGACGATGAGATCATTTATGATGAATGGGGTTCATTTTGTGTATTCATCCCATTTACATTGTGTTAAAGATCTGCTTTATAAAAGGGTTTTTCTCCCTACCCTATGCATTTTTAATTCTATTTTTGTTATTAAAGTATGTGTTAGTAAAATGGCATTGTTTATGCTTGGTGCTGGGAAATGTGAGGTTTGTCACTAGGTGAGTTGGGTAACTCACTTAAAAGCTATTAATTGAATTTTAACAAAGATCCTTTATTTGCTATGAACTAGGAACTGGTCATTAGGAACAAGTGGAGCTGGAAGTAGTTACACTAAAAAAAAAACTAAGAAATAGACTATAGGTCATGGGGGGAAAAGAAAAAACGTTACTTACAAGTGGGCCATGGTGCCTAATGCATTTGACTTGTTTTCAAATCCCTCCATGGCCTCGCCCCTCCAGATCTCTGTAACCCCCAACAGCCCTACAACCCTTGAGATATCTGAGCTCTTGCACATCCCTGATTTGAATCGCTCCACCATTGGCGGCCGTGCCTTCAGCTGCCTGGGCCCTAAGCTCTGAAATTGTCTCCCTAAACCTCTCCGCCTCTTTCCTCCTTTTTAAGATGTTCTTTGACCAAGCTTTTGGCCCTAATATTTCCTTATGTGGCTCGGTGTCAAATTTTGGTTGCTAATGCCAGTGAAGTGCCTTGGGCCGTTTTACTACGTTACAGGTGCTGTATAAATGCAAGTTGTTGTTTGACTTGCCAAAGCTGGAAAAACTACTTGACACAGGATATTTAGTAAAGTGTCATTTACCAGCACTGCTGCAGGTGCCTTTGCAGAAATAGAGATGGAAGTCAAGAAACATTGAGAAATGGGAGTAAAGGAACATTATTAATGGAGGGTGGAGGAAAAACAACAAATTCCACATCCAAGAAGCTATCAGGAGATATGCAGCGAAACAAACGGAGCAGTCAGAGAAAAGTGAATGCAAGAAAAGATTATATATAATTAACTTTGTTATAATTTTAGTCTCCGATGGGCTTTTTAAGTGGTGCGAGTATTCAAGTGGACTCTTGAGCTTAACTCTACATCTTGAACCGTCGTGCTTCCACCTAATTAATTCTAGTCCTTTTGCTATCCTCCGAACTATCAATCTGCCCCATTGTGGTTTCTGCAGAAATATTACAATGGAAACACTTCAGAGACAGGAAAGGAAATTTCAGCTTTTAAAACTTCACAGACTGGCGTGGAAGTCGACGTTTAATATTGTGACTTCCTAGGCAACAGTGAAAAAAATCTTGCACTTGGAAAAAGGTTGCACAGCTGCTTGGCATAGATAGTTCGATTTAGAGCTTTAAGTGAGGCTGAAGAAATATCTGAGTTGGCTGCTTCCACCATTTTGAGTGGTTATAGTAAGTTCTCGTCGCCAGATACTCGCGTAGCACCTTTTTTAAAAGAGTTAATCTACATAAGCTTCTGAAGAAAAGTCATCGACCAGAAACGTTAACTCTGTCTCTCGCTCCACAGATGCTGCCTGACCTGCTGAGCATTTCCAGCGTTTTCTCTCTCTTTATTTCGGATTGCCAGCATCCGCAGTATTTTTTGCTTTTGTAACATTTCACTTATTTGACAGGCGTCGCTTCCACCTGTCTGGAATTCAAGGTGTTTGGGGACTGGAGCAATCAAATTTGCCAAGTTTGCACACCTGTGTTTAGGGCTAAAGTTAAGCTAGCATCCACATGATCCATTTTTAAAGACATGAATCATTTCTTAAATATCCAATCTGTTACTTGGTTTATGCACTTGAAGTGTTGTAACCTACAGGGCTACGGACCAAGAGTTGAAAATTGGGGTTAGGCTGGATAGCTCATTTTTCGGCCGCCACAGACACGATGGGCCAAATGGCTCCTGCACGGTAAATTTCTATGATTCTATTAGCTTATCCTGTTTTTGAGGCCCACAATTACCCTCGTTGCTCTGTTTTCTTTCGTGTGTTGGTGGGTTTTATTTGGGGGAGGGGTCTGGTCAGGAAGGTGCTTAAAATCGCACCTAGCCTTCCAGATGGGCCATAGAAACAAGATAGGAGCAGGAGTAGGCCATTCAGCCCCTCGAGCCTGCTCCGCCATTCAATGAGGTCATGGCTGATCATCCAAATTCAGTACCCTGTCCCTGCTTTCTCCCCATATCCCTTGATCCCTTTAGCCTTAAGAAATATATCTAACTCCTTCTTGAATATATTTAATGAATTGGTCTCCACTGCCTTCTGTGGTAGAGAATTCCACAGGTTCGCCACTCTCTGGGTGAAGAAATTCCTCCTCATCTCTGTCCTAAATGGCTTACCCCTTATCTTTAGACTGTGGCCCCTGGTTCTGAAACATCTTTCCTGCATCTAGTCTGTCTAGTCCTGTTAGAATTTTATAAGTTTCAATGAGATCCCCTCTCATTCTTCTAAACTCCAGCAAGTATAAGCCCAGTCGACCCAATCTCTCCTCATACGTCATTCCTGCCATGCCAGGTATCAGTCTGGTGAATCTTCGCTGCACTCCCTCCATGGCAAGAACATCCTTCCTCAGATAAGACGACCAAAACTGCACACAATACTCAAGATGCGGTCTCACCAAGGCCCTGTACAACTACAGCAAGACATCCTTGCTCCTGTACTCGAACCCTCTCGCTACGAGGGCCATCATACCATTTGCCTTCTTAACCGCCTGCTGCACCTGTATGCTTACCTTCAGCGACTGGTGCACAAGGACACCCAGCTCTCGTTGCACTTCCCCTTCTCCCAATCTATTGCCGTTCAGATAATCTACCTTCCAGTAGGGATGGGCAATAAATGCTGGCCTTGCCAGTGACGCCAACATCCCATGAACGAATTAAAAACAAAAGCCAGAGTTACTTCAAAGTAATCTTTTTTCGGGGTTTAATTCAATATTCTTTGGATGCATTCCAAGTGGTTAATTGCCGCAACATTCTTTTCCGTGATTGTCACTGCGTACGTTTCCTTTTTACACACGTCTGCTGCTACTCAATTTAGTAACGTTACAGCTGCTTTTTGAAGGCCATCACTTCCCCTTAAACTGGCCGAGTAAATGAGCACTCTCCTCCGGATCGCTGATAATGTAAACAGTGGAGGGCCGGGAGCCGAGCTCCAGGATGGTTCACTCGCTGCTCATTCTATCCCAATCCTAAAGACCGAGCTTTGCATCACTTCCTGTATTCTATTGCCAAAGTCCTTTTTCAACCCAGTTAACGGCAACGTGAAATTAGTGTCTTATGTGCAAAAAGCGGCTGGGGCCGAGCCTTTATCCAATGTCGCCTGAGAATTCAGGTTGGTTGCATCCATTGAGTTTTTATTGACTACTGATTTTAGTTGCTTCCTTGTATATTCCCTTTATGCCTTCTGTATCACATGGTTGAGCTTTTGATAATGTTGCCCCACTATTGATGCTACATTAATTATAATTCCCCAATTTCCTTTTCATTTCAACCCCTGCCCGCTGAAGTACCTGCATTACGTGTGCGGTGTCCTTGGGTCCAAGAGAATTGCACCCTAAATAACTAGGACAAATTACAGTTTGTTTCAAAATACTTCTTCGCATCAGGATCCGAAGTGGATCCCGCCAATCTGAAGATGAATTTGAGTGAACTCTACTGAGGATGTGACTGCTGGCAAAGTCAATTGCACTCAAAAATACAATATTCTCTTGCCATTTGTGGGACGTGGTAATTTTACTGCTAGTTTATCAACAGATTGGATGAGGGTTGCTCATATTATTAGTGTTGATGTGTGCATCTAGGAGTAAAGAAAGTTAACATTTATAAAGTGCATTATGCCATGGTAGAGTCTCCAATGGCTTTGCGTGGGGTTAATTTCCAGGGATTGCAGTTGATGTTAGGATTTGCAAGTTTTTCATGGAGCTCAAGATGTTCCACGTGGTCCCTTTGCCTTCCCACTCTTGCCAGCAGGTAGATTGCTCAGTCCCCGTCCTCTAATCTGTAACCATCTGAATTGTTACTTGTAAGGGTGAAGTGCTCACAAGTAATCTTGGGTCGATTCGGATACCGCGGGAAACTACAGGACTGGCAAATACCAACTACCAATACCAAATAGGAATCAACACTCCAATTGGCTAGTTCCCAAAAATGAATAGCAAAACGTCAGCAGCTGTTAAGTAAAGACTCCAGAAATGTTAACTTTTCTCTTTACTGATGTGTAGTGTCCGCGTATCAATAACACATGGACTGCAGGAGAACGGTAATAACAGGTGTTTACTGAACAGAGGGTATGCTGGAACTGAAAGTACAGAAGCCTGCTACGGCTTTATATACAGGTGTGGTCACTGCCGGTACTACAGTATAAAAGCAGTTCTCTCTTAAAGGTACATTTAACTTTATATGCGTTTGCAACGTTTTTTATCCTTCCAAAAATGGACATTTCATCTGTCCTCTCCCAGAAATATTTCTCCGATTCTCCTTTGAATGTGTCCGCGCTAGCTGCGCCCCCTGGGCAGTCTTCTATCTTCCGATAGTTGAATCTAGTAATCTCTGCCCAATCGGAGCCCCCGGTTTCTGAAGTTTGCAGCAATTTCAATACCGTTCAATTTATCAATCTCTTTAAGAATGTCGAAATAAAGGCGTTAGCTTTACTTGCCGCTGCACGTTGTGCTGTTGGTTCCTGTAATCTATCCTGTGTTGTGTCCTGTAGCCTAGGGCCAATTAGTTTATATTTCCACTGTTTTAATTACATTATTTAGACTCATTACCTTACATTTCGTTTACATTAAAAGCCATTTATCACTCATCAGCCCACCTTCCCAATCTATCTCAATCCCTTTTTGGATTTGTTTTGCATGTCCCTTTGTTAGACCCCAATCTAATGTCCTCTAAATACTCGGCTTTTCTTTCTGTACTGTATTACAAATTCTATATACTGTAAAAAGAAAGACTTGCATTTCTATAGCGCCTTTCACGACCACCGGATGTCTCAAAGCACTTTTTAGACAATGAAGTACTTTTGGAGCGTCAGAAGTGGGATTGGACCAGCGATCTAGTGACTAGTAGAGCTCGGGGCCAGGGATCGCGAGAATATCGGTGCTGATTTGATCCTGAGAGAGACAACATCATTCATGTCAGAGGCCGGGACCCAGCAGCGGGGTCGGGCCCAGGGAAGGTGCCGCATGGACTAACAGCAAGGTCGGGAGGACAATGCATCCTCAGAGGACCTGCGGGAAGGAGGGAGGAGGACAGTAGCAGCGTGTGTGTGTGTGTGTGTGTGTGTGTGCGTGTGCGCGTGCGCGTGCGCGCGCTGGCTGTAGCAGAGCCTGGTCGCCAATCGTCTTGGATCCCCTTACCATTGGACCAAGAACGGCCACCCCATGTTAAAAGAATTCACGCAGAGGCATCTTCCACCCTTTAAAATGAAGTTTGGAACCTGGAACGTCAGGACCCTCATGGACAATCCCAACAGCAACAGGAATGTCTGCCCCACCTGTGACAGAGACTGTAGGTCCCGCATTGGACTCATCAGTCACCTGAGAACTAATTTTTAATGTGGAAGCAAGTTATCCTCAGTTCAGTGGGACTGCCTAAGAAGACTTTTGAAATGTAGTCACTGTTGTAATGTTGGAAACGCGGCAGCCAAATTGCACATAGCAAACTCCCACAAACAGCAATGCGATAATGACCAGATAATCTGTTTCTGTTATGTTGGTTGAGGGATAAATATTGGTCAGGATACCGGGGATAACTCCCCTGCTCTTCTTTGAAATAGTGCCTTGGGATCTTTTACGTCCACCTGAGAGAGCAGACGGGGCCTCGGTTTAATGTCTCATCTGAAAGACAGCACCTCAGACAGTGCAGCGCTCCCTCAGCACTGCACTGGGAGTGTCAGCCTAGCTTTACGTGCTCAAGTCCCTGGCGTGGGACTTGAACCCACAACCTTCTGACTCAGGCAAGTGTGCTACCAGCTGAGCCACAGCTGTAAACCATGATGACTCTGTACTTAGCTGTGTGACACCCCTAGCCCTCGCCATACTGTTACAGCTCCATTCACAACCACCCTTTGCTCTCTGTTTTACCTATTTGTCTTTAATGTCACTCCAGTTTACAAAAATAATATTGTGCAAAAGCAAAATACAGCCGATGCTGGAAATCTTGAAATAGAAACAAAAAATGCAGGAAATACTCAGCAGGTCAGGCAGCATCTGTGGAGCGAGAAACAGTTAGCGTTTCAGGTCGAAGACCTTTCGTCCGAACTGGAAAAGGTTGGAGATGGAACAGGTTTTTAAGCAAGTGCAGGGGCAGGGAAAGGGGGGAGGGGAGGAATGAACAAAAGGGAAGGTCTGTGATAGGGTGAAAGACAGGAGAGATTCAGAGGCAAAGGGGACGATGGTGCAAGGCAAAAGGAGATGGTAATGGGACAAGTAAAGAAACAAAAGATGGGTCTGGATGAGTTGTAAATGGCAATGGCAGAATCATCAGCAAAAGCTGCCATCTGAAAAAATGGGGGCAGAGGTTATGGTCTGAAATTGTTGAACTCAATGCTGAGTCCAGAAGGCTGTGAAGTGTCTAATAGGAAGATGAGTTGCTGTTCCTCGAGCTTATGTTGAGTTTCATTGGTCAGGGTTGGAGATTGAGGACAGAGTGAGAAGGCGACCAGAAGCTCGGGGGGTCACGCTTGCGGACTGAACGGAGGCGTGCCGCAAAGTGGTCACCCAATCTGCATTTGGTCTCCCCAATGTAGAGGAGACCGCATCGTGAGCACCGAACACAGTATACTAAATTGAAAAAAGTATAAGTAAATTGCGGTTTCATCTGGAAAGTAGTGTTGGGGCCCTCGACAGTAGGAAGAGAGGAGGTAAAAGTGCAGGTGTTGCATCTCCTGCGCTTGCACGGGAAGGGGAGTGGGTGTTGGGGGTGATAGAAGAGTGGACCAGGGTGGCGGTCCATTTGGAATGCTGAAAGGGTGGCGATGGGAGGGGGAGGGGAAGATGCGTTTGGTGGTGGGATCACACGGGAGGGGGCTGAAATGGTGGAGGATGATCCGTTGAATGTGGAAGCTGGTGGGGTGAAAGGTGAGGACAAGGGGAACACTATTGTGGTTCAGGGAGGGAGGGGAAGGGGTGAGAGCAGAAGTGCGGGAAATGGAGCGGACGCGGTCACGGGCCATGTCACCGCGATGGAGGGGAATCCTCGGTTGAAGACAAAAGAAAGACATATCGGAAGCACTAGTATGGAAGGTGGCATTGTTGCAACAGAGACGGAGAAATGGAATAGAGTCTTTCCAGGAAGTGGGGTGGGAGGAAGTGTAGTCAAGGTAGCTGTGGGAGGCGGTGGGCTTATATTGTGCAGCTCATCCGGAATAGGCTTTTAGCCAAGAATGCTAGAATGGCTAGAAAATGGAATAATTTGGCACAGGGAATGATTGAGGCAAGGATCATTCTTTCCTTTGAAGTAAAATGGATAAATATTTGAAACCAAGGGAAATAGACGATGGGGAGAGTGGCGTTCGGTGGGATTAGTTTTGGAATAACCTAGCAAAGAGCTGGCATAGCCATGATGGACCGAATGGCCTCTTTCTGTGATGCAAACGTAATTGCCCTGTGAAACAAACAGTCACGGTTGTCATCCGTAACTTCACCTCAATTACACCTTCTAACCTTAAATACATTCCAATGCATCAAATTCCTGTCCTTCTAACAGCACAGCAGCTGACTTGCCACGGGAGATTTGCCTGTCTTGCCTGATTTTTCTATACTTTCTTGGTCCCACCTTGGCGGTTATGATCCATAGTTTGACTCTTGAACTGATTCCCACCTCTCTTAATCCAGTCACGTGCATGAGCTGTGAAAGACTTTGCCAAATAGAGAAACATAGAAACATAGAAGATAGGAGCAGGAGTAGGCCATTCGGCCCCTCGAGCCTGCTCCGCCATTCAATGAGATCATGGCTGATCATTCAAATTCAGTACCCTGTCCCTGCTTTCTCCCCATATCCCTTGATCCCCTTAGCCTTAAGAAATATATCCAACTCCTTCTTGAATATATTTAATGAATTGGCCTCAACTGCTTTGTGTGGTAGAGAATTCCACAGGTTCACCACTCTCTGGGTGAAGAAATTCCTCCTCATCTCAGTCCGAAATGGCTTACCCCTTATCCTTAGACTGTGACCCCTGGTTCTGGACTCCCCCGCCATCAGGAACATCCTTGCTGCATCTAGTCCTGTTAGAATTTTATAAGTTTCAATGAGATCCCCTCTCATTCTTCTAAACTCTAGCAAATATAAGCCTAATCGACCCAATCTCTCCTCATACGTCATTCCTGCCATCCCAGGTATCAGTCTGGTGAATCTTCGCTGCACTCTCTCCATGGCAAGACATGTACTTGAATCCTCTCGCTATGAAGGCCAACATACCATTTGCTTTCTTAACAGCCTGCTGCACCTGCATGCTTACCTTCAACGACTGGTGCATAAGGACACCCAGGTCTCGTTGCACTTCCCCTTTTCCCAATCTATTGCCGTTCAGATAATCTATCTTCCTGTTTTTGCGACCGAAGTGGATAACCTCGCATTTATCCACATTATCCTGCATTTGTCATGCATCTGCCCAATCACCCAACCTGTCCAAATCATACTGGAGTTTCTCTGCATCCTCCTCACAGCACACACGCCCACCCAGCTTTGTGTCGTCTGCAAACTTGGAGATATTACATCTAGTTCCCTCATCTAGATCATTTATATATATTGTGAATAGCTGGGGTCTTAGCACCGATCCCTGCGGTACCCTACTAGTCACTGCCTGCCACTCGGAAAAAGACCTGTTTATTCTAACTCTTTGCTTCCTGTCTGCCAGCCATTTCTCTATCCAAGACAGTACCTTACCCCCAATCCCATGTGCTTTAACTTTGCACGCTAGTCTCTTATGCGGGACCTTATCGAAAGCCTTCTGAAAGTCCAAATACACCACATCCATTGGTTCTCCCTTATCTATTCTACCAGTTACATCCTCAAAAAATCCCAGTAGATTAGTCGAGCACGATTTACCTTTTGTAAATCCATGTTGACTTTGTCCGATCCTGTCACTGTTTTCCAAGTGCTCTGCTATTACATCTTTTATAATGGACTCTAGCATTTTCCTTTCTACCAATATCAGGCTTACCGGTCTGTAATTCCCCGTTTTCTCTCTACCACCTTTTTTAAATAGTGGGGTTACATTAGCCACCCTCCAATCCATGGGAACTGTTCCAGAGTCTATAGAATTTTGGAAGAATTACTGCTGGCTGAGAGATCCCATCCGCAATTGCCAGCCACCCAATCATTCCGCAACCAGACAACTTGCCCTGCAGCACAGCAACAGCTAACAGGGCCTCTCAAATAAAGTGCTGGTGCTTTCAAAGTCCAATTAGTAGCCTGTATAACTTTTTATGGTAGCAAAATACTGCAGATGTTGGAAATCTGAAATAACAACAGAAAATGCTGGAAAAACTCAGCAGATCAGGCAACATCCATGGAGAGAAATTTGAGTTGACGTTTCAGGTCGAACCCTTCTTCAAAACTGGAAAGAAAAGAAAATAGATCGAAGGCAGGGCTGCGATCGGACAAAAGAAGTGAAAGAAACAAAAGAGCTAGACAAGATGGTAATAGGCTGAGATTAGGTGTAAAGTGTACTGGCAGGGCAAGAGATAGCTGCCAGGTGTGAGAGAGAAACAAAAGGAAAGGGGGGGGGGGAAAGGAGTGGAAAAATTACAAGAAAAAATGTGTAATAGGGGCCAAGGTTATGATCTGAAATTGTTGAACTCGATATTGAGTCCGGAAGGCTGCAGAGTGCCTAATCGGAAGATGAGGTGCTGTTCCTCGAGTTTACGTTGAGCTTCCGTGGAACAATACAAGAGGCCAAGGACGGTAGTTCGATTAAAAGAAAAGGCACATCACCCCAAGCGGCATAGCAAAGAATGTTGGTGTTTTAACATGCTGTGCCTCGGGGTGAAGTGTTTTAACATGCTGTGCCGCAGGGTGAAGTGTTTTAACATGCTGTGCCTCGGGGTGAAGTGTTTTAACATGCTGTGCCTCGGGGTGAGCAATTGTTGCTCCCTACCACCGCCTGCTGGTGCATCTCTAACATTGCAAAGGGAAGCTGTCTCACTGGCATCTTTCCATTCAGGCTTGGGAGCAGGACTGTTCTTGAGCACGGAATCCCACAAGAAGGCCTGGGGAGAAGGGATGAAGTCTGGTTCAGCACGCGCCACCATCACCGTTTTCAAAAGTTCCAGCAACACCCTCTTCCTCCACTTGCTTCAATGAATTGAATACAGTAGACTTTCTCAGACCATGGTAGCGGTTGTTAGTCTCAATTACAATCACAGCTATTACATGCATCCCATAAACAATTATAATCCCATGAGTTATTCCAGGTGGCCAATTAAATAAGAAACCTCGCAGCTGTAATTAACCAGAACATTCTTTAATTGAATCAAACATCTAGCCAGCTTTTACCAGAGCAAGTTAATATGCCTGCAGCTCTAATTGCCACTCTATGGCAGATGCAGGCAATTATATTCTGTAATTAGTCTGTATCAGACTGCAAAATTAGAGTGGGCGGGGGCTCATGTGGAGTATAAACACCAGCATAGACGAGCTGGGCCGAATGGCCTGTTTCTGTACTGAAAAAACAATAAGTGCTTGCAAAGAGGGAGAGTGGGGCTGTTTTTTTCTGGCTCTGGGGGAGGCATCTCTCAGCACTGGAGCAGTATTCCAGTTTCTTGCCTGGTTTTCCAGTACTAGGCCCAGCCGGGGGTGGGGGAGGTCGCCCCGGGCCTCGTTAATGGCCTGGGAAGTAAATTCTGGTGCACCCAGTGTGGTGTACTTGAGATGCGCTGCTCCTGTCCAGTGCCGGGGTCAGGGTCGAGGGCAGGAGCATCGGCCCCATAGTGCAAATGCAGCCTGAATCTAGAGTCCGGGCCTAAACTGTCACCAGAACCAAGCAGAGTGCGATTCCCTGGAGCAGGGTGTGGAGTGTGAATACAGGTGCCCAACTTGCGTCTGCACACTTCAGATGTCACAGTTCAAAGTATTTTTTTTTTTTTAAAAGGAAACAAAGTCAGCTATTTCCTGTGTTTTATTCTGATCTTGATAACGTGGCTCTGTGCAAAGCCCGGGGCCAGATATCTATAAGCAGCTGTCAACCTACTGAAATTTCCTTCAGTGATAAGCCTCTAATCTGAGCACAGGATGAGAAGTGGCCTTCACCCCACCATTGACAGCCGTGCCTTCAGCCGTTTAGGCCCTAAGCTCAGGAACTCCCTCCCTAAACCTCTCCGCCGCTCCCTCCTCCTTTAAGACGCTCCTTAAAACCTCAATCTTTGACCAAGCTTTTGGTTGCCTGTCCTAATGTTTCCTCCTTTGGCTCAGTGTCAGTTTTTGTCTGATGATGCTCCTGAGAAGCGCCTTGGGACATTGCAAGTCGTTGCCGTAAAAGGACAGACCGTCTTCAACACACATCTACCTTAGCTGCTAAATATCGCCACCCTAGATTACCCAGGAGCAGTGTCACAGAAGATCGGCTAGTTTATGCGAAAGAATACGTAGTTTGAGGAATGATTACAGTATATCTTGCATTTTTAAAGTTTTATATTTTTATAGCGCCAGTTAGTGAAAGAAAGACTTATATTGCTATAGCGCCTTTCACGACCTCAGGATGTCCCAAAGTGCTTTTCAGCCAATCAAGTATTTTTTGAAGTGTAGTCACTGTTGTAATTTGGGAAACACAACAGCCAATTTGCGCACAGCAAGCTCCCAGACACAGCAATGTGATAATGACCCGATAATCTGTTTTAGTGATGGATAAATATTGGCCAGGACACCGGGGATAACTCCCCAGCTCTTTTTCAAAATAGTGCCATGGGATCTTTTACATCCACCTGAGAGAGCAGATAGGGCCTTGGTTTAACATCTCATCTGAAAGACAGCACTTCCAACAGTGCAGCACTCCCTCAGTACTTCACTGAAGCGTCAAGCTGGATTATGTGCTCAAGTCTCTGGAGTGGGGACTGTGAACCCACGACCTTCTGACTCAGAGGTGAGAGTGCCACCCACTGAGCCACGGCTGGCAATGGTGATAGCCTGCATGTGCAGCAGTTGCTATACTGCAAGATGTATTTAGTGAAGCAACATGTTGTGTGAACACTTTTTACAGGAAACTTTTTTTTATCCGGCACGGACGGGACCGACGTGGTGCCGGTTCATCAAAATTTCCGGATAACCGAACGCTATAGTAAAAGATACGGAGTTGAGAGCTCCGTATAAAGCAACAAACCCTGTTGCTTGCTTCAGAACAATGGGCACAAGTTGCAAGCGTCTCTGTAGCTTAGCAACAGCTGCAGCCACACCCTTGCACAGCAACAAATGGAGTAAAAAAAGTAATAAAAGTTACCTGAACCTACTCCTGAATTTTGCCGGTTAACCGAGATTTCCGGTTATTTAGGTGCCGGTAAATCGAAAGTTTCCTGTATTTTCCAGCTAGTTATTCGTAGTACTTATTATCAAACCACATTACATCCAGAATCTCTTACTGGATTACCATGGCAATATCTCACTGGGATGGGCCATTTGTCGAAAAGACCTTCATGACCCTTGTACTAGTGGTGGTCATGAACTCTGCTGAAAGAACAATGGTAATAACTTGTAATGATCACCATAAGATCCGGCATCCTGTATGTAATGTGTTTTAAATCAAGCATTATTATTGCCAAACAAAAAAACTATTATTTTCTCAGTGGGCATCTGGTTAATGTCAATCTGTTTCCAATGCTTATAGTATGTTTTTTTGGGGGAAAAAACAGTGGCCTTTTAAAACATGTTTTTAATTGGAGTGTTTAGATACCCTTAGTGTAAAATTGAATACAGTTAAACAGCTTATGTGTTATAATTGGACAACACTCCTGCAATATCTGGTACCTAGCACAATTCCATATTAATTTAATCTCAGTAGTAAGTTTTGCACTGCTTTAGGGCAGATTTGTGTCATCCGGCAGTGTTAGGATACTTGCTGTTGATCTGAAACACTAAAATGATGAATCTTTATAAAGCACTGGTTCGGCCTTAACTGGAGTATTGTGTCCAATTCTGGGCACCGCACTTTAGGAAGGATGTGAAGGCCTTAGAGAGGGTGCAGAAAAGATTTACGAGAATGATTCCAGGGATGAGGGACTTCAGTTATGTGGATAGACTGGAGAAGCTGGGGTTGTTCTCCTTAGAGCAGAGAAGATTGAGACGAGATTTGATAGAGGTGTTCAAAATCATGAGAGGTCTCGACAGAGTAGATAGAGAGAAACTGTTCCCATTGGCGGAAGGGTCGAGAACCGGAGGACACAGATTTAAGGAGATTGGCAGAAGAACCAAAGCGACATGAGGAAAAACATTTTCACGCAGCGAGTGGTTAGGATCTGGAATGCACTGCCTGAGAGGGTGGTGGAGGCAGACTCAATCACTGCTTCCATAGGGAATTGGATAAGTACCTGAGGGGAAAACATTTGCAGGGCTACGGGGAAAGGGCGGGGGAGTGGGACTAGCTGAAGTGCTCTTGCAGTGAGCCGGCACGGACTCGATGGGCCGAATGGCCTCCTCCCATGCTGTAACCATTCTATGAATCTATGATCTTGGGGGGAGGGGGACGAGGGTGTCATTTGAACTTTGGGTGGTAGTGTAAAATGAGCGATAGTGAATTGGCCGTTCATATATGCCCCGCCCCTTTTCCCCATCCATTGACTTCATTGGATCGGAAAATCAGTGGTGGTGCATAATGGACACTTAATTCAATATTGCACGTTTTACAGTTAAAATGACCCCCTCTGAGTTTTCTGTGTCTTTTAAAGAAGGTAACCTTTTTCTCAAAAACTCCACTTGTACTCGATCACTAATTAAAGCCTATGCAAAGGTGCAGTTATACTACAGTGTGAGATTGATACCTTACCTAAGAAAGGATATACTTGCCATAGAGGGAGTGTAGCGAAGGTTCACAGGACTGATTCCTGGGATGGCAGGACTGTCGTATGAGGAGAGATTGGGTCGACTAGGCCTGTATTCACTAGAGTTTAGAAGAATGAGAGGGGATCTCATTGAAATGTATAAAATTCTGACAGGGCTAGACAGACTGGATGCAGGGAGGATGTTTCCCCTGGCTGGGGGGTCTAGAACGAGGGGTCACAGTCTCAGGATACGGGGTAGGACATTTAGGACTGAGATGAGGAGAAATTTCTTCACTCAGAGGGTGGTGAACCTGTGGAATTCTCTACCACAGAAGGCTGTGAAGGCTAAGTCACTGAATATATTTAAGAAGGAGATAGATAGATTTCTGCACCTCTATCCAGAAAAATGTTATCTGCACTTCACTACCCAGAAGTGTTGATCTTTTTGTGTACAAAGAGCTTCCTAACATCATTTCCAGTTGCTGCTTTCTGCCCTGAAGTTATACCTGTTTGCCCTAGTGCAATGGTATGATTTGGAGTAGTATTCCAGGTTTACCTTTTCTAAACTGTCTATTGCATTCCACACCTCTAAAGGGGGCCTGTCAGTCTCTACCTTTTTGAAGGCTGAAGTGCCCAAGGTTTATCCAGTCTTTGCCTGTAACTCAGATCCCTCGTACTAGCTACCAAACTTGCATTGTATATGTGTAACGGAAGCCTCACACTCACTAATGCTATTATTCTACCTACGTTTTACTCAATAAGATTCAATGTGTAGTTTTACCATGTACTGTATTGCAGATTAACTGCTACGAGGAGATCATTAACAGCTTTCTGTTACCTGGCCGAGACAGGAAAGTACCTTTTGCTGGCAATCCGGTCAAAAACAGCAGGTTTTTCTCTTTATTATCAGGTTAATAGGTCAGTTATACCTTGCACTTTGCACATTGAAGACTGCGGCAATGCCTCTGTACTCAAGACGATGAAAGTAAGATTCCCCCAGCTCGGTGTTCTCAGCTTAAAGCGCTTCTTTCTGAACTTCAACCAAGTGGCCACTTTTCATACGTGAGCCCAGAAAGTGAGTGTCAGAATGTTTTGCTGATGGAGGATTGAACAAACAGTTCTCCAGGTCTGTGCAGTATACGCCCCACTGAGTCATTGCAGACCAAGAACAAATTGTATTCTGATCGGGGAGCAGTGAATGATTTCTGGCCTTGGGACATTTTACTACGTTAAAGGTGCTATATTAATGCAAGATTCTGAAGGGAATTGACAGGGTAGATGCTGAGAGGTTGTTTCCCCCTGGCTGGAACTCGGGGGCATAGTCTCAGGGTAAGGGGTCGGCCATTTAAAACTGAGATGAGGAAGAATTTCTTCACTCAGAGGGTTGTGAATCTTTGGAATTCTCTGCCCCAGAGGGCTGTGATTGCTGAGTCTTTGAGTATATTTAAGGCTGAGATCGATAGATTTTTGGACTCATGGGGAATCAAGGGATATGGAGATTGGGCGGGAAAGTGGAGTTGAGGTCGATGATCAGCCATGATCTTATTGAATGGAGGAGCAGGCTCGAGGGGCCATATGGCCGACTCCTGCTCTTCGTTCTTATGTTCTTATAAGTTGTTGTATTTTGTACCAAGAATGTTTGTAGTTAAATTACTCTTGAGAGACTCTTTAGAGTAGAATTTCTGATTAGTGTTACCTGTTTGTTATAATGTTGATTGGAGCATCTACATCTAAAAGCACGGTCCATCGCATTCAACTCTGGGGACATAGATGAGTACAAGAAATCAAAGTACGAGCTAAGAAAAACCATCAAAAATGCAAAAAAATACACGGATAAAGTGGAGTCACACTATCATAGCTTAGATTCGCGAAGGATGTGGAGTGGACTACAATCTATTACGGACTACAAAGGGAAACTCAGCTGTGTCATGCCCAGCGATGCCTCTCTCCCGGACGAGCTTAACACTTTTTACGCCCGGTTTGAGGCCAACAACAACTGGCCTGTTACAAGGGCGCCCGCGGCTCAGGACGACCGGGTCTTCTCAATCTCCGTGGCTAACGTGAGCAAGACTTTTAAGAGAGTGAACACCCACAAAGCACCCGGTCCAGATGGAATCCCTGGGCGTGTCCTTAGAGCATGCGCTGACCAGCTGGCAGCCGTGTTTACGGATATATTCAACCGTTCATTGTACCAGTCTGTAGTCCCCACCTGCTTCAAGATGACATCGGTTATTCCAGTCCCCAAAAAACAAAAGTAACCTGTTTAAACGACTACCGCCCCATAGCACTCACTTCTGTCATCATGAAGTGCTTTGAGAGGCTGGTCAAAACCCACATCAACTCGTTACTACCTGACACACTGGACCCACTCCAATTTGCTTACCACCCAAACAGATCTAGGGATGATGCCATCGCCACTGTACTGCACACTGCCTTATCACACCTGGATAAGAGGAACACCTATGTGAGAATGTTGTTCATTGATTATAGTTCAGCATTCAATACCATTATCAGCTAGGACTTAACACCTCCCTATGCAACTGGATCCTGGACTTCCTGACGGGCAGACCCCAGGTGGTGAAAATAGGCAGTAATACCTCCTCAACACTGATCCTGAACACGGGAGCTCCCCAGGGTTGTGTGCTTAGCCCCCTTCTGTACTCCCTGTTTACTCACGATTGCGTGGCCACACACAACTCCAATTCCAACTCCATCATCAAGTTTGCTGATGACACTACCGTTGTAGGCCTGATCACAGATGGCGATGAGACAGGCTACAGGGAGGAGGTAAGAGCTCTAGCAGAATGGTGCAAGTACAACAACCTCTCCCTCAACATCAGCAAAACAAAGGAGATGATCGTGGACTACAGGAAGCGGCAGGGGGAGGGACACACCCCAATCTACATCGAAGGGGCTGAGGTGGAGAGGGTCAGCAGCTTCAAATTCCTGGGTGTACTCATTACGGAGGACTTAACGTGGTCCCATCACACCGACGTTGTAACCAAGAAGGCATGCCAACGCCTGTTCTTCCTCAGGAGACTGAAGAAATTTGGAATGGCCCCCCAGATTCTCACCAACTTCTACCGGTGCACCATCGAGAGTATCCTGTCCGGCTGCATCACTACCTGGTATTGCAACTGCACCGCCACAGACCACAAGGCTCTACAGATGGTGGTGAAAGCTGCACAACACACTATAGGAATTAAACTACCTGCTGTCCAGGATATCTACCCCGAGAGGTGCCGGGGGAAGGTCCTGAGAATCATCAAAGACGCGAGCCACCCCAGCCACAACCTCTTCGCCTTGCTCCCGTCCGGTAAGAGATACCGAAGCATACGATCTCGTACCAGCAGGTTTCGAAACAGCTTCTACCCCCAGGCCATAAGACTCATGAATGTATAATTTATTATTATTTATTACTGTTGTTTTATTTATTATTACTGTATTTCTATTAGTATTTTATCATTGTTATGCCATATTTATTCCAATGTTGGGAGGACTCGTAAAAATCAACATTTCATTGTGCAGTACATACGTCTGTTGCATATATGATGAGTAAAATAGAATTGAATGTTGCTGTTTGTGGAGTGCTATATAGTCCGTGATATTTCTTATAGCCCCGGGATGCAGCATATTACCATATGGTGGCGCTGCTGAGCAGCAGCTGACGCAGTCTGGCGATTTGTTTTTTTCTAATGAGATTAAAAATTGTGCTGAGACTTTGCATATTGTGGACTGTCATATGCAGAAAATACAAGTTGCTTTGAACCATGGCGTTTTACGCACTATGGGGGGGGGGGGGTGTAATTCAACTTCGCGGTGGGGGGGGGCACAGAACGGGCAACAATGGACCGGTTGCCCAGTATACACCCCGCTGGTATCAGCTGTGGCTCAGTGGGCAGCACTCTCACCTCTGGATCAGAAGGTTGTGGGTTCAAGTCCCACTTCCAGAGACTTGAGCACATAAAGCTAGGCTGACACTCCAGTGCAGTGCTGAGGGAGTGCTGCGCTGCTGGAGGTGCCGTCTTTTGGATGAGACATTAAACCGAGGTCCCATCTGCTCTCTCAGGTGGACATAAAAGATCCCATGACACTATTTCGAAGAGGCGCAGGGGGAGTTATCCCCAGTGTACTAGCCAATATATTTATACCTCAACCAACATAACAAAAACAGATTATCTGGTCATTATCACATTGATGTTTGTGGGAGCTTGCTGTGTGTTACATTGTTGAAACTGCACCCCAGCAAGTGGTTGCCAGTGTCCGTGGAACTGTACCCCAGCAAGTAGCACTGTCTTCAGGAGGGGAGAACCTCTGGAACAATATAATTGGCTGCCGCGCTTCCCATATTACAACAGTGACTACGCGCCAAAAGTACTTAATTGGCTGTAAAGCGCTTTGAGGCGTCCGGTGGTCATGAAAGGCGCCATATAAATGCAAGTCTTTCTTACAACCCAGTGGTTACGAAGGGGAAGGGGGAATCGTTCATCCTACATACAGGTTGAGCGTCCTGAATCCGGCAACCTCAGGACCGAGGCCGAGCCAGTTTTCGGGTTTTTCCGGACTTCGGAACATGTTTCCAATGTCCAAAGTCCAGAAACTCCCGAGCCCAGGTTGTGATATTTCCGGACTTCGGACATCAGAAACACGTTCCGAGTCCGGAAATGCCTAGGCCCAGGTTGCGCTATTTCTGGTTTTTGGTAAGCCCTCCCTCAGGGTGTCCGGATTCCGGAACATTTTACGAATTCCGGACCCCTGCCACCAATCGTCCGAGTCCTGATTCCGGAACTGCGCATTTGGGACGCTGAACCTGTATTACCATAAAATATTTAAGGAGCTGTCAGCGTAGTAATGGATATGTCCCTCGCTTGTACATTTTTGAAGATCATGCAGTTATCACAAAGAAACACTGATTTACCATTGCATAATAACAGAGCTGGAAAATATTCTTTTTAGGCAGTCCCTTGGAACCGAGGATGACTTGCTTCCACACTAAAAATGAGTTCTCAGGTGACTGATGAGTCCAATGCGGGACCTACAGTCTCTGTCACAGATGGGGCAGACGGTGGTTGAAGGGGCGGGTGGGTGGGGTGCTTGGGTTGACGTGCGCTCCTTGCGCTGCCTGCACTTGGCTTCCGCTTGCTCCCGGCAAAGAGACTCGAGGTGTTCAGCGCCTTCCCGGATGCTTCTCCACTTTGTGCGGTCTTGGGCCAGGGATTCCCAGGTGTCGGTGGGGATGTTACACTTTTTCAAGAAGGCTTTGAGGGTGTCCTTGAAGCGTTTCCTCTGCCCACCTGGGGCTCTCTTGCCGTGCCGGAGCTCCGAGTACAGCGCTTGTTTTGGGAGTCTCGTATCGGGCATGCGGACAATGTGACCCATCCATCGGAGCTGATTGAGCGTGGTCAAAGCTTCGATGCTGGGGATGTTGGCCTGAGCAAACACTGACATTGGTGCGCCTATCCTGCCAATGGATTTGCAGGATCTTGCGGAGGCAGCGTCGGTGGTACCTCTCCAGTGCTTTGAGGTGCCTGCTGTACATGGTCCATGTCTCTGAGGCATACAGGAGGGCGGGTATCACTGCTGCTCTGTAGACCATGAGCTTAGTGCTGGGTTTGAGGTCCTGGTCTTCAAACACTCTTGAAGAGAGAGCTGGAAAATATGGGAGTGGTCTCCGATCCCTCCCCCCATCCTCACTCCCCCAAAAGCAGTTCAGAGAGCAGTGGTAATATATTTATTTCTGCGCGTCAGTTCAAAAATTTCTTCTGGAAGTTGAACAATTTGTGTAAAAACCTAATTTTACCTTTTTTTAATTTCCCCTTTCCCCACAGTTGGAAAATGTCATGCTGTAGAATACAAGGGGGTAGAAGTTATGCTGGAGCTATACAAAGCCCTGGTTAGACCACACCTGGAGCACTGTGAGCAGTTCTGGGCATCACACCTTAGGAAGGATATATTGGCCTTGGAGGGAGTGCAGCGTAGGTTTACCAGAACGATACCAGGACTTCAAGGGTTAAGTTACGAGGAGCGATTACACAAATTAGGATTGTATTCCCTGGAATTTAGAAGGTTAAGGGGTGATCTGATCGAAGTTTTCAAGATATTAAGGGGAACAGATAGGGTAGATAGGGAGAAGCTATTTCTACTGGTTGGGGTGTCTAGGACTAGGGGGCAGAGTCTAAAAATTAGAGCCAGACCTTTCAGGAGTGAAATTAGGAAACACTTCTACACACAAAGGGTGGTAGAAGTTTAGAACTCTCTTCCGCAAATGGCAATTGATGCTAGATCAATTGTTAATTTTAAATCTGAGATTGATAGATTTTTGTTAACCAAAGGTGTTAAGAGATATGGGGCAAAGGTGAGTTAGGTCACAGATCTACCATGATCTCATTGAATGGTGGGACAGACTCGAGGGGTTGAATGGCCTCCTCCTGTTCCTATGTAATATTTTTCAAGTTTGATTCTTCCAAGCTTTTTGAATCCTGTGGAGTGTTTCAATTGGGGGTGCTTTGCCTTCTTTCTGTGAGGTGAGATGTTGTTTAGTAAGTAACAAGTGTTGTGCAGAAACTGCACCCCAGCAAGTGGTTGCCAGTGTCTGTGGAACTGCACCCCAGCAAGTAGAACCTCTGGAACAATATAATGTTAAAGACAAACTGAAAATGACTTGATACCTTCGACACAACCCTATTGTCTCAATGATCACATGTGAGAGAGGCCATTTGGCCCATCTAGCTTATCCGTCAATAGAAACCTACGATTTACCCCCTCACAACATCTAACTGCCTCTTGAATGACACCAAAGCTTTTGCCTCCATTGCTCTACCCAGAAGACCATTCCAGATATTAATCACCATTTGGTGAAGAAGTGCTTCCCTGCCATCAACCCTAAACCAGGTTGTATCTGTGCTACAAACCTATTGTGATAGTTGGTCCCCTAATGAAGCACCAAAATGTTTAATGTAAAGCTTTCATCATTTGTACGCCATTTTATCATTCAATTTTTACCTTGTTTTAATCCGTAAACTCTGTTCCTCCTCAAATGTGGGCGGTCTGGACAGTCTAACCTGCCTTCACAGGTGCTGCCAATGCCACTCCTGATTCAGACACTAGAAGGTATTGGAGCTGTGTATGTAGGGTGACTTCCAGTTGTTGTTCTCCCCTCCCCTTTCTCCTCTCTGCCTGGTTCACTGGGCTGCTGATGACCTGGCTGAGATCTCCGCTGGTCATCCTGCCTGCACATCTCATTAGAGTCGGGAGTTTTGGAACTCACTGGGGGTAATCTTGACTTTGGGCGGCAGTGCGAAACGGGCGATATCAGATCAGCCACCCCTTGTACTTCTCTCCCGATTCTCGTTTCCATTGAAGTCTGTTCCAATATCGCTCGGTTTACACTCTTGCCCAAAGTCAAAAGTACCCCCATTGAGTCAAAGGTATAGAATGTTACAACAGTCCACTTCCTGGCTGATCCACTATCCTTGTGCAACAAACAGAATGATAACGGTTTGCGATAAAGCTGTTGCACAAGTTTCTATTTTTTGCACGCTCACTGCAAATGCACACATACTGTAAATATGATTATCTTGAATGAGAGGTCATTGCCACTGAATTGAGGTTTGCCATAACTAGCAAACCATTCATGGACTAGCATCAACAACACCTGGTTCAAATGAAAATTCTCTAGGAGGCTTTTCTGTGGAGTGAGTGATGTTTGCAGTTAAGGATGGTGGAAGTATGTTTGCTACCAGTGAGTTTCCACACCAAAATATATTTTGGCAAATAGATCTGAGGAAGGATGTTCTTGCCATGGAAGGAGTGCAGCGAAGATTCACCAGGCTGATACCTGGGATGGCAGGAATGACGTATGAGGAGAGATTGGGTCGATTGGGCTTGTACTCGCTGGAGTTTAGAAGAATGAGAGGGGATCTCATTGAAACTTATAAAATTCTAACAGGACTAGACAGACTAGATGCAGGAAGGATGTTCCCGATGGTCGGGGAGTCCAGAACCAGGGGTCACAGCCTAAGGATAAGGGGTAAGCCATTTAGGACAGAGATGAGGAGGAATTTCTTCACCCAGAGAGTGGTGAACCTGTGGAATTCTCTACCACAGAAGGCAGTGGAGGCCAGTTCATTAAATATATTCAAGAAGGAGTTGGATATATTTCTTAAAACTAAAGGGATCAAGGGATATGGGGAGAAAGCAGGGACAGGGTACTGAATTTGGATGATCAGCCATGATCACATTGAATGGCGGAGCAGGCTCGAGGGGCCGAATGGTCTACTCCTGCTCCTATCTTCTATGTTTCTATCATATCAAAGTGACCATCAGTTAAATGAGGGTGGGGTGAGGGGGTGAGGAAAGGTCTCAAATTCTGAAAGTGTCAATGAACATGTATGAATTAACGTACTCACTTCTCATATTTAAAATAAACACTTAATTACCACTCACAGTCCCATTCTTCATGAAAACATGTGTGAAGAGTTACACTGTATCAACTACTTTTACATTTCCCCTATCTTCCTCCTCAAGGCTCTTGCTGGCGTAGAGTTCCATGGACAACCTTTCAGTACCTCACTTAAGCAGCCAGTCTCCACGTGCGAGCTCAGATAATGAGTGTCAACAGGCTCTAGTTCACCCACACTTGAGCCCAATGCCAGCTTCACCCCACAGCCGCATGTGGGTAAGATGGGAGTCACATTAAGCATTAGTACAGTAACATCACTCACCATCATTTCTAGGCAACAGCAGGGACATGTTGGGCATAATTTACATCAAACATTTTTATTGCCACCAGTACTTACCCCCAAATAAATGCCACGATAATAAATATTTCGCATCAAATATTCTTTGTATACTCTTTAACCACGGGACACCATTAGATGCCCTTCTTCAGCAAATTATGGCCCATTAACGTGACATTTATCTGGGGAAGTACCAGTCTTTGCTATAGCCTGGAAATAACTTTGAGTGATGTTACTGTATGAATGCTTAATGTGTTTATTTCAAATTCCTCCCTGTATTAAAATAAATGGATAAACGTCTCCATTAAGATAACAAAGTGAACAATTTGATGTGAGCATGTTAAATGTTCAGACAATAACATCCATACTAATTTCCAAGCTTGTATCTCCACAGTGAGGATAACGTGGAGCGACTGGCTGAGCTGCAGCTGAGAAAAATAATATTCTGCCGCACTTAGATGAAGGGGAGACAGCTGGAGCAGTTTCAGCATGTTCTGTAATGCCATATAAAGAGCAGAAATTAAGCCGTCGCATTACAACTGGTGGATGTTATCCGATAGGCTGAAGAAATATTTCCTAAGATCAATCTGTTATAATTTTTTTTGTTCTTGAGGAGTTTCTCTGTGCGGCGGGGACATTCCAAGAGACATTGGGCGAGAAATTTATCCTGGGCAGTAGCAAAACAGTTGGTATCGCTGTTGGGGTCCCACCCGATATTCAGTTCCTTTTTTGGGGGACAAATTTCAGCATCAGAGGCTTCTTGGAGAGGGTGCAGAGGAAGTTCACTGGAACGATATCAGGAATGGGGGACTTTTCTGTTAAAACTGAGTTTCTCCAGCATTTTCTGTTTAACCTCGGCCCCTATCATTTTTATATATTTTTTATCCACACTTTTGGTTTGTGCCTTTTCCTTTTTTTTCCTCTCCCACATGGCAGCTGTCTCTCACTCTGCCAGTGCATTTCACACTTCATCTAGAGCCATCCTTTGTCTCTTTACCTGTCCTATTACCATCTCGTCTCGCCTTGAATATCTCTTAATGTCTCTTCACCTCCCAGACCTTCCCTTTTGTTCTTTCATCCCCTCCCCCATTTCCCAGCCCCCAAACTTGCTTTTTAATCTGTTTCATTTCCTGCTTTTTTTTCTCTCAGTCCTGACGAAGGGTCTTCGACCTGAAACGTTAACTCTGTTTCCCTCTCCACGGATGTTGCCTGGCCTGCTGGGTTTTTCCAGCATTTTCTGTTGTTATTCAGGAATGGGGAACTTCAGTTAAGTGGAGAGACTGGAGAAGCTGGGATTGTTCTCCTTAGACCAGAGAGGTTAAGGGGAGATTTAATAGAGGTATTCAAAATTATGAGGGGTATTGATAGAGTAAATAAGGAGATACTATTTCCAGTGGCAGGAGGGTCAGTAACCAGAGGACACAGATTTAAGATAATTGGCAAAAGAACCAGAGGGGGAGATGAGGAGACATTTTTTTTACGCAGCGAGTTATTATGCCTGAAAGAGCGGTGGAAGCAGATTCAGTGGGAACTTTTAAAATAGAATTGGATTTATACTTGAAAAGGAAAAAAATTGTAGGTCTGTGGGGAAAGAGCGGAGGAGTGGGACTAAAAACTGAAAAAGCTATTTGAAAAACTCAAGAACCTGCGACCAGGAAAAGCTTGCGGTGCAGATGGCATCCTAAGCGAGATGATTAAACACACAGACGATAAAATGAAATGGCTATCCTAAAACTCTTCAACTTGGTTCTGAGTGTTGGCCACTTCCCTGATATCTGGAACAAAGGACTCATAACGCCCATATACAAAAGTGGAGACAAGTTGACCCAAATAACTATCGAGGCATCTGTGTAAACAGTAACCTGGGGAAGGTATTCTGTAGTATCATAAACAAAAGACTTATAAACTTCCTTGAGGAGCACAATGTCTTTAGTAAAAGCCAAATTGGATTCCTACCAAACTATAGAACATCAGATCATATCTTCACCCTACAGACCCTAATTGACAAACATGTTCATCAAAACAAAAGCAACATTTTTGCCTGCTTTATAGATTTCCAGAAGGCTTTTGATTCCATCTGGCAGGACGGTCTATTCTTGAAACTTATTGAAAGTGGTGTAGGGGGAAAAACATATGATGTAATTAAATCAATGTATACAAACAATAAATGTGCAGTTAAAATTGGAGACAAACAAACAAAATACTTCCCACAGGGGCGTGGTGTGACGCAGGGCTCGCCCATCTCACCGACACTCTAATATTTACATAAATGAATTGGCAAAACTACTTGAACAATCTACAGCACCCGGCCTCACCCTATATGAATTCAAGGTTAAATTCCTCCTCTATGCAGATGACCTGGTTCTGCTGTCACCAACTAAGGAGGGTCTACAGCAGAACCTGGATCTGCTAGAGTCGTACTGTCAGACCTGGGCCCTGACAATAAACCCCCAAAAAACCAAAGTCCTTGTGTTCCAGCAAAGATCCAGACATCAGGGACCCAGAATAAATTTCACACTAGGAACAACTAAAATTGAACAAACCACTAACTACACATACTTGGGCTTAAAAATTAGTTCTACGGGAAATTTTCATCTGGCTGTGAATGAACTGAAAGAGAAAGCAAGAAGGGCTTTCTATGCCATTAAAAAATCAATCCAAATAGAAATCCCAATTAGCATTTGGCTCAAAATTTTCAAATCAGTAATTGAACCAATTGCACTCTATGGCAGTGAGGTGTGGGGACCACTAACACAACAAGAATTTGCAAAATGGGACAAACACCCAATTGAGATCCAACATGCAGAATTCTGTAAAAGTATCCTCCGGACTCAAAGGAAAACCGTAAACAATGCATGCAGGGCAGAACTAGGCCAATATCCGTTAATAATTACTATCCAAAAAAGAGCCACCAAATTTTGGAAACACCTAAAAATGAGCAACCCCCACTGCTATCATTACGAAGCCCTGAAATGCCAAGAGAGGATCATAAAGAAGAATACCCTCAGTCAACTAGTCCTGGGACTCAGTGAAGTAACTACTAACACTACTAACAATAACCAGCCCCAGGACAGTGACATCGTAGCACAGAGAATTCAACCCAACACAATTGTCACTAAGCAAAAGGAAAAATATCTGTCATATTGGGCAGAAACAACAAAAACCCAAAACAAACTCAATTGCTACTTGGCCCTAAACAGACAATACAACATGGCTGAATACCTGATCACGGTAAAAGATAGCAAATCGAGAAAAACCTTGACTATGTACAGACTTAGTGAGCATAGCCTGGCTATCGAAAAAGGCAGACACAGACAGACCTGGCTGACAAGAGAGAACAGGATATGCTCTCACTGCAGTCAGGGAGTGGTGGAGACAGAGATGCACTTCCTCACAGCTTGTGGAAAATATCAGGGCATAAGGGAGAATTTCTACCCAAAATTCACAAAAATATGCCCTGAATTCAGAAATTTGAATGACGACCAAAAACTCCCATACCTGCTAGGGGAACAGAGAAATTGTGTAACCTTAGCGGCACACTATGTTACAGCTTGCCATAAACAGAGGGACAACCATTAAATCTAAGAAAAGAGTATATACAAATTATATGAAAGTATATTTATACACTCAGGGATATATCTGTTTATACACTGTATGGATAGATCTGCGTTTATGTGTTCAACCATAAATGTTTTTCGATGCTTTGGCCACATAAGATGTACCTTGTCATCGTGCCAATAAAGCGATTTGAATTGAATTGAATTGAATTGACTAATTGGAGAGCTCTTTCAAAAAGCCGGCATGGACACAATGGGGCGAATAACCTCCATCTGTGCTGCATGATGCTATGATTCGTGAAATTAATTTGAATACAATGGTGTTGTGACTCCATACAGATAGCCAGGACACACCTCAGCAGCAGTATAATCATTTACAACATCCATCTTTACCTTTGATAAGCATTAATTGGTATGAGTTGCATCATTTCCTTTAATGGATAACGATAAATTGAAGGAATTTTTTCATTAAATGGGGTGGGTATAAATAAAGAGCTGAGCTGAATTTTCATTTTATCATCAATGAAAGAAAGACTTGCATTTCTATAGCGCCTTTCATGACCACTGGACATCTCAAAGCGCTTTACAGCCAATAAAGTATTTTTTGAAGTGTAGTCACTGTTGTAATGTAGGAAACGTGGCAGCCAATTTGCACACAGCAAGCTCCCATAAACAGCAATGTGATAATGACCAGATAATCTGTTTTTTAGTGATGTTGGTTGAGGGATAAATATTGGCCAGGACACCGGTGATAACTGCGCTGCTCTTCTCCGAAATAGTGCCGTGGGATCTTTTACATCCACCTGAGAGAGCAGACGGGGCCTCAGTTTAATGGCTCATCCGAAAGATGGCACCTCAGACAGTGCAGCACTCCCCTGGAGTGTCAGCCTAGATTTATGTGCTTGAAGTCTCTGGAGTGGGACTTGAACCCACAACTCTGACACAGAGCGCGAGTGTGCTGCCCACTGAGCCACGGCTGACAGCAACTAATAAGAACTTATCGGTTTAACCAATTTGATTGGTGCTTGGCGATGAATGGACTTAGATTAGTTATGAATGCAGCAAGTTGAGATTGTGAATGGAGAGTGGCTAATCCCCCTCCCCTCTCGCGTTATGAACTGTCTCCCTGTTACAGTGCGGAAAGCAGATTTAGCAATTGATGTAGTTCATCAGCAATTTGACCAGCCGCAAACACTGTAGAATTAGAAACAGATTTTGTGTTTTTTGTGTGTGTGAAGCATACATCCTGTTTTCTCAAAACCCAGTATCACTTTCAGAGGGTTCTGCATTCAAGTGGCTCTGTTTTTAATTAGCCAACCCTTTAAGTGCTAACATGGCACTATTTCGAAGAGGAACAGGGGAGTTATCCCCGGTGTCCTAGGCCAATTTTTATCCCTCAATCAACATAACAAAAACAGATTATCTGGTCATTATCGCATAGCTGTTTGTGGAAGCTTGCTGTGTGTAAATTGGCTGCCGCGTTTCCTACATTACAACAGTGACTCCGCTTCTTCATCCGGTGGTCGTGAAAGGCACTATATAAATGCAAGTCTTTCTTTTTTTTCTATTCAGTGTAAATGTGCTCAATTGGCAATTAGATGTAAGGGATTAAGGATATGGTGAGAGGATGGGTGGCTGAGGTTGATCTATGAAAAAGGGCTGAGCGCATTGGCTAAAATGCTTTTTCCTGTTACTAAACGTTCTTATATTCGTATTAAAAATGAAACGGTGGCTAGTAGTTTGAGAAGTGTTGCAGACACATTGGGCTGGATTTTCCGGGGGGTCAGTGGGCGAGATCTGTGGCGGGCCAGGTGGGAAAGTTTTTTTTCCCCAAGCGGGTCGGGACCCCGCTGTGAACCCGTCGCCACGCGCCTTTCCCCAATGTTGGGTCTCTCAGCGCTGAGCAGACCCGACTCATAGTGGCGGGGGACCCAATTCGCATAATTATTACCTTGTTTAGAGATGATTAAGAACATATTTGAGCTTAGCTTTTGATTTTACGTGCTCACCCATGGGGTCCTCGCTGCTTGGGGATCACGTCTGTTAAGCTGAGGCGGGAGTTCAGTGGCCATTGAATCAGCTGTTGAGTTGGCAGCTTCAAATGTAAAGTAAAAGCTCCCACCTTACAGAGATATCTTCCCTCAGCCACAAGCTCTTTCTCACTGCATTTCCACAACAGATTTACCGTGCTGCAAGTCTTTACACAAGTCTCCATCCAGTCTGACCTCATTACCTCTCTCACCATTGACAGATCGCTTCTGTCATCTCTAATTCTCCTGCCATCTATTCCATCAGCATGGGTGCCCTTTATACTCTCTCACCTTGGTCTTCAGAATCTGACCACAATCAGCCCCAACGCCAGCTGCACCAACAACAGCACCAACCTTCTCCGCAATCAACTGATGATGCACAGGACACAGGGCATCAGCACCCGACCACATTGCTGCCCGGGAGCCCAGATTTACTTCACTTGACGCTGTACACCCTGGCTGCCACACTCATCAGCATTGCGGGGGTACCGTTATGTCTCATGATTCACTGCAACTCACTAAGCCACTTCCAAAGGTGCACAGAGATTTGTCCAAGAACGCAAAGCGTTGAAAATAAAGGTTTCAATGTTTGACACCACATTAACAGAAACTTTACATGAACATTGCATAAAGCACCCAAGTGCCTACCCTTGCGTGTCGTTAGTTGGTATGATTGCACTAGGATGAGGGTGAGTGTGAGGGGTGGCTAGTGAGATGGGGATGTGATAATGTAGAGAGAGCGGGATGGGTGGAGGTACAAGGTAGGTTGGTGTCAGTAAGGATGTGCAGGAGTAGGGTAGGGAAGGCAGAGTGATGGGGATGTGATGAGAGGCACAACAGGATGAGGTTGAGTGTGGCATTGTACTAATGCTTCATGATCTACTGAGATCATTGAAATGTTTGTGGCACTGCACCCACATCCTCCTGACGACATCTCTTCTTGTGCCCTCCTCTGCAGTATGCAAACAGGCTGTGTTGGTGTCCTGGGGAGGTCTCTTCCATCCATGGGAAGGGAAGAGGACCCCCCCGCGTGCAGTGACTCCCTCCGTAAGCAAAAGGAGGAAGTCATGGGAGAGCCTGGGTGCAGCCCTGCACCTCTCTGTAGTGATTGTCAGTGTTTGCCGCACCTCAATGCTGTAGAACACTGACAGCATCAAGCTCATGGTCTACAGAGCAGTAGTGATACCCGCCCTTCTGTATGCCTCAGAGACATGGATCATGTACAGCAGGCAACTCAAAGCACTGGAGAGGTACCACCAACGCTGCCTCCGCAAGATCCTGCAAATCCATTGGCAGGATAGGCGCACCAACATCAGTGTTCTCGCTCAGGCCAACATCCCCAGCATCGAAGCTTTGAGCACACTCGATTAGCTCCGATGGACGGGTCACATCATCCGCAGGCCCGATACGAGACTCCCAAAACAAGCGCTCTACTCGGAGCTCCGACATGGCAAGAGAGCCCCAGGTGGGCAGAGGAAATGCTTCAAGGACACCCTCAAAGCCTCCTTGAAAAAGTGCAACATCCCCACCAACACCTGGGACTCCCTGGCCCAAGACCGCACAAAGTGGAGGAGAAGCATCCGGGAAGGCGCCTAACACCTCGAGTCTCTTCGGCGGGAGCAAGCGGAAGCCAAGCGCAGGCAGCACAAGGAGCGCACGTCAACCCAAGCACCCCACCCACCTGCCCCTTCAACCACCGTCTGCCCCACCTGTGACAGAGACTGTAGGTCCCGCATTGGACTAATCAGTAGCCTGCGAACTCATTTTTAGTGTGGAAGCAAGTCATCATTGGTTTCGAGGGACTGCCTAAGAAGAAGAAGAAGAGAAGAACACTGACAGCACAAATGTCAATATAAAGTTGGCCATGGCCCCTTTAAGGAAACCGGCTGATGACACGTCATCAAATGATGTCACCAGACCCGCTTCCTCTAATTGGCCGGCAAATGCACTGGGCGGGGCTTAACAAGCCTCATCAAGGGAAATTCATTTCAGACAGCGGGATGGAGCCAGCAGCGGGGTCGGGACCCGCCACCGGCGTTACCCGCCACAGACCTACCGGGGTCAGTAAAATCGCGGCCATTGTTCGGGATATGGCAGAAAAATGCTCAATTTTCCCAGGGTGGCCCATTGGACAATTTGTCAGATCATGGGATATCAAAGAAAATTAATGTTCAGAGGAAGGGCAAACAAAACATTTATTACAAAGATTTAACACCGATACAAAATCCCCTGTAGATTCAGTGTGTGTTCAGTATCAAGGTTACTCCATAGAAGCATTTGTGGCATTACATAGGATTACGTAGAATATGCAGCACAGAAAGAGGCCATTCGGCCCAACCAGTCCATGCTGGCAGTTGTGCTCCACTCCAGCCTCCGTCTGTCTTTCCTTATCTAACTCTATCATATTGATCGGCAGTTTTGGAGAATTTGGGCTGGATTTTCATTGAGGAGTCGGGTAGGAGGCGGGACTATATTGAGTTCTAGCCAACCCACGCGATTTAGACTTGATTGACCTTGTTGAGCCCGCCCAGTGGGCTCAGCAGGCCAATTAAGGGCCACCCGGCAACAGGTGACATCACAGATTGAAATTTCATCTGTCAAGACCTTTTGACAGATGAAATATCAGTGTTTGACAGCTGTTTGAAGCTGTCAAACACTGACAATCTGTACTCCAGGTTAATTCCTTCCTCTCAGGCTGATTTAGAGATCTCCCCGGAACAGAAAGCAGAGGCTGCAGATTTTGACAGCTGGCGGCCATTCTGCTTTCTGTGCCGGTGAGATGAGGGACTCCCGAGACCTGAAGGAAGGAAGGCTGTAAAGGTAAGTAAAGGTTAGTAGAACTTCTTTAAACACTTTACACAGACCAAACACACTTACCTCTGCACTCATGCACCCATCACTCACCTGAACACCGGACATCTTGACCCCTCCAAGCCCTTCATCCTGACGGCCCACCTCGCTAACTTGGCGTGGATTGGAGCCGTCGGGAATCCCACATTTCAACAATGAAAATAGGAATTAGGCTGAAAACTGCCTGTTAACTACCTGTTAAGAGGCAGTTAATTGGCACTAATCCCCTTCCCGCCTCGGGGAGGCGGGTCCCAGTGCGGGGCGGGTACCCGCCTCCTTTGAAACTGGCATGGAGGCGGGTTGGGGGCGGGATGGGGTCGGGACCCCCGATTATGTATAAGCATGATGTTACCGTGGGAGTGAGATGTATAAGTGTGGTGTTACCGTGGGAGTGAGTTTTATAGCATGGTGTTACCGTGGGAGCTGTGTGATGTTCCTTTTAGAAACTCATTGTATACAGGTCTCTTTTGCTAAATTACCAGATTTTTAATAATTCATGTGGGTGCTGGTTTCTATGGTGGAAGAGCAGGACCTGATGGTACCCAGAAGAATGGCTCCTTGGGCGCTTTACTGGAGGGCTCCCAACATCAGTGGAACTGTGCCCCAGCATGCTCAGGAATGAAAGGATATGAGGAAAATTACCCAGTGACCTCTGCTGGAGAGAGTTCATCTTCGGAGCATGAGAGGGGAAAATGCGAGGAAAATTAAAAAGGAAATCTCATTTGTTTCGGTTTTCTGCAAAAATCAGGAGACACCAGGGGCACAATTTCCTCGCCATTTTTGATATGTCAATAGGACAAGAACATCTTTGTGACTGAGGGATTGCTGCACTGTCGGAGGTGCCGTTTTTCAGGCCCCGTCTGCTCTCTCAGGTGGACGTAAAAGATCCCATGGTGCTTTGAAGAAGAGCAGGAGAGTTCTCCCCGGTATCCTGACCAATATTTTTCCCTCAACCAGTACCTAAAAACTGATTATCTGGTTATTGTCAAATTGCTGTTTACGGGACCTTGTGCGCAAATTAGCTGCCGTGTTTCATTAAAACAATGGCTACACTACAACAAAAAAGTATTTCGTTATCTGTAAAGGGCTGTGGGACGTCCTGAGGTCATGAATGGCGCTATTCTCTCTTGTGTGCTCAATGGGAACTCTGTGACAAATTTAAACCCCGATTTGACTCCTAGTTCTTCATCTTTTTAGGCTTTGAAACTGTCAGCCAGAAGCAGCAGCAGACAGACACAGCATAATTCCAAAGGCAAAGTACTGCGGATGCTGGAAATCTGAAAAGGAAACAGAAAAATGCTGGAAATACTCAGCAGGTCAGGCAGCATCTGTGGACAGCGAGAGTTAACATTTCAGGGCGATGACCTTTATAATTCCCCTCTGCAATGACATCATGAATGGAGACAGAGGGCTGTGAGCAGTGCCCCGACTCCATTCATGATGTCACTGGATGATAGTTCATGAGGTAACTGCAGGGAAAATTCTACACAAAATATCATTTGCCCCTGACTAGGATCTTTCAGATACAGCGAGCAGACGTCACTGCGAGCTCGGTAAGCGTGCAGATACATTATTTAAATAGAAATTCGGATTGTGTGGCATCTCGGATTAAATGTTTTTTCCCTTTGAATAATATTTGTATATTATGTACTGTGTACAGTTCTGGTCTCCTTACCTAAGGAAAGATATACTTGCCTTAGAGGGAGTGCAACGAAGGTTCACCAGACTGGTTCCTGGGATGGGGGGATTTCCCTATGAGGAGAGACTGAGTAGATTAGGTTTATATTCCCTAGAGTTTAGAAGAATGAGAGGTGATCTAATTGAAACATATAAAATTCTTAAGGGGCTTGACAGTTTATGCTGAGAAAATGTTTCGCCCGGCGGGGGAATCTAGAACACGGGGTCACAGTCTCAGAATAAGGGGTCGGCCATTTAGGACTGAGATGAGGAGAAATTTCTTCAGTCAATGGGTTGTGAATCTTTGGAATTCTCTACCCCAGAGAGCTGTGGATGCTCAGTCGGTGAGTATATTCAACACAGAGGTCGATAAATTTTTGGGAACTAAGTGAATTAAGGGATATGGGGATAGTGCAGAAAGGTGGAGTTGAGGTAGAAGATCAGCCATGATCTTATTGAATGGTGGAGCAGGCTCGAAGGGCCAAATGGCCCACTCCAGCTCCTATTTCTTATGTTCTTATTTGGCTCCATTTTCAGACCAGAAAGGCTTCAGGTTTAATTCCTGCTCTGCACTATCAGCTGACTAGGGGTATGGAAGACTGGGGGTGGAGTGGGGTGGTGGGGGATGGTGGAGGGTAGCAGCAATGGTGTCAGAATTAGCTTCAGTGTCCCTGGGTAGGGAGGAAATTGGCTAGCGTTTCCCTCTCCCACTCATTATCCAGTGACAGCTGCTGGAAGGTTTACGCGTGTGGCCATCAAATGAAGGGGCAAGATCAGGTTGGCTATGACGGCCTCCAGTGTTGAATAGCCTGCCAACTACACTCGCTGGACTCTGGTGAGGTATCAGCGGAACCGTATCTCAGCATTGAATCTTCAGAAGAGGAAGATGGAAGATTGGGAGTGGCGGGGAAAGGGAAGACACTTCAGATAGGATTACGGTTGCCACTGCATTCAGTTGTTGCTGGGCTGAAGTGGCCCATATCTGTCATGAAGATGGTCACAATTACGGTGTCTCTGAGATCCCCTGGCATGCTCTCCTCCTTCCAGATAAGAGAAATGAGTTCATGAATTCGCACCAGTAGTGCTTCTCCGCCAAGCTTTAGTGCCTCGGCGGGGATTCCATCTGCTCCTGAGGCCTTGTTGTTCTTCAGTTGTCGGATGGCCTTTTCAACCTCATGCCGGGCTGGGGTTGTGCTGAGATGGTGGCGGGTAGCATGCTGCGGGATGGAGTTGAGGACACTCGTGTCGAAGACAGAGTGGGCAGAGGAAATGCTTTAAGGGCACCCTCAAAGCCTCCTTGAAAAAGCGTAACATCCCCACCGACACCTGGGAATCCCTGGCCCAAGACCGCACAAAGTGGAGGAGAAGCATCCGGGAAGACGCCGAACACCTCGAGTCTCTTCGCCGGGAGCAAGCGAAAGCCAAGCGCAGGCAGCGCAAGGAGCGCACGTCAACCCAAGCACCCCACCCACCCGCCCCTTCAACCACCGTCTGCCCCACCTGTGACAGAGACTGTAGGTCCCGCATTGGACTCATCAGTCACCTGCGAACTCATTTTTAGTGTGGAAGCAAGTCATCCTCGGTTCCGAGGGACTGCCTAAGAAGAAGAAGAAGATATCTGTCATATGATGAAAAATATTACTGCCTTACCTCTACGGGTATGTAAAGCCAGAACTGATGTAAAAAGACTACTGAGCACTTGGTTTGAGTATAAAACAAGGCTTTAATCAACTGTTTTAAAACCATGAGATTCTAGTTACATCACTAGTTCCTGGTTACAGAAACATCCTGAGCAAGCTGGGCCCACGCCCGAGTATTTATACTCCTTGGACGGCGCCACCAGCTGGCCGCCCAGTGTTACTTCATGAGTCATGATAAGATTCATGACAAGAATTATAATCTCCACAGGCTGGGTTGAACATTACATAGTAACTTGGCAAGTGTCGCCCAGTCAGAAATGTGAGGCCAATGTCACATGACGGTATATGATTTCCATGAAGTATTCATAGCCATCGACGCTGCAATCGCATTGGCTCTGAAACAGTGAGATTGCCGAGCGGCAAGAAAATACATTTTTTTGCTTCTGCACAAGATGTCTTTTGCCTTCCTCCAAAGGCTCAGGTAATAAGTGGATGGACTAAGTGCGGAATTGAACCATCCAGGGGCAGGGAGGTGCCCGGTTTGATTCCCAATCCGACGCTGATTTACCTCACCTTAGCTGGGATAGCAATAAGGGTAAGGTTGCTGCCAACTCTCCAGGATTGCCCTGGAGTCTCCAGGGATGAAAGATTGATCTTCTACACGAGCAACCCAGCCGAAAATAATCATAAAGGCATTAAAAAAAATTGTTTTTTTTCCACATTCTTTTATTAGCTATAAAAATATTGGAAGAGATTGGGGGAGGGGTGGGGGGTGGGTGAAGGCTGTTTGACTGGACGGGGCGGTTGGAAGTGGGAGGTCATGTGATGAAGCCTCTAGGAATCCAGCCAACCAGAGTTGGCAACCCTGCCTGTGGGGACCGGGAAGATTTGGCTAATTATCCTGCCAATCGCTGTCAATTGATCCCTGTCAGAAAGTGTGCAGCAGGAGTCATCAGGTGAGGACAACAGCAGCACAAAAGCAAGATACTGCGGATGCTGGAAATCTGAAATGTAAACAGAAAATGCTGAAAATTCTCAGCAGGTCAGGCAGCATCTGTGGAGAGAGAAACAGAGTTAACGTTTCAGGTCGATGACCATTCGTCAGGACAGCAGCAGGTTTGGCTGTGGACATGCCTGATGATCAAGTAGCCTACTGGCACTCGGGCCTCAATTTTCAGTCGGGGCGGGATCTGGAAAAGTGTGCGAGGGGAGGATCTGGATAAGCGTGCGAGGGGAGGGTCTGGATAAGCGTGCGAGGGGAGGATCTGGATAAGCGTGCAAGGGGAGGGTCTGGATAAGTGGGCGAGGGGAGGATCTGGATAAGCGTGCAAGGGGAGGGTTTGGATAAGCGTGCGAGGGGAGGGTCTGGATAAGTGTGCGAGGGGAGGGTCTGGATAAGCGTGCAAGGGGAGGGTCTGGATAAGTGTGCAAGGGGAGGGTCTGGATAAGCGACAAACGAGCATGCTGAGGCCCGGAGAGATTTTGACTCCTGGGCCTCATTTAAATATTCAGGCTCGGAGTCTAGCCCGAACCCGGCAGGAATCGGAGTCTGGCCGGCGGGCGGGAGCAGGATTTTGGGCAGCAGGGGGCTGTCGCCGGGGACCCACGGGAACAATCCTTTCAGGATCGTTGGTTAGGCCACATGTAGACCTGTTTTTCCTGAGCACAGCCGGCCTGGCACCAATATGGCGGGCAGCGTCCTCCTGGCTCATAATAAGCATGCACTTCCTGCCCGCCATATTGGAGGCTGAGGTGCCCATTTGGTGCCCGAAAAACAGACGCGGCGCCATCCAATTTCTAGGCCTATATTTTTGCTGGTATTGTTTGTGTGTTGATAGATTTTCAAGCAGTAGGAAACAGCCTCTTGTAATAATGAGAGAAACCAAGGGCTCCCGTGAGGGGGTGGTGTGTGAAGCAGTGAGATCACCCTTTTCTTTGTATATTTTTAAAGGGAAGTTATCATTGGGAATGACTGTAGCAAGCTAACAATTACTCATGTAAACCAATTCTGTCAGCTGTGGCTCAGTGGGTAGCACACTCGCCTCTGAGTCAGAAGGTTGTGGGTTTAAATCCCACTCCAGAGACTTGAGCACAAAAATCTAGGCTGACATTCCAGGGCAGTGCTGAGGGTGTGCGGCACTGTCGGAGGTGCCATCTTTCAGATGAGACATTAAACCGAGGCCCCGTCTGCGCTCTCAGGCGGACATTAAAAGATCCCATGGCCACTATTTCGAAGAAGAGCAGGGGAGTTATGTCCTGTGGCCAATATTTATCCCACAATCAACATCACTAAAACAGATTATCTGGTCATTATCACATTGCTGTTTGTGGGAGATTGCTGTGCGCAAATTGGCTGCTGTGTTTCCCACATTACAACAGTGACTACACTTCAAAATGTACTTCATTGGCTGTAAAGTGCTTTGAGACATCCGGTGGTCGTGAAAGGCGCTATATAAATGCAAACTTTTCTTTCTTTCTTTAATTATGAATCTGCTGTCGGTGGCCTTGCCAATAAAATGAATTTTTTTTTCTCCCAAGTGTTTACAGCCCCAGCTCCACGTCGCGGCTCTCTAACCCCATCTTGTAGAAAATGTAAGAATAACATGGACAGTATTACCACTGTTGAAAATCACAATTCACAAAAGACTCCTGTCTTTAGCAGCTGTCTCGCAAAGTTCTTGGCAACACTCCAACAATATAACACTGGCATATATTGATGGCAGTCACTTGTATTCACGTATTGCTATAAATAGAGGCGTATGTTTTGTTTCGTGCAGGACACGCCTCATCCATTTATAACTGATTTTCAACAGAATTCAACGAAATATACACTTACTGGCCAACAGTGCCGCAACACTCAGTTCAATTTCTTTTTTGTTTGAGGGTAAGGCTCTCTCTAAGTTCCTGGACCATGCACCAATTGCCACTGAACGATCAGGACGGCTCCTAGGCATTGGTCAATGCCAGCTCTGATACAGCAGCTAGAGGATGTGTAGGAGAACATAGGAACAGGAGGAGGCCATTCAGCCCCTCGAACCTGTTCCGCCATTCAATGAGATCATGAGTGATCTGCCTTTGCCTCGTATCCCTTAATACCTTTGGTTAACAAAAATCTTGCTGGGGTACAGTTCCACCGACACTGGCAACCACTTGCTGGGGTACAGTTTCTGCACGACACTTGTTACTTACTAAACAACATCTCACCTCACAGAAAGAACGCAAAGCACCCCCGATTGAAACACTCCACAGGATTCATAAAGCTTGGAAGAATCGAACTTTAAAAATATTACATAGGGATGTAGGAACAGGAGGAGGCCATTCAACCCCTCGAGCCTGTCCCGCCTTTCAATGAGATCACGAGTGATCTGCGACCTAACTCCATATACCCGCCTTTGCTCCATATCCCTTAACAAAAATCTATCAATCTCAAAGTTAACAATTGATCTAGCATCAATTGCTGTTTGCGGAAGAGAGTTCCAAACTTCTACCACCCTTTGTGTGTAGAAGTGTTTCCTAATTTCACTCCTGAAAGGTCTGGCTCTAATTTTTAAACTATGCCCCCTAGTCCTAGAACCCCCAACCAGCGGAAATAGTTTCTCTCTATCTATTACTGTGTCCCTTCCATCCCTATGTGGAAAGATAGGAACAGGAGTGGGCCATTCAGCCTCTCGAGCCTGTTCTGTCATTCAGTTAGATCATGGCTGACCTGTATCTTAACTCCATTTACCTGTCTTGGTTCCATAGCCCTTGCATAACAAAAATCTCAGTTTGGAAATTTTCAATTGACCCCCAGCCACAACAGCTTTTTGGGGGAGAGAGGTCCACCACCTTTTGTATGAAGAATTGCTTCTGACTTCACCCCTGAACGGCCTAGCTCTAATTTTAAGGTTATGCCCCCTTGTTCTGGACTCGCCCACTAGAGGAAATAGTTTCTCCCTATCTACACTGTCAAATCCTTTAATCATCTTAACCACCTCAGGTAGATCACCCGGTAATCTTCTATACTCAAGAGAATACAAGCCTAGTCTTTGCAACCTGTCCTCACAATTTAACCTTTATCGCTCCGATATCATTCTAGTGAATCTGCATCTGGCCTTCGTAGAACAGAAGAGCTTTTAGCTAAAGGAAAAGACCATTAGGCCTAATAAATAAGTGTTTTCTTCATAGACCGACCCCATCTACTTGCTTTCGCACCATATCCTTCAATCCCTTCTCTCTCCAAAAGCACACCTACTTGTCTCTTGAGCCCAGTTGTTTGCCTCCTTGATCTCAGCCAGTGGCTCAGTGGGTAGCACCCTTGTCTCTGGGTCAGAAGGTTGTGGGTTCAAATCCCACTCCAGGGCCTTGAGAACAAAAATCTAGGCTGACACTCCAGTGCAGTGCTGAGGGAGTGCTGCACTCTCTGAGGTGCCGTCTTTCGGATGAGACGTTAAACCGAGGTCCCATCTGCTCTCTCAGGTGGACGTAAAAGATCCCACGGCACTATTTCGAAGAAGAGGAGGGGAGTTTTCCCCGGTGTCCTGGCCAATATATATCCCTCAATCAACATAACAAAAACAGATTATCTGGTCATTATCACGTTGCTGTCTGTGGGAGCTTGCTGTGTGCAATTTGGCTGCCGTGTTTCCCACATTACAACAGTGACTGCACTTCAAAAAAGTACTTAATTGGCTGCAAAGCACTTTGGAACGTCCGGTGGCCGCTATATAAATGCAAGTCTTGCTTTCTTTCTGCAAGGCTGAGATTGGGAAATTAACAGTGTAAAAACCCAGTCTGCAAGTACTCTGCGGAGTTGCACCATCCCAGAGACTGCCCTTTTAAAATGTATTTCTCTTCTTTCTCGTTGTTCAAACCCATCCCCAGCCAAAATGGCAGCTGGGCAGCTGACCCATGCCAACCCCCTCTGCCAATGGCACTACGGAAGTGCACAAGAATAGCTTATTTTATGCTTTGTCACTATAGGGAATTGCATAGCACCTGCCACCGCTGCCTCCCCCGTGCCCGTGTCCCCTGTCCACAGCTAAAATTAGGCAAGGAGGGAGAAAATTGGACAACTCCTAGCACTTTACTACAACAGGCCTAGAAGCAGGCCAGCCCAGCTCATTCTCCCAGTTGAGAATAATAAGAACATAAGAAATAGGACCAGGAGTCAGCCATACGGCCCCTCGAGTCTGCTCCGCCATTCAATAAGATCCTGGCTGATCTTCACCCTCAACTCCACTTTCCCGCCCGATCTCCATATCCCTTGATTCCCCTAGAGTCCAAAAATCTATCGATCTCAGCCTTGAATATACTCAACGATTCAGCATGCACAGCCCTCTGGGACAGAGACTTCCAAAGATTCACAACCCTCTGAGTGAAGAAATACTTCCTCATCTCAGTCTTAAATGGCCTACCCCTTATCCTGAGGCTGTGCCCCCTAGTTCTAGACTCTCCAGCCAGGGGAAACAGCCTCTCAACATCTACCCTGACAATCCCCCTCAGAATCTTATATGTTTCAATGAGATCACCTCTCATTCTTCTAAACTCCAGAGAGTATAGGCCCATTCTGCACAACCTCTCATTATAGGACAACCCTCTCATCCCAGGAATCAATCTAGTGAACCTTCGTAGCACCGCCTCCAAGGCAAGTATATTCTTCCTTAGATAAGGAGACCAAAACTGTGCACAGTACTCCAGCTGTGGTCTCACCAAGGCCCTGTACAATTGTAGCAAGAGAATGATGTGTGTCACTGGGTAGGGGGAAGAACTGAGAATAGTATTAAGAGAAATGTGGAACTCCAGAAGTCCTCGGTGAAGACCTTATAAGGTGAAGGCCTCCCAAACCCGTGACCGCCTAGAAGGACAAGGGCAGCAGGCACATGGGAACACCATCACCTCCAAGTTCCCCTCCAAGTCACACACCATCCTGACTTGGAAATATATCGGCCGCTCCTTTCAAAATCCTGGAACTCCCTCCCCAGCAGCACTGTGGGGGTACCTTCACCGCACGGACTGCAGCGGTTAAAGAAGGCGGCTCACCACCACCTTCTCGAGGGCAATGAAGGATTGGCAGTAAATGCTGGGCTTGCCAACGATGTCCACATCCCATGAACGAATATAAAAAAGCCCAAACACCTGTAAACGGGCACAGCAATGAACTCGTCCAGCTGTTTCTTTCCTCCTCTCCTCTCCTGCTGTTGGTCTTTTTCCAGGAGTGGCAATAAAGAAATACTTTCTTTTACTTAATTCACATTCTTTTCCTATGGAATGGAATGACAGCTGGAAACCTAACGTACACTCTGCCTGGAAACCTGCGTCAGATGTCCTGTAACTTAATGCAGTGCATTTCGAACCATAGGACTTTATAAAATCGGCCAATCGTGTGTGTGTGTCAGCTCTTTGCTAGGCCTGCCAAAACTTACCCTGCCATCCCCCATCTTCCCCACAGCCCTGTATCTTTCTCTGCTTCAAATAACTATCCCTTTTTCTCTTAAAAGAGGCAATGACCTCTTGCTCAACCATTCCTTGTGGTAAAGCATTCCATTCTCCCAACAAGCCTCCAGCAAGATTTACAATACTCCATCATAACATGTACTGAAGGAAGGCATTGATGCCCATTTTATGCATCGTGCACATTATCGGGTGGACCCTCACGCAAGTGATTTTGGGCTGGTGCTCTCACAGATTGATTTCATTGCTTTACATTGATAGCAAGTCTTTTGTTATACAGGTACTTTAATAGGTAATACCAATTACTGGAGCAGCTACCTGATGTACAGAACAGTCACTGTGAACCAAACACTAATACAATAGTAAAATACTGCGGATGCTGGAAATCTGAAATAACAACAGAAAACGCTGGAAAAACTCAGCAGGCCAGGCAACATGCGTGGAGAGAGAAACAGAATTAACGTTAACTCTGTTTCTCTCTTCGACCTGAAACGTTAACTCTGTCTATAATATGTTAACAAGCTTATGTCTGTGTGCACTTCCTGCCTACAAAACCTTTATTTCCTGATTTAAACCTTTCCCATTATAAATTCCTATGTCTAGATCTTGAATGGAAAGTGCCGAAGCAAACTTGTCATGCTGTAATGACACCCTCCAACCTGTGGTGGCACTGTAATGCCTCAGTTGCATGGTCTGCCTTTACTGCGGAGAAACCCCTCCATTCTAACCAACTCTAGTTATCTGCTCCCCAAGGTGCCGTAGGTTGTTACCATTTAACTATAAATTATTGCATACAAATGCGGACAGCATGTGACTTTAAAATGAGGACTGAATTACATCTAGGAGCTGGAGTAGGCCATGCGGCCCCTCGAGCCTGCTCCGCCATTCAATAATATCATGACTGATCTTCGACCTCAACTCCACTTTCCTGTCCGATCTCCATATCCCTTGATTCCCCTAGAGTCCAAAAATCTATCGATCTCAGCCTTGAATATACTCAATGATTCAGCATTCACAGCCCTCTGGGGCAGGGAATTCCAAAGATTCACAACCCTCTGAGTGAAGAAATTCCTTCTCGTCCCGGTCTTAAATGGCCGACCCCTTATCCTGAGATCATGCCCCCGAGTTCTAGATTCTCCAGTCAGGGGAAACAACCTCTCAGCATCTACCCTGTCAATCCCCCTCAGAATCTTATGATTACCTGATGACTACACTTGGTCTTTACTCCTCCCACACAAACTCTCAGCCATGAAAGTTTGATTAATATGTACTAAGATCTTATGAAGTCAGTTCCAGAGGTGAAAGTAATTACAATTTTGGATTTTTATGTAACTGTCTTATCTCAATAGTCTAACATTAACAAACCTTGCCTCCTATGATATGAACTTATACCTTTCCTATACTCATTCTTGTAGTGGCAGTATCTGTTTACGAACATCTATTCCACTTTTTTACTGGATTTAAAGCTCAAACTCTTTGACAAGGCAGATATTAGTAGACAGACCAGAGGTTAACAGATTAAAGTAACTAATTTCTTTATTTGCAAATAAATAGTACCTAATATGAAGCACAAAATGCCGATATAAACAAACGCAAATACAATGAGAAGGTCCATAATGAGTTAATTACTCTTTGTAAGAACAGCTTCAACTTGATATCCAGTCTTTGTTAATTTGGTGAACAAAGTTTGCTGGTGGTGTGTTGGCCAACATTTATCCCTCAATCCGGATCACCGCAAACAGATTGGGGGCGAATGTCCGCACGGCTTCTCCTGCTCGTCCGCCATACCTTTTGCTTCTCTGCGGCTTCCGCGGCTTTTCCAGCTAAGTTACGACGGACGTGAGGAAGCACTCGCTCGGAAAATCATCCCCATTTGTTGTCTGCGGGACTTTGCTGTGCACAAATTGGCTGCTCTTCCAATCCATTGGTTCGAAGGATTATGGTCAAACAGCGCAATCTAATTTGAGATGCAACGCCAACTTGTTAATGGAGGTTTCCCTGATGATTTCGTGGATAAAGCAAGAATTTGCACTTACCTTGGGATGTGCTACTTTTAGCACCCCGACAAAGTTAGCGCCCCAGCACCGTAAATTCAGTGGTAGCGCCCCAAGCAGGAGGTGACTGAAAGCGCTCCCCCTCCTTCCTGGGGCGCAACAAGTGAATATCACAGCGCTACGTGCAGCAACGCCACGCACGTTGGCACGTAGCGCCGCTGCATTAAAGGCCTCCCTCCCCTGGTTAAAGGGGAGGGGCCTAGTGCAGCGCGCACCGGGGCCCTGCTGGACCACTGAGCAGCGGGGTGCCGGGGAAACAGCCCGGCACTCGAGGAGTACCGGGCTGAGTGATTGCGACCGGCACCCCGAATAAAAAAGGGGAAAGGGGGCAGGTGCTGGCAGGCAGCCCCCAAAAAATGGCCGCCTGACACCTGCCCTTTAATTTGCGCCGCCGCAGCTGCAAAAGCACCAACCTGACCCTGTCAGACATATCGCACGGTGATAGGTCAGGGGGCACAACCGAAGTTTGCGAGCGGAGTGCTGCGCACAGCGATGATGCTGAATTTCGCAGGAGGTGTTAGTGGCACCGCACATGGGTGATAGGGGCTTTGCGCCCAGTTAACTCCCCGCCCCTCCCAGGGCACTAACAGGAGGCGCAAAGCAACCCAACATTTCCCCCTTAGCGTCCCTGAATTAGGAGAGGAAATCGTACCAGCATTCCTGTGCCTGATCACTAACAATTGAATCCTGTTGGAAAATCGGCAAGTATAAGCATCGCATGAAGGTAGGATTGAGTTTGGTTGTGATGCGCGCCTTGGTCAAGTAGCCTGCCAACATGCACTGCCAGGCTGATAAATGAAGATTGACCACCCGTGTAAAGTACTAGAGGGCTGTTGGAACCACGAGAGCCATTTCCCACAAAGAGAAAAGAGGGAAAGTGCTGTAAGAGAAATGGTCAATGAAGACAACATGGGACACTTCCACTCTATCAAATGAAACAAGACACGTCTATTCTCTCAATGGAAACACCAGAACACACCTGTTACTTTAGCCCAAAGCCACTTAATGGGCTTCCTATGAACACACAAACTGTGTAAAAGAGTAGAGGACCTCCTTCTCATTTGTTTCATTCAAAGCAAATTGAGGTAAACATCCTGTTATTGGTGTCAAATTCCATTGACCTGTAAATCTCTTTTTAATCTGTCTCTTTCACTCAACCAACCAGGATGTTTTGTGGTCCTGAAGCAGTTTCCCAGAACTGTCAGGCAAATGGGCTTGTACAAAAAGGTATTATTATTTTTCGTGTTTGTTGTGTCCGTGTGTTAATAGAGACACTGAAGGCAGGAGTTGGTTTCACAGGTGTTTACTGAACAAAGTCTGGAGGTGAACTAACTGATACAACACAATATACAGGCTTATATAGCCCGAGTGGCCATTACCGGCATTACAGTACACAGGGGGCTCTTAAAGGCACATACACTACAATTCCTCCCCTTTTAGCCAACCAGTACATAATATTTTAAGTAATCATTAATTACATGTTACAAGAACAATAATCTACACATTGCTGCAGTTAATCAATTATAAGTCAGTCTCTCTGGAGGCTTCCTGACTCGGTCCGGATAACGCCTCGGTGGTGTAGTAGTTTCTGGTGGTGTAGTAGGTTCTTTTGGCAAGGCTGATTCGGCTTGAATGCCAGTGTCGGGTTCATTGGGTTCCAGTATCACCGGATCGGAGGTAGATACTATGGGTATCTCTACTTCATCATTAGGCGTATAGAGTTGTGGTGTAGGTTGTCCCTTTTCGGATGACTCTATGATTTGGTCAGCATGGCGCCTTATTATGCTTTCTCCAATGTCCACGGTATACATCAGCGGTCCTAGTCGTGTGCAGATAGTTCCAGGCTGCCATTTCTCGGTACGGTAGTCCCGGGCCAAAACTTGTTGACCTATCTGGAAGGTTCTAGTTGGCCTTTCATTCATGCCTTGAAATTGTCGGTTCTCCATGTCCCTTCTGATGTTTGGCTTGATCAAATCCAGCCGGCATCTTAGGCTTCTATTGAAGAACATCATGGCGGGAGTTTGGTTTGTAACCATATGTGTTGCATTCCTGTATGCAAACAAGAAGTTATCCACCTTATGCTGAAGTTTTATGTCTTTACTACCCATGGCCTTCTTGAAGGTCTGGACAAACCTTTCAGCCAATCCATTGGTGGCGGGATGGTATGGGGCGGACGTGTAGTGCTTAACCCCATTGTTTTTTAAGAACTTCCTGAATTCTTCGGACACAAATTGTGGTCCATTATCAGAACAAATCTGTTCAGGCAGCCCATTCCTGGCAAATATGGTCCTTAATACTGTGATGGTTTTTTCCGTGGTGGTGGAGGACATCTTTATTACCTCCGGCCACTTGGAGTGTGCATCAACCGCGATTAAGAACATTGAGTCCATAAATGGACCAGCAAAGTCGATGTGTACCCTTTGCCATGGAGATGAGGGCCACTCCCATGGATGTAGAGGGGCTTGTGGTGGAGCGTTTTGGACCTTCTGGCATCCTAGGCAGCTCTTGGTCATTTCTTCGATGTTTCCATCGATACCTGGCCACCATACAAACGCCCTGGCTAGGTTCTTCATTTTCACTCCACCCAGATGCCCCTCGTGTAGCTCCTTTAGAACTTTATCCTGGAGTTTGGGTGGAATCACCACACTAGATCCACACATCAAGGTTCCTCGGCACACTGACAGCTGTTCTCTTCTTTGCGAGAATGCTGGCAACAGTGGTTCGCCATGTGCTGGCCATCCCTTCACTGTTAAATCGTAGACTCGTGAGAGAGTCGGGTAATTTCTAGTTTCCCTTTCAATGGCAGAATTTGTTACTGGTAGACATTCGACTATGGTAGAGTGGAACATCTCCACTGGGTCTACGGTAGGTGCCTCTTCTACCGTTGGCAACGGTAGGCGCGATAAACCGTCAGCATTCCCATGCTGTTTTGATCCTTTGTATTCTATGTTATATTGGTGTGCCCCTAGAAAAAGGGACCACCTCTGTAGCCTTTGCGCTGTCATAATGGGAACACCCTTTTTAGGGTTGAATATGGAGATGAGGGGTTGATGGTCAGTCAACAAGGTAAATTTTTGTCCGTGTAGGTAATGGTTGAATTTCTTCACTCCCCATACCAGGCTGAGTGCTTCCCTGTCGATTTGGGCATAGTTACGCTCAGCTGAGTTCAATGAGCGTGACGCAAAAGCTGTCGGCCGTTCCGAGCCATCAGGGAATCTATGCGATAATACCGCTCCTACGCCGTAAGGGGATGCATCGCACGCCAGTCTGATTGGCAGTGATGGGTTGTAATGAGCCAAAACTTCCTTGGACGTGATTAAGTCTTTGCATTTATGGAAGGCACGTTTACAGTCTTCGCTCCATTTCCAAATTACTCCTGTTTGTAGCAGTTCATTAAGAGGGTGCAGAAGAGTTGATAAGTTCGGTAAAAATTTATGATAGTAATTTATTAATCCCAGGAACGACCTTAATTGTGAAACATTTTCAGGTGCTGGGGCTTTTATGACCGCTTCAATTTTTTCAGGTGACTTATGCAATCCTTCCTTATTAATTATGTGGCCACAATATGATATTTGATTCTGGAAAAATTCACACTTGGGGCGATTTGCTCATAGGCCCCGTTCTCTCAGCCTAGTGAGCACCTGCTCCAAATTGGCAAGATGCTCGTTGTCGTTTTCTCCTGTTACAAGGATGTCGTCTAGGTAGCATTGAGTCCTCGGAATCCCTTGGAGGACTTGCTCCAAAGCTCTTTGCCAGATAGCTGGAGCGGATGCTACTCCGAAAACCAGTCGATTGTACTGGTACAGGCCTTTGTGTGTATTTATCGTGAGATACTTTTTAGAGGCCTCTTCAACCTCCATCTGTAGATATGCCTGTGCCAAGTCAATTTTGGTGAAACGTTTCCCTCCGGATAGTGAGGCAAAAATATCTTCTATCCTCGGAAGAGGATACTGTACCGTGTGAAGGACTGGGTTTACAGTCACCTTGAAGTCTCCACAGATGCGAATTTTTCTCTGTTCTTCAGATTTATCATTATTCAACGTTTTCTTCATGACCGGGACGATGGGTGTCGCCCACTCGCTCCAATCTATCTTGGATAATACGCCTGCCTTTTCCAAATTCTCCAGCTCTGCCTCGACTGCTGGACGAATTGCGTATGGCACCGGTCTTGCCTTAAAAAACTTGGGAATTGCCGCATCTTCCACTTTTATTGAGGCGGTGATGCCTTTCAAGGTTCCTAGTTTCTCTTGAAACACTTCCTTGGCGTTGGCCAAGATGTCTTTTAATCATTCAGGTATGACGTCATCATCATTTTTTTCCTTACTGGTCACCGTCAGTGCCTGAATGGAGTGCCAGTCTAAACGTATTTTCCTGATCCATTCACGTCCCAACAGCGGTGGACCACCATCTTGTAGAACGTATAAATACAACTTCTGTATTTCCTTGCCGTTGTATACAACAGGCACCCTTATTTTTCCTTTGGGGTATACTTTCTGCCCCGTATATGTTTTCAAGATAATGGATGTGTCTTTTAAAGGTATATGCGGAAATAGCCGCTCGTAATCCCGTCGATTTATGATGGTCAGAGCTGATCCTGTATCTAGCTCCATTTTAACTGGGGACCCTGCTATCGTGAGGGTAACCCAAATGGTCTGGTAATCTTCTTTGGCAATTACATTATGTAATTTGAGACAGCTTAGTCTCTTGTTTCCGGAGTCGCTATCGCTCTTCTGGTCTTCGGAGCTACTGTCCGTCATCATTTGTACCTTTCTGTACTTTTCTTTATTGATTTTTTTTTCCCTGTCCGTGGATTTTTTTTTTCCAGATCGGCATACCCGTGCAATGTGTCCAATCTTTCCGCATTGCCTGCATGCTTTGTCCTTGAACCAGCAGTCCCTCTGGTCATGGGTGGATCTGCCGCAGCGATAACATCTCTCGAAACCCTGTGTCATTTCATGGGTGCCGAAGTCCTGTGTCTTTTGCTGTATCTCTGCAGCTCCTCTTGCAGCTGCTTCGTATGATACAGCCATACTGAAAGCCTTGTCCAGTGTCAAATCTTTCTCAGAAAGCAGCCTTTTTTGTGTTCCTTCACTTAGGAGACCGCAGACGAATTTGTCTCGAAGATAATCTGCCAGTCCTGCCCCGAATTGGCAGTGCTTTGATAGCTTTCTTAATTCAGTGAGGTAATCAGCGTTACTTTCATTCTTGTGTTGATTCCTCTTGAAGAATTTGAATCGTTCCGCTATCAGCAGCGGTGTTGGGTTTAAGTGCTCCTGTAAGGTATCAACAATTTCCTTAAAATTCTTGTCCTTTGGTTTGGCTGGAGTGATTAAGTTTCGTAACAGCCGTATGTCTTTGCGCCCATTAGATTTAGGAGTACTGACGCCTTTTTATCATTTTCTATTCCATTTGCGGTGCAATATACCTCCACTCTTTCCACACATGTGGTCCAATCCTCTATATCGCTATCAAAAGCATCAATATTGCCAGCCTTAGGCATCCTGGAAAAAAATGGCGCTTCCCGCGCTTTTCTTTCTTTCCTGCAGAAAAGATATGGTGCTTCCCGCGCTTTCCCGCCGCTGCTGCCGATGACAACGCTGTTTTCCGCGTTTAAAAAATAATAAAATTTATTTACAGGTGGAGACTCGTTCCCGCCGGACTCTCTCTGCTAGGTCCGAACGCCGACCTGCTTGCAGCGCCGGCCGTCTCCCGAGTGCTCCCTCCCCGTCTGTTACTGCTTGCCTCCGCCTTCACTGCTTGGCCTCGCTGCAGAGCCAGCCGATGGAGCCCCAGCCCGCCGCCCAGGAAGGATTATTGCAGTACCTGCCACCAGCTCGGCTAGCTGGTGAAACCACAGCTTTTTCTTTTTCTTGCTTTTCTTCGACTTTGGACGTCTGAGGAATCGATGTCCTTGAGGTGCTGCCGAATTGCAGGTAAGTCCGTTTCCAATTCGTCGCCACTGTTGTGTCCGTGTGTTAATAGAGACACTGAAGGCAGGAGTTGGTTTCACAGGTGTTTACTGAACAAAGTCTGGAGGTGAACTAATTGATACAACACAATATACAGGCTTATATAGCCCGAGTGGCCATTACCGGCATTACAGTACACAGGGGGCTCTTAAAGGCACATACACTACAGTGTTTACTACTTGACGAAAAAAAATTCACCCGCCCCCCCTTCCCCCAACTAGTCTCACCATTTTTTCCTATGAGAGGAATTGTTTTCAGTGGGGGAGAGGGGAAACAGAAAACTCTAAAGGCTAGATTGGACGACAGCCTACAGAATCATTGGTTCACAAAGAAAGAAAGACTTTACATAGGATTACATAGGATATACAGCACAGAAACAGGCCATTCGGCCCAACCAGTCCATGCCGGCATTTATGCTCCACTCGAGCCTCCTCCCATCTTTCCTCTTCTAATTATCAGCATAACCCTCTATTCCCTTCTCCCTCATATGTTTGTCCAGCCTCCCCTTAAATGCCTCTATACTATTCGCTTCAACCACTCCCTGTGGTAGCAAGTTCCACATTCTCAGCACTCTTTGGGTAAAGGAGTTTCTTCTGAATTCCCTATTGGATTTCTTGGTGACTATCTTATACTGATGGCTTCTAGTTATGCTCTTCCCCACAAGTGGAAACATTCTCTCATTATCCACTCTATCAAAACATCTCATAATTATAAAGACCTCTATTAGAGACCCAGCCTGTTCATCCTTTCCTGATATGTATATCCTTGTATTTCTGGTATCATCCTTGTAAATCTTCTCTGCACCGTCTCCAGTGCCTCTATATCCTTTTTATAATATGGCGACCAAAATTGTACGCAGTACTCTAAGTGTAGTCTAACCAAGGTTCGATACAGGTTTAGCATAACTTCTTTACTTTTCAATTCTATACCTCTTGAAATAACCCTAGTGCTTGGTTTGCTGTTTTTATGGCCTTGCTAACCTGTGTCGCAACTTTTAGTGATTTGTGTATTTGTACTCCTAGATTGTTCCTCTACCTCACCTAGACTCGCACCCTCCAAGTAATAAGTGACCTCCCTATTCTTCCTACCAAAATGTAATACCCCACATTTACCTCTGTTGAACTTCATTTGCCAATTATATGCCCATTCTGCAAGCTTATTAATGTCCTCCTATAACTTGTTGCAGTCCTCCTCAGTATTGACTATCCCCCCCAATTTGGTGTCATCTGCAAATTTAGAAATTGTGTTTTTGATTCCTAAGTCTAAATCGTTAATGTAAATTGTGAACAGCAGTGGTCCCAGCACTGATCCTTGTGGAACACCACTACCCACTTTCTGCCACTGTGAATAGCTACCCTTCACTCCCACTCTCTGCTTTCTGTCCTGAAGCCTGCCAGCAATCCATTCTGCTACTTGTCCCCTGACTCCGCATTTTCTGACCTTGTTCATCAGTCTATTATAGGGTACCTTATCGAAGGCCTTTTGAAAATGCAGATAAATTACATCTACAGTACTGCATTACCATTGTCAACTCTCACTGTTACCTCGTCAAAAAATTCAATGAGGTTGGTTAAGCAAGACTTTCCCTTTTGAAATCCATGCTGACTATTCATTATTATATTTTTGGTTTCTAGATGTTCTTCTATTTTCTCCTTTTGTAGGGATTCCATTATTTTTCCTACCGCCGATGTTAAGCTGACTGGTCTGTATTTCCCTAGACATGTTCTATTCCCCCTTCTTAAATATCGGTATTACGTTAGCTATCCGCCAGTCCTCTGGCACTATACCTTTTTCTAATAAATTATTAAATATGCATTTATATAGCACCTTTCACGACCAGTGGACATCCCAAAGCGCTTTACAGCCAATGAAGTACTTTTTGAAGTGTAGTCAATGTTGTAATGTGGGAAACCCAGCAGTCAATTTGCGCACAGCAAGCTCCCACAAACAGCATTGTGATAATGACCAGATCATCTGTTTTAGTGATGTTGATTGAGGGATAAATTTTGGCCAGGTCACCAGGGATAACTCCCCTGCTTTTCTTCAAAATAGTGCCATGGGATCTTTTACATCCACCAGAGAGGGCAGACGGGGCCTCGGTTTAACGTCTCATCTGAAAGATGGCACTTCTGACAGTGCCGCACTCCCTCAGCCCTGCACTGGAGTGTCAGCCTAGATTTTTGTGCTCAAGTCTCTGGAGTGGGACTTGAACACACAACCTTCTGACTCAGGAGGCTAGAGTGCTGCCCACTAAGCCACAGCTGACACTGTATCAGGTGCAGATCAATTTCATTGATTTTTTTTTGCTGGGGTATTGACTTGATTTTCCTTTTCTTGAGTTTGCAGCTCTTTGTGTGTGTTATAACCTATAACCCGTACTGCTGATTTCAAACTGCCTTCCCCGTGTAGGTGCCATTTATTAACATGCACGGTAGAGGAATGCATCAGCTTCAAAATATACTGACTGTAAAGTGCAATGACTTTTTAAAAAAAAGCTACTTCTGGTTCCACTTAAGGCATCAGTAATCTGAACTGATCATCAAACAACAAAAAGGGAATTAAGAATCTACACATACTCCCAGATTTAGAGTCAGCAGTGGCTCAGTGGGCAGCACTCTCGTTTCTGAGTCAGGCAGTTGTAGGTTCAAGTCCCACTCCAGAGACTTGAGCACAAACATCTAGGCTGACACTCCAGTGCAGTGCTGAGGGAGTGCTGCACTGTCGGATGAGACATTAAACTGAGGCCCCGTCTGCTCTTTCAGGTGGACGTAAAAGATCCCATGGCACTATTTCGAAGAATAACAGGTGTCCTGGCCAATAGTTATCACAAGAACAGATTATCTGGTCATTATCACATTGCTGTTTGTGGGAGCTTGCTGTGTGCAAATTGGCTGCTGTGTTTCCTACATTACAACAGTGACTACACTTCAGAAAGTACTTCATTGGCTGTAAGGAGCTTTGGCACTTGCAGTGGTCGTGAAAGGCGCTGTATAAATGCAGGTCTTTCTTTTTCCTTGATTGGGGTGTGGGTGGGTACGCGTGCCTAATTGTGATGCTGCAGGTATGGCAGTTCTGTGGGGCAGACTCGACGGACCAGCTGGTTCTTTGCCTGCCCGTCGACTTCGTATGTTCGTATGTATTTTAGATGAAGTCATTGTTGAACTGAGCACGTCCCTCTGCTTGTGAGGCCTTGGAATCTTCTCCCCGTAACCAGACTTGGTTTTGTCTTTTCCTGCATTTGTACACTTTCTAAAGCTCTATCTTCAGCATGCAGAGGATTCCTGCCCCTTCTCCTCGGGTTCAGAACCAATCATTGCCCAAGCCAAAATTCGGACTGCACCAGATGCTGCTTAAAGAGTGTCTGGAAGCTGCACAAAATATCCTGTTCTACTGACAGGAGATGGGTTATTTTATCTGGCTTCGATTCAAAAAATAAAAAATTGTAGTTTTCTTCTCTTTTAATATCATCATCTTGCTGGGTAGTGCGCGCCCCTCCCCCCACGGCCACTATGTTCCACAACCGCCGGATGATGTCCAGGTTGTGACTTGACCTTTGGAGAAATATTCCCCTCCCCCTCCCAGGTCAACACCCTGGCAGTTGGCTCAGTTGAGGTTTGGAACTCGCCTCGTGGAGCTTAAAGAGAACCCACATTCTACTCGGATACAATAGCAACATACTGCGGATGCTGGAAATCCGAAATAACAACAGAAAACGCTGGAAAAACTCAGCAGACCAGGGCAGCATCCGTGGAGAGAGAAATAGAGTCAACGTTTCAGGTCGATGACCTTTCGTCAGAACTGAACACGTTCTACTCCCCAGCCACGCAGCAAGTCTGAGCACCACCTTGCTGTTCAGTCAGGCGCTGTCCTGTTTATCGACGAGGAAGCCATAGACAATATAAGCTGTGCCAACCCGTGGCAGACTGGAGGATATTCTGGTGAGGGAGTACTGTAATATGTTTTTAGAATTTGGAAATATCTTTTTTATAACTTCACAGCGCTACACTGCGCATAATCTCAACTCCCCTTGAGTGTGTCCAGAGGAAGCAAGGCGAGGTGGGGTCCACTGAGCATACGGTTAGCAACCTTCAGATAAAGGGTGGCTGAAGGAGCAAAGAGGATCCCGGACTTTGGAATATATTTAGACACTCAACACAAGAGGTGACCAATCTAATCTAGGGAAATGCAATTCCATTAAACCTACATCAATACTGGGTAAAATGATGAAATCAATTATCAGGAGCAAACTTGTCAGTCCCGTAGCAGACTACTTAATGGAAGGATAGTTAAAACATCCCATGATAACAATGCTGCTCTGTTCTTCTGGTCTGCTTAGGTTTTTACAAAATTCCCTCTCCTGCTTTCTTTTTATTTGTTTATGGGATGTGGGCATCGCTGGCAAGGCCAGCATTTATTGCCCATCCCTAGTTGCCCTTGAGAAGGTGGTGGTGAGCCGCCTTCTTGAACCGCTGCAGTCCGTGTGGTGAAGGTACTCCCACAGTGCTGTTAGGGAGGGAGTTCCAGGATTTTGACCCAGTGACGATGAAGGTACACCAATATATTTACCAGTCAGGATGGTATGTGACTTGGAGGGGAACTTGGAGGTGATGGTGTTCTCATGCGCCTGCTGCCCTTGTCCTTCTAGGTGGTAGAGGTCGCGGGTTTGGGAGGTGCTGCCGAAGAAGCCTTGGCGAGTTGCTGCAGTGCATCTTGTAGATGATACACACTGCAGTCATGGTACGCCGGTGGTGGAGGGAGTCAATGTTTAAGGTGGTGGATGGGGTGCCAATCAAGCGGGCTGCTGTGTCCTGCTCTACCTGTTGCTCCAGAGGCCTATAACATATGCCAAGGAACAATCCTGGATGAACTCCAGACTCCCGCTACACTCAAAACACTTCAACTTCTTCCTGCTGGCCAATATCCTCCCTCTCCGTCAAAGCCATATCTCTTTTCTATTAATAAATCTACCATCCCCATCTGTGACCCAACCTATCATTATGGAACCCAATATAACCTTTCAACTGCATTTCCAATCCAGTGCTGTTATCCCGCCAGGTTTCAGAGAGGGGACTTTGCAGGGACATATGTAAGATATTAAACAGTTTTGAAAAGGTTGATCTGGAGCACTACTTCAATGTGAGCTGTGAGAGTAATAGAAGGGAACCCAGGTTTAAATTGGTTAAGAAGTATTGAGGACTGATGGCAGGAAGACTTTCTTAACACAATGATAAATCAATACTGGGAATGAACTTCTGGATTGTGTCAGCCTGGCGCCCGTTGGATGCTGTGATGGGGGTGGGGGGATAGGGCGGTAGGTTTTTCTGTTTGGACGGATGAGCTGAAATGTATTTACCTTGGACTGAAGTCAATCAGGGTTGGAGGCAGCGTTCCCGTTCAGCCACGTGGCCGCTCAGTGGTCTGGAGTTCCCGCGCAGGCCGGTCACCGGCTTTTAAATGGGAAAAACCGCCCATGCGTGAAAATTTGAATGAGCAGCGCAGCCACTTAAAGGGACCGTGCACCCCAAAAGAATTAGAGGGAACATTGGTTGGAGGTTCAAGGAAAACAAAGCATTTTTTATTGCTTTTTACTATTTTCAACATTTCCAGGTCATGTAAACTCCCTATCGACATTCTCATCTGAATCAAACACTGTACATCTGCAGTAGCTGCAAGATTACATCAATTTTATTTGATTTTTGTCATATATATATCTGATTTCCCCAATTCCTTTCTCGATGCACTGGGGGTGTAATTGATCTTCGCCATCACTAAGAACGTCTATTTCCACCTCCATAACATTGCCTGACTGCGGCCCTTCCTCAGCTTACCCTCTGCTGAAACCCTCATTCACGCCTTTGTTACCTCTAGACTTGACAATTCCAACGCACTCCTGGCTGGCCTCCCACATTCCACCCTACGTAAACTTGAGGTCATTCAAAACTCTGCTGCCCGTGTCCTAACTCGCACCGAGTCCCATTCGCCCATCACCCCCTGTGCTCGCTGACCTACATTGGCTCCCGGTTAAGCAACGCCTCAATTTTTAAAATTCTCATCCTTGTTTTCAAATCCCTCACCCCTCTCTATCTCTAATCTCCTCCAGCCTTACAACCCTCCGAAATATCTGCACTCCTTCAATTCTGGTCTCTTGAGCATCCCCGATTTTAATCACACCACCATCAGTGGCCGTGCCTGCAGCTGCCTGGGCCCTAAGCTCTGGAATTCCCTCCCTAAGCCTCTCAGCCTCACTACCTCTCTCTCCTCCTTTAAGACGCTCCTTAAAACCTACCTCTTTGACCTTCTTTTGGCCATCTGCCCGAATATCTCCTTATGTGGCTCGCTGTCAAATTTTGTTTGATAACTCTCCTGTGAAGCGCCTTTTACTATGTTAAAGGCGCTATATAAATGCAAGTTGTTATTGTGGTTGTTGCTCAGCTCCAGATCCTGTTATGGGATGTCATGGAAAGCTGGCAACTTTGTACAATGCGTTTCCGAACAGCAGAATGATAGAATGATACAGCACAGAAGGAGGCCATTCAGCCCATCGTACCTATGCCGGCTCTGAAAGAGCTATACAATTAGTCCCACTCCCCTGCTCGTTCCCCATAGCCCCGCAATGTTTTCCCTTTTTAAGTTTATATCCAGTTTCCTTTCAAACTGAAGGGGAAAATTGAAGGGTGAGTCAAAGAATGAAATACAGGAAACTTTCGATTTACCGGCACCTAAATAACCGGAAATCTCGGTTAACCGGCAAAATTCAGGAGTAGGTTCAGGTAACTTTTACTTCATATTACTTGCCTTCCTCGATCTGTTGCTGTGCAATTGGGTGTGGCTACAGCTGTTGCTAAGCTACAGAGACGCTTGGAACTTGTGGCCATTGTTCTGCACCTGTTGCTAAGCAACAGGGTTTGTTGCTTTATACGGAGCTCTCAGCTCCGTATCTTTTACTATAGCTCTCGGTTATCCGGAATTTTTGATGAACCGGCACCACGTCGGTGCCGGATAAAAAAAAGTTTCCTGTACAGGGTTGGAGGAATGCATTGTAAAAACTCGGTAGAGATTGAAAAAGCCAGCCTGAATGCCCTTCTCTAACTAAAGAGTCTGTAAGCACTGATTTAGAAACTTTGGCATGGGAGCATGGCCAGTGGCTCCTTGTGCCTCTCATGTTTCCCCCTCAAGTAATGCCGCAGCAAATGGATGTAAAGCTCTACACAGAAGCCTTGCAAGCAGAAACATTAGGGCAAATAAAAAGGTTTCTTGAAAAAATAAAGTCAGAACAGGTCAGGGAGAAGTTCCAGGGACCATGTATTTCTCAATGATGTCGTCTTAATCTCGACTCATTGCAGCTCTATCAGGGTAAATGGGCGTGCTCACAATGTCAATAAAGTCTCGCCCCATGAGCCACCTCCCATGTGTAATCTTAAAACTAGTGAACAAAACCTCTTCGTGGGTATTACCTCTGCATAGCAAACACAGATATGAAAGGACACACACAGTTAAGTGCACAAGGCTGAGCTCATTTTCCTTTTTGCAACTCTGTCCGTTCCTCTCGGCACTATTTCCAAATCAATTGTGAAAATAGACCTAGGGCAGCTGTCAGTAACAGAGAGGCCAACATTTGTTCAATGTTGTGTGGCATATTATGCTTTAATAAAACAAGTGCATTTTCCACTTGAATCCTATTCTGAGTGAGCAGAGCTGTTCCCACGGAGCTGACAGTTTCTTTGTCAACAAGATTTTCATTTTTTGGATGCTCTTTGGAAAGAAACTATTAAACAAACCCACTTACATGCAGTCGATATGCCATTGGCAAGTTTTGAATTGCGAAATAATTAGAGAGTGTATGTCAACAAACCTCAGATTTATTGATACATTTGAATTTTTGTCAGCGGTGGCTCAGTGGGCAGCACTCTCACCTCTGAGCCAGAAGGTTGTGGGTTCAAGTCCCACTCCAGAGACTTGAGCACATAAAGCTAGGCCGATACTCCAGGGCAGTGCTGAGGTAGTGCTGCACTGCCGGAGGTGCCGTCTTTCGGCTGAGACGTTAAACTGAGGGCCCCGTCTGCTCTCTCAGGTGGACGTAAAAGATCCCACGGCACTATTTCGAAGAAGAGCAAGGGAAATTCTCCCTTGGTGTCCTGGCCAATATTTATCCAGATTATCTGGTCATTATCGCATTGCTGCTTGTGGGCGCTTGCTGTGCGCAAATTGGCTGCTGTGTTTCCTAGATTACAACAGTGACTACACTTCAAAAAGTACTTCATTGGCTGTAAATCCCTTTGGGGTGTCCTGAGGTTGTTATATAAATGCAAGTCTTTCTTTCTTTACTGGACATTTCTGTATTAGGAATTCATCATCACCCCAAGTCTTTGAAAATTCCAACTCGGTATAGCTTGATAGATTTCTACAGCTAAATAGTCTAAGAAAGCCAGGTCTTAATTCCAACCTAATCATTGTTCTTTGAGACACACTGGCATTATGCAAAGCGTCTTCTTCAATATGGTGTGTTGAGAAGAAAAGAGGTGCATGCTGGTAGGGCGTAATGAGGCAACCTCTGAGGAAATAAATTTATTTCTACTTATCTCAGCACAGAGCAGTGCTAACTTAACTTAAAAAAAAAATCTGTCTGCCTCCACATACACGCACAGGTACGGATAATTGGGGCTGTGGCTCCTGCAAAGTTCGACGGACTGGCTTCTGTTTTCAGGCACTGCTTTCTGGAAGGTACAAGAATACAATTTGCTCACAGTTTCAAATTTAGCCACTTTTTTTTTCAATTTTCTGTTCTGGGATGAAGTCCAGGGTTTTGCTGCTCCAGGTCTGTATTGTCCTTGGCTTGGGTCTGGCTGTCTGGCCTCTTATTATTGACAGTAATCCAATTGTCTCTTTTGGCATCCTACCCAACTCTCAATGCATCCATTTCTTCCACTCTCCATATTGTCCACACAGCAGCTGCTGGCAAAAAAAAAAACACGCGTACACTCCTGACAAGATTCATCACTGGAGCTTGGTTAGAATTCTTTCTTTTTTCTTCAGTGGATCTGAACGACCAACAACTACAATGAAAGTACATGTCACACAAGAAGAATGCTTCATAAGCGTCAACACAATATTAACAATTCTCATCATTCTGGAAGGCCTCTCGTCACTTTATCGCTCATTAACTGTTGGACCCTTCTTTGCAAGTGGGAATATTCCTCGTCTTCCTCCGAAGGGACATGGAATATCCTCAGTGGAGTGACAAGAACCTTGTCTATACTGAGCTGTGAGTCCATTACAGACTCTTCTGGTGGAGTGATATTTGTAGCACTCATGTGCAGAACTATCAGTGGAAATAAAAATCCTACTTCCACAATATTATCACAGCATCTCAAAGCAGCTTCAATTGATTTTATTGGACAACGAGAGCTTTAGAACATAAGAACATAAGAACTAAGAGCAGGAGTAGGCTACACGGCCCCTCGAGCCTGCTCCGCCATTCAATAAGATCATGGCTGATCATCGACCTGAAATCCACTATCCCGCCCAATCCCCATATCCCTTGATTCCCCTAAGAGTCCAAAAATCTATCTATCTCAGCCTTGAATATACTCAAAGACTCAGCATTCACAACCCTTTGGGCAGAGAATTCCAAAGATTCACAACCCTCTGAGTGAAGAAATTCCTCCATGTCTCAGCCTCAAATGGCTGACCCCTTATCCTGAGACTATGCCCCCTAGTTCTAGACAACTAACTAAAGATGGCTTCTGACGTAAGAAAACTATTCGGCACTTGGTCTAAGCGTTAAACAAAGCTTTAATCAACTGTTTTACAAAATGGAGGTCTAGTTGTGTCCTTCACTAGTTCCTGTTAAGAATGTCCTGCGCAAGCTGGGCCCATGCCCGAGTATTTATACTCTCCCTGGACAGCACCACCCATAGGCCGCTTGGTATTACTACATAAGTCTTTCTTTCATGAATGACTGATTCATGTCAGCTCCTACCATGACTTACTGGACAAATCCACCCGCTGCATTGCATTGACGAGAAGGCCCAGGTCGGATCCTTGGCCTGAGGTGGATGATCTCGGGGACGGCACTGCTAAATACACTACAATTTTCCTTGGTCTAAGGTCACTGTCTGTGCTGGATGAGGACGGCATGAGGAAGCACCCAACCTCACCGCCAAGTAGCCTGCCACCGCTCATGATCCAGGCTCAGCCATCAGGGCTGGTCATTTAGCCATGGTGCTGGTGGGCTGGTGGAATCGCACTGCAGCAGAGTTCGGTGCCTTCAGGAGAGGAGTGGAGAAGACTGGGGAGTGTTGGGGGTGGGGGAGCGGGGGGCAGAGCGAAGGAGATTTTACTTGAGCCGAGGGTTATGGATTAAAAAGGGAAAAATCACAGTCATACAAAAAAAATTGCAGTACATTAAGCAAATGCAAAAGACTTAATGGAAAATTTACAGACACGTAATCCGAAAGGGAAAATGAACTAAAGTGCCGAGAAACCAGTGGATTTTCTCCTGAGGGCTGTAACTAGAGATTTAAATCAATTGGTTTTATTTTCTGCCTATGGATTGTTCCATGGATTGCCTCAAGTGTTCCTTTTGGCTGTTTTTTACATTGTTGTACGTTGTCCAGGTCATTGTGACCTACTGTAGGAACAGTTTGGGCACATGATCTTTTCAGTTCTATTAATCCCTTTCGCAGAGAAAAATGAATATTTCGTTGTTTTAAAATTTATTTTCAGTCCGCTGCTCACTCTTAAACCGATCTTCTTGCCTCACAATGCAAAGTGGTCAAATTTGCAGATGACACCAAACTGGGCAGCGAATAAGCTCTGAGAAATTACAGAATGAGTTGGGCAAAAATATTTAAGTGAGTACAGCAATGGCAGATGAAATTTAAAGACAATTGTAAAGTACCGAACAAAGGAAGGAAAAATAGGCAGCACACATACTCCATGAAAGGCACTGAATTAGCGAAGGATGAAGCCGAGAGAGACGTGGGAGTCCTTGGCAGACTTGACGCTTCAATGTATCTAACCGATGCAGGACAGCAATCAGCAAAGCCAATAGAATGTTGAACTGCAGAGCCAAAGTAGTAGAATATATGTCGGAGGAAGTCATGATCAAACTGTGCAGTACTCTGGTCAGATCCCACCTTGAATACCGCGACCAATTCATAGAGTCATAGGACTGGATTTTACCAGCCCTGAGGAGGCGGGTCTGGAGGCAGGACTGCTGGGAAAATCCCCCAAAATGGGAGCGGGTCCCAAACCCGCTCCCAACCCGCCTCCAGCCAATCTTCCCGGGAGTCGGGTCCCCGATTTGCGCAGGGACCCGACTCTGAGCGGCGGGAAGAGGATGATAGCCACTTAACTGCCTGTTAACAGGCAGCTAAGAGGCTTTTTCCAATTTTTCGACTGGTCCTGTGGGCTTCCCGATGTCAGGGAACCCCGCCAGGGTAAGTGAGGCATGCTGTGGGTCTGTTGTTATGTTGGTGTTTGGATGACAGCTACAGAAGTGGTGTGAAGCGTGCAATCGGACACAGGTTAACATCAGAGCTAAGGAAAAGTTGTGAAAGTAATGGTTCGATGTTTCTGCAGGTAACAAGCTGTGAAGTGTTTGTGTCGGCTCATCTCATTGGGAGAAGTGACAGATGACTTCTGCAATCTCAGCTGCAGCTGCCATCTGTTTTATCCTAAAGAGAGAGTAATTGGAGAGCCTGGGTACAAGGGCTCACCTTTGGACAGTGATTCTCAGTGTTTGACAGCAACTTAATGCTGTCAAACACTGTCAAATCATCTGTCAAGCAAGTGTGGTGCATATGCCTTTAATAAAACCGGCAGATGAAGCGTCATCAACTGACATCATTTGACACCGGCTTTCCCTTAATTGGCCGGCAAACTCGCTAGGTGGGCTTAACAAGGCCAATCAGGGCAAAATAGCGTCTGTTCGTCAGACGTCGCTGGGGGCGGGACTAGAACCCAGAAGGCAGCAGTCCTGCCCCCAATGCGTCTCAGTGAGTAAAATCCAGTCCATAGAGTCATAACGGCACAGAAGGAGGCCATTCGGCCCATCGAGTCCATGCCGGCTCTCTTGTAGAGCAATCCAGTCAGTCCTATTCCCCCGCTCTATCACCGTAGCCCTGCAGGTTTATTTCCCTCAAGTGCCTATCCAGTCTCCCCTTGAAAACATTGAGGGGGAGAAATTTGGTTGTCAGCACCACTGATTAACGCCTAAAGAGGCCGAGAAGTGGGGCGCTAGCCAATTTCCGGGTGGGCGCAAGGCGCCTAGCGCCTCGCCCCATATTGAGCATGCATTTAGCGCCGGCGCTAAATCTTAGCGCCCGCTCATGGGCGCAGACTGATTATGACGTCATTTGAGTGTGCAACGCCTTTTGGGTGCCCCGGACTGGAAATTCAGTGGCGCCCCCCTCCGTAGCGCCTGGCGCTAATAGTGACAGCTTACCTGGGCCTTACCAAGTCGCTCTCGGGCTGGAGGAGCGTTATTTAAAGGGGACTGGTGTGGTTTAAAAGCGGCAGCCATTTTTGGATCACAACTTCTTCGAGAGCTACAAAGAGTTGCTGAGCTGCACACTGAGAGCCATTTGACCACTGAGCCAGTGCAGGCAGATGATCTTCAGCCTTCTGACCATCACCTTGCTGTTGGTGAGCCTTGACAATGGGGAACCTTCCTGTGGGCACTTATTATGGGGGCTGCATCGGAGGGGAATGTCCTGCTGCTGAATCATCTGGAAAGGGCACTGAGATGCAGGGAGAGGGGGGCAGGCATGGCCAGACGGAGGAGGGCCAACAGACGTCGCCACAGCAGACCTTTCGCTGGCAGAGTTATCTGACAGCAGTTTTCCTACATGAACATGCCGGAGGAGCAGTGTGTCAGAAGGCTGCGATTTAGAAAGGAGGTGGTGACTGAGCTGTGCCAGCTGCTTCAGCCAGATCTGCAGCCTCAGATAAGGTGCAGGGCATCTCTGTCGGCGGCTGAGAAGACGGCTGCTGGCCTGAACTTCTACGTGAGCGGCTCTTCTCAGGCTGCGCATCAGAGGCTGATCAGAAGTAGCTTCTAGGCCCCTCTCACAGAATGCTTGCTGCCATTCCAAGAACAGGAATGGAACTGGTCTGATACCCCCAAGCATGTGAAGGGCAAGATGCATGTAAATAGCAGGCATGGCCATTGTAAATGAAGAAAGTGTTTCATTACACAAAATGTGGTTCCTTCAAACATGAGAAAGCTATGGCAACAGAAAGCAAAACTAATACACTGACACATAACTGCCTCTCACACCCGGGAGACTGTCCAAAACATAAATCACATTCCGACCATCTTCCTTGGCCTTGATTCCACTGCGCCAACCAAAGCATCCAATGCCCCATCAGTGAGGCGCTCCGCCCTCTGTCTCACCCTTTCCATGTCTTGCTAGGCTGGTGCGCCACAGGTAGGCTCCCACCGCTTTGAAGGCCTACAAGGCAGTGAGTGTGTCTGGTGATGCCAATTGACCTGCCCCTTTAAGAGCTGGCCGGCGCCACTGTGTCTCAGGGAAAGTGATTATTGACAGCACCCTCGCTGCGCCCCGCCGCGGCGAAATTGGGTTGCGCCGCCGGGTTAGCGCCTTAAGAGTAGCGTGCAGCACCTCATTTAGTGCCGCAATCACCTTTAGGGGCGCTGCAACCCAATATCGCGCTAGGTGGCGCTAAATTGCGCCTGGCGCTAAACTTTGCGCATCACCAGGACTAGCGCCCCAAACGCGGCTATACCGAATTTCTAGGCCTGAGTGTCTCCGCTTCCACCACGTCCGTCGGCAGCGAATTCTAGGTCACCACCACTCGCTGCGTAAAGAAGTTTTTCCTCACGCCCCCCCTGTATCTCTTAAATCTGTGTTCCCTAGTCCTTGTATCATCAGCTAGTGGGAACAGCCTTTCCCCGTCTAGCCTGTCCAATCCCGTCATAATCTTGTACACCTCTATCAAATCACCCCTCAACCTCCTTTGCTCTAATGAAAACAAATCCAGTTTCTCCAACCTGTCCTTATAGCTAAGATCTCCCATCCCCGGAACAATTCTGGTAAATCTCCTCTGCACCCTCTCAAGTGCCTTCACATCCTTCCTAAAGTGTGGTGACCAGAACTGGATGCAATACTCCAGTTGTGGCCTAACCAGCGCTTTATAAAGGTTCAGCATAACTTCTCTACTTTTGTACTCAATACCTCTATTTATGAAGCTCAAGATCCCATATGCTTTGCTAACCACTCTCTCAATATGTCCCGCCACCTTCAGGGACCTATGCCCATTAACTCCCAGGTCCCTCTGTCCCTGCACACTCTTTAAAACTGTGCCATTAAGTGTATATTGCCTCTCCCTGATCCTTCTGCCAAAATGCATCACCTCACACATCTCTGTATTAAATTCCATCTGCCACTTGTCTGCCCATTCTGCTAGCCTTTCCATGTCCTGTTGCAGTCGATTGGTATCATCCTCACTGTTTGCCACACCCCTAAGTTTGGTGTCATTGGCAAATTTAGAAATTCTACTCTGTATTCCAATTCTGATCACCAGAGACCCGAGGGAGGCATTCAAGTGCTGGAGGCACTGCAGAGATACATCCTTGGTGTCAAAGATTTCAGTTATGATGAAACTCTAGAGAAACCTTTAGCTTTTCAGACTGGAAAGGAATCACCCTGACAGGTGATCTTACAAAGATATACAAGATAGTTAAGCGAATGGAAAGGTAAATCTGGAATATTATTTGAAATTAAATTGCAAGAGTAGGACAAAGGGAAACAGGTTCAAACTAGTAAAGAGTTAATTTAGAACTGGTATCAGGATATTTTTCATGCAAAGAGCGATCAATCTATGGAATAGACTTCCAGGTAATGTAGTGGAGGTAGAAACACTGGAATCTTTTAATAACCAAATGAATGTTGCAGTGGGAGAACTTTGAATGAATTAAAATGGGCTGCATGACTGTAATTATCTAATGATGATCTTTTTCCAACTACTAGCCAAAGGTACTGAGGCCAACAATTGCCCTGGTTGAGAACTTATTGGGAGATGTCAGTACAACACCAGTCAGTGCATTCATCCAGTCACCTCTTAATTTAAACATAAAAAGATGCTTTGGGAGCTGTTGAAATTTTACAACAAAAAAAAAGAAGCTTTTTCCATACGTTGGAAGCCTTGTTCCAAAACTTCTATCTTGCTGAGAAAAACATAATAAATGGGATATTCTAACGGATATTCTGTTAGTTGAGGTTTCACTGATTTTTGCAATATAATGGTAGCATATTGGTTTTGTCATCCATCTCCTTGATGCTGAGAGACTGTGCTTATATGCCCACCAGCACAAATCAAGTTTCATTATTGATTATCTTTGTTGCTGTCATGTTACATTAGGTTGACCCTTGTGCTAAACTTGATTTGGTATTGTTATACAAAATACAATGTGCGACACAGGCATAACTGATATATGACTTTAAAGCATTGCTCACTAAGACTGATTAGCCACCCCTCTGTAGGTAATTCTTCCATTGTACTGAGAAACCTGCATCAAGTGGATAGTGAAAAATAGCTGTTTAAGATTATGTTATCCATTGCATGGAGGATAATGGGGACGCCAAATGAATTATAAAGCAGTAATCCAGTTGAGGCGTTTTGATGATAATCATAAATGAAAACAGAGGAATAGGATTGTTTCCCACCTCCTTTGATAATCCTAAATGACCAGTCTGTTTTGAATCCATAGTTTTTTTTCATTCATGGGATGTGGGCGTCGCTGGCAAGGCCGGCATTTATTGCCCATCCCTAATTGCCCTTGAGAAGGTGGTGGTGGTGAGCCGCCTTCTTGAACCGCTGCCGTCCGTGCGGTGAAGGTACTCCCATTGCTAGGGAAGGAGTTCCAGGATTTTGACCTGGCGACGATGAAGGAACAGCGATATACTTCCCAGTCGGGATGGTGTGTGACTTGGAGGGGAACTTGGAGGTGGTAGAGTTCCCATGTGCCTGCTGCCCTGTAAACCCCCCAAAAAACCTTTGGCTACCAATGTCGTCTAAAAAGGTGGCTGCTTAGTGCAAATGGTAATTCATTCAGTTGGGTTTGACAGCATTTCCAGCGCTTGTGCTCTATTATTTCCTTTGCACATTTAGCATGCATTTGAAAGCTCTACTTTGTCAACGTGCCCATTCAGTTCTGTTGTTAGCCTGCCATTTCCGGTTAGTAGTCTTGCCAGAACAAATAAAACTTGGAGCTATTTCCAGGAGTCCATTGCTAGTTAATTTGATATCTGTATCCAATCTGCTTCTTGTTTATCATTGACCGGACTGACCAACCATGTATCTGAACTTTATTTGACATTGATGCAGTGTTGTTTCCTACAGTCAGTCTGATGTCACTGACAACATTAATTAATATCATTGCTTTTCCAGTTAAACCAGCAGTCAGTACTTTGGCTGCAAAGATAGCAGACAGGGCAGAGCACCATCTGCAATGAGTATCGTTCCCAATGATAGATTAATGTGTTGTCCTCCAAGACTATTTACTTCCACAGAATGGTTTGGTGACAGTATTATTTTAACCCAGTGGCAGCATTCTCACCTCCGAGTTAGAAGGTCATGGGTACAAGCTCCATTCCAAGGACTTGAGCGCATATTCTAGATCGACACTTTAGTGTTGTACTGTACTGTTGAACTTTAGTTTAGTGCTGCATTGTTGGAGGTGCTGTCTTTTGGATGAGATGTTAAACCAACTGTAGTGTCCGAGTATAAATAATACGCGGACTGCAGGAGAACAATAATAACAGGTATTTACTGAACAGAGAGTAACTTAAGACTGAAATACAGAAGCCTGCTATGGCTTTATATACAGGGGTGGTCACTGCTGGTACTGCAGTATAGAATCAGTTCTTCTCTTAAAGGTACATACACAACAATTCCTCCCCTTTTAGATAAACAGTACATAACATTCATTTAACAACTAAATAATAACTAATTACAATTACAATTTTCTCTGTACTAGATACATCAACTGAAATAATCATTTATAAGTTCAGTCTTTGAGGAGGCTTCCTGATCCTGACTGGATAGCGCCTTTCTCGAGTATCCTGTTCTTGCGGCGGAGTTGATTCTGGCTCATTGTCATTGGTTGGTTCGTCAGCTTCCAATACCACTGCTTCTGAGGTAGACGCAATCTGTACTTCGGGTTGATTACCAGGTGCACCTGCTCATGGTATGGGTTTGTCTTGTTCCTGTGACTCTAGAATCTGGTCAGCATGGCGTCTCACTATGCTCTCTCCAACGTCCACTGTGTACATTAGTGGTCCCTGCTGTGTGCATATCGTTCCTGGCTGCCATTTTTCTGTTCGGTAGTCGTGGGCCAAGACTGGTTGCCCTATCTTGAAGCTCTTGGTTGGCTTCTCATTTATGTGCTGGAATTGCTTATCCTCAACATCTCGTCTTATGTTTGGTTTGAGCAAATCCAGGCGACATCTTAGCCTTCGGTTGAAGAACATTATGGCTGGAGCTTGGTTGGTGACTGCATCTGTCGCATTCCGGTAAGCAAACAAGAAATTATCCACCTTGTGCTGTAGTGGTATGTCGTCATTATACATTGCCTTTATTGCCTTTTTAAAGGTCTGAACAAACCTCTCAGCCAATCCATTTGTGGCTGGATGATATGGGGCAGATGTGTAATGTTTCACCCCATTATTCCTCAGAAACCTCCGGAAATCCTCGGACACAAACTGTGGCCCATTGTCGGAGCAAATCTGTTCTGGCAAGCCATTCCTGGTGAAGATGGTCCATAGGACTGCAATAGTTTTCTCCGTGGTGGTGGAGGACATTTTGATGACCTCTGGCCATTTCGAATGGGCATCCACAGCGATTAGGAACATTGACTCCATAAATGGACCAGCAAAATCAATGTGTACCCGTTGTCATGGAGATGAGGGCCACTCCCATGGATGTAGCGGGGCCTGTGGTGGAGCGTTTTGGACCTTCTGGCATCCTGTGCATCTCTTGGTCATATCCTCGATTTCTTTATCGATTCCCAGCCACCACACAAACGCCCTGGCTAGGCTCTTCATTTTTACCCCTCCCAGATGACCCTCATGAAGCTCATTGAGCACTCTATCTCTCAACTTGGGTGGAATTACCACTCGGGATCCACACATCAAGGTCCCCCGGCACACTGACAGCTGTTCTCTCCTTGGCGAGAATGCTGGCAACAGTGAGTCGCCATGTGCTGGCCATCCCTTCACCGTCAAATCATAGACCCGAGAGAGTGTCGGGTCATTTCGGGTTTCCTTCTCTATACTTGAGTTTGTAACAGGTAGACATTCGACTATGGTCGCATGGAATATCTCAACAGGGTCCACTGCAGGTGCTTCCTCTACCATAGGCAACGGTAGGCGCGACAGCCCATCAGCGTTTCCATGCTGTTTCATACCCTTGTACTCTATGTCGTACTGATGTGCCCCCAGAAAAAGTGACCATCTTTGTAGCCGTTGCGCCGTCATCACCGGAACGCCCTTCTTTGGGTTAAAAATGGAGACCAGGGGCTGATGATCAGTCAGTAGGGTGAATTTCTGCCCGTGCAGATAGTGATTGAACTTCTTCACCCCCCACACCAGGCTGAGGGCCTCCCTGTCAATCTGGGCGTAGTTACGCTCGGCTGAGGTTAACGAGCGCGACGCAAAGGCTATTGGCCTCTCTGAACCATCAAGGAATTTGTGTGACAGCACCGCTCCGATGCCGCAGGAAGACGCATCACATGCTAACCGAATCGGTAGTGTTGGATTGTAGTGGGCCAATACTTCTTTTGAAGTGATTAGGCATTTACATTTCTGAAGGGCACGCTTACACTCATCACTCCATTTCCATGTTACTCCAGTTTGCAGCAGGGCATTCAGTGGGTGCAGAATTGTAGATAAATTCGGCAAGGACTTATGGTAGTAGTTCACCAACCCGAGGAACGACCTCAGTTGCGACACATTTTCCGGTGCTGGAGCCTTGACTACAGCCTCAATCTTGTCCGGCGACTTATGCAACCCTTCCTCATCAATCATGTGGCCACAATACGAGATTTGTCTCCTGAAGAACTCACATTTGGGGCGGTTGGCTCGTAGCCCATATTCCTGTAATCTCGTGAGCACCTGCTCCAGGTTGGCAAGGTGTTCACTGTCATTTTCGCCCATAACCAGGATGTCGTCCAAATAACACTGGGTCCCCGGGATCCCTTGCAGGACTTGTTCCATCACCCTCTGCCAAATAGCTGGGGCTGATGCTACCCCGAATACCAGTCGATTGTACTGGTAAAGGCCTTTGTGAGTGTTTATCGTGAGGTATTTCCTAGATGCTTCTTCCACCTCCATTTGTAGATACGCTTGGGCCAGATCAATCTTTGTAAAGCGTTTCCCTCCAGATAGTGAGGCGAAAATATCTTCTATCCGTGGAAGTGGATATTGTACTGTGTGCAGGACTGGGTTCACAGTTACCTTGAAGTCCCCACAGATGCGAACCTTCTTCGGTTCCCCAGGCGTGCTGCTCAATGATTTCTTCATTACAGGAACGATGGGTGTGGCCCACTCGCTCCAGTCCACCTTGGACAGCACACCCGAACGCTCCAGTCTCTCCAGCTCTGCTTCAACGGCTGGGCGGATCGCGTACGGTACCGGTCTGGCCTTAAAAAATTTTGGGTTTGCGTTATCTTCGATTTTTATCGTTGCCGTTACTCCTTTTAGAGTCCCAAGTCCTTGTTGGAACACCTCTTTCGCGTCAGTTAGAATCTTTGACAGTCGTCCAGGTGTGACGTCATCATCCTTTTTATTAGTCACAGTTAGCGCCTGAATGGAATGCCAATCCAATTGTATTTTTCGGATCCATTCACGTCCCAATAATGGTGGTCCTCCATCTGGTAGTATATATAGATACAGTTTCTGTGTTTCCTTGCCGTTGTATTCAACTGGCACCCTTATTTTTCCACTGGGGTAGACTTTTTGCCCCGTGTATGTCTTCAATACAATGGATGTGTCCTTCAAGGGTATGTGTGAGAATAGCCGCTCATAGTTTCGTCGATTCATGACAGTTAGGGCTGATCCTGTGTCCAATTCCATCTTTACTGGGGACCCTGCTATCATGAGGGTGACCCAAATGGTTCGGTGATCCTCCTTTGCGATCACGTTGTGTAACTTTAGACAACTTAGTCTCCTGCTCCCAGAGTCCTTATCACTCTCCTGATCTTCCGAACTACTGTCTGTCAATTTCTTTACTTTCTTGTACTTTCCCTGAGTAGTTCTTGTAGTGTTGGTTTTCTTTCCCGACCTGCAGACTCTTGCTATGTGTCCCATTTTCCCACATTGCTTGCATACTTTGTCCTTAAACCAGCAGTCCTTCTGATCATGGGTTGTTCTGCCGCAGCGATAGCACTTTTCTGCTCCATACGCCATTTCGTTAGCGCTGTATTCCTGTGGTTTCTGTTGTATTTCCTCAGCTTCCCGTGCTGCTGCTTCGTAGGATACTGCCACGCTGAAAGCCTGTTCTAGAGTCAGGTCCTTTTCCGAAAGTAGTCGTTTCTGGGTTCCTTCACTCTGGAGCCCGCAGACAAACTTATCCCGTAAGGTGTCTGCCAGTCCTGCTCCGAACTGGCAGTGCTTCGATAACTTGCGTAGTTCCGTAAGATAGTCAGCATTGCTCTCATCTTTGTGCTGGTTTCTTTTATGGAACTTGAATCTTTCTGCTATCAGCAGCGGTGTAGGGTTTAGGTGTTCCTGTAAGATATTAACAATCTCCTCAAAACTTTTCTCCATTAGTTTAGCTGGGGTAATTAAATTCCGCAATAGGCCGTATGTTCTCGCGCCCATCAAATTTAATAATACCAACGCCTTCTTTCCATCGGCCACCTCATTTGCCTTGCAGTACACTTCAATTCTTTCCACATACGTGGTCCAGTCTTCTACCTCGTTGTCGAAAGCAGTGATACTGCCACTTTTCGGCATCTTGGGTGATTTAAAATGGCACCCCCCGCGCTTTTTCTTCTTCACCAATGGAATAAAATGGCGCCTCCCGCGCTTTTCCTTCTTCCCCTTGCTGCCACGCTGCTCCTAGTGTTCTGCAGGGTAATGGCGGTGACCTGCGGCTTCGGCGCGTCTCACTTTTCCTTCCCCTTGTTTTATTTTCGCTACGCTGCCCGGTTCTTGAGCACCGACCGCGCCCTGTGCGCTCCACCCTCTCTCTTTCTCTCTTTTCCTCCCGACGACGCTGCACGGCCCCTTTGCAGAGCCGTTCGATCGAGCTCGAGCCCGCCGCAGTCCGGAAGGGGCAGCGCACTACCTGCTACCAGCACGATTTGCTGGAACACCTTGACTGGGGAGCCAAGCCCAGCTCTCCACAGCCTCTCCTGCAACTCTCCGAACTCCGATGGATCCTTGGGCGGTTGCCCGCGGTCGACGCCCGTTGTTCTGACTTCAACCTCCAAGAAGCTTCTTCTCAGGGAAAGATTCCCGTGAGGTGATGCAGTACTGCAGGTGAGTTCGAACCTGTTCGTCGCTAATGTAGTGTCCGAGTATAAATAATACACGGACTGCAGGAGAACAATAATAACTTAAGACTGAAATACAGAAGCCTGCTATGGCTTTATATACAGGGGTGGTCACTGCCGGTACTGCAGTATAGAATCAGTTCTTCTCTTAAAGGTACATACACAACACCAACCAAGTTTGCCTGCTCAGGTGGATGTAAAAGATCCCACGGCACTATTTGAAGAGTAAGAGGGGAATTCTTCTGGTGTCCTGGCCAACATTAATCTCTCAGATTAACTGATTGTTTATCATTATTATATGTGGGATCTTGCTGTGTATACATTGGCTGCCACATTTGCCTAAAACACAATGATTACACTTAAAAAGTAATTATTTGGCTGCGAAGAGCTTTTCATTGGCTGCAAAGTCTTTTGGAGGGCCCGAAGAGCACTATATAGATGCAAATTCCTCCTCTAACTGGACACAATGGCTTGATTAAGAGTCCAATGGGGTAGAGGAACAGAGCGATTTAGGGGTACAAATACACAAATCACTAAAAGTAGCAACGCAGGTTAATAAGGCCATAAAAAAAGCAAACAAAGCACTGGGGTTCATTTCTAGAGGAATAGAATTGAAAAGTAGTGAAGTTATGCTGAACTTGAATAGAACCTTGGTTAAATTGCACTTAGAGCACTGTGCACAGCTCTGATCTCTATATTATGAAAAGGATATAGAGGCACTGGAGAAGGTGCTAAAAAGATTTACAAGGATGACACCAGAAGTGAGAGCTTATACCTATCAGGAAAGATAGAGGCCATAAATATAAGATAGTCACTAATAAATCCAATAGGGAATTCAGGAAGAATGTCTTTACCCAGAGAGTGGTGAGAATGTGGAACGCGATACCACAAGGAGTAGTTGAGGCGAATTGCAAAGATGCATTTAAGGGGAAGCTAGATAAGCACATGAGGGAGAAAGGAATAAAAGGATATGCTGATAGGGTCAGATGAAGGGGCGTGGGAGGAGGCTCATGAGGAGCATAAACACCGGCATGGACCAGTTGGGCCTGTTTCAGTGCTGTACATTCTATGTAATTCTATGATTTTAAGTCTTACCTTGCAACAATTCTGCTGTCACCTAGGTTCTCATAGTTTGGTGACGCTACAGAGCACAGCAGTAAAACACGGGGTCAGATAATGTTTACATTACACATTTCTATGTAAAATTCCAGCAAATTGTTTATGTATCATTTCACACTGCAGTCTGCAGACTTTTACCTGTCCCAGCAACACATTCCAAACTCCTTTACCGCACAGCGTTTGAGGTAGAAGAACCTTATGGCTCAGTGCTGGCAGGGGAATAGAAGCGGAACTAGAACCAGCTTGAAGACAGCATGGCTATCTTTACCTTTCCCCAGTTTCATGTGTTGCATTGCTTTCTGAGCACTTTCTTTTGCAGAAACCTTTGTGAATGGTCTTGGGCTAAAGCAATCCTCTAATGGTAAGTAATGTGCAATTGTTTGTTGTTTTTTTGTGAAATGTTAACATGGATATTTCTTGTGTAGATTACAAAGCCATCTGAGTGTGTGCTGTCCTGGCACCTCAGGGACGGGAGGGGCTCCTGAAACTGCTGTGGTTCTGGAAGTTATGGGATGCTCGCTTACCATGGGCAATTTTACAATCAAGGAAGCCATAGAGGCTATTGTTCCTCTGGAAACTCACCAGTTTAGGTGTTGACATCTGTTCCTGCTGACCAGCAGCAGATAATATCATTGACCTTATCTGTTAAGCGTCTTGAGTGTTATATTGAAATATACTGAATTTTACGCTCATCATGTAGTAACAGACCCCCTTCGGAGGTGAATGATGCGTTGCCAGTAGTGATGGCTAACTTCTGTTCTGTTGCTAGTTTCCCAGTTTGTGTACAGTAAAGTGACAGTGCAATATTTATATTACCAGACTGCTTTAGGCAATGTAAATTTTATTAAAAATTGAAAGATTTGCATTCCCAAAGCACCTTATCATACCTCAAAACTCTCTCAAAGTGCTTTAGAGGGAATGAATTACTATGAAGTACAGTGACTGTTATTATGTGGACAAAGGCAACAGTGATTTTGCAGGTCCCACAAACAGCTGTGACATAAATGTCTAGTTATTCTTGGTAATAACAACAGAAAATGCTGGAAAAACTCAGCAGGCCAGGCAACATCCGTGGAGAGAGAAACAGGGTCAACGTTTCGGGCCGACGACCTTCTACAGAACTGAGAAAAAAAGGCAGGAAATGAAACAGATTAAAAGGCAGTTTGGGGGCTGGGAAATGGGGGAGGGGATGAAAGAAGAGACATTAAGAGATATTCAAGGCGAGACGAGATGGTAATAGGACAGGTAAAGAAACAAACAATGGCTCTAGATGAAGTGTGAAATGCGCTGGCAGAGTGAAAGACAGCTGCCATGTGGGAGAGAGCGAAAAATAAAGGAAAAGGCACAAACCAAAAGTGTGGATAAAAAATATAAAAATATAAGAGGGGCCGAGGTTATGATCTGTAATTGTTGAACTCGATATTGAGTCTTTTCCTTTTTTTTTCACTCTCTCCCACACGGCAGCTGTCTCTCACTCTGCCAGCGCATTTCACACTTCATCTAGAGCCATTGTTTGTTTCTTTACCTGTCCTATTACCATCTCGTCTCACCCTGAATATCTCTTAATGTCTCTTCTTTCATCCCCTCCCCCATTTCCCAGCCCCCAAACTGCCTTTTAATCTGTTTCATTTCCTGCCTTTTTTTCTAGTTCTGACGAAGGGTTTCGACCTGAAACGTTAACTCTGTTTCTCTCTCCACGGATGCTGCCCGGGCCTGCTGAGCTTTTCCAGCGTTTTCTGTTGTTATTTCGGATTTCCAGCATCCGCAGTATTTTGCTATCATATTAGTTATTCTTGGTGTTGGTTGAAGGAGGAATGTTGACCAAGACAACCCATTCTTCTTTGAATAGTGCCACAGGATCATTAAAGTCCACCATCAACACAAGCTAATGGGGGGTCTCAGTTTTAACGTATTATCTGAAGGATGGTTCCTCTGACAATGCAGCACACCCTCAGTACTGCACTAGAAGGTCAGTTTAGACAGTGTGCGTAAGTTCTGGAGCAGAGTTTGAACTCACAACCTTCTAACTTACAGAGGAGACTGCTGACAACTGAGCCAAAGTGACACAAATTATAACGTACAGCTGCTCTAGATCCAATCTAAAACTATAGTCAAAGTTGCATAATGAGTTCGTCCCCTCCAAGATACACACGGTAAACAATGCAGTGCTACAGTTCTAATTCCGAAGAGCTAAACTCTACCTATCCAACTGCAAATGAATCTTGCCGTCAAATGCCATGCAATCCACCCACTTTTTAGTATACGTCTATAGTTGAGATGCTTAATGGTCGCCTGTAGATTGAGAACCAAAAATAGCGAGCGTGAGTACTTGATAAAGAAGCAGCAGCTGCCAATTTTCTCCGCGTGCCTCCTCTCCTATTACAGATATTGATGTTTTCAGTTCAGCAGGTACTCCATTTCTTCACTGGGGTAAGTTGTCACACAAGCTGGATGTCAGGATCATGTTTCAGCTCAGTAAATACTAATTTGATGGGTGACGAGTAATTTGAGGTTTGTTTTGAATTAATAAAGAAACCCAGATAATTGCTCATTAGAATACAGCAAAAGGAGTTTGTTAACGGTATAGATTTAAAGTAGTTGGTCGAAAGTTGAGCAGGTTGGGCCTATACTCATTGGAGTTTAGAAGAATGAGAGGGGATCTTATTGAAACATAAGATTCTGAAGGGGCTTGACAGGGTAGATGCAGAGAGGATATTTCCCCTCGTGGGGGAATCTAGAACTGGGGGCATAATTTCAGAATAAGGGGGTACCCATTTAAAATGGAAATGAGGAGGAATTTCTTCTCTCAGAGGGTCGTGAATCTTTGGAATTCTCTACCCCAGAGAGCTGTGGAGGCTGGGTCATTGAATATATTTAAGGTGGAGATAGACAGATTTTTGAACAGTAAGGGAGTCAAGGGTTATGGGGAGCGGGCAGGGAAGTGGAGTTGAGGCCAAGATCAGATCAGCCATGATCTTATTGAATGGCGGAGCAGGCGCGAGGGGCCAAATGACCTACTCCTGCTCCTATGTCTTATGTTCTTATTTACAGGGGGGGTGAGGAGAACTTTTTTCACCCAGAGGGTGGTGGGGGTCTGGAACTCACTGCCTGAAAGGGTGGTAGAGACAGAAACCCTCATCACATTTAATAAATATTTGGATAGGCCCTTGAAGTGCCGTAACCTACAAGGCTACCGACCAAGAGCTGGATAGTGGGATTGGGCTTGGATAGCTCTTTTTTGGCCGGCACAGACACCATGGGAGGAATGGCCTCCTTCTGTGCTGTAAATTTCTATAATTCTACGAGCACAGTAGTCTTTACTTTTCCTTGACTTGTTCACGTTTCCTTTAGAAACGTTGACAGCTTCATTTTATTCATTTTGTTTTCTCCCCGCTTTAAGTCCTTGTCCTTGCGGAAATCAGCACAGACTGAAGATCAAACCTGAGGCTTCCCTGGACTGCATGGCTCAGGTACTGGAAACACTCGCTGAGCCACCGGGGAGCTATTTTGTCTACTTGTAAAAATAGCTTGTAAAATAAACAAGTGCAATGTAATAGTAGCATGAATATTATTGAAGGTAATATGCTGTGGAAAGGAGACTACAAGGTGACATAATTGTCAATCCCTTCATAATCTTGAAAACGTCAAAGCTGATCCAGTAAAATTGTTCACAAGGTCAAGAGCCATTTATGCGCAAGATAAAATCAGCATCTAGTGTAGAAACAGTGTCTGCACGGGAAAGAACGCTGCCTCAGATTATCTCCATCCCACAAAATGCCAATACAGGAAACTTTCGATTAACCGGCCCCTAAATAACTGGAACGCTCTATCCACCGGCAAAATTCAGGAGTCGGTTCAGGTAACTTTTTTTTACTTTTTTTAATTGATTTGTTGCTGTGCAAGGGTGTAGCTGAAGCTGTTGCTAAGCTACAGAGACGCTTGCAACTTGTGCCGATTGTTTTGAAGCCAACAGGGTTTGTTGCTTTATACGGAGCTCTGAGCTCCGTATCTTTTACTATAGCGTTCGGTTATCCAGAATTGTTGATGAACCAGCAACACGTCGGTCCCGTCCGTGTCGGATACCAGAAAGTTTCCTGTATTTGAGATTTGAATTTGAAGGAAAAATCTGTTTTGATTTTTCTGGTCTTTAATGGGGATTTTTATGACTAGTCTTTTTTACTTCATGCTTTTCCTCTGTTGAACCTCATTTACTAGTTGTAAGTTGTTAGTCAGACCTCAACTTAAATACAGTTTAAGGCATCTAATCACAAGAAGGTAGTGGATATGGAGGGTACCAACCAATTGATTCAGGTATTAAAAATCTACGTTTTGATGAAAGGTTAAGGTACTTAATGCCTTTGGAAAAGAGACTACAAGGTGACTTAATTGTCAATCCCTTCATAATCTTGAAAACGTCAAAGTTGATCCAGTAAAATTGCTCACAAGGGCAAAGAGTTCATGTATCAGGGGACTCAAGTTAATTATTAAAGAAAGAAAGACTTGCATTTCTATAGCGCCTTTCACAACCACTGGACGTCTCAAAGCGCTTTACAGCCAATGAAGTACTTTTGGAGTGTAGTCACTGTTGTAATGTGGGAAATGCACAGCAAGCTCCCACAAACAGCAATGTGATAATGACCAGATAATCTGTTTTTGTGATGTTGATTAAGGGGTAAATATTGGCCTTGGGACACCGGGGAGAACTCCCCTGCTCTGCTTCGAAATAGTGCCATGGGACCTTTTACATCCACCTGAGAGAGCAGACGGGGCCTCGGTTTAACATCTCATTTGAAAGATGGCACAGTCTAACAGTGCAATACACCCTCAGCACTGCAGTGGAGTGTCAGCTTGGATTTATGTGCTCAGATCCTATGGAGTGGGACTATGAACCCACAATCATTCTGACTCAGAGGTGAGTGTGCTACCCACTGAGCCACAGCTGACACTAGAAGTAAGAAGGGAAGTTTAGTGGAGTCTTTATGGGCCAAGAGTAATAATTTGAAATGAACAACATAAATAAGTTTAGTGGGTATAAAGTTGGCTGATGTGTTTACCTACACATTGATTTCAAAAGTAATTTATTGGCTGGGAAGCACTTTGCGACATTTTGAAGTAGTGAAGGCGCTATATCCATGCAAAATCTTTCTTTCAACAGGCAAGTTTTTCTGGAGAGAGAACGGATTAAGAGAAATGGTGAAAAGTAAGTTAGGTGGGGTTGAAACTGATCAGAAAGAGATGACTTTATCGGGATAAATGGCCTTTCCTGTTCCAAAAAATGTTTACATTTTGTGCTATATTTCGTCCCTCACTCAGAAACATGTATTAGCTAAGCATTTCTCCAAAGCAGATGTGCCGACAACTCGACTGATGAGCTTTGTGCTTCTGTGGGACAAGCAGATCCTGCTAGCTATTCCTCCTCTCTGAAACGGAGTTGTCCACTCATGTGAGGTGCTCCATGAAGTGACTTGCCAATTAAACTCAACAATGAGGGGGGGTCAGGTCCTGAGAACTAAGCGTTCCTCCTAATCTGGCTTCTTCCGCAACAGCCACTTCCTTTGCCATCAGCTGCCTCGGCCCTAAGCTGTAGAATTCCCTCCCGAAACCTCTCCGCCTCTCTCTCCTCAGTTAAGACGCTCCTTAAAACCTACCTCTTTGACCAAGTGTTTGGCCACCTGGTCCTCTAATATCTGCTTCTTTTGGCTTGATGTCAATTTTTGGGGCGTTGTAATGCGTTATAAACGCAAGTTGTTGTTGTTGTTTCGAGGATTAAGCAAAATTGGTATTCCAGCTTGGAGCCCAATTCTCCCACTGGCAGATTACCTTTCCTCGTGGACATTTCCAAAGTAGGAAGTGCTGTTTGAGGCTTTGTTTTCAAATTCATGCACATAAATCCTCATGCAAATAAAATATTTGGAAAATTGCCACAAACTGGTGAGAATGTTGCCAACTGCAGCTTGCAAAGTATTCAAAGATCAGAAATGAAAAATGTAACAAAACACATATTGGGTTGAAGGAAGGAACTATTTGCCTCTCCTGATTTTATGGTCTGTCTGTATGGCTCCTTTTGTTCTTCAAACACTGTTATTAATTTTCACTAAACACTAACGCGGAAATTTTTAACTTAAAATGGAACATCTGAATGAAATAAAGCTGCACATTGTGAAAGACTGTTAATGATTTCACAGCTGCTGTTATAGCAGAATAATGTGTTTCCTGCAATGCCATTGAATTAAAATTCTGAAATAGAAACCGTTCATGCTTAGGGCTGTAAGCTTTTCCCTGTAATCTTTGTGACAATGACGATGTAGAATACAGTACACTGTGTCCCTTTGTAACTTCAATTCCCATGTACCAAACGCATCAGGATAATTAACTTATTTACTGCTACCTGCACTTTGTTCTGTCTCTATTATGTAATTCAGGAGGGTTTCCGCACCAACTTTGAGATTCCCAGGAACATAAGAGCATAAGAACATAAGAAATAGGAGCAGGAATAGGCCCCTTGGCCCCTCGAGCCTGCTCCGCCATTCAATGAGATCATGGCTGATCTTGGGCTCAAAGCCACTTCCCAGCCCGCTCCCCATAACCCTTCACTCCCTTATCTTGCAAAAATCAGTCTATCGCCACCTTAAATGTATTTAATGACCCAGCCTCCACAGCTCTCTGGGGCAGAGAATTCCACAGATTTGCGACCCTCTGAGAGAAGAAATTCCTCCTCATCTCAGTTCTAAAAGGGCGACCCTTTATCCTGAAACTATGCCCCCGAGTTCTAGATTTCTCCACGAGGGGAAACATCCTCTCTGCATCTACCTTGTCGAGCCCCCTCAGTATCTTATATGTTTCAATAAGATCCCCTCTCATTCTTCTAAACTCCAATGAGTATAGGCCCAACCTGCTCAACCTTTCTTCATAAGTCAACCCTCTCATCTCAGGAATCAACCGTGTGAATCGTCTCTGAACTGCCTCCAATGCAAGTATATCCTTCCTTAAATAAGGACACCAAAACTGTACGCAGTACTCAAGGTGTGGTCTCACCAATACCCTGTACAGTTGTAGCAGGACTTCCCTGCTTTTATACTCCAACCCCCTGCAGTAATTTGCCTTTTTGATTACTTGCTGTACCTGCATGCTAACTTTTTGTGTTTCATGCACAAGGACCCCCAGCTCCCTCTGAACTGTAGCATTTTGTAATCTCTCTCTGTTTAAATAACAATTTGCTTTTTTATTTTTCCTGCCAAAGTGGATAACCTCGCACCTTCCCACATTATACTCCATCTGCCCGATGTTTGCCCACTCACTTAGCCTGTCCATATCCCTTTGTAGATTCTTTGAGTCCTCTGGTACATAAGCAGACCAGATGGCAAGCCTGTCTTCAGTTTTCTACGGCTGCCCAGCCCACTTCAGCTGCTTGGTGTTCTGATGAGGGATTTGAAAGAAAGAAAGAAAGACTTGTATTTCTATAGCGCCTTTTATGAACACCGGACATCCCAAAGCACTTTACAGCCAATTAAGTACTTTTTGGAGTGTAGTCACTGGTGTAATGTAGGAAACGCGGCAGCCAATTTACGCACAGCAAGCTCCCACAAACAGCAATCTGATAGTGACCAGATAATCTGTTTCAGCGATGCTGATTGAGGGATAAATATTGGCCAGGACACTCCCCTGCTCTGCTTCGAAATAGTGCCATGGGATCTTTTATATCCACACTGAGGGAGCAGACGGGGCCTCGGTTTAACGTCTCATCCAAAAGACGGCACCTCCGACAGTGCAGCACTCCCTCAGCACTGCACTGGAGCATCAGCCGAGATTTTTGTGCTCAAGTTTCTGGAGTGGCACCTGGATATTCTGTGCACTTATCAAAGCATTTCAAGCAGTGTGTCTGGGGGTAATTTTAACTTTGGGTGATGGTGTAAAATGGGAGATATCAAGTTCATCACCCGTTATACATCACGCCAGACTTTTCTTTCCACTGAAGTCAATAGAGGAGAAAATCAGGCAGGATTTATAATGGGCGGCCATTTCGACATCGTCCATACTATACCCAGTCCTCACACACAGGAACACAAAAACCGACAGATACCCCCCCAAACGATGACACACCGAAAGCCCCAAACCCCGCTCCTGCCACACAACATATCCCAGAAACCCAGCCAACAACCAGCCACCAGGCGAGCCCTACCCAGACTACTGTTACCCAGTCTGAAAAACCAGCCCCTCAGGCGGTCCTGCTGACCGACTCCAACGGAAAGTTTCTGGACCCCCAGAGGCTGTTCCCAGACCATCAAGTCCTGAAAAAATGGTGCAGCAACACAGGCCAAGCAATGAAGATCCTGAACAAAGAATCCCTTGGAAGCCCCAAATGGATTGTGATCCACACAGGCACGAACGACCTACGCACCCTACAGGAAGGCACGGCTTGGGCGGTGAGCAGGATGGCAGAAAAGGCCAGCAGGGAATTCCCCGAGGCGCGGATCGTGATCTCCACACTACTGCCCAGAAAGGACACCCCAGCCTATATAATCCACAACACCAACAGGGAGATCGACACGAGATGTTCTGTCCTCCCCAACGTCTCCCTGGCCCATCATCCAAACATCAACACAAGGGACCTCTATGACGAAATACATCTACTCAAACAGCGGATGTGGGTCTTCGCAAGAAACCTCATAAACACTGCCAAAAGACGCAGCCCTCCCACCCCCTCTACCATTGGGAGCCCAAACAGGACCACCAATGTCCCCCACCCCCCTTTACAAAACCAACAACAGAACCGTGCTTTTATACCTGACCCAAGACCCCCCTCTAGACCACAGACTGTAGACCAAGAACTGAGAAAGATCATGACGATGCTGAACAGCCTGATAGAAAGCCGGAGAAATTATTAATATTGTTATTTATCATTATCATTATTGTTATCTTATCAGTATTATTACTATTATTAGATAGATATATGTGCATGCCTCATGAAATTTATACTAAATCATCATTTAGCATTATAGAAAATAGTGTTTCCACACTCATCCCACAAAATAGGTCCATTTTATTTCGTTTTATTGAACTATATAAATGCGTTCTTTCCACATAAGCTGCTGGAATATCCAGGGCCTCCGCTCCTCAACTTTTGGGATGAAGAGTACAGACCCTGAATTCCTAAAAGCTATAAAAGACATTGATATAATTGTGTTAACAGAAACATGGTGCCAAAAGGACATGCCGACCCACTGTCCTCCAATGTACCAAGAAATCATTGTGCCCTCAGTAAAGAACACTAAAACACGCAAGGGCAGAACCTCCGGGGGAATATTGGTGTGGTATAAGGGAGAACTGGACAAACACATCTCACCGGTAAAACAGGGGAAATCACACGTATGGCTAAAACTAGATAAAAATATAGGAATAGCAAAAAAAGATGTTTACTTATGTGCGATCTACATACCTCCAATAGATTCGCCATATTTCGAAGAGGAGTTATTTGATACTCTCCACATGGAAATCAGCCATTTCCAGGCCCAAGGAAAGGTGATAATATGTGGGGACCTAAATGCAAGGACCGGTTGTGAACCTGACTTCATAGACCCACAGGGAAACAACCATGTGTTTGGCCAGACCCCTTTAGATGTCACACCAGCCATCGCAAATCGGAACAACCTTGATCGTGAAATAAATAAAAGCGGTAGGGAGGTAGTGCAACTCTGCCAAGCCTTAGGCCTGTACATAGTTAATGGTAGGTTCAGAGGGGACTCCCAAGGGAGACTCACATACTCCTCAACTCTTGGGTCTAGTGTGGTGGACTATACAATCACTGACCTGGACCCCTGCGATATCAACGCATTCACTGTCAGGCAGCAATCCCCCCTCTCAGACCATAACCAAATAAATGTGTACCTTAAACTTTCTGCCCAAACTACAGACACAAAAAAGGAACACAGTAAGCTACATAAAATAAACCAGACATACAGATGGGCCCCAGACAGTGGAGATAAATTCATCACAGCACTAAATTCACCTGATCTCACAAGTAAAATTTCAAAATTTAAAGAAAATCTATATGAGATCACCAGAGATGGTGTAAACACGGCCATAGAGGATATAAATATGATCTTCCATGAGGCAGCTGTAAAAGCCGACCTCGTGAAACAGAAGAGGAAGCGTCACAAAAGACAAAATAAAAATATGAAATGGTTTGACCACGAATGCAAAAATGCCAGAAAAGACCTGAGAAAAATATCAAACCAAAAGCATCGGCAACCAAACAATCCGGACCTACGTACTAGATACAATGAAACCCTCAAAAGATATAAACACACCATTAGGAACAAAACACAAAACTATACCCACAAAATACTCGAAGAAATTGAAAACTCCACCAATCCAAAACAATTCTGGGAAATGTGGAATAACCTGAGTACAACACAATTGCAAGCATTACCAATCCAAGATGGCGACATCTGGAGAACACATTTTGAAAACCTCTACAAAGACATCCCAATAAACAAAACAAACCCAAGTCAACATCAGGTCACAGAAAAACTCCACACATTAGAAGCAACAATTAAAGACAACCAAAACCCTCTAGACTCCCCAATCACATGGAAAGAACTGGCCACAAAAACAAAATCTCTCCACCTAAAGAAAGCCTGTGGCCCAGACAACATCAAAAATGAAATGCTAAAGTTCAGCAATATGGAGATGCAGGGTGCGATACTCAAACTATTCAACATCATATTACGCTCAGGCTGTTTTCCCGATATCTGGTGCCAAGGACTAATCTCCCCCATATATAAAAGTGGAAACAAATCAGACCCAAATAACTACCGCGGCATCTGTGTCAACAGTTGTCTAGGGAAGTTATTCTGCAGTATTCTAAATATTAGATTACTTGACTTTCTTAACAAACATAATATCCTCAGAAAAAACCAAATAGGCTTTCTTCCAAAACACCGCACCGCCGACCATATCTATACCCTTCACACCCTCATTGAAAAACATAAACACCAAACAAAAAATGGGAAAATATTCGCCTGTTTCATCGACTTCAAGAAAGCCTTTGACTCTATATGGCACGAAGGGCTCTATTATAAACTTCTTCAGTGTGGAATAGGGGGCAAAGTCTATGACCTTATTAAATCAATGTATCTGAAAAACAAATGCGGGGTCAAAATTGGAGACAAACGCACCGATTTCTTCACCCAGAGAAGAGGCGTCCGGCAGGGCTGCAATTTGAGCCCGACCCTGTTCAACATATACATAAATGAATTAGCAGACATGCTGGAGCAAAGCGAGTCACCAGGTCTCCGTCTCCTGGATGGAGAAGTGAAGTCCCTGTTCTATGCGGACGACCTGGTTCTGCTGTCTCCCACAGAACAGGGATTACAGCAACAACTAGACCTACTCGACAAATACTGCCAAAATTGGGCTCTAACAGTAAATCTAAAGAAAACCAACATCATGATTTTTCAGAAAAGACCCAGATGTCAGGAAAACAAATACCAGTTTACCCTCAGTGATACCACTATAGGACACACTATGAGCTACACCTACCTTGGTCTAACTATTACAGCATCAGGGAGCTTCAGCATAGCAGTGAATGCACTAAAAGAAAAAGCCCGAAGAGCCCTATATGCAATAAAAAGAAAATTCTACAACATCCAAATCCCAATCAAAATCTGGCTCAAAATATTTGACAGCATAATCCTGCCCATTGTACTGTACGGTAGTGAAGTATGGGGCCCGCTAAATCACCAAAGCTACACTAAATGGGAAAAACACACAATAGAAGCCCTACATGCAGAATTCTGCCGAAGCATCCTTCGCACCCAAAGAAAAACGCCAACAAATGCATGCAGAGCCGAACTAGGCAGATACCCACTGATAATAAACATCCAAAAACGAGCACTAAACTTCCTAAATCACCTCAAATCTAGCTCCCCAGACACCCTTCATTTCAAAGCCTTTCAGACCCAAGAGCTAAACCCAGAAAAGAGTCCCCTGAGTCAGCTGCTACTGAAACTAAGTACTCAGCCGGACCCTGACCAGCCCCAGACCAACACAGCCGTCCAAACACCAATCCGAGTGAACCAAATCATTAAAAAATGCAAAGAAACCTACCTGGAACATTGGAACAAAATAACCGAAAGCCAAAGCAGATTAGAATGTTACCGGGCCCTAAAAAGAGAATATAAACTGGCAGACTACCTCACGACCATCAGAGACACAAAACAGAGACAGACCCTCACCAGGTACAGACTAAGCGACCACCAACTGGAAATTGAAAAAGGCAGATACAAGAAATCCTGGCAGCCTAGAGAGAATAGAATATGCGATCAATGTCTGGCTGGCGAGGTTGAAACAGAAATGCATTTCCTCCTAAAATGCGAAAAATTCAACACATCAAGAAACATATTATTCAACAAGCTAAGCCAAACAACCCCAGATTTCAAGGAATTGGATGATCTGTCAAAATTGAGATTAGTCCTAGGAGAAGGAGACAGACCATACCTTGGGGCCAAATATGTAACAACATGTCACAACCTGAGGACTGTTTAAAAGTAAGACTGTTTAAAATTAATATTGAACGTACCAAATGAAGTAGAAAGACTGTTTAAAATTAATATTGTTTAAAAGTAATATTGTATGTACCCAACAAATGTCAAATCGATTGACACCTACAGAATGTTGGAAAACTGTACCTTTTTGCTATGTAAGCTTTGGCAATATGGTTCTCTGTAAACTTTCATGCCAATAAAGCATTTGAACTGAACTGAACTATACTATCGGCCAAAGAAAATGACCATCGGTGTGTGAGTGAGCTGGGGGAAGAAATAGTTCCGGAGGCTGATGGGTTGATGTCAGTAAGTAGCTTTCCAAAGTGACAACTTAAACAACAGGAGAGCAGCCACTGTTGTATGATGCTGCAGATAAATACGGAGTTGGGAGAAGGAAGTTGAACACTTTTATGATCAGAAGCTTTTAAGTAAATCATACCGATCTAAATAAAAGTTTTGCATCTGGAGGAATGAATAACTATAATGTTTCTGCTGGCGTTCTGATCGCTTGGTTTGACCAAATGGCATTGGCACTGCTACCTCACTGAAGCAGCACCAGTACCATGTTTTACCCACTGATTTATAGAGGTGATTTTGTGAGGCTTTGCTGAGGGGACAGAGCCTTGCTAGTGTTGAATGTAGATCGGAGAATCAGGCTCCAACCCAATCATGTCTAGAATCATCGAATCTTACAGGACAGAAGGAGGCCATTCAGCCCATCGTGCCTGTGCCTGCTTTGAAAGAGCAATCTAATCCACTCTTTCCCCATAGCCCTTCAAATTTGTCCTTTTCAACTATGTATCTAGCAAGACTCTGCGTCGACAGTGAAGCCTCACAAAAGTACCCCCTATATCTCTTTCTTTTCTTTATTCTCCATCCACATATCTACTGCTTCAGGCGACCGTTCTTTCTGAGATGAGTGATGACTGTCACTGTGACTTCCAATTTGTACTTTCAGGCGAGAGTAGGTCCAACTCGCCGTGAGCTAATGGCACGGGAGGAATCATTTTGTTTTTGTTACATGTCGTAAGTGTTCTTAAAATGATTGTTTGTTATATGTAAGGGCTTTCTCCTTTCGTTTTGCTATGGGGGAGAAAACAGTAATATAGGCATTGATTGGCAGCATCCTGCAGGCAAGATCTGGAGTCAACTACTTTGACTGATGTACTTCACAAGGAAAGGGAAGGTTGTTTTTACCACATTTTGCCATCCAGCATCTCGTGGAGATTCTGTTTTCAGCTACTCATCAAGATAAGAAAGCATGGCATGAAACCATCCATGAAGGCACTGTTATAAATCTCATCATTCATCAAGAAACTACTCGTGAAATAACGCTGGACGGCCAGCTGGTGGCGCCGTCCAAGGGGTATAAATACTCGGGCGTCGGCCCCAGCTTACCAGGGACATTTTGTAAGACAAGGAACTAGTGAAGTACAACTAGACCTCCATGTTCTGAAACAAGTTGATTAAAGCTTTGCTTTATGCTCAAACCAAGTGACCAAGTGCATAGTGAGCTTTATTACGTCAGGCACCTCCTACGATGATGCCCGTCGAATTGCTGATGCTGAATGTAAAAGAAAGACTTGCATTTCTATGGTGCTGTTCACGGCCACTGGACGTCCCAAAGCGCTTTACAACCAATGAAGTACTTTTGAAGTGTAGTCACTGTTGTAATGTAGGAAACGCGGCAACCAATTTGTGCACAGCAAGCTCCCACAAACAGCAATGTAATAATGACCAGATAATCTGTTTTTAGTGATGTTGATTGAGGGATAAATATTGGCCAGGACACCAGGGATAACTGTCCTGCTCTTCTTCAACATAGTGCCATAGGATCTTTTACGTCCACCCGAGAGAGCAGACGGGGCCTCGGTTTAACGTCTCATCCGAAAGGCGGCACCCCCGACAGTGCAGCACTCCCTCAGCACCGCACTGGGAGTGTCAGCCTAGATTTTCTGTGCTCACATCGCTGGAGTGGGACTTGAACCCAAAGCCTTCTGACTCAGAGGCAAGGGGTGCTACCAGCTGAGCCACACCAAACACCTATTGAGGAAGATCCCCAACCTAGTGTATCCGGGATCCACTGTTCACTCTGTGGACGCTCATTCCTAGCAAACGTTGGTCTCATCAGTCATCAAAAAACTGACTGAAGAAAATGAGGGTTGTCTTCTTCGATATCAAAGGACATACGAATGACCAACCGATCAAAAATAGCATTGGCAGCATTCAGTCATTTACTCCTCAATGTGCCAGTATCCTGATCGGCAACTTCAATTATAACTGGGAGAATCGATTTGGGCTGTGCTGAACTTTCTTTTTACTAAAGCTCTCTTCCAGCTGGTTGGCTCATCAAAAACTAATCTACTTAGACTTACCATGAATCAACTCCCAGGATCAACTAAAAACACCTAAGTAGCAGTTGGTGACTACACGTGACTACAAATGGCTTTTCATTGGTGTCTTGAAAGGGATACTAAGCATATTATTTGGCTACATGACTGGTACAGTTAGATTGGAGTTCAGCAGGAAATTGCTACTGTAGGCAGGCAAGCACAGCAGCCAATTTGTGCACAGCAAGATCCCACAAACAGCAAATGATTGAATGATCAGATAATCTGTTTTTGGCAGAGTTGACTGAGGGAGGAATGTTGGCCAGGACACAGGGAGAACACTCTGCCCTTCTTCAAATAGTGTGGTAGACTCTTTTACATTTACCTGAGCAGGCAGTCAGGGCCTTGTTTTGTTCTCTCACCTGAAAGATGGCACCTTCCACTATGCCACACTCCTTCAGTGTCAGCCTAGGTTATGTGCTCAACTCTGTAGAGGAGCTTCAGACCTATAACCGTCTGACTCAAAGGCTCGTGTGTTACCAACTGATCCAAGGTGACAGATGTTAGACGTTTCCCGTGAAAGCTTCATCTAAAAAGTTCCTGTGTCCATCGTGACAATGGTTGGAAAAACTCTTAGAAGAGTGGGGATTCCTGAAAAAAAAAACTGGCCCTACTTGTCAAAGCTCATGATCTATTCCTAGATTTCTTACTTCTCAAAATGATGTCTCGATTCTCCATACAGAATCCCAGCAGCAAAGCATCTCATATTACTTAATCTTCGTTGGAACTTTCTCCCAGACCATGATCTTGCCTAGAACCTATGTGGTGAATCTTTGATCCTATACACTCAGCAGGGAGCCATACTTGATGGCAGGTCAGGTTTGGCCAGTTGGGGTAGCAACGTTGTAGCCCTATCTCCAACCCGTGCTCCCTCTGACCATGTTTTCCCCACACTGGGAGAGCAGAATCTTGGGAACGCCTCTTCCATCACTTGCATATAGCGTTCCAAAGCAAGCTAACAATCTTTTGCTAAACCAAGGTTGTTAGAGCATGCGCCTATGGAAAATCTGTGCCATCTGTTGGAGTCACTTATAATTTCTCCAAGTTTATCAACTACTGGGATCAAAATTGTTACGTCCATGTATAATAAGAAACGGACTGCGGAGAACGGTACAATCGGTGTTTACTCAACGTGGCTCAAACTGCAACTGAACTGTACAGATTACTACTCAACGTTATATACAGGTGTGGTCACTGCCGGTACTACAGTATACATGAGCTGTAAAAAGTAGTTCCCCCCCTTAAAGGTACATACATTACAAAAATTGTGAGGCATTTGCCCTTGCTACAGTTACCTACAGTTACCTGACTGAACCACACTCTGTTATGCTACATATTATACCCAAAAAGAACTATCTGCAGGGCTAATTAATTTCTGGTCCAGTTCATTATTTTTCTAGCTTTGAGAACATTGAGAAGATGATATTTTCCTACATTACAACAGTGACTTAACTTCAAAAGTACTTCATTGATTGTAAAGCGCTTTGGGACATCTTGAGGTCGTGAAAGGCGGTATATAAATGCAAGTCTCTCTTTCTTTAATATTCTAACCATCAATTCTTCAATATGAATTTTATTGCATATCAATGATGTTGAGCAGCAGTCAAGTGTATGAACATAAGTGGACCCTAGACAATAATACCACTTCCTCCCGCAAAAAAAATGAATGTTACATGTTGTTAAAAGTGGGAGCCATTTCAAGGTACTATCACAGGATAGTCGTAAACCATTCATCTGAACCTCAAACATTAGATCACAGCCATTTAGGCCTATCCAGATTCCCATTATTTTACAAGTAAGCCATTTGGTGTTGAATCTGTGAGGTTTTATTGAGTTCTCTACACTGGCTCTGTACTGTGATTTAAAAGAGAATTCACATTTGAGCCTGAAATTCCTCTTCTAAAATTCTCATCTTTGTTTTCAAATCCCTCCATGGCCTCACCCCTCCCTATACCTGTAACCACCTCCAGCCCCACAACCCCCCGAGATATCTGCGCTCCTCTAATTCTGCCCTCTTTAGCACCCCAGATTTTAATCACTCCACCATTGGTGGCCGTGCCTTCAGCTGCCAAGACCCTAAGCTCTGGAATTCCCTCCCTAAACCTCTCCGCCTCTCTTTCCTCCTTTAAGACACTCCTTAAAACCTACCTCTTTGACCAAGCTTTTGGTCACCTGCCCTAATTTCTCCTTACATGGCTTGGTGTCAAATTTTGTTTGATAATCGCTCCTGTGGAAGCGCCTTGGGACGTTTTACTAAGTTAAGGGCGCTGTATAAATACAAGTTGTTTTTCTACCTATAAAAAAAGGAGAGTTTGTCTCTGTAATTAATGCACGGTGGCATAGTGGTTAGCACTGTTGCCTCACAGCGCCAGGGACCTGGGTTCGAATCTGGCCTCAGGTGACTGTCTGTGTGGAGTTTGCACATTCTCCCCGTGTTTGCGTGGGTTTCCTCCGGGTGCTCCGGTTTCCTCCCACAGTCCAAAGATGTGCGGGTTAGGTTGATTGGCTATGATAAATTGACCCTTAGTGTTAGGGGGATTAAATACATGGGGTTACGGGGATAGGGTGGGATATGTGTTGGTGTAGGGGTTACGGGGATCGGGTGGGATATGTGTCAGTGCAGGCTCGATGGGCCGAAATGGCCTCTATCTGCACTGTGGGGTTTCTCTGATTTCTGTGATCTGCTAAAATAATCAATGGGAACGATTTCTGAGAATGTGATTTTGTTAGCAGGTTGCTAATTACAGAGAAAAACAGAATCTCCAATTTTTTTTCTGTGGTCTGAGGAGAAAATTAATTCTGGGAGAGTGGTTTGCTCTATTACAAGTTGTCTTGTGTTGATAAATATTTCAACAGTTTTAAAGCATTTTTGTCTCCTATTTTCTTAACCTATAAAAATGTAGGTGTCAATATCAAAGCATCCCCATTCTCCCATTTCCCACAAATGCTTCCAGCTTGTCTAGTCTCTGGATTCACACAATGGCAGAAGTTTAGTCTGCTCTTTTTGACAAAAGATGCCATTCCAATAAAATGGTGTATTTAATGGGTTGTAAACTAAAGTCGTTTATTGGTGAGAGGGGGCCCCGTATGAGAATGGAGAAAATAAACAGATAGGGCGTTTATGACCTTTTTCTAGTTTAAGACAAAAGACCTGGGATTAAGTAACGTCAACGGTGGTGCTGTTTGCAAAGGAAATAAATAATTGTTGCATGCCTGTTTTAAACTGCCGGGCCTCCCCATGCGGGGCAGTACTGAGCCTGTGTGGCTCGGTGGATCAATGCACCAAAACTAAAGCAAAATACTGCGGATGCCGGAAATCTGAAACAAATCAATAGAAAACGCTCAGCAGATCAGGCAGCATCTGTGGAGAGAGAAACAGAGTTAACGTTTCAGGTCGATGACCCTTCGTCAGAACTGGAAGAAGTTAGAGATTTAACAGTTTATAAGCAAGTACAGAACCAGGGAAAAGATTGGGGTGGCGGGGGGTGGGTGGGGGGGGGAAAGAAGGAATAAACAAAAGGGAGGCTCTGTGATAAATGCACCATGCGGTGTGGTGCTAAGCCACACAGACTAGGAAAGCTCCAGGTTCAATCCCTGTTCTGTATGGAGCTAGCTGATCTCGGGCAGAATATTAATGGTGGGGGTGCAAGAGTTGACCTCAGAGTCACAAGGATTTAAAAAAACAGAATCGGCCATGCTTCCAGCTTCTGATCACAATCCAGTGCAAAGACTCCTGTTGGAAGCTGTGCATGTCTGAGCTATAGGGCCGGAGAGGCACTGAAGCCAAGTGGCTACGTGTGTGAGATACCAAACAGGTACCAGGAGAGGAGGGGGGGGGAAGATAATTTTGTTTTGCAAAGAAATCTGCAGAATCTCATCATTTAAAAAAAATGAAGCTTGACCTGCTGTGCATTTCCAATAACTTCTGTTTCTGTATCACACAGTACTCGCAGCACAGAAACATGTTATTCAGCCCAACAGGTCCACGCCCGTGTTTATGCTCCACACCCATCTCCCACCCTCCTTCATCTAACCCTGTCAAAGAAAGAAAGACTTGCATTTATATAGCATCTTTCATGACCACCGGATGTCTCAAAGCGCTTTAGAGCCAATGAAGTACTTTTGAAGTGTAGTCACTGTTGTAATGTAGGAAACGTGGCAGCCTATTTGTGCACAGCAAGCTCCCACAAACAGCAATGTGATAATGACCAGATAATCTGTTTTTTAGTGATGTTGATTGAGGGATAAATATTGGCCTGGACACCGGGGATAACTCCCCTGCTCTTCTTCAAAATAGTGCCATGGGATCTTTTACGTCCACCTGAGAGAGCAGACGGGGCCTCGGTTTAACGTCTCATCTGAAAGACGGCACCTCCGACAGTGCAGCACTCCACTGGAGTGTCAGCCTAGATTTTTGTGCTCAAGTCCCTGGAGTAGGACTTAAACCCACAACCTTCTGACTCAGAGACGAGAGTGCTACCCACTGAGCCACAGCTAACTCTTGCTAAGTCTCTTGATGCAGTATGCACAGTGAATTGATCCCTGTGGAAGAGCCATTCACAGATACTGAGTCGTGGGGCTCGATTTTCCCAGCCCCGAGGGGGCGTGAGAGTTGTTAAAATCGCCAAAACTGGCGGGCGGGCCCGTTCCCGCCTCCATGCAATTTTCCCAAGTGCGTGTTTTCTGACCCACTTTCCATCCCGCCTCCAAGAGGCGGTATAGGCCCTTAAGGACCTTAACAACCACTTAATTGCTTCTATAATCTCATTTTGAGAGGCCTTTCTGATTTTAACACATTTCCCCCATCCTACACGCTTCCTCTGGAACACGCCAGGTAATCCTGGCGGCCTCACTAGTGGATTGCTTACGAACAGCTGCAGCTCCACCATTACAAAGGAGTTTTCACCGATGATCATTTGCAGGTGGCAGAACTTTGTTGTTTCAGGTCTGGGGGAACTTTTAGCAGGCACACTCAGTGTTGTGGAAGTTTGGAGCCTGACACCCATCTCCAGCATGACCTCCTTGGAAACCCCTCTCCCCATCTTGACTAAACGCTTCCTCAACTGAGGCCAGATTTGCTTAGCCTGCATAAGCAAACACTTTAGTCTCGCTCCTTTTTACCAGATCATTGACAATGGTGAAGAACCTACGGAATCCTATCACTCTGACCACCATTCTGATAATCGCAAGGCGCCCTAAGCCCTCAATGTGAAAGTCCCATTTGCGAAATGACACAGGCCACAACTTCAACAGTTTGCCATCAAAACACTTTATAATACAATCACAATGATGGCTGGTCCAAAAACAAAACAACACAGCACCCAAGTGACTACCCCTGTGACTACTTGTGCTTTATCTTCCTCTTATGCGTGCTCCTACGTGGTGCTTCCCCTGTGGCTTCAGCAGATGTGGAGGCCCCTTGCTCGCTCTCTTGCTGCTCCTGTCTCGACGCCTTTGGTGGGCATCCTCTGGGGTGGCAAACCTGTGCGGGCTCGCCAACAGTCTGCTGCTTCTACGGCTGTGCAGGGGCTGAGACTCACATCTCAGTTGGGTGAGGACTCTGGTGGGGCTCTGACCGAGGGCTTTGCTGTGGCATGGTCGTGTGAGCACTTGGAGAGGATCCCCCACTTCCTTGTTGTCTGCACCAACATCCCTCTCATGGGTCAGCCCCACTTCAGAGGTAGCAAGTGGCTTGACAGCACATTGCTGCACTTCAGGGGGGCCATGAGGACCCATTTCTGCACTGGAAGTCCTACTTCAGAGGGCTTGCATGAAGGTCTGCTTTGTTTGCCCAATAGCTGACCATCGCTCCTCAAGAGATGTCATTCTATTCTGAACAATGACCATGTTTTCAATACCCTTGTGACTAAGCTCCTCCATGGACCATGGAAGGAGTGAGTGTAGTGAATGCATAGCATAGATGCTTAGAAGGATACAAAGGACCCTCCCTGTGTGTTGTAAGTAGTTGTTGTCATGGCATCACCGTGATAGGAAGTGTGAGGGCTGCATGGTGGAATAGTTAAGTGAATGTGACCATAGAGAGAGAGGGAATGCGTAAGGGTGCAGGGATGTAAGTGCCAAGTGGGATGTGGAGGAAGAGGTTGGCAAAGCAGAGTGCTGGTGAGGAGAGGCGATGGGGATCAGATTGAGGGTGATGGGAAAGTCATACTCACTTTTCCGGTGTGGAGAAGGTCATGAAACCTCTTCCTGCATTGCAGCCAAGTTCTGTGGCTCAGCGAAATGGAGTTGACCTCCTGGGCCACTTGTAGCCACACAGCTTTTGTCTGCTGGCGTGGCTTTTTTTCTCCCTGAGGAAGGGAACAGCACCTCCTTATTACAGCTGGCTCCGTACACCAGAGCTTGGAGGGAGGGCTCATCAAACCGAGGAGCACACTTTTGCTTGATCGTTGACATTTTCCACAATTCAGCACCTTCATATAAATTGCAGAGCCTTTGCAGTCTCCAGAAGAATCAAGGCTGCTTGCAGGCCTTAAATCCAACAGCACTGATGACGTCATCGGAGGCGACTTTCTGTATGAAAAGACTCATTGGGCCAGGGGTTCCCACACGCAGGAAATCAATTGGCCAATTAGGGGAAAATCCCACTTTTCAGCAGTTCACTTAGGAGTCGGGGTCCTGACACGATTTCCACCCGACACGCCCCAGCCCGCCCACTCTGACAAAATCCAGCCCGTGGTGTCAACAACAAGAGGTTAGACAGCGGGTATATTTAGAGAAAGACTGACACCGGGACAAGTCAAGAAAGCATGCAGACAAAGAACTGAGAGTGAGTGAGTAACCCAAAGCCAAGTGAAAGGGAGAATTATAATGGAAAACAACAGAATCAGAGTCAATACACCCATATAAGGAATAAGAGAACAGCAAAATGAGAGGAATAGTGGGGCTCGCAAACATCCAAACAAAGATTGTGAGATATGAAGAATGATATATTTATTGAGAGCAACTGCTGGTGAAAGTATGTGGCTCGCTGGAGGAAGTGGATTTATTTCTTTAAAAGACAACAACAATATTTAACGCGAAGTATAGGTTATAAAAACATTCTAGTTAATTTGAGAATTTAAAAAGCACTTTGAGATTGGATAATCACAGTTTTGGTTTTCTTTAATGTTCAGTTGTTTGATACTTAAGAGAAACAGTCTTTAGCCGAAGCTAAAAAAAATACAAAAGTGGATTAAGAGATGGAATAGAAGCAGAGTTTGGCACAAAGGATTCAATACAATGGGGATTGAGCAAAGGGATCAGACAAATGGGGACAAAGAGCAGAGGGATTAACAGAGAAATTTAATACAAAGAGGTCCGTGCAAACAAATTTCACTGGGTGGTTTATAAATAACAGAGATCTTTGGATTCAAAAGAGCAATATATATCAAATGTAAAAGTTCTGTTAGATAACATAAGGGATACTTTAATTATTAGCTGATTAATTGGTTAAGATAGTAACAAATTAGGGGAAAGAGTGAATTGGTGAATTCAGATGCGTGAATGTTTAATGTTTAGGGTAATGGGGCCATGAGCAGCTGAGGGGGTGAGGGCGGGGGAGGAGCGAGGGCATGGGGAGGGGCGGGGTATGGGGGTGAGGGTGTGGGGAGGGGAGGGTGTGGGGAGAGCGAGGGTGTGAGGGGGCGATGGTGTGAGGAGAGGAGAGGGGACGGGCGAGGGTGTAGGGAGGCGGGGGTGTGGGGAGGGCGAGGGTGTGGGGTGAGTGTGTGGGGAGGGGAGGGTGTGGGGAGGGGCGTGGGGAGGGGAGGGTGTGGGGAGGGGTGTGGGGAGGGGGGAGGGTGTGGCGAGGGGGAGGGGAGGGGGAGGGTGTGGGGAGGGCGAGGGTGTGGGGAGGGGACGGGGGAGGGTGTGGGGTGGGAGGTTGCGGGGAGGGGGAGGGTGTGGGGAGGGGAGTGGACGGTGTGGGGAGGGGGAGGGGGTGTGGGGGAGGGGAGGGTGTGGGGAGGGGAGGGGCAGGGTGTGGGGAGGGGGAGAGGAGAGGGGAGGGTGTGGGGTGGGAGGTTGCGGGGAGGGGGAGGGTGTGGGGAGAGGAGTGGACTGTGTGGGGAGGGGGAGGGAAGGGGGAAGGTGTGTGGGGGAGGGGGAGGGTGTGTGGGCGAGGGGGAGGGTGTGGGGAGGGGGAGAGGAGAGGGGAGGGTGTGTGGGGGAGGGGAGGGGGAGGGTGTGGGGAGGGTGTGGGGAGGGGTGTGGGGAGGGTGTGTGGGGGAGGGGAGGGTGTGGGGAGGGGGAGAGGAGAGGGGAGGGTGTGGGGTGGGAGGTTGCGGGGAGGGGGAGGGTGTGGGGAGAGGAGTGGACTGTGTGGGGAGGGGGAGGGGAGGGGAGGGGGAGGGTGTGTGGGGGAGGGGGAGGGTGTGTGGGGGAGGGGGAGGGTGTGTGGAGAGGAGTGGACTGTGTGGGGAGGGGGAGGGGAGGGGAGGGGGAGGGTGTGTGGGCGAGGGAGAGGGTGTGTGGGCGAGGGGGAGGGTGTGGGGAGGGGGAGAGGAGAGGGGAGGGTGTATGGGGGAGGGGGAGGGTGTGGGGGGGAGGGGGAGGGTGTGGGGAAGGGGAGGGGAGAGGAGAGGGGAGGGTGTGTGGGGGAGGGGAGGGGGAGGGGGTGTGGGGGAGGGGAGGGTGTGGGGAGGGGACGGGGAGGGTGTGGGGAGGGGGAGGGGAGAGGAGAGGGGAGGGTGTGTGGGGGAGAGGAGAGGGGAGGGTGTGTGGGGGAGGGGGAGGGTGTGGGGAGGGGGAGAGGAGAGGGGAGGGTGTGTGGGGAGGGGAGGGGGAGGGTGTGGGGAGGGGGGAGCAGAGGGGAGGGAGGGGTGTGTGGGAGGCTGGGTTGTGGGAGGTGGGGGGGGGTGTGGGGGAGGGGAGGGAGGGGTGTGTGGGAGGCTGGGTTGTGGGGGGTGGGGGGGGGGGTGGGAGGCTGGGTTGTGGGAGGTGGGGGGGTGTGGGGGAGGGGAGGGAGGGGTGTGTGGGAGGCTGGGTTGTGGGTTGTAGGAGGTGGGGGGGGGGTGTGGGGGAGGGGAGGGGGAGGGTGTGTGGGGGAGGGGAGGGAGGGGTGTGTGGGAGGCTGGGTTGTGGGTTGTGGGAGGTGGGGGGGGTGTGGGGGAGGGGAGGGGGAGGCTGGGTTGTGGGAGGTGGGGGGGGGTGTGTGGGGGAGGGGAGGGTGTGGGGTGGGGGGGGTGGGAAGCTGGGTTGTGGGAGGTGGGGGGGGTGTGGGAGGCTGGGTTGTGGGAGGTGGGGGGGGTGTGTGGGAGGCTGGGTTGTGGGAGGTGGGGGGGGGTGTGGGAGGCTGGGTTGTGGGAGGTGGGGGGGGTGGGGGAGGGGAGGGAGGGGTGTGTGGGAGGCTGGGTTGTGGGTTGTGGGAGGTGGGGGGGGGTGTGGGAGGCTGGGTTGTGGGAGGTGGGGGGGGTGGGGGAGGGGAGGGAGGGGTGTGTGGGAGGCTGGGTTGTGGGTTGTGGGAGGTGGGGGGGTGTGGGGGAGGGGAGGGGGAGGCTGGGTTGTGGGAGGTGGGGGGGCGTGTGTGGGAGGCTGGGTTGTGGGAGGTGGGGGGGGGTGTGTGGGAGGCTGGGTTGTGGGAGGTGGGGGGGGTGTGTGGGAGGTGGGGGGGTGTGTGGGAGGCTGGGTTGTGGGAGGTGGGGGGTGGGGGGTGGGGGGTGGGGGGGGGGTGTTGCAAAATACAAGCAGGTGTGAATTAATGGGGCAGAGGTGAAAAGATTGGAAAGTCTGCACAAATACAATCGGTTTCCCAAAGCTTCGTGGAAAAAATTATTATAGTAACAACAACAACAACGTGTATTTATACAGCACCTTTAATGTGGTGAAATGACCCAAGGAGCTTCCCGGGAGCGATTATCAGACATAATTTGACACTGAGCCACATAAGGAGAAATTAGGGCAGGTGACCAAAAGCTTAGTCAAAGAGGTAGGTTTTAAGGAGCATCTTAAAGGAGGAAAGAGAGGTAAAGAGGTGGAGAGGTTTAGGGAGGGAATTCCAGAGCTTAGGGCCTTGGCAGCTGAAGGCACGGCCGCCAATGGTGGAGCAATTAAAATCGAGGTTACGCAATAGGCCAGAATGGGTGCAGCGCAGAGATCTCGGAGGGTTGTGGGGCTGGAGGAGATTACAGAGATGAGGATAGCGAGGCCATGGATGGATTTGAAATCCAGGATGACAATTTTAAAATCGAGGAGTTGCCAGACTGGGAGCCAATGTAGGTCAGCGAGCACAGGGGTGATGGATGAACGGGACTTGGTGCGAGTTAGGACACGGGGCAGCAGAGTGGAATTTTTCATTTTTTTCTCCCTTCCTCCTCTGAAGATAGTGAGTCATGCAGGGTATGGTTTGCATGTGCCAGTATCTCTCTTTTACCTCATACAAATGGCCGCAATTGAATGAAGCGAGTGATCAGGAGGATTTTTCTGTGCAGATGGGTGTTTGGACATGGAATGCCCGACCAGAAACAGTGGAGGAAGCAGAAAGCTTTAAAAAGTGAAGTAGATAATTATTATTTTGATAAAAGAAAATTCAAATAGCTTTGGGGATTGGGCATGGGAGTAGGACTAAATAGACAGGTCCTTCAGAGAGCCGGCACAGGCCCAATGGGCCAAATGGTCTCCTTCTGTTATATAAAATTCTATGGCCTGGGCCTTCCAGAGATTCTCCAACTCCACAATTGTAATTTCACCAGAAGCATGCCAGAATCCTTGTTCAGGTGTGGAAATGTGATTTCCCCCACACTTCTGGTGAAGTTAGGTCGGTGGAGCAGGAGTTGCTCTGAGGAAATTCCCAGGCTATGAGTTCTCATATATGAAGCTACACAATGAATGCTGGCAGGCTATTGAAGCATGGGGGGAAAAGCAGCCATCTCATTCTAGAAAGAAAGGAAGACTTGCATTTCTATAGCGTCTTTCACGACCACTGGATGTCTCAAAGCACTTTACAGCCAATGAAGTACTTTTGGAGTGCAGTCACTGTTGTAATGTGGAAAGCACAGCAGCCAATTTGTGCACAGCAAGCTCCCACAAACAGCAATGTGCTAAGGACCAGACAATCTGTTATGTTGATTAAGGGATAAATATTGGCCAGGACACCAGGGATAACTCCCCTGCTCTTCTTCAAATTAGTGCCATGGGATCTTTTGCATCCACCTGAGAGAGCAGACGGGGCATCGGTTTAACATCTCATCCGAAAGACAGCACCTCCGACAGTGCAGCACTCCCTCAGCACTGCACTGTAGAATCAACCTAGATTTTTGTGCTCAAGTCCTTGGAGTGGGCCTTTGAACCCACAATCTTCTGATTCAGAGGCGAGGGTGCTACCCACTGAGCCACAGCTAACAATGTGGCTCACTCATCTCTAGCCTGAAATCTCCATTCCTCCAGCCTCCTGTGCTCTCCCCCACCTCCTTTTGCCCCACTATTGGCTGTCGGGCCTTCAGTCACTTAGACCCCACACTCTGGAATTCCTTCCATTAAACCCTCCACCTCTTCACTTCCCTCTCCTTTTTAAGACTCTCCAAATTTTGTCCTCTCCTCCTAATAGCTCCTTTGGTTCAGCGTCTGTTTTCCACACATGATTGTAGGACATTTTTCCATTTTAAAGGCGCTAAATAAATAAAAGTTTGAAACATATAGGATTCTGAGGGGGATTGACAGGGTAGATGCTGAGAGGCTGTTTCCCCTGGCTGGGGAGTCTAGAACTAGGGGTCATAGTCTCTGGATAAGGGATCGGCCATTTAAGACTGAGATGAGGAGGAATTTCTTCACTCAGAGGGTTGTGAATCTTTGGAATTCTCTGCCCCAGAGGGCTGTGGATGCTGAGTCATTAGGCAGGGTTTTAACTCAGGAGTCGGGTAGGAGGCGGGACTACAACTTTCGGGGTTGTAGTCCCGCCTCTATTGTGATGCGGCCAATCCACGCGATTTTAACTTGATTGACCTTGTTGAGCCCGCCCAGCGGGCTCAGCAGGCCAATTAAGGGCCACCCGGCAACAGGTGATGCCACAGACTGAAATTTCATCTGTCAAGAGGTTTTGACAGATGAAATATCAGTGTGTCACAGCTGTTTGAAGCTGTCAAACACTGACAGTCTTAGTTCTAACCTGAGTCCTCCACAGACTCAGTTAGAAATCTCTCCTGCACAGAAAGATGCAGGCTGTCACTTTTGACAGTTCGCAGCCATTCTGCTTTCTGTGCCGGTGAGATGAGGGACTCCTGAGACCTAAAGGAAGGAAGGCTGAAAAGGTAAGAAAAGGTAATTTTAACTTCTTTAATCACTTTAGATACACCAAACACACTTACCTTTGCACTCATGCACCCATCACTCACCTGAACACTGACATCTCGACCCCTCCAAGTCCTTCAACCCGACGGCCCGCCTCCTCTAACTTGGCGTGGTTTGGAGCTGTCGGGAATCCCACACTTCAACCTTAAAAATAGGGATTAGGCTAAAAACTGCCTGTTAACTACCTGTTAACAGGCAGTTAATTGGCACTAATCCCTTCCCGCCTCGGGTTGGCGGGTCCCAGTGCGGGGCGGGTACCCGCCTCCTTTGAAACTGGCATGGAGGCGGGTTTGGGTGCGGGATGGGGTTGGGACCCCTGATTTCGGGATTTTAACCCCCCGCACGCCTCCAATCCCGACTCCACGGCTCAATGAAAATCCTGCCCATTGAGTATATTCAAGGCTGAGATCAATAGATTTTTAGACTCTAGGGGAATCAAGGGTTTGGGGATCGGGCGGGAAAGTGGAGTTGAGGTCGATGATCAGCCATGATCTTATTTAATGGCGGAGTAGGCTTGAGGGGCCGTATGGCCTACTCCTGCTCCGAATTCTTATGTTCTTTAAGTTGTTGTCGATGACCCCCTCTGAAAGTATAGTAACATGCCAGGTAGCCAAAAGGTAACAGACCAGATACTGGAAACAAAACCCTGCACTTAGTACGAATGTATCTTTTTATTTGGATTGAGCGTTCTAAATTTATCTGTCTTGTCTCTCCCTTCCTCCCTCCTCATTAAAGTCCAAACTATCAATTTGTTAACTCTAATTGCAATGATTCCCATGCAGGAGATTACAGGCATTTTCTTTAAGGAGAAATGATTGCTCGCCCGACTGCTCTTTCTCTCTTCCTGTCTCGGTCCCTGCAGAAGCCAAGCCAGCTCTGGGTCCAGAAGTACGGCCTCAGAAAATAGACACAGGCCCAGGCAAACAGATGGTCACAGTGCATTTGAGAGAAATCCTCTAGTAGCAGAAAGCAGAAAGAGAGAGAGCACACAATCACACACACACACTCTCACACACACAGCAGGGAAAACATTGCTCATGTGTCTTTTTAAGTCTCTTACAAAAGAATATGGGATTTAGCTGGAAACTCAAATTAGCTGCTGATCTGAGATAATCTTAGAGAGAAGAACAACTGTTTTTTTGTTTCAATTCTCCCCTTTCCCCTCCTGTCCTGAAGACACCGATGCCCTTATTGCGGGGTGGGGTGGGAAAGAGGTGGGAGGACTTCAGCAGATGATGATTACCATTCAGAGGGGTGACGAGGAGAGTTTTTTTTTACCCACTGAGTTGTTACGATCTTGAATGCGCTCCCTCAAACACTGGTGGAAGCAGATTCAGTAGAAGCTTTCAAAAGGGAATTGGATAAATGCTTGTGGGGCGGGGGGGGGGTGGGAATTGCAGGGCTATGCGGAAAGAGCAGGAGAGTGGGGCTGATTGGAATGCTCAAACAGCCTGCACAGGCACGATGGGCCGAATGGCCTCCTTCTGTGCTGTGTGATTCTATAATCCGGTACCTTGCCCAAATGGCCATATTCACGTGTGAGCCTTTTCCACTGCGTGTTGGCAGGCTGTTCCACTGTGGGGGGCATCGCAGCTGAGCCCGATCATTCTGGCATCCACGCACACGTATTTCCAATGTAAGTAGTCATCGGGGCAGGAACATTAGCCACTTTTCCATTCCCCAATGCAGCGATGCTATGGCCGATTAAAGCACGCCTCCCATTGCCCCAGCAGATATCGGCTCACTCAGAACAGGGTGGGCATCAAACCTGGAACGTCCTCAGTTTGACTCAAGTGGTGACTTTTACCTTTAAACCATCGAGGGAGCTTTGAAAGCTGTTTAATGAGTTTCTGATTCTTCTGAACCACTTTAATTTTTTTTCTGGCCGACTGGTGTTGAAAACCGCAGAGAAAAGTGGGATGTACTGCCCGTGCCGTTGTGGGAACTTCCTTTCCCCATTAAATGTGGGGGGGGGAGGGGTGGGGTAGAGTTTCCGCTTTGGGTGCAATCGGCAATCCGGGCGCAAATCGAGTTAGTTTTCCGAAGTGAAGTTATAGATTCAAGTTTCCGCTCAAACTCATTTGCGTATCACTGAACATAAAATCTGCCATGAACCAGTGCAATTGGGCAGTGTAATAGAATGTACTTGTTTATTTTTTTTCCTTACGTTAAAAAAGATTCATTGATGGCCAAATGGCCTCCTTCTGTGCCGTTATGACTCTATGACTGTGATTTTTCCTCTCGATGCAGCTTGGGGGTGGGACAGCTGCCTTCTGGGTTCCAATCCCGCCCCCAACGACGTCCCAGGCACAGATGCAATTTTGCGTCAATTGGCCTTGTTAAGCCCACCCTGCGGACTTGCTGGCCAATTAAGAGAAAGCCGGTGTCAGATGACATCAGTTGATGACGCGTCATCTGCCAGTTTTCTTAAAGAGGCCACACAGAATTTTTTTTGACAGCTGACTTTTCAGTGTTTGACAGCATTGAGTTGCTGCAAACACTGACAATCACTGTACAAAGGTGAGCCCTTGCACCCAGGCTCTCCAGTGACTCCCTCCTTAGGCTAGAACAGATGGTAGCTGCAGGTGAGGTTATAGAAGTGATCTGTCACTGGTGAGAGAGGTTCTCCCAATGAGGTGGAACTAGACAGCCAATTCAAAACTTGTCACCGACAGAAAAGTCTAAATACATTAAAAATGATTTTCCCAACATTTTCTTACCTCTGAAACTCACCAGTGTACCATTGGATCCTTCACACCACTTTTGCAGCTGTCACCAATGCACAAACATTACAGTAGACCCACAGCACGCCACACTTACCCTGGCGTGGTGTCCGGATGTCGGGAAGCCCGCAGTAGACCTGTCAAAATTGCAAAAATCCTCTTAACTGCTTGGCAGTTAAGTGCCTATAATCTTCTTCCCGCCACTAGGTGTCGGGTCCATGCGCAAATCGGGGACCCAACACCTGGGAAGATTGATTGGAGGCGGGTTGGCAGCGGGTTTCTGCCCCGCTGTCAATCTTTGCAATTTTGCCGGATGTCCCGCCTCTAAACCCGCCCCCTGAGCGCTGGCAAAATTCCCCCCATTGACTCTATTTAAGAGTGCTAACCTGGTGCACTTTGATTAACACAGCTGAAAGTGGGTTTATCACAAAAAAAAGCATTTTTAATAAGACTGTCTAGTCTCCCGCCTGATTTTAAATCACTGAAAGTGACTTTTAAAAAAACTATACTGAACCATTTACTAGTTTCATTGGTGGACATTAGTCAGTTTCTTAGTAAATGAAGTATTTTTTAATATTTAAAAACTTTTAAAACGTGCCTATTAGTGCCTTTGCGCCTGAAAAAAACAGCTTAATTTACAGGGCCTCCACGAAGGCCCGCAAATGGGCGCAATCAGCGGAAACTCGCCATGCTCATTAATTGGCTTTGGGGCCGTGGCCAGCTTTGTGGGCAGGGCCGGCTTCCAGCACGATGTTTTTTTAACCAGCCTTAAAGATCGCGAAAACTCAATTTACGCTGGATGTACCTTGCGCTTAAAATGCCTCGATCTTGTACGTTGGTTTGGTCGATTTCAGGGCGAACAAAGTAACGGAAACTCTAGGCCAGAAATTCTTATAAATGCTCCATATAAGAAGATGTAAATGATGTTCAGGGTGAAGGGAGGAATACAACCTCTATAAGTGGTTCAAATAAGGGTAAGAATGAGTTAAAGGATAAGCTTCAAATATTTATATACTTGGGCAATTCCTCAGACAGTGTCTATACTTTCTGGAGTTTAGAAGAATGAGAGGTGATCTCATTGAAACATATAAGATTCTGAGGGGTATTGACAGGATAGATGCAAGGAGGATGTTTCCCCTGGCTGGAGAGTCTACAACTAGGGAACATAGTCTCAGGATAAGGGGTCGGCCATTTAAGACTGAGATGAGAAGGAATTTCTTCACTCAGAGGGTTGTGAATCTTTGGAATTCTCTGCCCCAGAAGGCTGTGGATGCTGAGTCGTTGAGTATATCAAAGGCTGAGATAGACAGATTTTTGGACTCTCGGGGCATCAAGGGATATGGAGATCGGGCCGGAAAGTGGAGTTCAGGACGAAGATCAGCCATGATCTTATTGAATGGCGGAGCAGGCTCGAGGGGCCGTATGGCCTACTCATTCTCCTAATTCTTATGTTCTTATGTTCTAACCTGCCCCCTTATTCCCTTGGCACCAGCATCCCCCTCATAAAATAGAACTATGTTCTCCAAATAAAAGGAAGTGTAACGTGATAATGAATAGGAAACAGCGATGGTTGGTGAAAAAAGTACAGAGTTAAGAAATTGTATTGTATGTGGCAGTGATAGCGAACACTTTGGAATGATAAGGGCTGAACACAATATATTTTCACAGGGATAACAACTTTGTCCTACAATACACAGCTCAGCTAAGATAAGGAGCCTGCAGCTCCTTCTAATGTGTAAGCAGTGCGTTGCCCAGATACGTGTCCATCAGGCCTGTGAGTAAATTGTGCGAAACAACTGAACAAATACAATTATCAGTAAATCTACACAGGGTTTTGTTGATAAGGTCAGCACTGTGCAAATAAAACAGAGAGAGAGGGTTTGGGAAAAGAGAGAGATGTAAGGGCTGTCAGACTGTAACAACCTCCCCTATCAACAGCAACATGGCCATAACTGTTAATGGTAAAGAAATTCCCAGTTATGTTAAACTTGTATAAGTTCTGTTTAACTTGTATCGAGCCTTGCTTAGACCACACTTGGGGTACTGTGAACAGTTCTGGTCTCCATAGTATTAAAAGGATATAGAGGCGCTGGAGAGGGTGCAAAGAAGCTTTACTAGAATGATAACAGAACTGAGAGGTTATGCCCATCAGGAATAATTGAATAGGCTGGGGAGAGGGCGGGCGGGGAGGGGGGGCTCTTTTCTCTAAAAAAGAGAAGACTGAGGGGTGAGTTGATGGAGGTCTTCAAGATTATGAAAGGGTTTGATAGGGTAGACGTAGAGAACCTGCGGGCGAGACCAGAACTAGGGGCCATAAATATAAGATTGTCACTAATAAATCCAATAGGGATTTCAGGAGAAACTTCTTTACCTAGAGAGTGGCAAGAATGTGGAACTCGCTACCACAGGGAGTGGTTGAGGCGAATAGTATAGATGCATTTAAGGGGAAGCTAGATAAACGCGTGAGGGAGAAGGGGATAGAGGGATATGTTGATGGGGTTGGATGAAGAGGGGTGGGAGGAGGCTCGTGTGGAGCATAAACACCAGCATGAACCACTTGGGCTGAATGGCCTGATTCTGTGCTGTAAAGTACTTTGTAACACTTTTTAAAATTCCTTTATTTTTGTCCACCGGGACATGATCAGAGCTTCCATGATCTAAGAGTGGTTGGGGGTGGGGGCTCACCTTGAGGGACCAGGCCAGAGAATATGTACAAAGGATTTCTAATTTTATATGGCCACTTCACAAAGTGAGCTGCTTGGAGTCGATCTTTAAGGTTTCTAGGGATGGGGGTGGAGGGGCTACCCCTCCCTCCTACCCCTATCCCCACCCTAGCCTGGGCTGCTTGAGGCCAGATTTCCCAGCAGTTTAGGACAGACAGGTGCCCGAAATGTGTCCCTAGTGACGCCAGTGCCTGCCGGCCCCAAGCTCATTAGATATTCTCCCCCTGACCCTGGATACTTCAGCAGTCAGTGGCGTAGGGCACCGGTGGTTGGATTCCCAGCATTAGTGCCGGGATTGCTGTCCCAGGTGTTTTTGGGGCCAGATGGCATAAAAGTCCATACCGGCCACTTACCTTGCATGATCCGGTTACACCAGACTTTTTGTTGCTGTCATGTTTGTGCTTTGAGTTTTTTTTAATACTGAGAAACAGACCCGAAGGGCCAAGGCCCATGTTGTAGAACACAACCAAGGTTGCAAAGAATAGGAAGGAAGATACCGAAAATCAGCAAGTAGTCACTGGTTTTCAAACTTGGAGCTGATGAATGTGTTGCTCCAGACTCCATTGCTGTAATTACATGTGGTTGGACCTGCTGCATCCGTCATTATTGGTGCAGTTATAGCTATTGAACTTATGTATCAGTAACTTATGTATCAGTAACTTGTTGTAGTTATATGTGAGGAAATGCAAATTAGTCCAGTTTACTATAGTTATGTGTCTATGGACCTGATATACTGGATTCTAATATAGTTCTGTGTCTATGGGCCTGATACAGTGGTCTCTAATATCGTTATGTGTCCATGGGCCTGATACAGTGGTCTCTAATATAGTTATGTGTCTATGGACCTGATATACTGGATTCTAATATCGTTCTGTGTCTATGGACCTGATATACTGGTCTCTAATATAGTTATGTGTCTATGGACCTGATACAGTGGTCTCTAATATAGTTCCATGTCTGTGGACCTGATACAGTGGATTCTAATATAGTTCCGTGTCTATGGACCTGATATACTGGTCTCTAATATAGTTATGTGTCTATGGACCTGATACAGTGGTCTCTAATATAGTTATGTGTCTATGGACCTGATACAGTGGTCTCTAATATAGTTCCGTGTCTATGGACCTGATATACTGGTCTCTAATATAGTTATGTGTCTATGGACCTGATACAGTGGTCTCTAATATAGTTATGTGTCTATGGACCTGATACAGTGATCTCTAATATAGTTCTGTGTCTATGGACCTGATATACTAGATTCTAATATAGTTCCATGTCTATGGACCTGATACAGTGGTCTCTAATATAGTTCCGTGTCTATGGACCTGATACAGTGGTCTCTAATATAGTTCTGTGTCTATGGACCTGATATACTGGTCTCTAATATAGTTATGTGTCTATGGACCTGATACAGTGGTCTCTAATATAGTTATGTGTCTATGGACCTGATATACTGGTCTCTAATATAGTTATGTGCCTATGGACCTGATACAGTGGTCTCTAATATAGTTATGTGTCTATGGACCTGATACAGTGGTCTCTAATATAGTTCCGTGTCTATGGACCTGATACAGTGGTCTCTAATATAGTTCCGTGTCTATGGACCTGATACAGTGGTCTCTAATATAGTTATGTGTCTATGGACCTGATACAGTGGTCTCTAATATAGTTATGTGTCTATGGACCTGATACAGTGGTCTCTAATATAGTTCCGTGTCTATGGACCTGATACAGTGGTCTCTAATATAGTTCCGTGTCTATGGGCCTGATACAGTGGTCTCTAATATAGTTATGTGCCTATGGACCTGATACAGTGGTCTCTAATATAGTTATGTGTCTATGGACCTGATGCAGTTGTCTCTAATATAGTTATGGACCATTTATACTGGTACCCCATGCTGCAACCTGATGCATGTGGAACTGATCACATTTCTATTGATTTGGCATTTTGTGACTAACATTTGAAACAGACACAAATAAAATACAGGCAAAACAAAATTACAGAAAAGATCAAATCAGAGAAATCTATTTTGTATAAATATTACTACCAATTTTCTTTTTATCATATTATGAATGTTTTACAATTATCCCATTGAGGATTATGATAAAACTTATATGACATGATTAAAATTTATTTCAATCCAGCAGACAGCAATGAGATAATTTGTCCTGCGGGAAGGAGGGAGGACATTAGGAGTATGTTTGTGTGTGTGTGTGTGTGTGTGTGTGTGTGTGTGTGTGTGTGTGTGTGTGCTAAGCCATTGTAGCAGAGCTTGGTCTCCAATCGTCTTGGATCCCCTTGCCATTGGACCAAGACCTTGCTCTGTCAAGCCCGTGTGGTAGCTGGTGTGCAATGGCCACCCCACGTTAAAAGAATTCACACACAGGCATCTTCCACCCTTTAAAATGAAGTTCGGAACCTGGAACGTCAGGACCCTCATGGACAATCCCAACAGCGACAGACCGGAATGTCTGCCCCACCTGTGACAGAGACTGTAGGTCCCGCATTGGACTCATCAGTCACCTGAGAATTCATTTTTAGTGTGGAAGCAAGTCATCCTTGGTTCCGAGGGACTGCCTAAGAAGAAGAAGATATTTCAAACCATCTCCATAAATTGAAAAATGTAAACTTTACCAATTTTGTGATTCTATCTTTTAATAACCATCTCTAGACACAGATAGAAAATCAGAATAAAATCTAAACCTCCATCTGCTGCAGTAATTGTCTGAAATACATTATTTTGGATTCTTCATACAGTTCTGGTCATTTATACTGCAGATCAGCTTTAAGTTCTGCAATATTACCTGAGGGTCCTGGTGCTATGGAAACCACTCTAGTCATATTGTGGGGCAGATTCCACAGCACTGGGACAGCAGTTTAACATTTGCTCAGTTCATAGAAACCATAGAATATTACAGCGCAGAAACAGGCCATTCAGCCCATCAGGTCTGCGCTAGTGTTTTTCTCCGCAAGAGCCACCTAGTCTAATCCCACTCTTCCGTTCACTCCCTACACTCTTAAATTTTCTTAAGAACAATCGAATTCCCTTTGAAAATAGCTTATGAATTTTGTTTCTAAGTAACGATTTGCGACCTAATATGTGGGGAAGGCACCTGTATCAGTGTTAGTGTAACTTTGTGTCATGTTTAAGGGCCCTGATGTCTTTTCTACTGTTGTTGCTAGCTGACAGTTAAAAAACAAATGCGACATTATTACAATAGTTGGATGTCAACAACTGTAGTACTACCGTCAATGTTATACCATGTACAGCAGGCACCTCAAAGCACTGGAGAGGTACCACCAACGCTGCCTCCGCAAGATCCTGCAAATCCATTGGCAGGATAGGCGCACCCACGTCAGTGTTCTTGCTCAGGGCAACATCCCCAGCATCGAAGCTTTGACCACGCTCGATCAGCTCCGATGGACGGGTCACATTGTCTGCATGCCCGATACGAGACTCCCAAAACAAGCGCTGTACTCGGAGCTCCGGCACGGCAAGAGAGCCCCAGGTGGGCAGAGGAAACGCTTCAAGGACACCCTCAAAGCCTCCTTGAAAAAGTGTAACATCCCCACCGACACCTGGGAATTCCTGGCCCAAGACCGCACAAAGTGGAGGAGAAGCTTCCGGGAAGGCGCCGAACACCCTCGAGTCTCTTCGGCGAGAGCAAGCGGAAGCCAAGCGCAGGCAGCGCAAGGAGCGCACGTCAACCCAAGCACCCCACCCACCCGCCCCTTCAACCACCGTCTGCCCCACCTGTGACCGAGACTGTAGGTCCCGCATTGGACTCATCAGTCACCTGAGAACTCATTTTTAATGTGGAAGCAAGTCATCCTCGGTTCCGAGGGACTCCCTAAGAAGGAAGGACCTGAGACTGATTGCAGTGTCAGAGAGCTTCACAATGCTACGTTCAACAAAGTAGAAATTAAATCACTGGAGAAAAGAGAAAAGTAAGTGTTAGAGCCCTCCAAGAACAACAAGAAGTACAGCACTGAGTTTCAAATAGCTCCAAGTGGATGGAGACCGTATTCTGGGCACGAGAGTCATTCAACATATGCAACTTGTTCCAGTGAATTATGAGAACGTTATGATGGAATGGCTTACAAAACAAGATGCAATGGCCATGCATAGGAGAAGGGAAGCTGGAAGGCACTCTGCGCCTTCCAATTGATTCCAAAGTCCCACCGTGAGAGGCATGAGAGAGCTGGAAACACTGTTTGGTGGTCACTTGGAGTTTGGGTGATGTGGTAAAACGGGTGGCTGAATTGATATCGCCCAAAGTCAAAATGACCCCTTTTTACTTTTGCTGGTTAGATTGCAGAATTGACTTCTGTCTTACTTCTCCCACTAAAACAGTGAAGCACATGAAAGCCCTCCTTACCCACGACACTTTCCCTCTCCTGTCACAACCTTCACTGTTAATCAATTGCCGCACATGTTGGAATATGTTACAGATATTCCCTTGATCATCATTGTCAACAACTTGCATTTTATTGTAGGAATTGCGAGATGTTTTATGGAGGGAGAAATAAAAAAGGTATGACCACCAAGCCCATGGTAGGAGAGTTAGGAGAGATGATCAAAAGCTGAATCTTAAGATGGATTTTAAGAAGGCTTTTAAAGTTGCAGAGAGAAACTCCCCTCCTGTTAGTGTCTTGCAAATGTCAGCGAGACTCACTGGGAGCACTCTTACCTCTCAGTCAGAAGGTCACAGGTTCAAGCTCCACTCTAGGATTTAGGCACATAATCTAAGCTGACACTTCAGCACTGAGGGGTTGTTGCATTGTCGGAGATGTCGCCTTTTGGACGAGATGTTAAACCGAGGCCCAGACTGCCTGTTCCAGTGGACGTAAAAGATTCCAAGGCACTGTTTGAAGAAGAGTAGGCAAGTTCTCTCAGCTAATACCAGGGAAACAGATTAACTTGTCATTTGTCTCACTGCTGTTTGTGCGACCTTGTGTGCAAACTGGCTGCTGCATTTATCTACATAACAATTGTGACTACACTTCGAAAAATATGCAGTGAAGTGCTTTGAGGATGTAAAAAGGTACTATATAAATGTAAGTTCTTTCTTTAGATTATCACATAACAGCATAGAAGACACTTTTACACAGATTGCATATTTTGTTCCTATTTGGAATCAGTGACCTCTGTGTGCTGCCCTCTTCCTTTTATGTTTGGATTTCAGTACCAGACTCGGTAGAAACATTGGACTCTGCTCTGTAATACGGAGACCTAAGTTACAAACGTATGGGACTGGCTGCCTGTGTTTATAAGGTATTAACCCAACAAAGTTTCATAGACCCACATTTTCAAAGGTCCTGGCGGTTGTCAGTCTCCTGTAGCTCCCACTGTCAGCTGTAGCTCAGTGGGTAGCACACTCGCCGTTTGAGTCAGAAGGTTGCAGGTTCACAGTCCCACTCCATGAGACTTGAGCATATAAAGCTAAGCTGACACTCCAGTGCAGTGCTGAGGGAGGTACCGTCTTTCGGATAAGACGTTAAACTGAGGCCCCGTCTGCTCTCTCAGGTGGACGTAAAAGGTCCCATGGCACGATTTTGAAGAAGAGCAGGGGAGTTCTTCCTGGTTTCCTGGCCAATATTTATCCCTCAATCAACATAACAAAAACAGAATGGCCCAGTAATTCCGTTCCAAACGCGTGAGTACGGTCGGGGTACTCACGCGTCTGGCCGGAGGAAATGCCGGTTTTCAGCATGCACAGCGCATGCGGGGAAAACCGGCATTTCCTGTCCTCTGAACGAAGGGGTTCAGAGGCACAGCGCGTGCGACTGCACAGGCAGCGCTTGCGCAGTGAACTTCGTCGATTTCATTCATGGATTCAGTGAGGTTAAGTCCTTACAACTTACACATGAAAAAAGCATGTGTAAAGTTGCTCCAGAGGCTGCGGAGGAAGATATATTTTATCGTGGAGCTTCTGAAAGGCAATATTTTTGTTTGGGAAAGGGAGGAAAGTTATTTTAAGAAATGCTGAGGTAAGTTTTAAAGTTTAATTTTTTTTTAACGGGTTTTCATTACTGTAGGTAGAAGGAGCAATTGTGGCTGTGTGAATTGAATTTGCTGTGTTTATTAAATGTGAAAATGACTTCTAAAATGAGTAATGTAACATTTCCAACATTTTTAAGAAAGAAACTTTTCATCAGTAATATATTCTTTTAAGTAATTATGTATGTATGTCCGTATATATTCCTTTACGTATATGTATGTATGTATATATTCCTTTACTTATGTGTATGAATGTATGTATTTAATTATGATTTTCCAATAAGTTACTTTCTCTGAAAGTCATAATTAAATACATACATTCATACACATACGTAAAGGAATATATACATACATACATATACGCAAAGGAATATATACAGACATACATACATAATTACTTAAAAGAATATATTACTGATGAAAAGTTTCTTTCTTAAAAATGTTGGAGTCATTTTCACATTTAATAAACAGAGCAATTTCAATTCACATAGCCACAATTGCTCCTTCTACCTACAGTACTGAAAACCCGTTTTAAAAAACAAAAATAAACTTTAAAACTTACCTCAGCATTTCTTAAAATAACTTTCCTCCCTTTCCCAAACAAAAATATTGCCTTTCAGAAGCTCCACGATAAAATATATCTTCCTCCGCAGCCTCTGGAGCAACTGTACTCATGCTTTTTTCATGTGTAAGTTGTAAGGACTTAACCTCACTGAAAGCATGAATGAAACCGGCGAATTTTACTGCGCACGTGCTGCCTGTGCAGTCGCACGCGTTCTGCCTCTGAACCCCTTCGTTCAGTGGACAGGAAATGCCGGTTTTCCCCGCATGCGCTGTGCATGCTGAAAACCGGCATTTCCTCCGGCCAGACGCGTGAGTACCCCGACCGTACTCACGCGTTTGGAACGGAATTACTGGGCCAACATTTTAAATGTCAATAAAATGAAAAATTTAACAATTGCACGATTTGCCCCCTCGCATCTGCGACTGAGGGTCCAAGGAGGTGCATTGCGCAAGAGGTCATCGTCGTACGTATCCTCACACTGTTCCCTTTCGGGAACTGTATGAAGTGGTGGAAGGATTTCTGGCCACATTAACGCTCCTTCCGTGACCATAACCATCTTCATACCAGCCATTAGGGTGGTTAGTCCTACGGCGTGAGGGTTTTACAGGCTCCCACAACCCATCTGAGGAGGGGGGGCCACCCACACCCGCGGACGCAAGTATCCCGCTGGATGTCCACCCAGATTTTATAGTTGGAGCTCCGACTCCACTTGCCGGGACTGTCTGGAGCGGGGTTCGAAACCCTACTCCTTCTGGCCCAGCGGCGGGGATGCTTACCGCTATGCAAAAAGCCCACTCCGCGCAAAAGGTGACACCCATACGTTTCCTGTGCCTTTTCCCTCCCTGTGACTGGAGCCCTATGCTGCCACTTGAAAGACCAAGCTATCATCTGTCCTTTTTGCGGCGCCTTTGACTTCTCATTACCAATGATGAGCAGGCGCTGCGCCTCCACCTCATTGAGGAGATTGCTGAGGTCATCATCAGTTCAATTGTGAGTTCTTTTAATGCCTTGAATTGTGCTCATTCCAGCCATTTCACGTTGCTAATCGGAGTGGGCCTTTGGCGTAGCGGTAGGATCCCCGCCGCTGGGCCAGACGGGGTAGGGTTTCGAACCCTGCTCCAGACAGTCCTGGCAAGTGGAGTCAGAGCTCCGGCTCTAAATTCTGGGTTGACATCCAGTGGGATATTTGCGTCCGTGGGTGTGGGTGGCCCCCCCTCCTCGTATAGCTTGTGGGAGCCCGTAAAACCCTCCCGCCATAGGACTAACCACCCTAATGGCTGGTACAAAGATGGTTACGGTCACGGAAGGAGCGTTAATCACGGCCATAAATCCTTCCACCACTTCATACAGTTCCCCAAAGGGAACAGTGTGAAGACACATATGATGACGACGTTGCTAAATAAATAAATGGAATGAAAAAAATTCTTTCAGGGCTTTTAAAAGTCTTTAAATTGCTTTAATTCTGTTTAAAACTACTTCAGATTCTTCAAAATAGTGTAAACGTTTTTAAAAGTTTATAAAAGTTACCAAAAGCTTCTTAAAAATACCAAAAACCTATTTGAAATGCTGCTCTACATGTAAAAATGCTTTGCAGCTTGTGAGAAACATTGGGGGCGTGTCCTATTAAACTGAGACCTCAAGGGGCGTGTCTCAGTTGCACAGCGCGCTCCAGGCTTCGCGCTGGCTGCACTCCTGGGCGGCGTGACGTCAGACGCTGCCCGGGATTCTTCTCTTTCAAACAGGAATTCCAGGCGTCCCTGGAGGTGAACGGCAGGCGCGTCGGGTAAGTGCAGATCGGGGGCTTGCACGCGTGACAAGCCCCCGATCCGAATTTCTGCCCCATTATCTGGTCATTTATCACATTGCTGTTTGTGGGACCTTGCTGTGTGCAAATTGGCTGCTGCATTTCCCACATTACAACAGTGACTCCACTTCAAAGAGAAAGTACTTAATTGACTGTAGAGTGCTTTGAGACGTCCGGTAGTTGTGAAATGGTGCCATATAAATGCAAGTCTTTCTTTCTTTCTTAGGGCTGCAGCTGACAGTGGGAGAACTATGCAACTGTAGTTGGTGACATTTGTGTTATGTAAAAATGACTTCATCAGCTGTGGAAAAACTCTTCACCCAGACTTTCCCAAATGGAGGAACATACTACTCGGGAAAGCGACCAAATCTCATGCCCTGTGGCTCATTATGTTCCATAAAACATCATTCCTAAACCTAAACGGTCATGGACCAGTATCATATAGATAAATTTGAACCTGAGAGTCGGAATTTGTCATTGTTTATATACAGAGTATGTAAGAGGCTTAAAAAGGATTGGCTCGTCTTGTTTTGAAAACAGGAAACTCGGTCATTCAATTTAATGATTGAGTGATTGAAGCAATTTAAAATTCATTTGGTTTGCAATCAAGAAAATTGGACAAAAGCCAGAGAAAATGTATAGTTACAGCAATGACAAATAAAGCCGTAATGAATACTCCAAGCATTTCTCCTGTTTTGGTCTTGGATTCTGACCAGTGAATTGAAGTCAATCTTAGGGCAGACCTCTCAATTACTGGAAATGTTCTAGACTCTATATATCAATTATTGTGATACCTTAATGTGAGGATAAATGCTTTTACTCTGTAAAGCTATTGAACCTTTTGCTTCTAGGATATCTTCAATAAAGCAAGCATCCTCTAGTCCAAACATGGTAAATTGTGGAGACCAGGGAGTGAGAATTGGTAAGACAAGACATGGGAGAGGGAGGTGAGTGGGGTGAAGTGGAAAAGAAGGATGAGGAAAGGGGGAACAACCAAGCAAGAGGGAGGCCATGGTTATCAGGGTGGAAAGGATGGGGACAGAGGGCTTGAGGGAAAGGAAAGAGGAGGTAGTGAGACTGAATTGTGGCTCTAAGGCGAAGTCCAGAAGCAGTCAGATTGTTTCCTGTTAAAGCAAAAAAAAAGTGCCAAGATGATCACAATTCTTCCTCACTTCCTCTTTCAAACATTGCATTACTTTCTTGTGAGTCGATTTGAAACTTGATCGCTTTCATATTGATTCGTGTCATGTGCCTCAATCAGCCAAATAAAATATCCGAAAAAGACCATCGTGCCTAAAGGCTCCACATGTTCTGTTTTGCAGCTGCAATGGCTGATTTGATGTACCAAAGGATCTTCCATCATATGTCAGCTTGGCTCAGTTGGTATCACTTTTTCCCCTAAGTCAGAAGATTGTGGGTTCAAGCCCCACTATGGACTTGAGCATACAATCCAGGCTGGCATTTCATAAGAACATAAGAAATAGGAGCAGGCGTAGGCCATTTGGCCCTTCGAGCCTGCTCCGCCATTCAATAAGATCATGGCTGATCTTCTACCTCATCTCCACTATCCTGCACTATCCCCATATCCCTTGATTCCCTTAATATTCAAAAATCTATCGAGCTCTGTCTTGAATATACTCAACGACTGAGCCTCCACAGCCCGCTGGGGTAGAGAATGCCAAAGATTCACCACTCTCTGAGTGAAGAAATTTCTCCTTATCTCAGTCCTAAATGGCCGTCCCCTTATTCTGAGATTGTGACCCCTGGTTCTAGACTCCCCAGCCAGGGGAAACACCCTCCCTGCATCTACCCTGTCAAGCCCTGTAAGAATTTTGTATGTTTCAATGAGATCACCTCTCATTCTTCTAAACTGAGGGAGTGCTGCATTGTTGGAGGTGCCGTCTTGGATGAGGTGTTAAACCAAGGCCCCATCTGCCTACTCTGTGTTATAACCCTATGGCACTGTTCAAAGTAGGGAGTTGTCCCAACATCTTGGCCTATATTCCTCCCCGAAACCACTTATCTCTCCAGTATGGTTGAAATTTAACAACGGTTTGCAGCAATTCAAACAAAAAATAAAAGTTCCAGTGTTAGGGAATACTTATATATGATTAAAACATTCTGCCACACTTGAGCTTATGGGTACAGTAGCATAGTGGTTATGGTACTGGACTAGTAATCCCGTAGGCCTTGACAAATATATCTGCGAGACTGTGAGTTCAAATCCCACCATTGCATCTGGGGGAATTTAACTTCAGTTAATTAAATAAACCTGGAATTAAAATGCTAGTATCAGTAATGGTGATCCATGAAACTACCTACCAGATCATCACAATAAACCCATCTGATTCACTAATGTCCTTTAGGGAAGGAAATCTGCTGTCCTTACCCAATCTGGCCTATATATGACTCCAGACCCACAGCAATGTGGTTGAACTCTTAACTGCCCTCTGAAATGGCCCAGCAAGCCACTCCGTTGTACCAAACCACTACGACAAAGTCAGCACTGTTGGGAGTACCTTCACCCCAAGCACTGCAGTGGTTCAAGAAGGCGGCTCTCCACCATCTTCTCAAGGGCAATTAGGGATGGGCAATAAATGCTGGGCCTTGCCAGCGACGCCCACATCCCGTGAATGAATTAAAAAAAAAAATTATTGTACCATTGAGCCTTTTCCTTTAAGAATGGATTAGAACATAAGAAATAGGAGCAGGAATAGGCCACTTGGCCCCTCGAGCCTGCTCCGCCATTCAATAAGATCATGGCTGATCTTGGGCTCAAAGCCACTTCCCTGCCCGCTCCCCATAACCCTTCACTCCCTTATCTTGCAAAAATCTGTCTATCTCCACCTTAAATGTATTTAATGACCCAGCCTCCACAGCTCTCCGGGGCAGAGAATTCCACAGATTTACAACCATCTGAGAGAAGAAATTCCTCCTCATCTCAGTTCTAAAAGGGCGACCCATTTATTCTGAAACTATGCCCCCGAGTTCTAGATTTCCCCATGAGGGGAAACATCCTTTCTGCATCTACCTTGTCGAGCCCCCTCAGTATCTTATATGTTTCATTAAGATCACCTCTCGTTCTTCTAAATTCCAATGAGTATAGGCCCAGCCTGCTCAACCTTTCCTCATAAGTCAACCCCCTTATCTCTGGAATTAACCTAGTGAATCATCTCTGAACTGCCTCCAATGCAAGTATATTCTTCCTTAAATAAGGAGACCAAAACTGTACGCAGTACTTGTGGTAAACCACTTTTATCGTTCACTATCGTTACACTATAGTTATCACTGTTATATCATTACTCTATGGTTATCACTGTTCACACTGTTGTATCACTATACGAGGTCGCCTCTTGTCGCGCTGTTATACCTGGGCTGACCACTGCTGACTCCGCCCATGACTCCACCTACCTGCCCAGGTATAAAGGTAGTCGACTGGCTGGCATTCCTCCTTGTTGTATCCGATCACCCATGAGGGTGGGCTCTGTTATTTAGCCAATAAAAACCTATAGTTACTTTCTTAACTCGTCGCTTTTCATTGGATGAATTGATAGGTATATCAATTTTATTGGCTAAATTTTAAAATGTCATTCCCTGAGCAGCAAAGCGAGCAGCAAAACGACCAGCCAGACGCCGAGCTACAACAGCCACAGCAGCCAGCTTGGCTGCGAGCCCTCAGACCACCGTACCTGGATCTAAACCCACAGGCAGCAAATTCAGCCCTCGACTTCGAACACTGGCTGAGCTGTTTCGAGTCCTACCTGGGAGAATCCGGCGTGCCTCAGAGATCCAAGCTAAGAGTTCTGACCGCCCAACTGAGCCCTAAAGTATTCGCACTCATCCGGGACCTTAAAACATACGAGGACGCCATCAACCGGCTGAAAAGACAATACCTGAGCCCGGTAAATTCCATGTATGCCAGACACCTCCTAAGATCCCGCCCGCAACAGCCAGGAGAAACCGTGGATGAATTTTTACAGGTGCTGCAAGCACTCGGCAGAGACTGTAACTTTAAAGCGGTAACGGCGGCAGAAAATACTGAAGACAATGTCCGCGATGCCTTCGTGAAAGGCCTGCGGTCCGACTACTCACAGCAAAGATGACTGGAAGCAAAGGACCTCGACCTGGACAAAGCTGCAGCCCTCGCTCGCTCCCTAGAAGTGGCCCATCGGGACCTCGAGGCATACTCAAGGTCCTGTAACCTGCGACCCTGGGACTCGGGACCGACCCCAATACCCGCCGCAGCACCCCCCCGGGACCTACCTCAGCGTCGGCGTCCCGGACCCGATCGGGACCGCCACCCCCGGTACCGGCTGCGACCTCTGACCCCCGCGATCGGGCCGCCGGCTGCTTCTTCTGCGGCCAGGCGAAACACCCGAGGGCGCGCTGCCCAGCCAGGAACTTTACCTGCTCAAACTGCATGAAGAAAGGCCACTTCGCCAAGGCCTGCAGAGGTGGATCATCAGAGGCCAGCAGTGCCTCATGCGAGCTGTGGGGGCGGCCATCTTCCATCAAGACCACAGAGGCCAGCATCCCCACACGTGAGTCATGGGGGTGGCCATCTTTGATCCAGGCAACCGACACCAGCAGTGCCTCATGTGAGTTATGGGGGCAGCCATCTTCTCCGCCATTTTGTCCAACCTCGTGGGAGACGCCATTTTACCCACCACGCCCGACCGCCACCGTGCCTCTAGACCCGACTACCGCCTCAACCGCAGACTACAACAACTCGCTCAGCTATACACTAGCCTCCGTCACACTGGACCAGGCCCGCCCGCATCACCTGTCCAAGTCGATGATGGACATCAAAGTAAACGGCCACGCCACGACCTGCCTGTTCGACAGCGGAAGCACGGAGAGCTTCATCCACCCAGACACGGTGAGCCACTACTCCCTCCCTGTCCTGCCAACGCGCAACCGGATCTCGATGGCATCGAGGTCACACGCCACAGACATCAACGGCTACTGTGTTGTGACCCTGTCGGTTAAGGGTACGGAGTATAAAAATTTTAAACTCCTCGTCCTACTAGGCCTAGACTTCCAATCCCACCTCCAAAGCGTCACGCTAGCATACGGCGGACCCCTCCCCCCACTCACAGTCGACAACCAGCAGATTTTAAACCGCCCACCGCGTAACACCTGCGGCCTATCCACCCTCAAGGTCCCGCCACCTTCCCTGTTCGCTAACCTCACCCCCGACTGCAAACCCGTCGCTACCAAGAGCAGGCGGTACAGCACCGGGGACAGAGCTTTCATTAGCTCTGAGGTGCAGCGTCTCCTGAAGGAGGGCATCATCAAGGGGAGCACCAGCCCCTGGCGTGCCCAGGTCGTGGTCGTTAAGACCGGCAATAAAAACCGCCTGGTCATCGACTACAGCCAGACCATAAACAGGTACACCCAGCTGGACGCATACCCCCTTCCCCGCATATCTGATATGGTCAATCAGATTGCGCAGTACCGGGTATTCTCCACCATCGACCTTAAGTCGGCCTATCACCAACTCCCTATCCGCCCTGAGGACCACCAGTATACAGCCTTCGAGGCGAACGGCCGCCTCTACCACTTCCTTAGGGTTCCCTTCGGCGTCACCAACGGGGTTTCGGTCTTCCAAAGGGAGATGGACCGGATGGTTGACCAGAACGGGCTGCACGCCACGTTCCCCTATCTAGATAACGTCACCATCTGCGGCCGCGACCGGCAGGACCACGATGTTAATCTGGAGAGATTCCTCCGTACGGCCCAACGGCTGAACCTCACCTACAATAAGGATAAATGTGTGTTTAACACCTCGCGCCTTGCCATCCTCGGCTGTGTAGTAGAGAACGGAGTCATCGGCCCCGACCCCGAAAGAATGCGCCCCCTCATGGAGCTACCCCTCCCCCACTGTCCAAAGGCACTGAAGAGAACCCTGGGGCTCTTCGCCTACTATGCCCAATGGGTGCCCAATTATGCGGACAAAGCCAGGCCCCTCATGAAGTCCACATCCTTCCCCCTTACGGAGGAAGCGTGCGCAGCCTTCTCCCTCATTAAGGGAGACATTGCCAAGGCCACAATGCACGCAGTGGATGAGTCCATCCCCTTCCAAGTCGAGAGCAATGCATCCGACTTCGCCCTAGCCGCCACCCTTAACCAGGAGGGGAGACCGGTGGCCTTCTTCTCAAGGACCCTACAGGGCCCTGAGATCCGACACTCGTCGGTCGAGAAGGAGGCCCAGGCGATTGTGGAGGCGGTACGACGCTGGAGGCACTACCTGGCAGGCAAACGATTTACCCTCCTCACCGACCAACGTTCGGTCGCTTTTATGTTTAATAACAAGCTGAGGGGCAAAATCAAGAATGACAAGATCTTGAGGTGGAGAATCGAGCTCTCCACCTATGATTATGATATCTTGTACCGGCCAGGTAAGCTGAACGAACCCCCCGATGCTCTGTCACGAATTACATGCACCAGCGCGCAAAGTGATAGACTTCAGACCCTCCACAACGACCTTTGCCACCCCGGGGTCACCAGACTTTACCACTTCATTAAGGCCCGCAACCTGCCCTACTCCATCGAGGAGGTCAGGACCATGACCAGGAACTGCCAGACCTGTGCCGAGTGCAAACCGCACTTCTTTAGGCCGGACAGAGCAAGCCTGATCAAGGCCACCCGCCCCTTCGAGCGCCTGAGCATCGACTTTAAGGGGCCCCTCCCGTCCTCTGACCGTAATGTGTACTTCCTCAACATTGTTGATGAGTACTCCCGTTTCCCCTTTGCCTTCCCCTGCCCAGACATGACCAGTACCACGGTCATTAAATGCCTGAACGACCTCTTCGCCTTGTTCGGGTTCCCAAACTATATACATAGTGACCGGGGCTCCTCCTTCATGAGCGAGGAACTCCGTCAGTTCCTACTAGCGAGAGGTATTGCTGCAAGCAGGACCACCAGCTACAACCCCCGAGGGAACGGCCAGGTGGAAAGAGAGAACGCGACGGTATGGAAGGCCGCCCTCTTAGCCTTAAAGTCTAAGGGCCTCCCAACCTCCCGCTGGCAGGAAGTCCTCCCGGCAGCGCTGCATTCCACCCGGTCACTACTTTGCACTGCCATCAACGCCACCCCCCATGAACGAATGTTTGTTTTCCCCAGGAAGTCGACTATGGGAACCACGCTACCAACCTGGCTGACCTCTCCGGGGCCCGTCTTGCTGCGAAAGCACGTGAGGGCCCATAAAACGGACCCCCTGGTCGAGAGGGTGGACCTCCTGCACGCCAACCCCCAGTACGCCTATGTGGCATACCCAGACGGGCGGGAGGACACAGTCTCCTTACGAGACCTCGCACCCTCGGGCACTCCGGAGACACCACCTTCACCCCCCCCCACCACCCCCCCAATTCCAGCCAAGGTAGACGGCATGCCGGAACCCCACGAGCCTTCGCCGACCACGCAGACACCAGCATTAACACCGGATAATGCAACACCGCCGCTGCAACGATCAGAAAGGCTTACGAGGCCTCCGGACAGACTGACATACCAGAACTGGTAGTACACTTCACCCCGCCGGACTCAAATCTAAACAAGAGGTGAATGTGGTAAACCACTTTTATCGTTCACTATCGTTACACTATAGTTATCACTGTTATATCGTTACTCTATGGTTATCACTGTTCACACTGTTGTATCACTATACGAGGTCGCCTCTTGTCACGCTGTTATACCTGGGCTGACCACTGCTGACTCCGCCCATGACTCCACCTACCTGCCCAGGTATAAAGGTAGTCGACTGGCTGGCATTCCTCCTTGTTGTATCTGATCACCCACGAGGGTGGGCTCTGTTATTTAGCCAATAAAAACCTATAGTTACTTTCTTAACTCATCGCTTTTCATTGGATGAATTGATAGGTATATCAGTACTCAAGGTGTGGTCTCACCAATACCCTGTACAGTTGTAGCAGGACTTCCCTGCTTTTATACTCCAACCCCCTTGCAATAAAGGCCAACATTCCATTTGCCTTTTTGATTACTTGCTGTACCTGCATGCTAACTTTTCGTGTTTCATGCACAAGGACCCCCAGGTCCCTCTGAACTGTAGCATTTTGTAATCTCTCTCCATTTAAATAATAATTTGCTTTTTTATTTTTCCTGCCAAAGTGGATAACCTCGCACTTTCCCACATTATACTCCATCTGCCAAATGTTTGCCCACTCACTTAGCCTGTCTATATCCCTTTGCAGATTCTTTGAGTCCTCTGCACAACTTGCTTTCCCACCCATCTTTGTATCATCCGCAAACTTGGCTACATTACACTCGGTCCCTTCATCCAAGTCATTAATGTAGATTGTAAATAATTGAGGCCCCAGCACCGATCCCTGTGGCACCCCACTAGTTTTAGTTTGCCAACCGGAAAATGACCCATCTATCCCGACACTCTGCTTTCTGTTAGTTAGCCAATTCTCTATCCATGCTAATACATTACCCCCAACTCCGTGAGCTCTTATCTTATGCAGTAACCTTTTATGTGGCACCTAATCGAATGCCTTCTGGAAATCCAAATTTGAAGTGCAATCACTTGTGAATTGTGGGTCGTGAAAGTTGTCAGCTTTATCTTTGACCGTGCCATCAACTACAGGAGAAAGAAAGAGCATGGATTTATGTAGTGCCTTATCACGTTTTCAGGAAGTCCCAAAGTCCTTTACAATGTGTGGATGCTTTTAGAATGCAGTCACCGTTATGAATTATGGATTGCAGGACACAAGAGTAAAATGATTCACTGCATCATTTTACTTTAAAGGTATATTAGCATCAGGAATTGTTAGTTTACAAGAAAAGCACAGAATGGAATGAAACTATTACAGGCATTTGAATAGACTTTTTTTTTCTTTCACGCTCAAGACTTTTGAAAGGCTCACAAGTAGCACATTACTGGTGTTGTTACTCTAACTGTCAGGCAGGCAGGCTTAAGGATGCTGCGTGTCTCTTCCACGTAGAAGCCTTCTGTTCTAGTTAATTGCGCTGAAATTTGTGCAGTTTGTAATTTCTTTTAATGTCCTTACTCTGCCTTATCTTTTCTCTCCATTTATGCTCTTTGCCACTGACCCGGTCTTCCCCATTTTTCATATGTGGTTCAGTACCTTACTCAATCTTAGAGGGGGATGAGTATGGAGGAAAAAGTTGTATTATATATATTTTTTTATTTGTTCATGGGATGTGGGCGTCACTGGCAAGGCCAGCATTTATTGCCCATCCATAATTGCCCTTGAAAAGGTGGTGGTGAGCCGCCTTCACAGAATCACAGAAACCCCACAGTGCAGATGGAGGCCATTTCAGCCCATCGAGCCTGCACCGACACATATCCCACCCGATCCCCGTAACCCCTACACCAACACATATCCCACACTATCCCCGTAACCCCACGTATTTAATCCCCCTAACACTAAGGGTCAATTTATTATAGCCAATCAACCTAACTCACACATCTTTGGGAGGAAACCGGAGCACCCGGAGGAAACCCACGCAAACACGGGGAGAATGTGCAAACTCCACACAGACAGTCGCCCGAGGCCGGATTCGAACCCGGGTCCCTGGCGCTGTGAGGCAACAGTGCTAACCACTATGCCACCGCGCTGCCCTTCTTAAACCGCTGCAGTCTGCCTGGTGAAGGTACTCCCACAGTGCTGTTAGGGAGGGAGTTCCAGGATTTTGACCCAGCGACGATGAAGGAACGGCCGATATATTTCCAAGTCAGGATGGTGTGTGACTTGGAGGGGAACTTGGGGGTGATGGTGTTCCAATGTGCCTGCTGCCTTTGTCCTTCTAGGTGGAAGAGGTCGCGGGTTTGGGAGGTGCTGCCGAAGAAGCCTTGGCGAGTTGCTCCAGTGCATCTTGTAGATGGTACACAGTGCAGCCACGGTACGCCAGTGGTGGAGGGAGTGAATGTTTAAGGTGGTGGATGGGGTGCCAATCAAGTGGGCTGCTTTGTCTTGGATGGTGTTGAGCTTCTTGAGTGTTGTTGGAGCTGCACTCATCCAGGCAAGTGGAGAGTATTCCATCACACTCCTTACTTGTGCCTTGCAGATGGTGGAAAAGCTTTGGGGAGTCAGGAGGTGAGACACTCGCCGCAGAATACCCATCCTCTGACCTGCTCTTGTTGCCACAGTATTTATGTGGCTGGTCCAGTTAAGTTTCTGGTCAATGGTGACCCCCAGGATGTTGATGGTGGGGGATTCGGCGATGGTAATGCCGTTGAATGTCAAGGGGCGGTGGTTAGACGCTCGCTTGTTGGAGATAGTCATTGCCTGGCACTTGTGTGGCGTGAATATTACTTGCCACTTATCAGCCCAAGCCTGAACGTCGTCCAGGTCTTGTTGCATGTGGGCATGGACTGCTTCATATATATAATGTGTAGTGGGGTTTTATGGTATTAGAGATTTAGGGAAGATGTTGTATAAAGTGACAATGGCCAGAAGAGAGACGACTGTGATAAGGACACAGAGCTCATGAGTTTGACCCTGGCAGTTGCTGCCTCAGCAGAAAGGCAGAGATTTTGTGCAGGATAACAACCAGGAAGTCACATCTTCCCCATATTTTTAATTTATACTCCAACAACCTTGGTTCGAGAAGAGACGACGAGCTCTTGCAGTTGAACTGCTGGTTACGGAGGCACTTTTATCTTGGTGTTTGGGTCCCAGGAGTGCTGCACTCAGGCAGAGGCCCATGACCTTCATGGCCCGCACTCCTCGTGACTTACTTGAGCGATGTGGCTCCGCTCTCGCTTTTGATTCGTTCCAAAGGTGAAGACCCAAACACTGTGCGTGCACGGATGGAGAACTGTGCTGTACCGGCATCACGGTGCGTGTCACTATATACTGGGTAAAAAAAACAAATCAGCAAACTAATCAATAGCGAACAGAGTTTAGTGATAAGAACGCAGGGATATTGAAATTCATTGAAAATCAGAAAGCAGGGCATTCCTGGTGATCAATGCAGGGCTGGTTCTGCACATCTGCCTGCTTGCATTATGACACAAACATTCAAACTGGCCCTGTGAATTTTAGCAGACCCATAAAGGAAATGCTTACTTTGACAGCACATAGGCCTATATTCACTAGAGTTTAGAAGAATGAGAGGGGATCTCATTGAAATGTATAAAATTCTGACAGGGCTAGACAGTCTGGACGCAGGGAGGATGTTTCCCCTGGCTGGGGGGGTCTAGAACAAGGGGTCACAGTCTCAGGATACGTGGTAGGACATTTAGGACTGAGATGAGGTGAAATTTCTTCACTCAGAAGGTGGTGAACCTGTGGAATTCTCTACCACAGAAGGCTGTGGAGGCCAAGTCACTGAATATATTTAAGAAGGAGATAGATAGATTTCTAGACACAAAAGGCATCAAGGGGTATGGGGAGAGAGCGAGAATATGGTATTGAGATAGAGGATCAGCCATGATTATGTTGAATGGCGGAGCAGGCTCGAAGGGCTGAATGGCCTACTCCTGCTCCTATTTTTCTATGTTCTATGTTTCTATTGCAATAGTCATGAAAATTTGAATCTGTAAAGCTGCCAAGATCACTAGCTTTATAGGTGAGCGAGCCTTTGACTTAGTGGTAGCAATCCTGAGTCAGAAGGTGCAGGGTTTATAATTCCACTCAAAGACAGTCCTGGTGAGTTGAGACTGGAGCTCTGGCTCTGAATTCTGGGTTGCCATCCAGTGGTTTACTTGCTTCTAGCTGGGTGTCTCCCCTCATTCGTATGGATTGTGGGAGCCCATTAAACACTCCTGCCAAATAGGACCAACCATCCTGTTGGCTGGTGCAAAGATGATTATGGCCCTAGAAGGAGTTTTCATGTTGCGGCTGGTCAGACTGTTAATCAGCCTGACAATCCTTCCAATACTGCACACGGGGGAACGGTAGCATAATGGTTATGTTGCTGGGTTAGTAATCCTGAAGCCTGGTCTAATGATGTGGTGACATAAGTTCAAATTCCATTGCAGCTGGGGAATTTTAATTTCAGTTAATTAAATAAATCTGGAATAAAAAGCTAGTATCAGTAATATTAACCATGAAACTACCTGATTGTTGTAAAAACCCAACTAGTTTACTAATGTGCTTTTAGGGAAGGAAATCTGCTGTCCTTACCTAGTCTGGCCTACACGTGACTTCAGACTCTCAGTAATGTGGTTGACTCTTAACTGCCCTCTGAAATAGTCTAACAAGCCACTCAGTTGTACCAAGCCACTGTGACAAAGTCAGCACTGGTGAGTACCTTCACCACCAGGACTGCAGTGGATCAGCACTACCTTCTAAAGGGCAATTGGGGATGGGCAATGAATAAATAAACAAAATAATTATTCTCCAAAGGAAGAGTGTGAAGATATGAAAATAACAACAACTGTGAGTGTCAGTGGAGGCAGGAAGAAGTTACATTTATAGTACAAATAGTGATATATATATATTTGGAGCATCTAATCCCAAAGGATGCTCCAAAGTGCGTTGCCAGTGGATCTTTTAAAGTGCAGTCTTGCTATGTATGAAAATGCAGCAGCCAACTTGCGCAAAGCAGTACTGCTGCCAATGCAGCACTCCCTCGGTGCTGCACTGAAGTATCAAGTTTAGATTTTGTGCTTAGGTCCTGGACTGTTTAGAACCCACAACCTTGAGGCAAGATGTGCTATCAACTGAACTAAGCTGACAAAATCATGTGACCACCATTGATGGCACCCTCTCGAGGTAAGAGTGCGTTAGCAAGCACAGCTCCAGATGCTTGGTACCACCCGGGAGGGAGTTCCACGGGCAGGAAGACTCCGCTTGAAGTCTCACCACTGATCTTCTGTTGTTGGACCGAGACGGAATGAGGCGGTGTAGCTGCAGGAACATAACTTGTACTTACAGAGCATGTACCTTTCAAGTAACAGACCTTCCAAGGCATTTCATCAGGGATTGGAAGACATTAAGCAGGAAATGGGAAATATACATAACCAATGTTACTTATGGAAATCTGTGCAATTCAAATGTAAGCTTCAGGCTCCAATATAACCATCATCCTTCCTCGTCCATTTTGCATTGGCCTGACAGGCAGTGACTGCAAATCAGAACGTTGTCTTTGGTGGAGATTATATTTCTGTAGCGGCAGAGCTTTGTGAAGGCGGATTTAGTTGGTAAAATTTGCTGCTTGTATTGAGTATCTGAAGATTCCTGATTTTAAACCAAAGGAAGGCTGACTAAGTTTTAGATTTTTTGAGAGGTAGGTCTGCTGTACGAAGACTCTTCCCACAATCTCATACAATAGTGTCAGCCATGGCTCAGTGGGCAGCGCCCTCACCTCTGAGTCAGAAGTTTGTGGGTTCAAAGTCCCACTCCAGAGACTTGAACACAAAAATCTAGGCTGACACTCCAATGTAATACTGAGGGAGTGCTGCACTGTTGGAGGTGCTGTCTTTCAGATGAGATGTTAAACCGAGGCTCCGTCTGCTCTCTCAGGTGGACATAAAAGATCCCATGGCCACTATTTTAAAGAAGAGCAGGGGAATTATCCCAGGTGTCCTGCTCAATACTTATCCCTCAATCCACATAACAAAAACAGATTATCTGGTCATTATCACACTGCTGTTGGTGGGAGCTTGCTGTGTGCAAATTGCCAGCCACGTTTCCTACATTCCAACAGTGACTACACTTCATGAAGTACTTCATTGGCTGTAAAGCGTTTTGGGACGTCCAGTGGTCATGAAAGGTGCTATATAAATGCAAGTCTTTCTTCTAGCGTCGTACAGCACAGAAGGTCTTTCAGTCCATTGTGCCTGCTCTTTGAAATAGCTATCCAATTAGTCACTCCCCCTGCTCTCAGGAACAGGAGGAGGCCATTCAGCCTCTCGAGCTTGTTCCACCATTCAGTTTGCTCAGGGCTGATCTCGATCTTAACTCCATTGGTTCCATATCCCCTACCTAACAAAAATCTATCAATCTCAGTTTTGACATTTTCAATTGACCCCTGGCCTCAACAGCTTTTTGGCGGAGAGTTCCAGATTTTTCCACAGCCCTGCAAATTTCTCCTTTTCAAGAATTTATCCAATTCCCTTTTGAAAGTTACTATTGAATCTGCTTCCACCGCCCTTTCAGGCAGCGCATTTCAGATCACCATAAACTCGCTGTTTAAAAAAAAAATCACTTTCCATAAAACCCCCAAACCCTGCTTTAACCTTGTGCAGCCCTTTTTCTTTTTGAAACCGGGGGCGGGGAGAAATCAGCAAGTTTAGCAGCCAACGTTGACTTTGCTTGTGTGGGGTGAGGTTGAGGACAGTGGCCAACTCGATCCACGTTGCCTCGCAGTCGGAACCTCACTGAAATTCATTTTCTTCAACTTTGCACCGAGGAGAGTGCAAAAAAAAAGAGCGAGAGCACGGTAAGTCGTGTGAATTTATTGCCCAGCCTCTCTCAACCTTTGCTGCACTGATTGCTGAAGGCTCGCGTTGTCTTATTGCTTGTTAATTTCTCGTACAATGCAAACAAAACTGAGGCTTATGCCTTCATTTTTAAAATTTATTATAAAAGAAATCCCTCTAAAAGTTTTTTTTTTCTGGTTTGGTTGATCGTGCTGCAAAGAACCACCTATAGCTTGACCCCCCTTCTCCAAGACCCAGCAAAGTCAGGCGGCGGCTGCTGATTTGCAGAGGCAGTGGTGGAGGGGGGTGGTCGCTGCCTGGATTGAGACCCAGGCTCTTGTCAATTTCGTCTTCCTTCCGCCCTCAGTGCGCAGGCGCGGGCCTCTGGTTACATTGTAACTTGGAGTCAGTTTCGCTGCTGTGGCGAGGAGTGTTTACGTGAGAGAGAGAGGGAGGAGGGGGCAGCAAATCTGCAATTGAGGAAACAAAACCCACATCATGAGCGCGACCCACGGCCGTCTTGCAGGTACCGCAGTGCGTGTTTTCCTTTCTTTCCGATCTACTTTCATTAATTAATTATTTATTTATAAAGCACGCATGTTAAGAAGGGAAGCAGCGTTCCTTTAAAAAGTTCCACATCTCTTTTTTTATAAACTTTTCTTCTTTCAAAACTTTTTTAAAAAAATAGTTCGTTTCTTTTAGTTACGCCGCTGGCGCTGAAAGGATGCCAGCTACAGAGAGGGGGGCTTGTCCTGTGGGTGTGTTTTTTTTTAACCTGACGTTTGTGCTTTTGGAAAAAACAAAAGCTAATGATTTCTACTGAAGGCAAAATTGAGGAGTAATGCACATTTGGCAAATCAGTCGAAATGGCTGATTTATGCTGCAGTTTTGCCCGTGCTTTCATTCAACGACCCAATTTCTTCGGTTCCGTTAAAGAAAATAAAAATCGCGGTAATGTGAATCTTGAATTTCCTCTGCCCTCAGATCATGTTGATTAGAGTTGCATCTCCTCGCCCCCAATCCCTTCGCTTCCCATCTCTTTCTCCTCTTTTTTTTTTGTAAAGTGCTTTGGTTGCAGTTGTTAGGTGTGGTGAACGAAATGTAATTTAAAACTTTTTTGTTAAAAAAAAAACGCGGAGGTTTGGAGAACCTAAATGACAAAAGGTGGAGATTATTCTGTGGCTTTCCTATCCAGCTGCGAGGCTCAGCGAGATCTCCCAACAAGGACCCTTGAGAGAAGGCAGCGTCTGCCTTCATGTGTGTCTAACCCTGAATCTGAGACCATTGTGCCCGTGGAAAAAGCACCAGATCAAAACTACTGATGCCCTTACACACTTGGGAGACTGCCCGTTTCATTGTTTTTTTTTGGGAGGCTGTTTATTGCTGCAATTTTATGGAAATAGTTCTACACTATGCTTAAATCTATCAGTTTTGATGATTATGTAAAGGGGCATTGCTGGCTAGTAAGGTGTTTTATGGGTTACTTTGGCAGGTTAATAAATGGAGAGTGTACAATAAAATGATCAATGGTGTGTCATTGTATCCCTGGTGAGGACTGTGAATACTTCAAAGTGACTCTAATAAAAATACATTGCATTCTGGATGCCTCAGTGCAGGATTCCTTGACTGGCTGCATTGAAGGATACCCAAGAAAATTCTGAGGTTCCATCTCTGGTCTGCTAGCTGATCTGACCCTGGGTGCTACAATTGGTTTCAGTGTTCCGGGGTGGGGATAATCAGCCATTGTTCCCACTCCTGATCACTATCCAGTGGCCACTGGAAAGTGCAGACATTGGGGGAGAACAGAGTTAGTTTGATTGTAATGCCCTCTTTGCCCCTTCACCCCCCCCCCTCTTTCCCCCCCCCCCCCCCAATGCTGGGGTCCAGTAACCTGTTGACAGTCACTGTCTGGGCTCGCACATAAAGAATAGTACAGTACCACCATCACTTGTGGAGTCACTGCCCCAGTCCGAGTCGCTGCTTCAGCAGGGAAGGGAAAAGAAGGAACGGAAAACTTTCATTTATAACGTGCCTTTCACTACCTCAGGACATCCCAAAGTGCTTTACAGTTAATGAAGTATTTTTTAGAGTGTAGTTACTGTTGTAATGTAGGAAACGCAGCAGCCAATTTGCACACGGCAAGGTCCCGCAGACAGCATTGTGATGGTGGCTAGATAACCTGTTTTAGTGATGTTGGTTGAGGGATGAAAACTGGGGGGCAGGGGAAGTGCATCGCAAAGGTTTGTGCTGGATCAGATCATAGAATGATACAGCACAGAATGAGGCCATTCCACCCATCGTCCTAGCTCTTTGGTAGAGTTATCCAGTTAGTCTCTGCAAATTTTCCCTCCAAGTATTCATCCAATTCCCTTTCGAAAGCTATTATTGAATATGCTTCCACCACCCTATCGGGCAGCGCATTCCTGATCATCATAACTCGCTGCGTAAGTTCCCCCCCCCCCCCATGGTGCCTCTGGTTCTTTTGCCAATTACCTTAAATCAATGTCCTCTGATTACTGACCCTTCTGCCAGTGGGAACAGTTTCTCCTTATTTTACTCTTCTTCTTTACTCTATCAAAACCATTCATAATTTTGAACACCTAGCAAATTTCCCCTTAACCTTCTCTGTACTAAGGAGAACAACCCACATTTCTCTAGTCTCTCCAAGTAAGTCTCTCATCCCTGGTAACATTCTAATAATTCTCCATCATGGGAATGTATCTAGTCTGTACCCAAACGATCTCTTTGAAGGCCTCCCATTTACCGTTTTACCTGCCAATCTTTGATTCCAATCCACCTGGGCCAGATCCCTTTTCAATTCACTGAAATTAGCTGCCCTCCAGCTGAGTATTTTCATGTTGCTTTTCCCTGTCCGTTTTCATAGCTACTCTAAAGCTAATAATATTGTGATCACTGTTTCCCAAATGCTCCCCCCGCTGAAACATATTCCACTTGTCCCACTTCATTCCCCAGAACTAGATCTGGCACTGCTTCCTTTCTTGTTGGGCTGGTAACATATTGATCAATGGTCTCTTTGCACTTTACATTGTTATTTTCCCAGTCTGTATTTGGATAATTGAAGTCCCCCATTATCACTGCACATTTCTGCAGTTTGCCTCCAAATTTGCTCCTCTATCTCCTTCACAGACACACTTGACAGATTTGCATTTATACAGTGCCTTTCACAACCACCGCACGTCTCAAAGCACTTTACAGTCAATGAAGTACTTTTTGAAGTGGAGTCACTGTTGTAATGTGGCAGCCAATTTGCGCACAGCAAGCTCCCACAAACAGCAACGTGATAACGACCAGATAATTTGTTTTTGTTCTGTGGATTGAGGGATGAATATTGGCCAGGATCCCGGGGATAACTCCCCTACTCTTCTTTTGAAATAGTGCCATGGGATCTTTTACGTCCAACTGAGAGTTTAACATCTCATCTGAAAGACGGCACCTCCGGCAGTGCAGCACTCCCTCAGCACTGCACTGGAGTGTCAGCTTAGCTTTATGTGCTCAAGGCCCTGGAGTGGGACTTGAACCCACAACCTTCTGATTCAGAGGCGAGTGTGCTACCCACTGAGCCACATAGGACACTATTTGGTGTCCTGTAGTATACACCCAGCAGTGTAATAGTTCTTCTGTTGTTTCTTAATTCTAACCAAATAGATTCTGTCTTTGAACCATCAAGTAAATCATCCCTTTCTAGTGCTGTAACAGTACCTTTGATCAATACTGCCATCCCATCCCCCAGAGCCAGGTCTCTGTAATTGCCATTATATCATCCTATTTTGCTACTTGTGCTTGCAGCTTACCGACCTTATTTACCACGCTCCGTGCATTTACGCCCATGCGCTCTAAACCCATTTTAGTCTGCCTTGCATTTCCCCCTGTCTGATCCCTCTATTTCTGAACTACTTTACTCTAATGTTGTTTGTTTTGCCCAGTCCTTTGTACACCTTGCATCTCCTCTGTGATGCTTCATCCTGATGCCCCTCCCCCACAGCACCAGTTAACCTCCCTGCGAGCGCATTGGTTTCAGCCCTGTTGAGATCTTCCGAAATGGCAACTTACTCCTGCTGTTCCACGGACTGAAAGCTGCCTTGGAACCATAGTTTATAGCACAGAAGGAAGCCATTCAGCCCGTGGCGACTGCGATGTGTCTTCGTTAGAGCAATCCAAAACTAATCCCACTGCCCTGCTCTTTCCCCATAGCCTTGCATCTTATTCTGCTTCAAATGTTTATCCACTTTTCCCTTAAAAAGTGGTCTCTGTAGCAAAGCATGCCGTGCTTAACTCTGAGTAAAGAAATTTCTACTAGCCCTTCTCTTCACTCTTTTAGTGGCCATTTGAAACAGATGGCCCCTCATTACTAATGTCCCAACTGGAGGAAATAGTTTTTTCCACCCCCCCTTATTCTCCTGTCAAATCCCTTCATAATTTTAAGAGCCTCTATTAAATCTCCTCTTGGTCATCTCTGCCTCAGTGGAAATAGTCCCAGTCAATGTACGATAGCAAAATACTGCCGATGCTGGAAATCCGAAATAACAACAGAAAATGCTGGAAAAACTCAGCAGGCCAGGCAACATCCGTGGAGAGAAATTAGAGTTGACGTTTCGGGTCGAAACCCTTTTTCAAAACTGGAAAGGAAATAAAATAGATCGAAGGCAGGGCTGCGATAGAACAAAAGAAGTAACAGAGACATTAAGAGGTATTCAAAACCAGACGAGATGGTGATAGGACAAGTGGAGACAAAAGACGGCTAGGATTAGGTGTGAAGTGTACTGGCAGGATGAGACACAGCTGCCATGTGGGAGAGAGGAAAAAAAAGGAATGGGGGGGGGGAAAGGGAAGACCCAAAACAAAGGGGTAGAAAAAAATATAAGTAAAATTGTAATAGGGACCGAGGTTATGATCTGAAATTGTTGAACTCGATATTGAATCCCAGTCAATGTTGTCTTTAAGCTGTGTGGCCACATGGATCTCCCGCACAGCCGGCTCACTGGCTTTTCAATGGGGGAAAACCGTGCATACGCGGTGTTTTGAATGGGCCGCGCAGCCCCTTAAAGGGGCCATGTTACCCCCCCCCCCCCAAAAAAAATTAAAGGGAACATTGGTCCCGATATCTCCATCTCTCCTCATATAACTATAGTTTCTCAGCCCTGGCACCGTCCGGTGTAGCCATTTCCCTGTATGAAATTTATACACTTCCTCTTAAATCCTGGATAGCGTTCTATTGGCTGGGTTTCAGGGTTGTATTTATCTCCCAAATAATTCAAAATCAATTTGAAGAGCGGGGGTGGGGGGGGGGAAAACTATGTTCACACTGTGCCTAATCAATGAAAGCAACGTGGGTGTAATTTGGATATACATCTCTCTCCTCATTATAGCTGTAAATCTGTTGGGTTCGGGTGCCTTGTTGAACAGCGCTGAACTTTGTGCCACTGTACACAACTTAAGCAGCAATGTTGGCCTAGAAATTCAGTGGGCTGCGCCACCCAAGTGGGTCGGAAGCCACTGGCCACGCCTCCCGCTAAATTCAGCGGGATGCTAATGGCGGCGCTAGCCGTTAGTGCTGCGCCGCTACCGATGACGTCATCGGTGTGCGCAGTGCCCCGCTGACGCCCCGATCGCGATATTTAGATGCGCCCCCTGCTTTAACGCCGGACGCTATGTGCCACCGGTTCAGCGGGGCCTACCTGCGGCGGTAGAGGCGCTAATTAAAGGAGGTGCGGGGCGGCCATTTTTGTTGCTGGCCACCTGCCAGCACCTCTCCGCGCTGCCGTCCCCGGCCTCCTGAGCCCCCCCCCCCCCCCCCCCCGCGGAGTGCCGCTGCGTTCCAAGAGCCCGGCACTTCTCCTCGGTGCCGGGCTCTTTTGCCGGCACTCGCGATTCCCGGGGGCCCAGCTGGGCCCCAGATCGCGCTGCACAAGGCCCCTCCCCTTTAAGAAGGGGAGGAAGGCCTGCAGTACCACAGCGCGACGTGCCGCAGCATGTGGCGCAGCGATGTTCAGTTGCAGCGCCACGCTTCCCTCTGGGGCGCGCCAACTGAATTTCCGGCGGGCGGCCGCGACTGCTTCCGGGGCGCTACTTTTAGCGCCCTGGCGAGGCTGGTGCCCCAAACGGGGCTATAGTGAATTTCTAGGCCGTTGTCTTTTCTTTCCAGGTGGCTTATCTGCTCTTGTTCATTGAATTAAATATTTGTCCTAGCTGTCGAATCCACTAGTGAGCACAGCGTTAGTAGTATTTGGGCCTGTGTCTTGTTCGAGTAGTTTCCTAGATGACCCGTGCTGTCTGGAAAAGGAGAAAAAGCAACTTTTATGACACATTGGGGAATATTAGACATGCTCTACATATTGTAGGAATTATCATTAATGAACCAAATGCCCCATCTCCTCTGCTGAAGGTGTTGACCTTCTGCCTAGATACAGTTCCACGGGGTGTGGTCACCCTCTGGTACCTCCTCCAAGTGATTATTCGTCATCTGTTAGCCTAGATAGCAAATTCTGACCTACAGTTTGACCATGGTGAGGAGGAGGCAGGCCTCGTCTCGCCCAGCATCTGCTCATGTGCCCCTCTCGGCAGGGGCCACCAGATAATCATTTGGGAATGGGAGCCCGTGGCTGATTTTTGTTGTTGTTGTGCCTCGCCTCCTCCTCCTCCTCCTCTCCCTAGCCCAGTGACGCTGCGGTCAGTGGTAGCACTTGCACTGCTGCTCCGGCCGAGATCAGCACGGACCGAGAATATGACAAGGGATCATAGGGTCTGTGGGGCATAGTTACCCACTACCTTTACAAACTCTGCCATTTGTAATTACCAGTATTGGCATTTAATCTCCAAATGTTGTCTGAACCAAGCACACTACTGTACTTCCATTTGTTCCATTCATGGAAAAAAGAAACCTTTAAAACTCCGTTGTCACATTTGTCATGCATTCGATATCATGTCATTTTCACTCACAGAATCACCTGGATATTCCACTGTTCCCCACTCTGTATCCTCTAATTATAATGCAGCAGTTAGCCTGGTTTAAAATTAATTTTCTAATATAGCTGTATGTTCTACATTTTGTCGCCTTGTGGAGATTAGATTCAGCACAGGAACAGATAACCCAAGCTGAATTCCGACTGTTTCCGTCCCTCTCCCTGTAGTTTTATGTCGAGGGCTGCGTTTGTGAGACCATGTCTTTTTTTCTTTCGGATGAGACGTTAAACCGAGGCCCCGTCCGCGCTCTCAGGTGGATGTAAAAGATCCCACGGCACTATTTTGAAGAAGAGCAGGGGAGTTATCCCGGGTGTCCTGGCCAATATTTAATCCCTCAATCGACATCACTAAAACAGATTATCCGGTCATTATCACATTGCTGTTTGTGGGAGCTTGCTGTGCGCAAATTGGCTGCCACGTTTCCTACATTACAACGACGACTACACTTCAGAAGTACTTCATTGGCTGTAAAGCACCAATAACTAGATCAGTTTTTCTTTTGTATGGTTGGTAGTTATTCTGGTGACTTCCTGCACCTCTAGATGCCTTTTCATGGCTGCTGAGGTCATGAAAGGCGCTATATAAATGCAAGTCTGTCTTTTTATGTGTTCGGAGGAACTTTTAATTGACAGCTGAAATGAGCCGGAGAGCTGCATCACATGATTATAGCCACCTTGATCCAAACTTCTGCCTTGCAGCTCCAGGCCAATCCAAGGGCATGTCCAGAACAAAGCAGCATAACTTTATAATTAGAGCTAGGCCATTGCGGGGTGATGCCAGGAAGCACTACTTCACACAAAGGGTAGTGGAAATCTGGAACTCTCGCCACCTCTTGCCCCCCCCCCCCCCCCAAAAAAAAATCTGCTGAGGCTGGGGGTCAATTGAAAATGTCAAAACTGAGATTGATAGGTTTTTGTTGGGCAAAAGTTAAGGGTTATGGAATCAATCCAGGTAGACGGAGTTAAGATACAGAGCAGTCATGATCTAAATGAATGGTGAACAGGCTCGGGGAGCTGAATGGCCTGCTCCTGTTCCTATGTTCCGAACACGGTTTGGAGTAAATATTATCTCCGTGTGTTGTGCTAGGTCACTTGCTACAAAGGCTACCTTTTGAGGTAGAGAATTCCAAAGATTCACAGCTCTCTGAGTGAAGAAATTCCTCCTCACCTCAGTCTTAAATGGCCGACCCCTTATCCTGAGACTATGCCCTTTAATTCTAGACGCTCCAGCCAGGGGAAACAACCTCTCCGCATCTACACTGTCAATCCCCCTCAGAATCTTTTATGTTTCAATGAGATCGACTCTCATTCTTCTAAACTCCAGACAGTATAGGCCCAATCTACTCAATCTCTCCGGAGTTCTCTTGGTGAAGTGACTGAGTGGTGTGATGGGTTATGCTAGCAGATTAAATCTCAGCTCATGGCCAAAGTATCTAGTTTATGAAGGTTGCATTATTATTTTTTATCAAACACTGATTTACTTGCTCAATGCTTGAACCAGAATCTTGGCAGTAGTCGGGAGCAGCACTGCAGCAATGTTTATTAACTCTTTGGTGGCGGAACTACAATAACGTTTAATTATTTTTTGACAGGCATTTCTCTTGCGCTATCTCCTTCATTTCCAAAAGCATTTTCAAGTTTCTATTTAATTTTATATAAACTAGAGGCCATAAATATAAGATAGCCACTAATACATCCAGTAGGAAATTCAGGAGAAACGACTTTCCCCGGAGAGTGCTGAGAATGTGGAACTCGCTACCACACGGAGTAGTTGAGGAAATTAGCATAGATGCATTTAAGAGGAAGCTAGATAAGTGTGAGAGGGAGAAAGAAATAGAGGGATATGCTGATGGAGTTAGATGAAGAGGGATGGGAGGAGGCTCATGTGGAGCATAAATGCCGACTTGGACCAAATGTCCTGTTTCCGTGTTGCAGACTCCATGTAACTTATATTTACTCCGTTTCCCCTCTTTTTTTTACTCTTCCTGTTGCCCCCCCACCCACCACCCCACTGAAAGGCCTGGCAAAGTTTAATTCCCAACTCTCTTAGTGTAATAGTGAAAACTTTTTCACCATCAAGCAACCGCCATCCAGTGTTGGTCTGCAACCGGCAGCTAGCAAGTGCACGAGTGACTTGCCCTCTGATTCTGTTTATTTTCTATCCCTCCCTGTGGAGAATGGCCTGCCTGAGCCTGTGCCCCACGACATCACTTTGGAGCTTTGACCTCTGCCCTTCCCCGACCGTTTGTATTGACTGCAACCTCGCGAATCTCTGCTGTACCAGGGCATGTTTTTCGCTATCGGAACGCCTTTACTGTGGTTTCCTGAATGGCAAGACTTTCCTTCTGCCGTCTTGATATGAACACATCTCCTTTGAAGTGCAAGCTCGGTACGGTAAGCCACTGTTCCACCCAGCAACCTTGAGTATCTGTTAACCGGGTGATCTGTTTTGGCTTGAAGTCTGAAGATTGATGTGGTGGGAACCAGGTCAAACTTTGTGAAAACACCTGGTGACAGATTTTCTGCATTCGCTAGAAGTGAAGTTGTAAGCCCGTCTGCAGTGTTGATGATGATAATTAAAGGGATTATTTAACCTAATTTATTTCTGCTCTCATTCCGTTCCTCTCCTGAGGGCCTTGAGTCCTTTCTGGGACAGAGTTCCACGGGTAAAGAAAGAAAGACTTGCATTTATATAGCGCCTTTCATGACCACTGGACGTCTCAAAGCGCTTTACAGCCAATTAAGTACTTTTGAAGTGGAGTCACTGTTGTAATGTGGGAAACGCGGCAGCCAATTTGCGCACAGCAAGCTCCCACAAACAGCAATGTGATAACGACCAGATAATCTGTTTTTGTTCTGTGGATTGAGGGATGAATATTGGCCCCAAGACACCGGGGAGAACTCCCCTGCTCTTCTTCGAAATAGTGCCGCGGGATCTCTTACGTCCACCTGAGAGCAGACGGGGCCTCAGTTTAACGTCTCATCCAAAAGATGATAGTAGATTGGCGGTTAGGATCAGATCAGCCATGATCTTATTGAATGGCGGAGCAGGCTCGAGGGGCCGATTGGCCTACTCCTGCTCCTATTTCTTGTGTTCTTGTATGGCACCTCCGACAGTGCAGCACTCCCTCAGTACTGCACTGGAGTGTCAGCCTAGCTTTATGTGCACAAGTCTCTGGAGTGGGACATGAACCCACAACCTTCTGACTCGGAGGCGAGTGTGCTGTCCACTGAGCCACAGCTGACACTGGGTACTGGGCACTAGGGTTGCCAACGTGCTAGGATTGTCCTGGCATCTCCAGGAATTAAAGATTAATCTCCTGGGTGAGCCACCCAGGAGAAACATCATGGGGGCATTAAAAAAAAATTTTTTTTCATTGAACATTTTTGTTTATAAAAATATTGCAGATTGGGGGAGAAAAGGCTGTTTGACAGGGTGGTGCGGTAGAAGATCATGTGCTGAAACCTCCAGGGAAATATCCAACAAGAGCTGGCAGCCCTACTGAGTGCCCCCAGCACCTTGCCGAAGTGGGTATTGTGCACGTGTGAGCTTAGACGGCGAGCGTCGCGGGGCGGGAAAGGATGGGTGGGGCGGAGGCATCAGGCGGAGCTTGGTCCTGTTCTCGTTGGGCGTTAATGGCTGCGCACTTCTGACCGCAGTGATCCGGACAGTGATCAGGTGACCGATTGTCGTGCCTCTGCTCAGAATTGCACGCTAAATGTGGAAGCTTAAGGGAGCCATTGTCGTCTCTATGGGGAGTTCTCGAGCAGCTGGAACAGCCAGTGCCGAGAGCTTCAGCCAGGTTGCTCCACGTGCCAAGTTCACACACAAGCAGATATTGCATTAACGTGCTTGTAATGATTGAAATAAAACTCTTTTAATTTAAATTAAAGATATTTTGGAGTCTGATACAGACAGTGACTTAGAGTCACAGAGTCAGTGGGCTGGATTGTGTCAGCGTGGGCGGGCTGGGGCGTGTCAGGACCCCGACTCCTAAGTGATGTGTTGAAAAAGTGGGATTTTTCCCTAATTGGGCACTTGATTTCCTGCGTGTGGGAACCCCTGGCCCAATGAGTCTTTTCATACAGAAAGTCGCCTCCGATGACGTCATCAGTGCTGTTGGATTTAAGGCCTGCAAGCAGCCTTGATTCTTCTGGAGACTGCAAAGGCTCTGCAATTTATATGAAGGAGTTGAATTGTGGAAAATGTCAACAATCAAGCAAAAGTGTGCTCCTCGATTTGATGAGCCCTCCCTCCAAGCTCTGGTGTACGGAGCCAGCTGTAATAAGGAGGTGCTGTTTCCTTCCTCAGGGAGAAAAAACCCACCCCAGCAGACAAAAGCTGTGTGGCTACAAGTGGCCCAGGAGGTCAGCTCCATTTCGCTGAGCCACAGAACCTGGCTGCAATGCAGGAAGATGTTTCATGACTGTCTCCATACAGGAAAAGTGAGTATGACTTTCCCATCCCCCTGAATCTGATCCCAATCGCCTCTCCTCACCAGCACTCTGCTTTGCCAGCCTCTTCCTCCACATGCCACTTGACACTTGCATCCCTGCACCCTTACCCATTACCTCTCTCTATGGTCACATTCACTTAACTATTCCACCATGCAGCCCTCACACTCCCTATCACACTGATGCCATGACAACAACTACTTTCAACACACAGGGAGAGTCCTTTGTATCCTAAGCATCTATGCTATGGATTCTCTGCACTCACTCCTTCATTCTCACTCAAACTCCACTTGTCTCCCTCATTGCAGGCAAAGAGAGCCCACAATAAGAGGGAAAGAGCGAGGACAGGAGGAGGGCCACCCTCGCTAGCCCAGCTCACGCCCTGGGAGGAGGCGGCCCTGGAAATTGTTGGGGTCGAGGAGGATACCCAAGTGGGGGATGGACAGATGGCCGCATCACAGCAAGCTGGTGACAGAATAGTTTGGAATCTCTCCATCAGTGACTCATGCTATGTCAATGAATGATTCTGATGCTCCAACAGATTGAGTTATGATCATCTGCAATATTCAATGTGCATGTAATCATAGCCTCACATCTCTAACTCTTTCCTTTGCTCCCCCCACAGGACCATCGAAAGCCCCCGTCCCCACTATCCAGGAGGAACAGCCTGAGCCTCCAGACTCCTCAGAGGAAGCTGCAACCTCTGAGGGCGCAGCGTCAGCAGAATTCAGCGCACCCAGCACCAGCGCAGACACTCACACCTCGGTGGGACTTTCGGGACATAGAGTAGTGTTGTCACCTGGTGTATCACAGCCCACAATTGAGCATCAGCAGATGGTGGAGACAGGAACAGCAGTGGCGAGTCCTCGTCGGAGGGCGCAGGGCTCTGCCAGCTCTGCTCCACTGCATGTCGACCCTGTGCCTCCGGGTCCATCCAGAAGGAGAGCGGTGCTGGAACTCCAGGAACAGGTGCAGGAGTCTCTGGCAGGTTTTGTCTCCAGGATCGCTGCGAGTGTGGAGTGAATGGAGGAGTCCACTGCGAACATGAGCAGAGCCTTTGTGGAGGCATTGGCGCATGAACGCATCACCGCGGAAAGGATGGCAACCTACATGGAAAGGATGGCTACCTCCATGGTAAGGCTGGCTACGATAGAGGAGAGGATGGCTATGTCCATGGAGGAGCTTGGTCGCCAGGGAATTGAAAACATGGTCATTGTTCAGAATAGAATGACATCTCTTGAGGAGCGATGGTCAGCTTTTGAGCAAACAAACCAGACCTTCATGCAAGTCCTCTGGAGTAGGAGTTCCAGTGCAGAAATGGGCCCTCATGGCCCCCCTGCAATGCAGCAAGGTGCTGTCAAGCCACTTGCTAGCTCTGAAGTGGGGCTGACCCATGAGAGGGATGTTGGTGGCAGACAACAAGGAAGTGGGGGCTCCTCTCCAAGTGCTCACACGACCATGCCACAGCAAAGCCCTCGGTCAGAGTCCTCACCCAACTGAGATGGGCGACCCAGCCCCTGCACAGCCGCAGGAGCAGCAGACTTTTGGTGAGCCCGCACAGGTTCGCCACCCCAGAGGATGCCTGCCAAAGGCGCCGAGACAGGAGCAGCAAAAGAGTGAGCAAGGGGCCTCCACCCCAGAAGGAAACTAAAAGGGGCAACTTTGAACTCTAACATTTGCAAGGCTATGGGCAAAGAGCAGGAGTGGGACTAATTGGTAGCTCTTTCAAAGAGCCGGCACGATGGGCCGAATGGCCTCCCTCTGTGCTGTATGATTCCATGATCCTATGATTGGAAGAAGTTCCTCTTTGCAAAACAACTTGCTTAAAGGGCTATTGTCTTGATGGCACCTTTTTTCATTCCATATAAGTGCAGCAATAATGTTTAAATTGCATTGAAAAGTACCATACGCATAAGACACATGCACAGTCTTTCTTCCTCAACCAAAGGGGAAAAAAAGTTGACCACATATTGATAAATTTAACTAGTGAGTAGCTTGTGTTTTTAAAAAAAAACGCATTGTCTAAATGGGTCTTTTATCAACAGAATGGAAAAAGCTAGTTATTGCATCTACAGTCTGGCTGCTATTGCTTCATTAGTTTTCTTTAAGATCCCTGCCATTTCACGACTCTTAACTGAAACTGGGCACATGGAGTTTATAAACTGGAAAGTTAGCATCAACTGTTCGTGGGAAATCTGCTGTGAAGCTAGGCCATTCAACTTTTGATGAAGTTGCGGTCATTGTTTTATACAAGATAAAATAGTTGAACTATGGAGGACAAGGAACCGAGGCTTTAAAAATAAGGAAACTGCAAAGAGAAAACAAGAACTAGTAAGGAATTTCTTGCCCGAGTCTGCTGTTTTGTGGAATAAACAACTATTTTATGCAATGCCTGCAGTTCTTTTCTATAATTTTCTGTGTCCTCGCCTCTTCTGAAGACACTGACTCCTTTGCTGAGCTTTGGCATGCTTCATGCCAGTACTTTCCGATACCTTGTCCAAGTGGTAATATTCGAGTGCGAGTCTTGATCTTGAGTGAAGCAGACTGTCCTGCAGTTGATAACCCATCCAAGTACAATCCTGCCTTCATCATCTGTCGGCGAATGCTCTCGCCTGATGAGAGCTTGTTGTGCAGTGAATGGGATTGGCCATTTTGCCCTCCACTGCCCAAGGAACTGAGGCTAACTCTAGTGCGGTACCACTGGCTTGAGAGCCAGTAGGACCACAGATTGGAGATGGAAGTTGGTATTGTTCAGCCTCTCAGAGGGGCTGAGGTTGAGTCATCGGAACCAGTGCATTTCTTTATGTATTCTGGTTCCCTTCTTCCCCCAGAAAGGAAGCTGCTGCTTTCTCTTGTAAGGGGACTTCAGTCGATAAAAGTTCCCAAGTAGAGCAATGTGGGAATAGCGGGAGCTGCAGCTGTGAATGCTGGACGCTTGTACTACATCCAGTTGCTACACCATCAATAAAAGGGATGAGTAATAATGGGTCAGTTGCTTGTTGCGAGGATTTATGTGTTAAAGTAGTAAAAATTACTAAATGTAACGCTTTTCCCTCCCCACCAAATGAAAAGTAAGTATAGTACCAATATATTAGCACATAAAATATATATATATATAATATTATATTTATATATTGAGAATTTCCCTTGTGTGCAGAGGGGAACAATGGTTGAAGCAAAATCCTTCATTGCTTTTAAAAGGGAAATGGTTAAATATTTGAAAAATGTATATTTTTCAAGGGTTTGGGGAAAGGGGGGGAGGGAAATGGGACTGAGCAAATGGCTCTTTCTGAGAGCCAGCACAGGCGTGGTGGGCCAAATTGCCGCCTCCAGTGCTGTTAAGCTTTTATAATTCTATGACTGTGGCCTGTTCTACCATTTATACGCTTCCTTTGATGTCTGTGTGCGGTTGAGTTTCATTCCACATCTAATGCGAACAAAGAACAAAGGTATAATTTCCTCCAGTAAAGTGTAAAAATAGTTTATTTTCCCTGGTATGGGCCAGTAATTTTGAAATTCTGTGAATTGCATCCATTTCTATTTATAGCCCCACGTCTTGAGGTTTACAGAAAAATATTGTTTGTGACCGGTTAGATGTGTGTATTTTACAACGGCAAGAGTCAGTGTTGGAAAAGTTCAAGCCTACAGTTTGTTTTCACTTGCAGGGTTAACCCTTTCTTTTGCCCCCCCCACCCACCCACCCACTCCTGAGTTCACTTGGATGCCCAGTGAGTTCAGTTCAGCTGCATCACTCCTGACTTATCGTAAATAAAAATTGCAAAATGTTTAACTTGCTTTCTATTGCTGCTAAGCACGCTTCAGAGAGAATGCTTACAACCTGCCACTAGTTTTAAGGTTGGGATAAAGTTGTGGTATTTTTCTGTCTTGGGATGTTTCATTGCCTTTCCCATCATCCCCTCCTTCAACCCAAAGCAGTTGCGCCCTCTGACTTGGAAGATGGGGCACACCCCCCACCCCTTTACTGATGTACTGCTTGCACAGACGCTGCATAGACAAATTCTCCCCTCCACTGTGGGAAGTATCTCACTCCTGCTTGTCTCTACACTTCCATCTCCCCACCCAGTCCCTCCAAAGGATCCTGACTCAAGAAATTATTGGTGTGATGCATTTGCACTACAGCAACAGCTTGCATTTATATAACTCCTTCAACATAGTAAAACCTCCCAAGGCGCTTCACAGGAGCGTTCTCAAACAAGACTTGACACCGAGCTACAGAAGGAGATCTTAGGACAGGTGACTAAAAGCTTTGTCAAAGACGTAGGTTTTAACCCTAACCCTAGCCCTAAAAGGAGGAGAGGGAGGTGGAGAGGTTTAGGGAGCGAAACCTGGAGCTTGGGGTTTAGACAGCTGAAGGCACGGCCGCCAATGGTGGAGCGAAAGAAAATCGGAGATGAACAAGAGGCCAGAATTGGAGGAGTGCAGGGATCTCGGAGGGTGCTAGGGTTGTCCATACTAAATGGTTTCAGCTTCACACCTCCACCAAACAGGTGGTGTGTCAATCGAAAGTTGAGGCCCAACCTGTCTCTGGAGTGAGACTGTCTCCCCTAGCCATTCCAGCTTCACTTCGCTCATGAGTTGGGTTGGGCTCGGCTCTACCTCCATATACAGGCTTCATTTGCACTATAACCGTAGCATCAATGCAAAGCAACCATTTCACAATGTACTATAAATGCATTCTTTGCCTCACCTCCCTGTTAGCCATGTTAATGTGCCAAAACACTGCATTATTGGGCCGTCGTGAGCATGATTCCTGCTTCTGTAAAACTACTTTGACCTCTCCCTGATTGATCTCTACTTGATCTCTCGCTGTCATTCTCCCTTTCCATTTGTGTCCCCTGATGTAGCCAAAGCATAACACTAAGATCGGTTAAAAAGTGTGGATGCCAGAACTGATTGCAGTTATGTCTTTAGTGGGCATATGGTGAACTTAATAGGACTAAAGGGCAGTACAGGAAACTTTCGATTAACCGGCCCCTAAATAACCGGAAATGTCGGTTAACCGGCAAAATTCAGGAGTAGGTTCAAGTAACTTTTATTACTTTTTTTTACTCCATTTGTTGCTGTGCAAGGGTGTAGCTGCAGCTGTTGCTAAGCTACAGAGATGCTTGCAATTTGTGCCGATTGTTCTGAAGCTGTTGCTAAGCAACAGGGTTTGTTGCTTTATTCGGAGCTCTGAGCTCCGTATCTTTTACTATAGCGTTCGGTTATCCGGAATTTTTGATGAACCGGCACCACGTCGGTCCCATCCGTGCTGGATAAAAGAAAGTTTCCTGTATTATAATAGCTGCTTTTTTTCCCAGTTTTCTCTCTTGGTTCCATAGGCAGCTCTCCAGTACCTCCCCCATGTTCATTCTTCCTCTGTGTGCTCTTGGCGAGTAATGACTGACGGGCTGTTGGACCATGGGGAGCAGGAGCCCTGGCTGTTTTGATTTTCTTTTAATTCTCCGTAGCTCAGGGAAACCAAGGTCTAACTTCAATACACCTGTCAATGCAGCGTTTTATTCCAAACAATAATGGGTCCATGAAGGCAGTTTATAGAATAGTTCAATGGATCGGTGATTCTAAACAGTACAATGGTGGCCACTCGGCTCCTCCACTAAGTATACCCTTCCAGCTCTTAAGATTTTCCTCAGATAAAGTGTGATAACTGAAAAATTGTTTTGGGCGATTGATTGAGGAAATGTATGCGCAAGTAAGTTTTGAAAGCCGAAGGCCCAAGTGTTGGAGTATTTTGCTCCTATCTTTTTACCTTGTACTGAGAACTTGGACTCTTACAATGACGAATAGGGAAAGACCCACCCACTGGTCCATCCAATTCAATCCCACACAACTGTGATGGCTTGTGCATCACAATATATACACTCCCCACTCTACCCGAAAGCCATGTAATCTCCTGGTACTAGCGAAAAACCGGATAAAATCCCTGGCCCATTAGCGGGGGTGTGGTGGAAGGGTGGGGGTAAGGAATCGGGAAAAATTCTTCTCCAACCCCATTAGGCAATCAGGGCTAGTCTGTAGACCACTCTGGTCCTGATTAATGTCACACAGTACCTACCTTTCTTGTACGAGGGGATCATCACCCCAGCCAGAAACAAGTCCAGCACTCACTTGAAGGAAATCAGCGTTCGCTGCCTGTTCCATAGGCCCGCTATTCTCTGGGAAAAGAACCACCTCCTAACATCTCACCAAGTTCTGGCCTTACATAGGTTAAACTCAAATTAATGCCACCAGTTGCGGAGTTTAGTCCAAATGTTGGTGCCAATGTGACTTAGCTGAGAGAGAAGGAAACGAGAAGGGGGAAAGAAAGTGTAAATGGCTTTTCCCAACCTCGTCAGTGTTGAGGTGTATTTGAGGCACTATTATTGCAACAGTAGAACACATCACAATCAAAGTAGCATTTGTAGAGTAGGTATTAACTTGAAGACAAGGCAACTGTCAACAGTCTTGCATTCTAATGAATGTGTCACTCCTCTCCATGCTGAGAGTGGGGTGCAGGCAATCTAACCTGTAATTTTTTTTTTGGCTGCACGGCCCGTTCAAAATACCGTGTGTGCGCAGGTTTTCTATTGACTCTTACAGGGAACATTGGGTGCAGGTTGCTGTTCTTCTCTTCCCCTCCCATTATGCCATTTGTAATTGTCCCTAAGTTGGACAGGTTGTGCTGCCTCTGCTGTTAATTTGTCTTTTATTTTTAATTGAATGTCAAATTGGTTGCTCCTTGTAGTACGGGGTATAATAATAATAATAGAAGGCCTACTGATTTTTGAAGGGTTTTAACATACCTCCATTTTCACACTTGACTATGAATGTCATTTTGGTCCAAGTCAATGTGCTGAAGCTCAACAGCACCTTGTTCATTTTTAAAATTTAAAAAAAAAAAGTGTTTTGTGAATTTTATTCTCTAGGTGAGGGATCCTGTTGCTAGAGATTGGAACATTTTGCAGTTTGGGTCCCTGCTGTCGACATCCAGTTGCTCCCAGGTCAGTTATAGCGTGGTTAGATGGGGAATAAGATTCCCTCTTTTCTGTCCCACCAACGTGTCTCTGTCTTAACCTCTTTACTGCGCCAATGTTTCTCAGCTTCCAGCACCAGCCGGCCTGCGGCTTCTCTCGAATGGGATTGGCCATTCGTGCTGAGTCCGGGGTGGCATTGTGCCTTGCCCCATGCACGGTAGGGACCGAGTTGAAATGACCTTTTTAACTCGTGTATGTCTCTTAAAGCCAGCAGAGACTATTGATTGTATCTTCAGTCTGATGGATCTGGCTCCTGGTCATAGGGGAAATGATTGGATTGTCCAGTTTCCCCTCCTGTCTCGTTCAATGTGACTAATTCAATCTTAAAGAGCTCATTGTTGTAAAAGTCCATGTGAAATATTTAGATTTGACAACAGTGAAGTTGTTGTATTGGGAAATGTCAGTAGACATTTGTTTGTTAAAAACATTGGAGAAATACATTTGCCTGTTGAGAAATTACGTTACCAGCTACAAGGAAATGTAATCTATATGACTAAATGGGAGATATTCCATGTCTGTATAAAGCTGCAATGCCGGTTTATTCTCTGATATATTGTGTATGGGTGAGAGAGGCAGTTATCTTTGGCAGGTCTGTGTGGTTACATAGGCGAGCATTTTTCTGAGTATCGACTGAAAGATTTAAATCCTCGTGGGCGTCCCCTTGCTTTGTGGAGGGAAGGGGCGAGATTTGTGTGCTCTGACGAACAATCTTGCGGACAGAGGAAAAGAAAATGCTTTTAGTAGATGCACGTGTGCGGTGGTGTCTTCTGTGTGCCCTTTGGCCACGTGAGCCTTCTTGGAGCTGTCTTGGTGGTTTAAAAAAAAAATGCGTGCGCTGACTTGCAGCAATAGAAGCTGGGACCCTTGCCAGCCATCTTGTCTGTATGTTGGTGTCCCTCTAGAAATGTCAGACTGGTTGTGATGGCTCACATTGCATCAGTGCCTTTGAGTTACAGTGCACTGGTGCTGATTTTACAGTTATTAACAAGTGGCTTGTTTTCCTCCATTTTACTCATAAACTGGCAGGCTTCAGAACCATTTTTGGCAAAAATCTTGATTAAAGCATTTGCGTTGCCTTTTAATATGACAATCACATCGCAATGCCTCTATTTTAACCTCTGCCTCATTTCTTTAATGTATCCTCAAGCTACTGGTGTGTGCATGTGCGCGTACAACTCTCTTTATTCATACTCGCAGCAAAAGGCCGTCTCCTGAAACAGTTCCACGTTGCTTATGATCAGAAACTTGGAAGCTTATGTGTGGAGTAAATGGGAACGGCGTACTGCAAGATTAACAATGCACCTTTTACCGCAGTATTTTGCATGGGAGGTAGGACAGGCTTCCCACCATACACTCCTGTCTGGACTAAAAGGCAAGAAATAATACTGTCCGACTGTATTGTTCAGGCTAAAACTAATAGCCTAATTTATTTGGAAGAATTATAATTACGTAAGAATGCAGCAAATAATCATCAATACTTGACTTGCATAATACTTTAAACTGTTTCTGAAAGTAATGGGGTCGATTTTCAGTGTGCTGTGAGGCGGGCTTTTAGGCGTGCGGGAGGCTAAAATCCTGAATTCGGGGGTCCCGACACCATCCCGCCCAAAACCCACCTCCATGTAAGTTTCAAAGGAGGCGGGTACCCGCCCCGCACTGGGACCCGCCTACCCGAGGCGGGAAGGGATTAGTGCCAATTAACTGCCTGTTAACAGGCAGTTTTTAGCCTAATCCCTATTTTGAAGGTTGTCGTGTGGGATTCCCGACGGCTCCAAACCACGCCAAGTTAGAGTCGTCGGGCCGTTGGGTTGAAGGACTTGGAGGGGTCGAGATGTCGGTGTTCAGGTGAGTGATGGGTGCATGAGTGCAAAGGTAAGTGTGTTTGGTGTGTCTAAAGTGTGTAAAGAAGTTTAAATTACCTGTACTTACCTTTACAGCCTTCCTCTAGGTTTCGGGAGTCCATCATTCAGCCGGCACAGAAAGCAGAATGGCTGCGATCTGTCAAAAGTGACAGCCTGCAGCTTTCAGTGCCAGCGAGATTTCTAACTGAGTCTGCGTAGAAGGACTCAGGTTAGAAGTATGACTGTCAGTGTTTGACAGCTTCAAACAGCTGTGAAACGCTGATATTTCATCTGTCAACACGTCTTGACAGATGAAATTTAAGTCTGTGACGTCACCTGTTGCCGGGTGGCCCTTAATTGGCCTGCTGAGCCCGCCCAGTGGGCTCAACAAGGTCAATCAAGTGAAAATCACGTGGATTGGCCGCATCTCGATGGAGGCGGGACTACAACCCGAAAGTTGTAGTCCCGACTTCTGAATGAAAATCCAGCCCAATGAGCCCAAACCCAAAGCATCCTTTTCAGAATCTTTTAACTGAGTCTTTGGCAAATGTGACAAGGGGGCTTCAACTCCACACCGACCCCTCCCACTGGTGCACCATGGAATCCGAAAGTCAAACGGGGAACTGGTGAAATGGAAAACATCCAGATTCTTCTAGATCTCACAAGGCAGATACAGTGCACGAGATCAATATAGTTCTTTCATACCAGGTTGGCTATGTTACTAATCAAGTTTGTGGGAATCAACAATGTAGGAAGGAATGGGATGGAAGTCCTACAAGGGAAGTTTCAAGAGTTAGGTGACAGATTGAGAAGAAGCTCTAGGGCACTAATCACAGGATTGCTCCTCCATTCATTCATTGGCCCAGTTAGTGGTTTGCTGGGGGGCGGGGTGGACAGATAAGGCAGATCAACATGTGGTTTGAGATATATTAAGGCATTCGGACTACTACTGAGACAAGAGACCTGAACTGAGATTAGTACCTATATCCTAGAGAATGGGATAAATAAGGCCGTGGACAAGGTTTCAAATTAATAATGTGTGTTGGGGGTGGGGAGGGAAATGAAAGCGGAGCAGACCATTACGGAGTGTGAAAAATGACCCAAGTAATGTTTATATGAATGCAAGGGGTACAAGAGTGATTTGAGAAGTTAGGAGTTTTGAGATGGGATGTGATGTGATAAAGGTCTTCAAGGTTATGAAACGTTATTAGGTAAGTAGTCATCGTCCCCACTGCTCAGCAAGACAGTAATGGATGGGCACAAAGTCAAGGTAATCACCAAGTATTGAAGGGGAAAATTGGGGAAAAAATGCAGAGGGTGGTTAGAATTTGGAATTCTCTGCTAAAAAGCCATTGTTGAAACAGCATCAATAAAATCTTCTAAAAGGCAGTAGGATAGTTGCTTGATAAAATAGGATTATTAAAATGTACGGGGAACAAGCAGGAGAGCTGGGATTAGAGCCAAAGGCAGATGTGTAGAAAAACACTGGTGAAGAGCTGATTGGCTTGTTTGTGTGCTGTAACATTCTATGGTGCTGTAATGTAGCCAAGTTTACGGATGATACAAAGATGGGTGGGAAAGCAAGCTGTGCAGAGGACTCAAAGAACTTGCAAAGGGATATAGACAGGCTATGCGAGTGGGCAAACATTTGGCAGATGGCGTATAATGTGGGAAAATGCAAGGTTATCCACTTTGGCAGGAAAAATAAAAAAGCAAATTATTATTTAAATGGAGAGAAATTACAAAATGCTACAGTTCAGAGGGACCTGGGGGTCCTTGTTCATGAAACACAAAAAGTTAGCATGCAGGTACAGCAGGTAATCAAAAAGGCAAATGGAATGTTGGCCTTTATTGCAAGGGAGTTGGAGTATAAAAGCAGGGAAGTCCTGCTACAACTGTACAAGGTATTGGTGAGACCACACCTTGAGTACTGCGTACAGTTTTGGACTTCTTATTTAAGGAAGGACATACTTGCATTAGAGGCAGTTCAGAGACGATTCACACGGTTAATTCCAGAGATGAGGTGGTTGACTTATGAAGAAAGGTTGAGCAGGTTGGGCCTATACTCATTGGAATTTAGAAGAATGAGAGGTGATCTTATTGAAACATATAAGATACTGAGGGGGTTCGACAAGGTAGATGCAGAGAGGATGTTTCCCCTCGTGGGGAAATCTAGAACTCGGGGGGGCATAGTTTCAGAATAAAGGGTTGCCCTTTTAGAACTGAGATGAGGAGGAATTTCTTCTGAGGATCGTAAATCTGTGGAATTCTCTGCTGCAGAGAGCTGTGGAGGCTGGGTTATTAAATACGTTTAATGTGGAGATAGACAGATTTTTGCAAGATAAGGGAGTGAAGGGTTATGGGGAGCGGGCAGGGAAGTGGCTTTGAGCCCAAGATCAGCCATGATCTTATTGAATGGCGGAGCAGGCTCGAGGGGCCAAGTGGCCTATTCCTGCTCCTATTTCTTATGTTCTATGATTGAAATGGGAGGAGGTGTTTAGAAAGAATGTGCAAGAAATTTGGAACATTTTTACATTTCACCTTTGAAATAACCATTGAGGGGAGTCACGGTTTCCTGAGCCAATTCCTGGGATGCAAGTTGGCAGAGTCTGGGACTTTATCTACTTTGGTGTATATCCAACTTCCCCAGCATATCTTCCCATCTCATTTTAAAGGCTCCAAATTTACACTCGCCGTGAAGCATATCCTCATTTGTGACATTTATTTTCTATTTTGTTGTAAGTACATTTGGGTCTATACTCATTGGAGTTTGGAAGAATGAGAGGTGATCTTATTGAAACATAAGATTCTGAGGGGGCTTGACAGGGTGGATGCTGCGAGGATGTTTCCCCTCGTGGGGAATCTAGAACGAGGGGGCATAGTCTCAGAATAAGGGGTCGCCCAATTAAGACGGAGATGAGGAGGAATTTCTTCTTCAGAGGGTCGTGAATCTTTGGAATTCTTTACACCAGAGAGCTGTGGAGGCGGGGTCAGTGAATATATTCAAGGCTGCGATACAGATTTTTGAGCAACAGGGGAGTCGAGGGTTATGGAGAGCGGGTGGGAAAGGAGTTGAGGCCAAAATCGGATCAGCCATGATCGCATTAAATGGCTTGAGGGGCCGAATGGCCTGCTCCTGCTCTTAGTTCTTGTGCAATGTTGGGTCTAATTTCAGCAACTTCCATCTCCTCCGTCACCAACTTTCCACTGTCCTTTCTTGGCCCAAAGTCCCGGTACTTGTTTTGCTTGACTGTGATATTTTTAAAGAAAGCTTACTGTTCCTGTTTAGGTTTACTGCTATATTTTCTCTTGGCATTTCCTTTCAGCCTTTGGAGACCTCCCAGTCCTGTTCCTTTCCTGAACATTTTTGAATTTTTCCTTTTTTCTACTGCCTTCCATAATTTTCTTGGTTGTCCACTCCGGTTTGACTCTTATTTTGCCCAGAACTTATTTCAAGGGTAAAGTGATTTTTTTTTTTCCCCCATGTAAAAATGTTACTTTAAAATGTCCCTATTTCATCCGCATTCTTTTTAAATAATTCCTCCCATTTTTAACCATTTGAAGTGTAGAATATTGCAGCACAGAAATGAGCAATCAGCCCTTTGCTGGAGTTGTTTTTAAAATGGGGGACATCACTGACCTGGTATGAGAGTGAGGTGGTGGATGTTGTACACCTGGATTTTATAAGAAAGACTGACTTGCATTTCTATAGCTCTTCTCACAATCTCGGGACGTCCCAAAATGCCTCGCAGCCAGTTAAGTATCTTTTGAAGTGTAGTGACTCTTGCAATGCAGGAAACTCAGCAACCAATTTGCGCACAGCAAGGTCCTGCCAAAAGCCATGAGATAATGACCAGATAATCTGTCCTAGTGATGTTGGCTGAAGGATAAATATTGGCCAGGGCACCAAGGAGAATTCCCCTGCTCCTCTTATGCCCACTCAAGGGGGCAGACGGGGCTTCTGTTTAACACCTCATCCGAAAGACGGCAGCTCTGACAATGCAGCACTCCCTCGGCTCGGCACTGCACTGGGAGTGTCAGCCTGGATTTTTGTGCTCAAGTCTCTGGAGTGGGACTTGAACCCACAACCTTCTGACTCTGAGACGTGAGTGCTATCCAGTGAGCCACATAATATACTGCTTCGGACCTGTGGAGAGGTGACCGTGTATTGGACTGGACGAGAAATTGGCTAGTTGGTAGACAGCAGTGAGTTGCGACGTGTAAGGAGGTGTCTAGGTGGCAGACAACTGTTAGTGGTGTCCCACCGGGGTCAGTGTTGGGACCGCTATTGTTCATTTTTTATAAATGATTCGGAGGATGGAACCTCGTGCCAATTGTCAGAATAGACATGCAATTGAGAGCAATGGCCCTGATGAGTCTCCATGTGTAACCCAAACGGATGTACGGAAGCTAGGCCTGTAGGCAAAGAAGTGTAAATGTCTGATATTCAGCAGGATTGTGGATTATGCACTGAATGGAAATGGGCAACAGAGAAATAGCTTTGGGGGAATTTGGATGGACCGGCCGAGTAAAACATTGGCACAGAATTCACAAGCAGGAAAGCGAGCAGCAGATTGTAAGGGTGTAACGTGTAAGCTGAGGGAGATGTTTCCAAATTTATATCTGGCCTCGGTGAGACCACATCTGGAGTACTGTGTGCAATTTTGGTCTTTTTTAGTTTAAAGATTGTTCCAATGTTACTAATATTGCCATCCTTGTAAGCGCACGTGAACAGCAGAGTTCTAATCATTGCCGTGTGTTTCAATAGCTTCTCAAAGCTGGCCTCAATCTTGAATATTTTGGCTTCAGGAATAGCCCCCGAGTGTTCAACAGGCGTTTTCACTTCAAGTTTCACAGGTGTTTAACACTTTAAAGAGCAGAGATGGTAGTCAAAACATATTTGATCTGATTAAGATGTTGATCAGACAGTCCCACTAACCAGAGTGAGCTGCCTGCACTTAAAACATACTGAAAGAACAAAAGATTTGCATTTATATAGCGCTTTTCACAACTTCAGGACCTTCCAAAGCGCTTTCTAGCCACTGCAGTACTTTTGAAGTGTAGTCATTGTTGTGGGCAATGCGGCAGCCAATTTGCACATGGCAAGCTCCCACAAACAGCAATGTGACCATAATCAGATAATCTGTTTTTTGTGAAATAAAAGCCAAATATGCTGTAAATACGCATACAGCATCTTTGGAGAGAGAAACAGAGCTAATGTTTCAGGTTGATGATCTTTGTCAGAGCTGGAAGAAGTTTAAGATGTAACTTTTTAAGACAGGGAAAAGGGGGGGGGGAGGAAAGAACAAAAGGGAAGGTCTGTGATAGGGTGGAGGGCAGGAGAGATTCAATAACAAATTACCTTTTAAAATGTTACTTTAAAATTTCCCTATTTCATCCACATTCTTTTTAAATAATTCCCACTTTTAGCCATTTGAAGTGTAGAATATTGCAGCACAGAAATGAGCAATCAGCCCTTTGCTGGAGTTGTTTTTGTGTTTCATGCACAAGGACCCCCAGGTCCCTCTGAACTGTAGCATTTTGTAATCTCTCTCCATTTAAATAATTTGCTTTTTTATTTTTCCTGCCAAAGTGGATAACTTCGCACTTTCCCACATTATACTCCATCTGCCAAATGTTTGCCCACTCACTTAGCCTGTCTACATCCCTTTGCAGATTCTTTGAGTCCTCTGCACAACTTGCTTTCCCACCCATCTTTGTATCATCCGCAAACTTGGCTACATTACACTTGGTCCCTTCATCCAAGTCATTAATGTAAATTGTAAATAGTTGAGGCCCCAGCACCGATCCCTGTGGCACCCCACTAGTTACCTTTTGCCAACCGGAAAATGACCCATTTATCCCGACTCTCTGCTTTCTGTTAGTTAGCCAATTCTCTATCCATGCTAATATATTACCCCCAATTCCGTGAGCTCTTATCTTATGCAGTAACCTTTTTATGTGGCACCTTATCGAATGCCTTCTGGAAATCCAAATACACCACATCCACTGGTTCACCTTTGTCCACCCTGCTCGTTACCTCCTCAAAGAACTCCAGCAAGTTTGTTAAACATGATTTCCCTTTCATAAAACCATGCTGACTCTGCTTGACTGCATTATGATTTTCCAAATGCCCTGCTACTGCTTCCTTAATGAAGGACTCCAGCATTTTCCCAACGACAGATGTTAGGCTAACTGGTCTATAGTTTCCTGCTTTGTGTCTCCCTCCTTTCTTAAATAGGGGTGTTACATTTGCGGTTTTCCAATCCGTTGGGACTTCTCCAGAGTCCAGGGAATTTTGCTATATTGCAACCAATGCATCGACTATCTCTGCAGCCACTTCTTTTAAGACCCTGGGATGCAGGCCATCTGGTCCAGGGGACTTGTCATCTTTTAGTCCCATTATTTTACCAAGTACTATTTCCTTAGTGATATTAGTGATTGTCTTTAGTTCCCCCCCCCCCCCCTCCCTGTGGCCCCTTGATTATCCATTATTGGGATCTTCTTAGTGTCTTCTACCGTGAAAACAGATACAAAATATTTGTTCAGAGTCTCTGCCATTTCCCCGTTCCCCATTATTAATTCCCCAGTCTCATCCTCTAAGGGACCAATGTTTATTTTAGCTACCCTCTTCCCTTTTTATATACTTGTAGAAGCTCTTACTATCTGTTTTAATGTTTCTCGTCAGTTTACTCTCATAATTCATCATCTCTCTTTTTGCTGGTTTTTAAAAATTTCCCAATCCTCTGGTCTCTCACCAATCTTGGCAACATTGCATGCCTTCGTTTTCAATTTGATACCATCCTTTACTTCCTTAGTTATCCACGGATGATGCTCCTTTCTCTTAAAATCTTTCTCACTGGAATATATATTTTTTGAAACTTATGAAATATCTCCTTAAATGTCCGCCACTGCATTTCAACTGTCTTACCCTTTAATTTATTTTTCCAGCCCTCTTAGCCAGTTCTGCCCTCATGCCACTGTAATTGCCTTTGTTTAAGATCAGGACACTGGTTTGAGATACAACTTTCTCTCCCTCCAACTGAATTTGAAATTCAACCATGCTATGATCACTCTTTCCTAGAGGATCCTTTACTATGAGATCATTTATTAATTCTGTCTCATTACACAGTACCAGATCCAAGACAGCCTGCTCCCTGGTTGGTTCCATTACATACTGTTCTAGGAAAACATCCCGGATGCACTCTATGAACTCCTCCTCAAGGCTATCATGGCCAATTTGAGCTGTCCAATCAATATGGAGATTAAAATCACCCATGATTATTACCTACCTTTTTTACAGGCCTCCATTATTTGTTGATTTATACTCTGTCCAGCAGTATTGCTACTGTTCGGGGGCCTGTGGACTACGCCCACCAGAGACTTTTTCCCTTTATTATTTTTTATCTCCACCCAAACCGATTCTACATCTTGATCTTCTGAGCCAATATCACTTCTCACCACTGCACTGATCCCATCCTTTACCAACAAAGCCACCCCACCTCCCTTTCCTTTCTGTCTGTCCTTCCGAATTATCAAATACCCTGGAATATTCAGTTCCCAACCCTGATCACCTTGCAACCACGTCTCTATAATGGCGATCAGATCATACCCATTTGTAACTATTTGTGCCGTCATTTCATCTATCTTGTTACAAATGCTGCGTGCATTCAGATATAGAGCTTTTAACTTTGTCTTTTTACCATTCCTCCTTGTTTTGGCCCATTTTCTGTTGCACTCTTATTTTTAAACATTCTGTCCCTTCTTGTCACACTCTGGTGGTTCTTTCCCCCATCTCTATCCTGTTCTATTGCTTTCTCATTTCTCATTGACTTTTTAAATTCCTGCTCACCTGGACCCCCCCCCACCAAACACTATTTAGTTTAAAACCCTCTCTACAGCCCTAGTTATTCGATTCGCCAGGACCCTAGCCCCAGCATGGTTCAAGTGAAGCCCGTCCAAACGGAACCGCTCCCTCTTATCCCAGTACTGGTGCCAGTACCCCACAAATCGGAACCCATTTCTCCCACACCAGTCTTTGAGCCACTCGTTCAGTTCTCTGATCTTATTTACCCTATGCAAATTCGCTCGCGGCTCAGGTAGTAATCCAGAGATTATTACCTTTGTGGTTCTGCTTTGGACCGATCAGAGAGTGCATTTAAACCACATGAATCTGTGGAAAGTGATTTTGGCTTTGCATTGATTGTTAAAAGGTGTATAGTTTAAATCCGGCGTTGAGACCCGAGCCAATTCCTAGTGTGGCGGAGTGAGACTCCAAACTCCACTTCACTTGGGTGTCAGTTCGGGCCTTGCCCTGGGTTCAGCCTGCTGTTATGCTATAACTGCAGCGTAAATGCTAACCAAAACCACTTTGCTTCAACTGTGCAGTTGTCGCGTGAACACGCCGCTTTTGGTGCCCTGGGGGAAAAACTCAAATTGCAAAGCATTGGAAACAATGGAGTTTTTTTTTTTAACCAGGTGGTCAGCAGTTTTCTCGCGGATGAAGCACGTTGTAGGGGATTGATTGAATCTGTTAACTGCCTGTGTAACACTTTTGCAACTCGTGATCACCTGACCCTTGTGGTATCTAGCTCCCTTTTATCGTATCCCAAATATTAAAGAACATATGAATTAGCAGGAAAACAAAAGAAAGACTTGCATTTCTATAGCGCCTTTTACAACCACCGGACATCTCAAAGTGCTTTACAGCCAATGAAGTACTTTTGAAGTGTAGTCACTGTTGTAATGTGGGAAACGTGGCAGCCAATTTGTGCACAGCAAGCTCCCACAAACAGCAATGTGATAATGGCCAGATAATCTGTTTTTGTTATGTTGGTTGAGGGATAACTATTGGCCCAGGACACCGGGGAGAACTCCCCAGCTCTTCTTCAAAATAGTGGCCATGTGATCTTTTACGCCCACCTGAGAGAGCAGACGGGGCCTCGGTTTAACGCCTCATTCGAAAGACAGTGCAGCACTCCCTCAGCACTGCACTGGAGTGTCAGCCTAGCCTTATGTGCCCAAGTCCCTGGAGTGGGACTTGAACCCACAACCTTCTGTAGGCTATATGGCCCCTCGAGCCTGCTCCGCCATTCAATAAGATCATGGCTGACCTTCGACCTGAACTCCCACTTTCTCGCCCGATCCCCATATCTCTCGATTTCCCCCAGAGTCCAAAAGTCTATCAGTCTCAGCCTTGAATATACGCACGACTAAGCATCCAGAATAATTAATTATTTACGCGCCGCCTAAGATGGCTGTTCATAATATCTCTAGTTTGCAGGTAGAGAAACAAAGGCTAAAATCGGACAGGCTCTGTGTTCGCAGAATAGCTATAAGCATGTAGTACCATTATTCAAGAAGGGTAGTAGGGAAAAACCGGGGAACTACAGGCCAGTGAGCCTAACATCAGTGGTAGGAAAATTACTGGAAAAAATCCTGAGGGACAAAATTTGTCTCCACTTGGAGAGGCAAGGATTAATCAGGGATAGTCAACATGGCTTTGTCAAGGGAAGATCATGTCTGACTAATTTGATTGAATTTTTTGAGGGGGTGACTAGGTGTGTGGATGAGGGTAACACAGTGGATGTGGTATACATGGATTTCAGTAAGGCCTTCGATAAAGTCCCGCACAGGAGACTGGTCAAGAAGGTAAGAGCCCATGGAATCCAGGGTGCCTTGGCACATTGGATACAAAACTGGCTTAGTGGCAGAAGGCAGAGGGTGATGGTCGAAGGTTGTTTTTGTGACTGGAAACCTGTGGCCAGTGGGGTACCACAGGGATCGGTGCTGGGTCCCTTGCTGTTTGTGGTCTACATTAATGACTTGGATATGAATGTAAAGGGTATGATCAGTAAATTCGCGGATGATACTAAAATTGGTAGGGTGGTAAATAGCGAGGAGGGTAGCCTCAGTCTGCAGAACGATATAGATGGGTTGGTCAGATGGGCGGAACAGTGGCAAATGGAATTTAACCCGGAAAAGTGCGAGGTGATGCACTTTGGGGGGTCTAACAAGGCAAGGGCATACACAATGAATGGTAAGACCCTAGGCAAGACGGAGGGTCAGAGGGATCTGGGTGTGCAGGTACACAGATCCCTGAAGGCGGCGGAACAGGTGGATAAGGTGGTAAAAAAGGCATATGGGATACTTGCCTTCATTAGCCGAGGCATAGAATATAAGAGCAAGGAGGTTATGATGGAGCTGTATAAAACACTGGTTAGGCCACAGCTGGAATACTGTGTGCAGTTCTGGTCGCCACACTACAGGAAAGATGTGATCGCGTTAGAGAGGGTGCAGAGGAGGTTCACCAGGATGTTACCAGGGCTGGAGCGCTTCAGCTATGAAGAGAGACTGGGCAGATTGGGTTTGTTTTCCTTGGAGCAGAGGAGGCTGAGGGGGGACATGATTGAGGTGTACAAAATTGTGAGGGGCATAGATAGGATGGATGCTGAGGAGCTTTTCCCCTTAGTAGAGGGGTCAATAACTAGGGGGCATAGATTCAAGGTAAAGGGAGGGAGGTTTAGAGGGGATTTGAGAAAGAACTTTTTCACCCAGAGGGTGGTTGGAGTCTGGAACTCACTGCCTGAAAGGGTTGTGGAGGCAGAAACCCTCACAACATTTAAGAAGCATTTGGATGAGCATTTGAAATGCCATAGCATACAAGGCTACGGGCCAAATGCTGGAATATGGGATTAGATTAGACAGGGCTTGATGGCCGGCATGGACACGATGGGCCGAAGGGCCTCTATCTGTGCTGTATTACTCTATGACTCTATGACTCTATGACAGAGAAAGTCTATCGAGAAATTTGTGAGTTGGAGACCGTGTACCTGGCAGAAAATATAACCATCATAAAATGTTGGTTTAGGAGCTTTTAGTTTTCACTGTTACCATGATGTAAGTTCCTTACCTAGCAAGACTTTTGAAGGTCTAGTGAATTTGGAGCTGTTTCCCCAGTGTCTGATGGATGACACTGTCTTTTTTGTAGTATTACAGATCGGCATGTCCCAGATTCGGTCTCTGGTCTTTGTAGGGTTGCCAATCCTCCAGGATTGTCCTGGAGTCTCCATGGATTATCTCCTGGACACTGCTGCCAGCAAACCCCAGGAGAAAATTTGTAGGAGCATTTAAAAAAAAAAAAAAAAAATGGTGTTTGCTTCATTTTCTTTGGACACTTAGTTATAGAAATATTGTAGATGGAGGGGGGAATGGCTGTTTGACTAGGCAAGGTGGTTGGATATGGGAGATCTTTTGAAGCAACCTCCAGGAATACGTTCAACCTTAGGTCCGTGTTAGCAGCAGTTGGGTGCTATGTGACCTCAAGGCCTCTGCACCAGGGAGGGAGGGGGGAATATCTTGCGCCAGGGAGGGAGGGGGGAATATCTTGCGCCAGGGAGGGAGGGGGGGAGCTACCTCCCGCCAGGGAGGGAGGGGGGGAGCTAGCTTGCAGCATTTTAAATGACCTTGTAAAGTATGAACAAGATTGGCGTTGATTGCGATGCCTTCGGTGGTCAAATAACCTGCCACCATTCATTGTGTTGGCTCACATGAAGACTGTCCACTTGGGTGAGATGCACAAGCAGCATGGGGCTTATGATCACTGTATCCCACCAACAAGTAGAGCCTTCAGGAGGCGAGAGGTGAACACTGGACGTTGGAGGTGGGGACAGCGTGGAGAAACTGTTTTAGAAGCTGTAATGGAAGAAAATTCAGAGAGCTGAAGGAGGAAAGTAAAAATTGCTTGTGTAGATCGGATTATGCTGTGTTGCTCTGCACACCTTGTTGGCTATTTTCACTATGCTTTTCAACGGTACCTTTAAGGTATAGTACCGAGATACATTCCCAACATGGAAGGGACGAGGCACTGAGACCCCTGCCTTGTGCCACTGATTAAAATATGATTCATGAGTTGTGCAAATACACCTCCCTATGTCTACAACATCCAGGTGTTTACACGATACAGTAAATGCTTCACTCCCATAACTAGGTAAGGTGTAAACTGACTGGGACAAGGTGAACTGCTTTTATGTTTTAATCTTGTGCAAGTATACAGACACAGAGAATCAGCTCGAATTCGGCTGTATGTCAAGAAAGCACCTTTTTATGTAGAAAATGCTCTTAATTTCCCAACTGATCCCTGACCAAGGTACTGCACCCTTCCTCCCCAACCCCCAATAGGTTGGTGTTCTCCCCTACTTTTTTGAAGGCAGTGAGTCATGTTGGGTTATAGTTCTACAGGCCTCACCCCAGGAGCCTGTTTTATTTCTTTGGCTGGCGAGAAGAAGCATCATTGCCAAGTCTGTTGATGCCCTTTCCCAGCATCCACACCCACATACTTTCCAGCAATGATCAATGGATAACAGACTGGAGCAGGAACCTTGCCTGAATATATATTCTACTTTTCCTTCTTGGCTTCAGGATGTTAAAGCTGATTTTTAGTGCATTCATTTACTGCCCCCTCCAACTGAGATTAGTTAGCTGCCCACAGACCAGGGATTCAACCAGGGTCAGTGCTACATCATCAGGGGAACCATGAAGACGTCGGGTGCATGACGACACAGGTTGCAGCATTATCAATAAGTTTTAATTCGTGGAGTGTGGACGTAGGCAGCCTGGCTTAGGGGAGGGTATTGGAGAACCTGAGCCCCAGGGTGATCAAAGCATAGATTAAAGTTTCAATAGTGGTGGCAGTGAGGTAGGAGCAGAGACCAGCGATGTTGTGGAGGTGAACTAAAGTAGTGTTCGTAACCAAATGGATGTGGGGAAAGAAGTCTCGCTTGGGATCAAGCTCTGTCAAGGTTTCACGTCTCTGGACTTGGCACAAGGTGGCAGCCAGAGTGGCTGATGGAGTTTTGCGATTTTTGACCCGCCCCCTCAGCACTATTAAATTCACGGCCAATATCTCCTACCCTCAACTCACTTGTGCTCGAAAGAATTCAGCAAGGTTGCGAATTAAATGATTTATAAATTCCAGTCCAGCGTTGCCTTGATAATTTGAACATACTGGTTCAAAGTAAATGACACTACAAGGTTATCAGATAAATAAGTCAAATTATAGAAAATTACATGAAAGTTGAATATCCATTGTAATAAATTGCCAATGTTACTGCATCAGCAAAAGTCGAATTTACAAAACGCGATTGTGATCAACATGTGCTACAACATAATGGAAACACTTTGTACTCGGCTCAAGTCTATTCATTTCACCCTTATTTTGTATTTCGGGTATAATTTAAACTCGTGCTTTCTGATGAACTTTATTACCTGGCAAGCCACATAATCATCATTGGCTGATGGAGTCAGAGGCCCATAGATTCTGGTGGGAGCAGTAGAGGATGGCTGTTGTGTTGCCAACTTTGGGCTCATCTAGATCTTGGTCAGACAGGCAGTTGAAGAATTGCAGCAATAGCCTTGGGATCAAGGGAGAAGTAAATCTGGGCTACTGCACATGACCAAGGTGACTCTCTGCTTCCATGAAGTTCATTGAGGGTGAGCATTGTGAGGTCTTGACTTTATTCCCCCGTTCCCACTTAGCTGGGAAGGAAGCTTTGAGCCAAGTTGTGGCCCGGCCATTTTCTTGGAATGCCCACAATATTGGGACAATGGGTTTCCCAATGGAAATTCCACTTTTTTGCTTATTCTTGAGGAAGGCGAAGAGAGATGCCAGAAAGGTGGAGCTCAACCAGAGGTTAATACTATCCACTTCTGATACCTCTTTCCTGCCCACCAATCCCTTCACAGAATCACAGAAACCCCACAGTGCAGATGGAGGCCATTTCGGCCCATCGAGCCTGCACCGACACATATCCCACCCGATCCCCGTAACCCCTACACCAACACATATCCCACCCTATCCCCGTAACCCCATGTATTTAATCCCCCTAACACTAAGGGTCAATTTATCATAGCCAATCAACCTAACTCGCACATCTTTGGACTGTGGGAGGAAACCGGAGCACCCGGAGGAAACCCACGCAAACACGGGGAGAATGTCTGTGTGGAGTTTGCACAGTCGCCCGAGGCCGGATTCGAACCCGGGTCCCTGGCGCTGTGAGGCAACAGTGCTAACCACTATGCCACCGTGCTGCCTTTGTTCCACATTAACAAGGAGAGGTGCATTTACCTGACCGTGAACATGCAGAACTGGCTGTGCAGGCTCTGGGTCTGCGGACAGATGCAGGGAGGTGCCATCTGCTGCAAGAATATCTGCACCATAGAGCTGGCACTGCCAGCGACAGTAACCGCCAACTGCGCTCGTGGATCCTTTACCTCTGTCTCCTTCAAGGTATGCTGCAATGCTGCTCTCGAATTGCTAACACCGCCACCCTCCATGCTAATGCCTCATTTTGCACCACCTCTACTTTGCGACCCATCAGAAAGAGGTGCCGCTCTTGGCCACATTCCGTTTCTTGTCTTCACATTTATTGTCTCAGCCAGCGGGTTTTACCAAGCTTTTCTGTTGGCCAAACAACCTCCGTTTTTGGACGAATAAATCTCATGCATTCCTTGCATTTCGTGTTTGAAATGAGGACTGAGGTCAGAGAAGGAAGAGAGTGGTTGGCGTTTTTCCTGTTCTGCAGGATGTGGTTGGATTTGGGAGGGGAAAGGAAGTGACGATACAGCTCGAGATGGTCAAGCCAAATTTGGCACTTGATAGCCAGGCCAGTCACTTGTCATGTGTGTTTGATCTTGGAGTTCATGCATTTGATGCCATGAATGTGTCTGGTGTATGCATGATTGTGTCTGGGACCTGAGGTGACGAGGTACTGAAAGTGGTGTCAATGTTGCATGGATGGCCAATCACAGAAAGAGGGAGGGTGAAATTTGAAAAGGAACTTATTTGGGAGCTCGGTGTTTCTTCCCCCTCCACCCACCCCCCCCGCCCCCAGGAACATGAGGTGAGAGCAGTGGGGTAGGATGTGTAGGAGGAGGGAGGTGAGGAAAGTGATCAAGTAGATTTCTAATGGTGATAGAAACTTCAGAAGTTTCAAGGCCATACGTGATGACCAGGTTGATCTGTTGTATGTGGGCGGAGGAGTCGATGGGTGAGGCAGAAGGAAACATACATAGAAACATAGAAGATAGGAGCGGGAGTAGGCCATTCGGCCCCTCAAGCCCGCTCCGCCATTTAATGAGATCATGGCTGATCATCCAAATTCAGTACCCTGTCCCTGCTTTCTCCCCATATTCCTTGATCCCTTTAGCCTTAAGGAGGTGAGGAGGACACTTTCACTACCATCCAACCCAATATCTTCATAATGCAACCAAGTAGTTTTAATATCATAGTGTCCATGATTGCATTAAATAAAGTAGAAGTTTAATATTAAAAATATTTAGAAGGCATAGTTATTGTAGACACATATGGCTGGAACGCCCTGATAATTGGCGTCTTCCAGTGCAACATTCCTTTAGCCTGTTCATCTCACTGGATAAGCAGCTCTACTCAAACCACTTCAAATGGGATGCTGCCTGCAGTGCATGGCCTGAGTGGATCTAAGAGCACACGAGTACAATTTTCCATCCAAGTGCTATAAATGGCATCAAGCTTTAACATGAAGTGTTGTAGATGGAAACTTGCAGTAATACATTGCAGTCTATAATTACCTTGTTGGATCAGTAACGGGTAATTTTGCTGCAGTATCTCAGAACCAACAGTGCATCAGACTTCTTGTTGCCTAACTGGTCAGCCTTCATGGAACCAATATGTGCCAAAAACTTGGCAAAGTCAACTTTATGCATAGACTATTGCTGCTTTTATGGTTTGCAAGAATCTATTTTCTACTGTTTTTTAAAAAAAAAATAGCGTGTTTGACTAAAATTACCAATGAGTTAAACTTTAGGAATAATATTTCCTTACGTATCTACAAATCCTCCAACCAGAAAATATCCTTGCAGAATAATGTCTCAACTGGTTCCCTACAATACAGAAAATAATCAGGAGAGAGCTGTAATGATTTTTAAGGAAATATTTGTCAGACGTAATGAACCGCATTGTTCCTGTTTGAGAGCCTCCAGGTAACTGCAGGGCTGCTAAATGTAGGCCTACCTTCTTGGGCACTTAAAAGAAAGACTTGCATTTATATAGCGCCTAATGTGTCAGCTGTGGCTCAGTGGGTAGCACACTCGTCTGAGTCAGAAGGTTGTGGGTTCAAGTCCCACTCCAGGGACTTGAGCACATAAAGTTAGGCTGACACTCCAGTGCAGTACTGAGGGAGTGCTGCACTGTCGGAGGTGCCATCTTTCGGATGAGACATTAAACTGAGCCCTGTCTGCTCTCCGGTGGATGTAAATGATCCCATGGCACTATTTCAAAGAATAGCAGGGGAATTCTCCCCGGTGTCCTGGCCAATTTCTCCCTCAACCAACATAACAAAAACAGATTATCTGGACATTTTCACATTGCTGTTTGTGGGACCTTGCTGTGTGCCAATTGGCTGCCGCGTTTTCCACATTACAACAGTGACTCCACTTCAAAAAGTACTCCATTGGCTGTAAAGCGCTTTGAGACATCCAATGGTCATGAAAGGCGCTATGTAAATGCAAGTCTTTCTTTCACGACCACCAGACGTCTCAAAGCGCTTTACAACCGATGAAGTACTTTTTTGAAATGCAGTCACTGTTGTAATGTGGGAAACGCGGCAGCCAATTTGCGGACAGCAATCTCCCACAAACAGCAATGTGATAATGACCAGATAATCTGAACGCCATGTTTTAAGTTGGGTGCTGCTTCTGAGCCAGCTATGAGGAGGTTTAAGAGCGTGGTCTGGTAACACCTTTATAGTTGTCCCATTTAACCCTTTTCTTTTTTCCTAACCAGTGCAGTAGCAGCTGGCCTTCACTTCGACCTCCTCACAGAAGCACAGCTATCAGTAACTCAGTTGTGTGTGTGTGTGTGTGTACCTGTTCTATGGCACAGAACGTTGAAGCTCCAACGTTTAGTGTGTCGGTACTGTAGGAAAAATCAGACATGAACCTCTCAAAATCCATGTTGTACCAAAACACTGATTTATTTTTTAATTCAACACCTCAAATTGTTCCCATTACTTCACCCTAATACTGTACAGCTCAAAATGCTTTCATGGCATCATACAGCACAGAAGGAGGCCATTCGGCTCATCGTGCCTGTGCTGGCTCTTTGAAAGAGCTCTCCAATTAGACCCACTCCCCTGCTGTTTCTCCATTGGCCTTCAAATGTCTCCTTTTCAAGTATTTATCCAATTCCCTTTTGAACGTTGCTATTGAATCTGCTTCTACTGCCCTTTCAGGCAGTGCATTTCTTCCAGTTTGGAATGACAACATTTCTAATTGGAAAGCCTGGGGACTTTCACAGTTCCACCAGACATAATGCAAAGAGTTCACGTCTCAACTATTATGCTTCACTGAAATCTGATTGATGACATTGAAGGTAAACATTTTTTTTCCACCTATTCAATCTTACTGATGACTATGTTACTGCTGGTCTTGACAATGAGAGATTTTTCAAGTGCCATTGAGGTCATGCACAGCCATTCATCCTGTGATTTCTTTTTCTCGCTGTTAAGCAGAAACAATCTGTACTGTCAATGGAAATGTCCTTCGATTTCAAATTGCAACCTTTTAAAAATTAATCCATGCCACTTTTTTTTATGAAGAAAGTTAGAATGATGAAACTTGGCCCACAAGTAATCGGTATTGGGAACCATCTTTCAGAGTAAGATTTTTTACGCTTGGGATTTCAATTAGCATTTTGAAAGGCCCATGCTACTCGAACTAACTGACTTTTGCATCTTCTGCCGTTAGTGTTGGTTTGGCTGAATATTTGCCAGCCAAAATGTGAGATGCACTAGTCCATTTGGTCGATTGGACTGTGAAAGTCACTGGTCCTCAACAAATGATGATGAGTAGTTGTGGATCAGTGGTTTATATAAGTATATGTTTTGAGTCCGGAGCTAATTGACCCATCGTGCTTGACCCAGATATTGGCTTAGCCTGGTTCCGTGCCGTTTGGTCCCTTTTTGACCTGGTTCCCACATCAACTCTTAGAAATTCCTTTGTTTGCTGATGAGTGCTTCAAACAATCTCATCTTCTGTGATGGCCTTCTTTTCTGTCTGCATGAATGTGACCAGTGTTCTCTATAATCAAGAGAGGTCACTGGAGAGGGGTCAAGGGCTGAGGCACTATGGATTATATAATCAGTTGTCTAATGGGACCCTTCCTCAGGTGTTGACATCACTAAAATGATTGATTCTGGCTTGCTCGCTCCTCTGTTTTGCCGTGTATATTTTCAACTCCCAGGCCTTTGCATTGTGATGGAATTAAATCTTGCCATTTACACTCCTGACATACCCAGTTCTTCTGTGACGTGATCATGTGATTTTAAGTGATGGTATGGGAGGGTTTCATTTAAAACACATCTAACTTTAAAAACATACCCAAGAGCAAGGAAGTTCTCCCCGGTGTTCTGGTCAATATTATTTCTTCATCATCATCATCACTAAAACAGGTCATCTGGTCATTTATCGCTTTGCTGTTTGTGGGAGCTTGCTGTGTGCAAATGGGCTGCCGCGTTTCCTGCATTACAACAGTGACTACCCTTCAAAAAGTACTTTGTTGGCTGTAAGGCGCTCTGGGATGCCCTGAGCTCCTGACCGGCGCTGTATGGCTGCACATTCTTTCTCTCTGCACAAGCACGCGTTTCAAACTGTTGGGTAGTGAGTGTATGAAGCAGCTGGTGCCTGTGGTTTGCGTCCTCGGAAAGTGTACGCTTTCCTGGTTTGGGTCCAAAGGGCTAGAAAGATGTGCTGTCTGCAGTGTCCTAGCCAAGGGATGTGCAGTTCCTGCACAGCCTCCCAGTTGGGTCTGGCATGAAGCCCACCCCCACGAGCAAGTTTGACTGGAAATGGGATGCGTCATTAAACGCTGCATCTACATGTGCTGTGCTGATCTGATCTCTGATTGCCAGTCCAAACCGTGATTGTGATTTATTTATTGTGGGGGTGACTGTATTTGAAAAGGAGTTGTCAGTGCGTTTCCAACTGTGATTTACTTCCAAGTGTTCCAAGTTACAAACTCCGACCCAAGTGCTTCCCGACAGAGGGAGGTTGTTCTTGCCTGGACACCTTTGACCATCTTCCAGCGGTGAGCTTGAGACCAGCGTGGTCAAAAGGTTTGAAAGTGGATATCTCAGCCTCTTGACTGCATGCAACAACAACAATAACTTGTATTTATATAGCGTCATTAACTTGGTAAAACGCCCCAAGGAGTGTAATCGGACCAAGTCTGATACCGAGCCAAGGAAGGAGATATTGGAAGGTGTGACTAAAAGCTTGGCCAAAGAGGTAGGTTTTGAGGAGAAAGGGGTGGCGAGGCAGAGAGCTTTAGGGAGGGAATTCTAGTGCTTGGGGACAACGGCTGAAGGTTTGGCCATAAATGATGGGGTTAAGGGACTGGAGGATAGACAAGAGGCCAGGGTTGGAGGAATGTAGGAGTGTTGTAAGGTTGGAGATCAGTGATAGGGAGGGGCGATGCCATGGAACGATTTGAAAACGAGGATGAAAAATTTAAAACGGGAAGGCTTGAGGTAGAAAATCATACCCATCAAGAGTTGCTCATGTATGGAACCTATTTTGGCGCAGGTCATTTTCAAGACAAGCCAATCTCCATATCTTCAACAGTGTGAAATCTGTGCCACTCTCGCTGATGATAAGTCACTCCTAATGTTTCTGCTATGCTGACAACTCTGATGTTCTTGCCATGGAGGGAGTGCAGCGAAGATTCACCAGACTGATACCTGGGATGGCAGGAATGATGTATGAAGAGAGATTGGGTCGATTGGGCTTGTATTCGGTAGAGTTTAGAAGAATGAGAGGGGATCTCATTGAAACATAAAATTCTAACAGGACTAGACGGACTAGATGCAGGAAGAATGTTCCCGATGGCGGGGGAGTCCAGAACCAGGGGTCACAGTCTAAGGATAAGGGGTAAGCCATTTAGGACAGAGATGAGGAGGAATCTCTTCATCCAGAGAGTGATGAACCCGTGGAGTTCTCTACCACAGAAGGCAGTTGAGGCCAATTCATTAAATATATTCAAGAAGGAGTTAGATATATTTCTTAAGGCTAAAGGGATCAAGGGATATGGGGAGAAAGCAGGGACAGGGTACTGAATTTGGATGATCAGCCATGATCTCATTAAATGGCGGAACAGGCTCGAGGGGCCGAATGGCCTCCTCCTGCTCCTATCTTCTATGTTTCTATGTGTATATTTTAAAATGCCGTTGTATAAACTTTGGTGTAACATTTATCAGGTGTCTATCTGGTGCCTTGGGAGATTATTTTCTGCTATTTATTAGTTGTGTCTGGTATTGAGGATGCATTTTTAGAACTGAAAATAGGTGCTTAACAAAGGAATTTTGTGATCGCCATCACAAGGTGTGGGATTCCACATTTCTCTGTTTACGTGACCCATATCTTTGCCACTTGATATTTGGGGGTAGAGCTTGCGCTCGTCTTATCGGCACAATCCGGGTGAACTCGGCCGAGCAAGCACAGAAGATTGGGGAATTTTAAACGCCGGTTGCGTCAAGCGTAAATCGAGATTCTGCGATCTTTAACGCTGCCTTAAAAAGTAAATTCGCCTGAAGCCGGCTGCGCCCCCACGTCGAAATGTTGAGGGGGCGCGTTTCCCTCGATTGCGGCCGTTTGAACATAAGAAATAGGAGCAGGAGTCAGCCATTCGGCCCCTCGAGCCTGCTTTGCCATTCAATGAGATCATGGCTGATCTTCTGCCTCAACTCCACTTCCCTGCCCGTTCCCCATAACCCTCGACTCCCTTACCATTCAAAAATCTGTCTCTCTCCACTTTTGAGGAGACTTCAAATTGAACTCTCTCTTGGGCGCGCAGGCATTAGAAGGCATGTTTTAAAAGTTTATTTTACCTATTTAGAAACTATTTACTTTACTAAGAAACTGACTCGTGTACACCAATGAAACTAATACATTTTTTCCAGTTCTGACGGAAGGTCATCGACCTGAAACGTTAACTCTGTTTCTCTCTCCACGGATGCTGCCTGGCCTGAGTTTTTTCAGCGTTTTCTGTTATTTCGGATTTCCAGCATCCGCAGTGTGTTGCTATCGTGAAACTAATAAATGGTTCAGTATATTAAAGTCATTTTAGTGATTTAAGATAAGGTTACTCGCAGGTGGAGGACTAGACACTCTTGTTAAACGTGCTTATTTTTTGTGATTAAACCCAGTTTCAGCTGTATTCATGGAACTACACCAGGTTGCCACTCTTTAAATATATCGAGGAATATTTTTAATGCGAAAAAAAGTTAAATGGATACGTTCCATTACGCTGACCGATCGCGCTGGTTCACGGAAGTTTGGTGATTATGCAAATGAATTTTAGCGGAGACTTGAACTGTACCTAACCAGCACAATTTGCGCCCAGTTTGCCGATTGCTCCCAAAGCGGAAACCTAACCCCTTATTTCGGTGAAACACAGCCTGCAGTCTGCCAGAGTGTGTTCGGACTGTAAAGGATGCTAAACTCCTGCATGCACAGCGTGCTGGGGAATGGCTGTGTGTTTGTCAAATTATGTTCGTTTGATGTAGAAAAGTGGAATGTTATGTACGTGGGCAGGTCTAATACTAAATATAAATATGCCTTGCAGGGAACGGTATTGAAGCCAGTAGTGGAAAGAAGCAGAACTAGGTTTGGATGTTGGGCAGTACTTCTTTTGCCAGAGAATAGTTAGACCTGTAGAAGAGGTTGCCAGTCCATGTGGTGAATGCTGATGAGCTGTATACCTTCGAGAGCTCTGGGCCAGTTTCTGGCTGGGGAGGAGATCACTTTGCACAGGAGTCGGTGTCAAGGTGGTTTCTTGTTACAGTTTTGATCACCTGAAGGAGTTGGTGAGGACTTTGTCCCCCAATTTGGCCTGGGGTTTTTATCTGGTTTTCTGCTTCTCCCAGGGGTTTACTTGGCTCCGGCTGGCGAGGGAGTATCCATTTTGTGAAGGCATCACAACGGTTTGGGACAAGTTCAATGGACCAGTTGGTCTTTTCCTGTCCAACACACTCGTATGAACATGTATGTGTATAGGTGTTCTCTTCCCTTTATCTATCCCTTCTTTGTTTTTATCAATCTCTTCTTTCCATCTCTCCTGGAACAGTTTGCCCTGAAAATTCTGTTGCGACATCATGTTCGTGTTGCATCATATGATTTTTGAGTATAATGCACATGGGGGAGGCCTGACGATGTGAATAACTGCAAATAATTTATTTCTTAATCACCTGCATTGCATAAGAGTTTACATCCAGCTGCCACTTTTACTGGGGCCATTGTGCACTTTGCACGGAGCTTGTGGGAGAGTTGGGTTGTTTGTTTTGGCTGTGTACGCTTGAAGTATTGGCCCAGAAATTCGGGTCGGGGGCTTCCCGCGGGTGCAAGCCCCCGACCTGCACTTATCTTGCGTGCCGGCAGTTGAGCTCTGGGCTCCCGTGGAATTCCGCTCCGGGGCCTGGCCCAGTTGCTGGCGCGCTGTGCTTGTGTGTCCCAGGGGCATAGTTTGTGCGATGCATTCTCTGGGATCACGTGAGCCATGGGCAGCCAATCGGAGGAGGGAAAAGCCCATTCATAAGATTGACAGGAAGACCCGTCTAAACTTATGAATACTCCGGCCCCAAAGTAGTAGTAAACCTTCAAATAAAATTTAAAAAATCATCACACTTTTTAAATAAACTATAAATTACATTAAATAACTATTTTAAACAATAATTTAAATTTTTGAAAAAAATAATTTTATAAAAAAAACGGGGCTAAAAATAAACTTACCTTGCTTTAAAGTATTTAAAAATAATAAACCTGTGGAAAAAATGTTTTAATTTTAATTAATTGACCACTTACCTTTTAAAATGCAGGCCTTATGCCTGGTTTTTACATTTCTAAAATCTAAAGACCTCACGGAAAAACCTGTTTTAAAAAAAAACACAAAAAAAACATAAGTTCAAAGCGCACACGCAGACTCCTGCGCGCACGCGTTCGACCTCTGCACCCCTTCGTTCAGAGGAACGGAAGTGCCGGTTTCCCGCGCATGCGCAGTGCATCCAAGAAACCGGCACTTCCATCGGGTCCACGCGTGAGTACCCCGTGCGTACTCACGCGTTGGGACCCGAATTTTTGGGCCAATGTGTAATTAGGGTTTGGTTGGCCTTTGAGGGAAGGGGACACGGGGCCCTACCTACCATTAATTGTGGTTTTATTGATTGGCATCACTCTCCTTGCTGCAATTTATTTAAAAATGAATAGCGTTTGTACGAGCTGATGTGATCGGGCCACCTCGATACTGACCAAATCCTCGCAGTGACATTAAATTTTTCCAGACTTAAAGGCCTCGATTTTAACACCAGGTAGATTCCCCGCTCAGGCTCGAGTTAAAACTACAGTCGGGGCTCGATGACGTCATCGGGCCACAACATGTATATGTAAAGAAGGAATAAAAACAGAAAATGTTGGAGATACTCAGCAGGTCAGGCAGCGTCTGTGAAGAGAGAGAAACAGAGTTAACATTTCAGGTCGATGACCTTTTGTCAGAACTGGAAAAAAGCAGGAAATGGAACAGATTTTTAAGCAAGTGCAGGGGCTGGGAAATGGAGGAGGGGGATGAAAGAACAAAAGGGAAGGTCTGTGATAGGGTGGGAGGCAGGAGAGATTGAGAGACATTAAGAGAGATTCAAGGCGAGAGGCGTTGGTAATGGGACAGGTTAAGAAACAAAGGATGGCTCTAGATGAAGTTTAAATTGTGCTGCTGGCAGCTGTGCTTCACTCTGCCAGCGCAATTTACACTTCTTCTAGAGCCATCCTTTGTTTCTTAACCTGTCCCATTACCATCTCCTTTTGAAACGTTAACTCTGTTTCTCTCTTCACAGATGCTGCCTGAACTGCTGAGTATCTCCAGCATTTTCTGTTTTTATTTCAGACTTCCAGCATCTGCAGTATTTTCTTTTTTGTCTGCAAAGAAGGACCCTGTTGGCTGCGGGCGCATGTCGTTGCTGCCAACTCTGGCGAGCAGGTTAAAATTACAGCTGTTGGGATCGTGGCGGCTTTCGGGCAGGCAAGAGCCAGGGGCGGTTTTTAACTGCCCCACCCACCAGGTTCCTGCTGAGCGAGTAGGGTTCAAATCGCCCCCAAAGAGTCCTCTGCGGTGTTTCATCAGGCGACGTCACCTCTTGAAAGGCGTGCGCCTGGAATGTTTGAGCCATTGCACAGAGTCGGCCAAGGCTACTGAACCGCACCAATGTTCGTTTAACAACTCGAGAGTTATACATGGAGCCTAAATTTATTTTCTCGCTCTACCTGCAGGAGCTGAATTTATGCTAGCACTCTGAACATCAAGTTGTGCTGAAATCTCCTCTTAGGCAGTCCCTCGGAGCCGAGGGTGACTTGCTTCCACATTAAAAATGAGTTCTCAGCTGACTGATGAGTCCAATGCGGGACCTACAGTCTCTGTCACAGGTGGGGCAGACGGTGGTTGAAGGGGCGGGTGGGTGGGGTGTTTGGGTTGACGTGCGCTCCTTGCGCTGCCTACGCTTGGCTTCCGCTTGCTCCCGGCGAAGAGACTCGAGGTGTTCGGATGCTTCTCCTCCACTTCGTGCGGTCTTGGGCCAGGGATTCCCAGGTGTCGGTGGGGGTGTTACATCTTTTCAAGGAGGCTTTGAGGGTGTCCTTGAAGCGTTTCCTCTGCCCACCTGGGGCTGAAATAGCAACACAGCCGCTAGCAGTGCTTCAGTTTCCTCTGTATCAGGTGGCATGTCTGAACAACTGCTGCTGTCATTAGCTATTACGCATCACATCTGTTTCTTTGCTCCGTGTTCTGTATGTTAAAAATGGTTTGCTGATATACTTGCCACTCTTGGCTCTTCAATATCCACACTAACAAGGTGTCAGTAGGATCTGCTCTGACCTTGTTCTAATTATAATGACTACTCATTTCACCGGTAAGCCAGGAACTGAGACTACCTAATGTTCTAGTGCTGCCGGCCCATTGGTCGATCCTCTGTTGCTGTTTGTCGCTACACTGCATTCCCCAGGGAGTTGCCTCCATTTAAGAATGCATGAAATCATTCCATGAAATTGACCCTATTTGGGCAATTTCCCTCTGGGAGGCCAGGCTGTGTTCTGATCTCGAACAATTATCGCATGTCATGGGGTGACGTTGAAGCAACTTCACATTGCGATTTAGATGTGTTATCACTGAACTGACAAGGCGGCGTGTTCCTTGCCGCTGACTCTGTCTCCCTCCTTGATTGCACCCTCACAGACTCGCAACAGCCTTTGTGTCCCAAACGGTGAATTTCCAGCTCTATATCCTGGCCACAATATTGCTTACTTCCACCTCCGCAACAACGTTCGCTTACCCCTCTCACTGCCGCCCCCTCCCACCTCCCTTCCATTGCAATCACCACCCTCGTCTGCACCAGCTCCAGACCTGATTTCTGGAATGCCCTCCCTGTCGGCCTCCAGCCTCCATGACCATCCAGCTGCTCCACTCCTCACTGACCTACATTGCTTCCTTATTCCTCTGTGACCTCCCTCCATACGGGTGCCCCATTCCGAGCCCTATGTTTCTCTAACTGGTCTTCTCGCTGCCAGCCATGGCTTAGTGAGTCGCGCACATCTCTGAGTCAGAAGGTTGTGGGTTCAGGTCCCACTCCAGAGACTTGAGCACAAAATCTAGGCTGACACTCCAGTGTTTCTCTCTCTCTCTCTGTCCTCTCTCTCTCTGTCCTCTCTCTCTCTCTCTCTCTCTCTGTCCTCTCTCTCTCTGTCCTCTCTTTCTCTCTGTCCTCTCTCTCTCTCTCTGTCCTCTCTCTCTCTGTCCTCTCTCTCTCTCTCTCTCTCTCTGTCCTCTCTCTCTCTCTCTCTCTCTGTCCTCTCTCTCTCTCTGTCCTCTCTCTCTCTCTGTCCTCTCTCTCTCTGTCCTCTCTCTCTCTCTCTCTCTCTGTCCTCTCTCTCTCTGTCCTCTCTCTCTCTGTCCTCTCTCTCTCTCTGTCCTCTCTCTCTCTCTGTCCTCTCTCTCTCTCTGTCCTCTCTCTCTCTCTCTCTCTCTCTGTCCTCTCTCTCTCTCTCTCTCTGTCCTCTCTCTCTCTCTGTCCTCTCTCTCTCTCTGTCCTCTCTCTCTCTCTCTCTCTCTCTCTGTCCTCCAATTCCAATTCCAATTTTCCAATTAAAATGCTTTATTGGCATGAAAGTTTACAGAGAACCATATTGCCAAAGCTTACATAGCAAAAAGGTACAGTTTTCCAACATTCTGTAGGTGTCAATCGATTTGACATTTGTTGGGTACATACAATATTACTTTTAAACAATATTAATTTTAAACAGTCTTTGTACTTCATTTGGTACGTTCAATATTAATTTTAAACAGTCCTCAGGTTGTGACATGTTGTTACATATTTGGCCCCAAGGTATGGTCTGTCTCCTTCTCCTAGGACTAATCTCAATTTTGACAGATCATCCAATTCCTTGAAATCTGGGGTTGTTTGGCTTAGCTTGTTGAATAATATGTTTCTTGATGTGTTGAATTTTTCGCATTTTAGGAGGAAATGCATTTCTGTTTCAACCTCGCCAGCCAGACATTGATCGCATATTCTATTCTCTCTAGGCTGCCAGGATTTCTTGTATCTGCCTTTTTCAATTTCCAGTTGGTGGTCGCTTAGTCTGTACCTGGTGAGGGTCTGTCTCTGTTTTGTGTCTCTGATGGTCGTGAGGTAGTCTGCCAGTTTATATTCTCTTTTTAGGGCCCGGTAACATTCTAATCTGCTTTGGCTTTCGGTTATTTTGTTCCAATGTTCCAGGTAGGTTTCTTTGCATTTTTTAATGATTTGGTTCACTCGGATTGGTGTTTGGGCGGCTGTGTTGGTCTGGGGCTGGTCAGGGTCCGGCTGAGTACTTAGTTTCCGTAGCAGCTGACTCAGGGACTCTTTTCTGGGTTTAGCTCTTGG